>NC_083096.1:139199763-139926395 GCF_949774975.1 Lagenorhynchus albirostris | reverse complement strand
CCCTAACAAATCTATCTTGAGCAATCAGCTTGGGGCCTTGCATGGAGTATGTTGATCAAATGAGTCGTGTGTTTACTAAATCTCATTTTGCTTTTGCTCGGAAAGCAGAAATGTTTATTCCTTTAAAAAACACAACTGCTAAGTGAGGCAATATAAATGGGAACCCAGTCCTTTAAAGTGGCTGAGATGTTCATTGGCAAAACAGTAATAATGAGAGATGTTGGTTTTAGCTCTCGACAACGATGCCATTTTTCATCTCTGTGTCATATTGTGTCTACGCAGCTTGGAAATGATGGCAGCACCCAAATATCCATTCCTGTCTGTATGGAAGCCTCCCTTCCAGGGAACGTGCATTCCAGGAGTGGACCTGTATGAGGCCAAGGCAATGAGAAAGGCAGCCTAGGGAACTACCCTTTATTGAGAAGTTAACATTTCTATTTTACGTTAAGTCTTACTACCCTTTAAACTTGTTCTTTTTTCTTTTTGCAAATGGTGAAGTTGGGGCTCAGAGCGGAGCAGTAGCTTTCTATGTTCGAGAAACATATTCAAGAGATATTTGTGAGCACTTACTATGTGTCAGGCACTGGGCTGAGTGCTGAGAATTCAGTGGTAGATAAGAATGATAGACCTTGGTCCTTCTGAAATTAACAGCCTACTGAGGCAGAAAGGGATGAAACAGATGAAAGTAACACATCCAAGCAGTGTGACTCTGTGTGGCTAATGGCAGAGCTGGGATTCGAACCTGAGTGTGAAAGCCTTCAAATCGCAGACTTGTCTTGTGTCTCTTTTCTTGCTTTGGAAATGTCCTTGTTTTACAGTGCTCCTTATTCTGGTGCCTTCTTAGGCTACTGTCACTAAAAAATTTCTGTTCAATCCAGCAGATCTTAATAAACTGATTTGCTTCTTTTCAGTCATAGGGGGTTTTTGGAGAGTGAAGGGTTAAGGTTCTAGCTCCACTTCATACAAACTGTGTGACCTTGGACAAGTCCCATGAACCCCCTAAGTTTCATTTTCCTCAACTGTAATATGAAGTTGATGCGAGGCTCAGCTGAGAGCATGAATGGGAAAGGGCTTTGTAAACATTAAGAAGCTCTCCAAAGCCTGGAGATTATTAAGAACAAGCAAACAAACAAACAAACAAACACCTGTCTAAACCTTCTCAGCAAATAGCTGGGCATTATTCAAAATAGTTTGAGGGTGGTAGCCAGGGTGAGGTTTCTCTTTGCATAATATATTCAACAAAGACTTTAAGCAAATTAATAGCCAAATAAGATTGGAAAAAATAAATATAAGGATTTACAGTCTGTATAAAATTTAAGCTAGTTTTCGAGTCTTTCAAACCTCTTTTAGTTATAGTGAGCATTTCCTTACAACGTGTTCATTACAAAAACACTTTACTTAACCAAGTAGAGGGAAAAAAAGCAAGCATTAGGTATCTCATCCACTAGACTGAAAACAGGGAGCTCTGCATTTTAAATTCGCCAAACCAAACTTCTCTCTCCTTTTCTTTTAGATGAGAGAGTCGTTGCTTATAAACTTTGCTCCCCCGACAACAGCTCCATCCTGAAGAATCTATGCTGTGCACTGCATGACAAGTATAAATACCTAGGACATAGCCAGGCCTTTATTTTCTAGGGGGGTTGCTCTTTTAATTTATTTCCTGACTTGTTTGGGGTCATTATCTGACAGCTTACAATGTAGTCTCTACCTTCAGAAATTTCAGCTAAACCATGACTTGTTTTCTCTGTTGCCCTGGGTTCTACAGATCATAATGCCTGGCACAGAGTAACTGTTCAATAAGTGATAGCTACTTTTAAAATAATAATAATAATTACTATTGCTATTATTACTACTGTTATTATATCTTTGCATACATATTTTTGTAATGAATATGTGGAAATTGGAAGCAGGCCAAAAAAAACCCTGTGAGTAGAAAACAAATTTAAAAATTGTGTGTCTTTTTAGACCCTCATCCCAGCCTGTTTTTCCTTTGTTACACAGAGTTCTAACATGCTTAGCATTTAGGTTATACATAGCAGATTAGAAGTAACAGAATCTTTCTGTAAGGAAAGAAAAAAGTGTGCCTATTTCTATCTGCCAGATACTGAAGGGTTATCTGTGTTCTCTTGCTACTGAGGGTAGAATCGGAACTGGGTTCTGAGTTTGACTCTTGGGTCCGCCTCTTACTGGCAAAGTGTGATTTGGGGCTGCATGTCACTAATCTCTTTTATTTCAAAAAATAAAATAAGATAATGATATAAAAAATAACCTCACCAATTTTATGGTGATGATGATATCCATTCCGTAGACTTACTAATAAGGAGAATAGCTAGTGTTTGCCCAGCTCTTTGTATTGCATGTGGCCTTCATCTACCTGGTTACTGTAAATCCCCTAAGAGCCCTGAGCAGTCAGGGTTTGTATTTCCTCTTGACCAGTAAGCAAAAGCAGACCTGGGAGTGAGTGATGCCTCTCTGGCTACACCACTAGTTAACAGCACGGCTGGGACTAGAGCCCAGCTCTCCTTCCTTCCAACTACTCTGTTGCTCTTAAGTGTAGTTATTACCATCATCAAATACAGTAGAATATGCCTTTAGCAAGGGTATTTCCAGCCTCCATTTCCCAAGACTCTTCAATTTGTTTGATGCATTTGAGTTAACAAGCGCCTATTCGGTGCCTAATACATCAGGGCCCATGAGGAGGTGGGGTGATGCGTGTGGAAGAGGGTACAAAGCACCCAGATCTAGTGGTACATGCGGACATTAACAGGAGAAAGAAAATTTAAAAAAATTCAAATGGCTTTTATAATGTAGGATTATAACAAAGTAAACAGGGATAAGACTCATCTATTTCCCAAGATCTGATTATACAAAATTAAGTTATTTTGTTATTTTGTTTTGGAGACTAAAGAGGCGAGGCCATATTCTGGTGGCCAGGGTAGGGTTTTCTTTTGAAGAGTATAATTGATTCCATTGTCAGTCATTCCGGGAATTGTTAATTCTAGGGCAGAACTTGAGTGAAATTTTGAACTGGGTCAAGAAGATTTTGGCTCCAGAATTGAGCTGGGAACGGAGGATTGAGACAATTGTGATGGTGGTGTGAACAAGAATGGGGGAGTATATTAAGATGAATAATGGACCCCCCAAGATGTCAGCTCCAAATCCCTCCAACCTGTAGATGTTATCTTATTTGGAAAAAGAGTCTTTGCAGCCGGGATTGAATTAAGACCCTTGCGATGGGGAGATTATCCGGGATTATCAGGGTGGTCCTAAATTCAATAACATGTTCTTTTAAGAGAGGCAGAGGGAGATTTGAGGACAGACAGAAAGAAGGAGGCAGTGTGATTTGGGAGACAGAAATTGGAGTGATGCAGCCACACATCAAGGAGTGCCAACAGCCATGAGAAGCTGAAAGAGACCAGGAACACGTTCTTCCCTAGAGCCTCTAGAGTGAACATGGCCCTGCCTACACCTCGATTTTGGTCCAGTGACACTGACTTTGGACTTTTGGCATCCAGAACTGTGAGAGAATACATTACTGTGGTTCCAAAGCCACAAAGTTTACAGCAGCCCCACGAAACTAATATGGGGCTTAGAGGGTAGTCAGCTGCCCTTGGCCATGTGGAGGACGCACATCTGCAGCATCCCAAACCTCCAACTTCACTGCTGGCAATAATGGCAGTTGCAGCATTGGTGCAAGTGGTCCAGAGAGGTGAGCTGATCTTGGAGCAGCCAATATCCACTGCAGCCTCAAGTGGGAGGATGTAAATCCCAGGGCCATTAGCAAGGGATGAAAGGAACTAGGACTCCTCTTGGACTGTGAGGAGAGCCAGGCCTTTGCAAAGGCGGGTGGCGGCATCAGCACTCACCACGGGGGGAGAGCAGGGACTTCGGGGCTGCTTCAGCTTGGAGGTAGAAGAATGTCTAATGGCAAGGGCAGGCCCGTGCTGCACACCTGCAGGCCCTGGAGCAGGAGTTCATGTGGAACGTGTATACCATATGTCTAAATATTTAAAAGTTATAAATCAACTCAATAAGCTATTAAGCAATATATTTTGAAAATATATTTTGAAATTAAAACAACATGCTAAATGATAGTTTTTGAATGCTGTCTTAAAGCTACATTTAAAATGTAGTCTTTAAGTGAGTGAAAGTTTGGCAAAGTATAAAATATGACTGAATTGAATTATTATTGAATATATCTGAGTGTTCTGTTGATGAGCCAAAAATGTTTGGATGAGTGACAAAACTGAGACATGCATAATTCATGAAGTTTGATGTCATTATTCCATAAATAATTTTTTTGCCTCCATTTCTGCAAAATTAGCAATTATGCTTTTTTTATCTTCATTATGTAATGCCCTTCTTTATCTCTGTTAACATTCCTTGCTTGGAAGTCTGCTCTGTTTGAAATTAATATAGCTATTCTTGCTTTCTTTTGATGGCATGATTTAAAAGTGCACAAAATATGTAAAAAAAAGTTAGAGAAGGAAAACAAATGAGATGAGGCCAATGATCATTTTGCTTTCTGCCTGGAGGTACTTTTCGGACTACGATATAGGGATGAGAATTTTAGTCAGATCATAACAGTTCTCCCCGAATTCAGAAGTCAGAGATCAGAGTCTGGGGAGGTGGGCTTTGCTGGAATTTGCAGAGCAAAGTACCAGAGAGGAAGGAAGTACACAGAGAGAAAGCTCCAGGTATCTGCATAGGTTTCTCTTGAGTCTACTGTTGAATATGAAGCTGCACATGCATAGGGAGAAACTGTGCAGCCAAGATGAGAAGGACTGAGGAGCTGTAGGCAGGACGATTCCTAAATCTCTCCTAGTGTTGAGAGAGATTTGCAGCCAGAGTAGGGAGACCTCACTGAATACCTAAGGCATTCAGTAAATGACAGAAGGATCATCCCTTGTGAGAAGTCCTACATGAGCCCTAAATTAAAGGCTTCTCTATAAAGCTTAAGTACATTCTTGAAAGGATCAGGCTGATCCCTAAGTCATCTAGCTGCCTACCAGAACAAAGTCTGACACTCCTAATAGGAAGACAACAAAGCCCAGCACACAACAATGTCCAGGATACAATTAGAGATTATTAGACAGGTTAAGAAGTAGGAAAATGAGATAGTGATAAAAAAAGAAAACTCAGCCAATAGAGACAGACCCAGAAATGACAGATAATGGAATTAGCAGAGAAGAACTTTATAATAGCTATAATTATGTTCAAGTATTTAAAGGAAAAACATGGACACGATAAATATTGAAATGGAAGATATTAAAAAAACAGTGAAATAGAACTCTTATAGATGAAAAATATGATTTTAAACAAAAAAATTCATATCTAGTGGGATAACACAGATTGGACGTTATAGACAATAATGTCAGTGAAGCAATAAATTATCTGCATTCGTCTACTTGGGCTGCCATAACAAAATACCACAGACTGAGTGGCTTAAACAACAGAAATTTATTTTCTCATGGTTCTGGAGGCTAGAAGTCCAAGATCAAGGTGACTTCAGGGTTGGTTTTGGCTAAGACTGCTCTTCCTGGTTTGTAGATAGCTGCTTTCTTACTGTATCCTTGCATGTCCTCTTCTCCATGTGTACATACATGGGGTGGGGGAGAGAGAGAGAGAGAGATCTTTGGTGTCTCTTCCTCTTCTTGTAAGAATACCAGTACTGTTGGATTAGTACCACTCCTTATGACCTGATTTAACCTTAATTACCTCACTAAGAGCCTTGTCTCCAAATAAGTCATATTAGGTGTTAGGCCTTCTTCATATACATTTTAAGGGGACACAATTCAGTCTACAACAGTATCCAAACTGAAGCGCAGAGAGAAGAAAATACTTAAAAGGAAAAGACAGAGCCTCTGTGACCCATGAGGTATTAACCTTAGGAGATGCTGGATAAAGACTATACGAGAACTCTCTGTAGTATTTTTTGCAATTAAAATTATCTCAAAATAAAAAGTTAAAAATAAATTTCCCCACAGAACAACAATAACAGCAAAAACATCTTAATGCCCAGATGGCTTCACTGGTAAATTCTACCAAACATTTAAGAAAGAAATAATATCAGTCTTACACAAAGTCTTTTTAGAGGAAGAGGGAATACTCTCCAACCCACTTTATGAGCCTAATGTTACCCTGACAGTAAAACCAGCCATAGATATTACAAGAAAGGAAAATCCAGTATTAACTTCCCTTATGAATATAGATGCAAAATACTAGTGAAAAATTAGCAAATCATGTCCAGCATATATCCTGTGTTTATCCCAGGAATACAAATTTGGTTTAACATCTGAATTTAGTTAATTTAATACAGGATATTAATAAAATAAAGGAGAAAAGAATATGATCATTTCAATAGACACGGAAAAAGCATTTGACAACATTCAACATCTATTCATGATAAAACTTCTCAGCAAACTAGGAATAGAAGGAAACTTTCCTAACCTGATAAAGGTCATTAACAATAAAACCTCCAGCTGACCTCTCATACTTGAGGCTGAGAATGAATACTTTCCCCTTACTGTCAAGGATGTCCATTTTCACCAGTTGTATTCAGTATTGTACTAGAGATCCTGGAAAGTGCATAAAATAAGGGGAAAAAAGGCCCTTAGATTGGAAAGGAAGAAGTAAAACTGATTTCATTTGTGGATGACATGATCATGCACATAGAAAATCCCATGAAAACTACAAAAAAGATACTAGAACTAAGTGAATTTAGCAAGGTCATTGGATACAAATTCAATATACCAAAAATCAATTGTATTTCTGTACAGAGCAAGAAACAATTGAAAATGAAATAAAAAACACAATGTAATATAAATTAGTATCAAAAAATATGAAGTAGGGTAAGTTTATTTAGATATGTGAAAACTGCAAAACACTGGTGAGAGAAATTAAGACCTAAATCAGTAGTGTGATATACTATACTCAAGAATCAGAAACATTATTTTCAAGATGCCAATTCTCTCCCAAATTAATCTATAGATGTAATGAAACCCCCCCCAAAAAAAAATTCCAGAAGGCTTTTTGTAGAGATTGACAAGATTATTCTAAAACTTACATGGAAATGCAAAAGACCTAAAATAGCCAAAACACTTGAAAAGAACAAAGTTGGTGGAGTTGCCATAACTTGACACCGTGATTTACTATATAACTACAGTAATCACGACAGGGTGGTATTGGTGCAAAGACAGATATGTAGGTTAATGAAACACAGTAGAGTCCAGAACGAGAAACACAAATAGAGGGGCAATTGCTTTTTGACCAAGGTGCCAAGACAATCTGGGAAAAGATAGTGTTCACAACAAATGGTGCTAAAACTGGATATCCATTTGAAAAATATGAACTCTGATTCTTACCTCCCACACCATGTACAAAAATTAACTAGAAACTGATCATAGATCTAAATGTGAAAACTAAAACTATAGAAAAAATGGTGATCTTGGGAACAGAACAAAATTTCTTAGGACATAACATCACAAATCATAAAAGAAAATAATTGATATATTTTTCTTCATCAAAAGTAAAAATTCTACTCTTCAAGGTAAAATATTAAAATGAAAACTTAAGCCACAGTCTGGGAGATATATCATAAAAATTAGGATCAAGAATATATAGAGAAATTCTTTTTTGGGGGGGGCCATGCTGAGCAGCTTGCAGGATCTTGTTCCCAGACCAGGGGTTCAACCCAGGCCGTCAGCAGTGAAAGTGAGGAGTCCTAACCACTGGACCACCAGGGAATTCCCAAGAATACCTAGAGAACTTCTACAGTCAATAAGAAGAAGACAAACAATCCAGCAAAAATCAGGCAAAAGATTTGAACAGACACTGTATGAGCAAAGATAAGTGAACAACCAATAATCACATGAAAATATGTTTGATATCATCAGTAGGAAATTAGAAAAATTTAAATTACAATGCAGTTCCATTATATACCCATCAGAATGGTTAAAATTAAAAAGACTGATCATACTTAGAGTTGGGGAGGTGTGGAGCGACCAGAAGTCTCATAGATTGCTGGTGGGCATATAAATGGTATAGTGGTATAGACAGTTCAGCAATTTCTTATTAAGTTAATCATACTCTAACCATACAACCCAGCTATTCTACTCTTAGGCATTTGTCTGAGAGGAATGAAAATGTACACATGAACCAATGTTCACAACATTTTTATTCACAACAGTTCCAAACCAGAAACAACGCAAATGTTCATCAACAGGTGAATGGATAAGCAAATTGTATATCCATGCAATGAAATACTTGTCAGCAAAAAAGGAAACGAATTACTGATACATGCAGCAAATGGATGCACCTCAAAAGGTGAGTGAGAGTAGAAATACTGAGTGAAAGAAGGCAGATGCCAAAGACTACGTACTATATGATTCCACTTATATGCAAGTCTAGAGCAGGCATCACTAGTCTATAATGACACAGAGTAGATCAATCAGTAGTTGTCTAGGGCCAGGGCTAGTGGGTGGGAGTTAAGATTGACAGGAAAGGCACCTGAGCGAACTTTCTGGGGTGATGGAAATGTTTTCTATCTTGATTGTGTTGGTGGTTACACCTGTGTATGCATTTGTCACAACTCATCTGTTTATTTAAAATAGGTGCATTTTAAGGTAAGTTGTATCTTGATAAAATTGCTTTAAAATTACAAGAAATTATATCTAAGCACTTGAATGCCATTAGTTTGCATTCCTGTCTTGTGTTAGAGAGAGAATTGGTAGGTCAAATATAATATGTGTTTCATCAGGATCTTACAACTCTGATTGCTAATAGGCTAGATCTTAAATGTTCTCACCATAAAAAGGAAATGATACTTATATGAAGTGACAGGGGTGTTAGCTAACACTACCGTGGTAATTATATTGCAGTATGTAAATGTATCGAATCTGTTGTACATCTTAAACTTATACAATGTTATATGTCAATTATATCTTAATTTAAAAAAAATCTTACTACTTTGAGCAGTTCTTGAAAATACTGAGTATAATCTTTGAATTGCTCTAAAGAATGATACTGGTATCAGCCAGTTGAGGCTGAATCTTCTAGTAATAAATTAAATTGTGTACCAAGAATACTTGTGGATTCTGGCTGTATACCCTTTCCTTCACTCACCATGTTAGCATCTTTATCATAGGCTTACCCTCAACAATTTTTAAAATCAATGCCTAAAACTTAAGGTGATTTTTTTCCAGTTCTTTATTAAATCAAAATCTGTATGTTTTAGAAGAGCTGTGACATGAATCTAATATCATTAATTTCAATTTGTTTTCCAGTTGTTCCACATGACTTTTATACCTGCTACAAAATAGTTGTATTGAACAATATTATTTAATATTATAATATTTATGTTATTTAAAATTTAAAAAATAAAATGTCTTCCCTCTTTATTCCTCATTAAATTCAAAATTTCATGTTGAATTTTTCATCCTGCAGAGATATCATTTGTCCCATTATTTAAAAAATAATTTTTCAAGTTCTGCTATTATAGCAGCAAATGTCAAAATCATTTTAACTAAATCTAAATATTTTCCATTGTGGTCTATAACTATTGTGCTTTTAGTCCCATTTAAAGTATCATTCATTATATTTGAGTAAATATTAGACATACAACACTATTCTTCAGAACATCAAGCCAATATTCAATATCCCTTGATTTTTTGGATACTATGGAAATCTTGCCATTTTTTTAAGTTTTGATTTTAGTTCTAGGAATTTCAAATTTTTTTCCCCACTGTTTTCAATAAAAAAATTTGGCAGACTTTCTCTTTAAGTTTTTCTACTTCTTTATTCCTTTTAGCTTTTTTCTTTTCTGAATTTCACTTTCTATTTCTATCATGATCACAACTTTTATTCATTCTCAATGATCTAAAGGATTGAAAATAAAATGTAATTGTATTTAATGTATATATAATTTGAATATTCTCATTAATCCATGTAAAAGTAAAAACATATTCTTCATATGTTGTTTTAAAAAGTTATCTTTTGTGGGCTTCCCTGGTGGTGCAGTGGTTGAGAATCTGCCTGCCAATGCAGGGGACACAGGTTCGAGCCCTGGTCTGGGAAGATCCCACATGCCGCAGAGCAACTGGGCCCGTGAGCCACAATTACTGAGCCTGCGCGCCTGGAGCCTGTGCTCCGCAACAAGAGAGGCCGCGATAGTGAGAGGCCCGCGCACCGCAATGAAGAGTGGCCCCCGCTTGCCACAACTAGAGAAAGCCCTCGCACAGAAACGAAGACCCAACACAGCCCAAAATAAATAAATTTTAAAAAAAAGTTATCTTTTGTAAGATATTTAAATCAAAAGGTGAACTACAAATTGTACTTGATGAATATCAAAATTATAAAATATTTAAAGGTAAAATTTCATTTATTTTTTTGAAGTTTTAGTTAGAAATATATATTTTAATGAAAATAAAACTATTAAAAAATCTAACAGTCATTGGCCATCTAGATACCGTTTTATAAGGTGTTATCACTTCACTCATGTTTCTTCTAGACCTTCATATAGTATATACTTTTCTGAGCAATTGAATTGTTTAATATTACAAAGTGTTCCTTAGCTACTGTAACTATTGTGTTCATTTGTAAATGCCTTTGAAATTATGAATTGGAATGTTAAAAAAGAAGAGAATGAACACTCAGCACTACTGGAAAGCAATACTTTGCTATGCAAGAGTCGATTGCATTTGTGCTATCTGAATGGAAGGATTTGACAGTTATGTGTCTTTTCTCCTATCTAGGCACTTCCACCCCTCAATTCTCTCTGCTCTCAGAAGCAGGGTTGTTTCCGATATTGGCAGCACAAATTCTCACAGCACTTGGACCCGGTTGCTCATTGATTCAGGGACAGAGGGAAAGAGAGGGTGGCTTTTCCTGGATCCAGTACAGCGCTGGTCCAGGGACTGGCTGTGTGATAGGTGGCACTGTGCCGGTTCTAAGCCCCAGTCCACAGTGTGTGTGTACGTGTGTGTGTGTGTGCATGTGTGTGTGTGTGTGTGTGTGTGTGTGAGTGATGTGTGGGGCCCTCTAACCTATAGACTCATGGCTGCATCCCTCTCACTGAGGACTAAAGGTGGTCCTGGGCAAGCCAGCCATCGAGGCCTCTTGAGGAGTACGCATATGGGCTCTGCAGAACGGAAGTGTATAGAAACACAGAGAGCAGTCGGGCACCTTAAAAAAACCCCGATGAGATGATTTCTGAGTTCCTTGGTACCTCGGTGCTCAGCAGAGCTGTCTTTGCTCTGTTGAGTTCTCATCTAACTTGAACCAGAGAAAGTTCATTTTTCATTTTTAATCAGTTTTCTATATTGGATTTTTGCCCATGATTTTGTTAGGAAACAAAAATTTCTTATACTAAAAAAAAAAAAAAAAAGATAGGCAAAGTGATCTGGTCCAATTACCATCCCACACTCCCTTTCTAATTGGGAAGACTGAGGCCAGAGAAGGACAGTGACTGTCCAAGTTGACTGTCCAGTGAGCTTCAAGGTCCAGACCAGAAACCAGGTGCCCAGACTCCCTGCATGTTCCACTTCTTCCTGCCCTATGGAATCAATCAAGGATGGGATAAACAGCATATTATTGTGTTGATCTCAGAGAAGAATTTTATGATCTGTTCAGTCTCTTCCTAGAGTTGGCCTGGCCCTGAGTGGGCTAAAAGACATTGTGTCCCACCCTTAGGTTTTGGAGGCCATTGCTGAAATCAGAGATCTCATGCTCATATGCGCTCTTGGCCGACTTGTAATTTTTCCATTGCTTATAGAGTATGTGTTGAGAAAACATCAGGCACCAAGTGTGAGCTCTATCCTATTCCCTTTCTGTCCATCTGTGGGTGTCTTCCTCTCCATCTTCATTCCACATTCATTCAAAATATTTATTAGTACCTGCTGTGGACCAGTTATCACAGTATAGCAGCTCAGGGACACGGTTGGCCTTTGTCTTTCTTTAAGTTACTTCACTGTCTTTGTTGCTTCGTTTCTCATTGTGTCTCTCATCTGCATACGTGTGTGTATCTCTCTGGTTATTTTTGGTCAATATCTCCCTTCTCTCTCTTTGCTTCTTCCTTTCTTGCTTCCTTCCTTCCTTCCTTCCTTCCTCCCTTCCTTCCTTCTCCTTTCCCTCCTCCTCCTCCTTGTCTCGTATCGCTGTACCTTTCTCTATTTTTATTCCCTTATTTCTCACTGCATTTGCTCTCTTTCTTTTTCTGTTTAGCTTCTCTCACTTTTCCATTGTCTTTTGCTTCCTTCTCTGTTTGTTTCTCCTTTGTCTCTTCCTGCATCTCTGTGCTGCCATGTCTGTCTCCTCTCAGATTCTCTTTACAGACTGCGTGTGCACTTGTGCACAGAGTGGGAGGCTGCAAAGGCCTCTTGAATTTCTGCTCTTCACCCAAGTCCATGGGAGGACACTGAAGCCACCCCATTTGTTAAACAGATTTCACAGGATTTCCTCTTCTGATTATTTGGTTCTGTAAACACATTTTGATCCCACTGAAGAGGAGCTTTGGATCTCATTGGGCTTGTGCATTAGACAAGCAGGGGCCAGATTTTTTTTCAGGTTGTAAGGAGATCTGCCCTATCTTTAAATACTACATGCTATGAAAATAAGTCACTAGGCCCAGAGTAATCAAGGAGGGTTTCACAGAGATGATAATATTTGATCTGGGCCTTGAAGCATGAATAGGAGTTTTCCAGGAAGAAAAGGGTGAAGAGCATTCTTTGTAGAGGAAATGGCACAGAAGGATAAAGCAGTCTGGGAGATTGAGAACATAGTGTGTAAGAGGATGAGGCTGGAAAATTATGTTAGGACCCAAACCTGGGGGCTTTGAATGCTAGAATGAGGAATTTGGCCTTTTTCCTGATGGCCATGTGGGGTCTTGGGAGAGTTTTAAGCAGGAGTGTGGCAGAGTTAGTGTGGTAGATGGCAGGGAGGTGTTCAGACTAGAGGCCTGGAGAGCAGGGGGGAGATTGAGGCAGTGCTCCAGGTAAAAGAGGATGGGGCATAGTGATAATATTCCTTCTTATTACATCATGCTTTTCCCTAAAATTTGGTTCCATCTACTCTGCTTACATGAGGGATTGTATTCATTAAAAAAATGTTCATGAACCTGAACTATGTACTCACTTTGTGAGGTGTTGGGGGGTATGGAAGTGACTAAGACATTATTAAGCTGGAGTCTCGAGGAGCTTACAATTGAGAGGGGATATAGACACATCGACACACTGACAGGTAATTTCTTCATAACCCTTTATATGCAAGGATAGAGGAAATAACAGGGGGATGTGGTGGCCCAGGGGAGGAAACTAACAGTATGGGAAGAGGCCAGTCATGGTGGGCTTCCTGGAAGAACTGAAGCTTTAGCTGTTTGAATGGCAGGCCAGAGTTATGTAGAGCCATAGTTTTCCAAGTATGGTCCTTAGCCTAGAAGCACCAGCATCACCTAGGAAATCGTGAGAAATGCAAATTCTTGGGGCCCATCCCAGACTGACAGAATCAGAAACTCTGGGTATGCGGACCCAGCCATCTGTGTTTTAACCAGTCTATTGATGTCTGCTGAAGTTTGAGAACCACTGCTCTAGGTAAGGGAGGGAGGAAGTTGCCTCAGGCCAAAGGAGCAGGTGTGCAAAAGCATTGAGATGGCAGGTGGCTGGGTGGGAACGTCATTCAGGGGCTGGAGGGCAGGGTCACTGTGTGGATGTACCACAGAAGAGCCTGGAAGTCTGACTCAGACAGACAATGGAGGGATGTAGACTGTAGGGATGGGAAGCCACACAGACAGCTCAAGAGGAGGTAGGCATGGTCAGATTTCTCTCTAGAGTCAGTGTGAGCTGGGCATATGTAAAGCAGGCACTCCATCAGCATCTGTTGATTGGACCCGGGAAGAGCTAGAATTGTCCCCTTCATCTGATGATGCCTGTGCTCCAGATCAGGGAGGGCAAACAAAGATTCATCTCTCGTGCCAGCTCTGGTCCATCGGTTGCAGCTGCCTGAGTGCTGTATTAAGAAGGATCCTGAGTCAAGTCTGGGATGTAGAGAAATGAAGTTTGTGACTAAGTAGTCAAGGTTGCCATGGACATGAGTTGTAGGGGGTGAGGATTTGTTGGCTCATATGCTCCATATTAAATTTGAATTGCTCTTGCCAGATAATTAACACAATGAAAATAAAAACACATGTTTTCCAGAACTCATTTGTACTCAGGAAACCCAGCCTTGCTCCCAGTCATTAGCAGCTAGAATCAATTCTAAATTATGGGGAGTAGAGTCACTGAGGGACATGGAATCCTCTCCTCTTCATACCCTCCACAATGTAAACTCCTCCTGTTTCATGACACAATGACTGAATTTCTACCGTTTTGCTTTTTTTCAGAGTCAGGCAGCTCAGGTCCCTATAGAACCGAAGATGCTGCAGGAGAGGAGGAATCAGTTCATCAAGAACACATCACTCAAGGCAGAGTCAAGATGGCAGCACGGGAAGATGTGGAGTTCATGTCTCCCCACGATTAGGGCACCTGTCGGATGCTGGTGGGGGGGACCTCGACACCCAAGGAGACGGAAGGAACACCCAAACGAACCGGTAGGACATGGGGGGACTGAGGGGAGAGGAGAAATGAAGGCCAGACAGGACCAGTGCCCCTGAGGTCTGGCTCAGAAGGGAGAGGGGTTCCCATGCCAGGAGGGACCCTCAGGGGCTAGGATCGGGGGGAGTGCACCAAGCGTTTCCCCTGCCCAATCGGCCCGGGAAGTCTGCTGGGCTCTTGGGCCAGGTCCTATACCCTCAGAGGCCCCCTCCAGGCTGTGTGGGTCCTGGGGGTGTAGGAATGAGGCTGGGGGGAGAACAGGAGAGACAGGCGGGAGGGGCCCTCCAGGACCAGAGGAGTGGAAGAGGAGTGGAGGGCGTTTGCCCCGCCCACTTGGTCGCAGGAAGCCTGCTGGGCTCCCAGGTGGGGTACCCTGCCCTCTGAGACCAGAGGCACGCCTGGGCCCTTTCTGTTCTCTTGAGCCTAAGCCCCACCCCTCACACCCCCAACGGCCTTTTCCAGCCCTGTGGGTCCTAAGCATAGGCCCTGCTCCACCACTCAAACCCCGCTCCTTTTTCTTTTTCTTTTCTTCTCCTCTTTTTTACTATTGTAGTTTTGTTTTACCCTCTGCCTGTTGTTTCATCTATATTTTTATATTCTTTCTAACATATCTGTTAGTTTGCTAGTCTAATTTTATTTCTACTCTTTGTTATTGTTCTTCTTTTTTTTTTTCTTTTTTTGCCACCCCATGCAGCTTGTGGTATCTTGGTTCATGAGCCAGGGGTCGGGCTGAAGCTCCTGTGGTGGGAGCTCCAAGTCCGAACCACTGGACTAACAGAGAACCTCAGACCCTAGGGAATATTCATTGGAGTGAGGTCTCCCAGAGGTCCTCATCTCAGCACCAAGACCCAGCTCTACCCAACAGCCTACAAACTCCAGTGTTGGAAAACTCAGGCCAAAGAGCCAGTAAGACAGGAACACATCTCACCCATCAAAAAAAAAAAAAAATAGATGGCAAAAAAATATGTCACAGATGAAGGAGCAAGGTAAAAACCTACAAGGCCAAATAAATGAAGAGGGGGACCTTCAGGATGGCAGAGGAGTAAGACGTGGAGATCACTGTACTCCCCACAAATACATCAAAAATACATCTACATGTGGAACAACTCCTATAGGACACTTACTGAATGCTGGCAGAAGACCTCAGACTTCCCAAAAGATGCCCTCAGGCAACCTACACACAGAGGCGGGGCCAAATACAAAACTCAACCCCAAGAGCTGTGCGAACAAAGATGAGAAAGGGAAATTTCTCCCAGCAGCCTCAGGAGCAGCGGATTAAACCTCCACAATCAACTTCATGCACCATGAATCTGTGGAATACCTGAGTAGACAATCATCCCCAAATTGAGGCGGTGGACTTTGGGAGCAACTGTAGACTTGGGGGTTTGCTTTCTGCATCTAATTTGTTTCTGGTTTTATGTTTATCTTAGTTTAGTATTTAGCGCTTATTATCATTGGTAGATGTTTATTGATTTGGTTGCTTTCTTCCTTTTTATATATATATATTTTTTCCTTTTTGTGAGTGTGTATGTATATGCTTCTTTGTGTGATTTTGTCTGTATAGCATTGCTTTTGCCTTTTGTTCTAGGGTTCTGTCTGTCCATTTTTTTTTTTTTTTTGTATAGTTTTTAGCACTTGTTAACATTAGTGGATTTGTTTTTTGGTTTGGTTGCTCTCTTCATTGTTCTTTTTAAATTTTTAAAAATATTAAAAATTTTTTTTATTTTAATAACTTTATTTTATTTATTTTTTCTTTCTTTTTTTTTTCTCCCTTTTCTTCTCAGCTGAGTGGCTGAAATGGTCTTGGTGCTCTGGACAGGTGTCAGGCCTGAGCCTCTGAGGTGGGAGAGCAGAGTTCAGGACAATGGTCCACCAGAGACCTCCTGGCTCCACGTAATATCAAACAGCAAAAGCTCTCCCAGAGATCTCCATCTCAGTGCTAAGACCCAGCTCCACTCAACAACCAGCAAGCTACAGTGCTGGACACCCTATGCCAAACAACTAGCAAGACAGGAACACAACCCCACCCATTAGCAGAGAGGCTGCCTAAAATCATAATAAGTCCACAGACACCCCAAAACATACCACCAGACACAGTCCTGCCCACCAGAAAGACAAGATCCAGCCTCATCCACCAGAACACAGGCACCAGTCCCCTCCACCAGGAAGCCTACACAACCCACTGAACCAACCTTAGCCACTGGGGGCAGACACCAAAACAATAGGAACTACGAACCTGCAGCCTGAGAAAAGGAGACACCAAACACAGTAAGTTAAGCAAAATGAGAAGACAGATAAACACACAGCAGATGAAGGAGCAAGGGGAAAACCCACCAGACCAAACAAATGAAGAGGAAATAGGCAGTCTACCTGAAAAAGAATTCAGAGTAATGATAGTAAAGATGATCCAAAATCTTGCAAACAGAATGGAGAAAATACAAGAAACATTTAACAAGAACCTAGAAGAGCTAAAGAGCAAACAAACAATGAGGAACAACACAATAAATGAAATTAAAAATTCTCTGGAAGGAATCAATAGCAGAATAACTGAGACAGAAGAACGGATAAGTGACCTGGAAGATAAAATAGTGGAAATAACTACTGCAGAGCAGAATAAAGAAAAAAGGATGAAAAGAATTGAGGACACTGTCAGAGACCTCTGGGACAACATTAAACACGCCAACATTCGAATTATAGGGGTCCCAGAAGAAGAAGAGAAAAAGAAAGGGACTGAGAAAATATTTGAAGAGATTATAGTTGAAAGGGACTGAGAAAATATTTGAAGAGATTATAGTTGAAAACTTCCCTAATATGGGAAAGGAAATAGTCAATCAAGTCCAGGAAGCACAGAGAGTCCCATACAGGATAAATCCAAGGAGAAACATACCAAGACACATTTTAATCAACCTATCAAAAATTAAAGACAAACTATTGAAAGAAGCAAGGGAAAAGCAACAAATAACATAAAAGGGAATCCCCATAAGGTTAACAGCTGAACTTTCAGCAGAAACTCTGCAAGCCAGAAGGGAGCGGCAGGACATATTGAAAGTGATGAAAGGGAAAAACCTACAACCGAGATTACTCTACCCAGCAAGGATCTCATTCAGATTCAATGGAGAAATAAAAACTTTTACAGAGAAGCAAAAGCTAAGAGAATTCAGGGGATAGAATTCAGAACCTAGGGGCAGGACAGGAATAAAGACGAAGACATAGAGAATGGACTTGAGGACACGGGGACTGGGAAGGGTAAGCTGGGACGAAGTGAGAGAGTGGCATGTTCCTATATACACTACCAAATGTAAAATAGATGGCTAGTGGGAAGCAGCCGCATAGCACAGGGAGATCAGCTCGGTGCTTTGTGACCACCTAGAGGAATGGGATAGGGAGGATGGGAGGGAGACGCAAGAGGGAGGAGATATGGGGATATGTGTACATGTGTAGCTGATTCACTTTGTTATAAAGCAGAAACTAACACACCATTGTAAAGCAATTATACTCCAATAAAGATGTTAGAAAAAAAAAAGAACTGTAGTGTTAGCTACATTAAATTTATCTTATAGTCTAGCTTTCAAGAAAATGTTTGCTTAGGAATGTATTTCATAATAATATAGCTTCTAACCTGAAATAACATGACACTGAAAGACAACATTTTAAATATTAGATCCTAGACCATGTCCAACTTTTGCAGAGCTTACCTAGTATAAAAGCCCAATATAGTTTGATTGAATTTGTTTTACAGTCAGCTTATCTACCCTACTTTTTATTAACAAATGTCAATTTTCAAATTTTTCCTACTTATTATATCTAACAAAATCATAATATATGAGCTGTCACATCAAATCTCATTCTATGCATAGAAAAATAGACTGTGACAACTCCTTTGTCTATGCTATATAGTTACCGGATCAGTTAATCTTACCTTTCTAAATTGGAATTATATTTGAAATACAATTTCAATAAGCCATTGCTATCATCTTCTTCAACCTTCAAATTCTCTTCTGAAAGAATAACTAGTATCTTCCCTCTTCCTTTTGATTTAATGCACAACTACAGCTTCGTTAACCAGTTTCAAAAAGTGAAGATTAATGGGTATTTATCCGATTAAAGAATATAAATATTTATTTTGAATGCAGATTTAATAATGTAATAATCTCTTATAGTGACTACCATCAAGTTACTTTCATTGAATAATCTATGGTCTGGACTTAAGTTGTTATTGCCTTCCTTGTTTTTGTTGTTGTTGATGATGATGCTTTTTAAAATGAACCTATCAACAAGTTGTAGGTATTTGAATATTGCAATGGTTTCTTTCTTATGTGTGAATACTCAGCATCTATTACAATGCCTGCTATTTAAAGGGAGTTCAGTACTTGCCCAAGAGATTGTATCAGTGCTTTTGAAAAATATTTCATATAGGTAGCTGCATGTAGATGCTGTATATTTATATCATCAGATTTTGTAGTATCTTAATTTCATAGACTGCATTTGGAAGCTAATTTCAATTATTATTTTTTATTTCCTAAATGATATCCTAAAGTGTAAATGTATGAAAACTACATATTTCCAGAAATGGGAGTTTCCTTGCTTTATCTACTGGAAAATAGAAATTTGTTTTCTGATTTATTGGTGTTGTTGAGAATGGATAAGATATTTGTTTCTAACTTCTTAAGAAAAATGGCATCAAGATTTAACTGTAATAAACCTAATATTCCATATATGACCTCCTTATAAGATCTATTACAATGAAATACACAATGATTTAATAAGTATATATTTAAAATTTAAAATATCAGATATATTTGTTAATCCTTGAAAAAAACAAATTCAAATTTATTTCTATGTTCTAGTACCTTCTTATATATTATCTCATAGCAAACTTGTACTTAAAAATACTAATTCAATTTTACAGTTTAGACAGTATACTTACCTTGCTTCCACTTGTTTGAAATCTGGATTTGAATTGTCATCTTTTCAGTTGTAACATATACTTTTTCTTCACCACATAAAAAAAATAAAATAAAATAAAAAATGGGTGGAAGACCTAAATAGACATTTCACCAAAGAAGACATACAGATGGCCAAGAGGCACATGAAAAGCTGCTCAACATCACTAATTATTAGAAAAATGTAAATCAAAAGTACAATGAGGTATCACCTCATACCAGTTAGAATGGGCATCATCAGAAAATCTATAAACAACAAATGCTGGAGAGGGTGTGGAGGAAAGGGAACCCTCTTGCACTGTTGGTGGGAATGTAAATTGATACAGCTACTATGGAGAACAGTATGGAGGTTCCTTAAAAAACTGAAAATAGAACTACCATATGACTCAGCAATCCCACCACTGGGCATATACCCTGAGAACACCATAACTCAAAAGGAGACATGTACCACAATGTTCATTGCAGCACTATTTACAATAGCCAGGGCATGGAAGCAACCTAAATGTCCATCGACAGATGAATGGTTAAAGAAGATGTGGCACATATATACAATGGAATATTACTCAGCTGTATAAAGAAATAAAGTTCAGTTATTTGTAGTGAGGTGGATGGACCTAGAGTCTGTCATACAGAGTGAAGTAAGTCAGAAAGGGAAAAACAAATACCATATACTAAGGCATATATATGGAATCTAAAAAAAAATGGTACTGATGAACCTAGTGGCATGGCAGGAATAAAAACATAGACATAGAGAATGGACTTGAGGACATAGGAGGGGAGGGGAAAGCTGGGGCGAAGTGAGAGTAGCATCGACATATATACACTACAAATGTAAAATAGATAGCTCGTGGGAAGCAGCAGCATAGCACAGGGAGATCAACTTGGTGCGTTGCGACGACGTAGAGGGGTGGGATAGGGAGGGTGGGAGGGAGGCTCAAGAGGGAGGGGATATGGGGACATATGTATGCATATAGCTGATTCACTTTGCTGTACAACAGAAACTAAGATAGCATTGTGAAGCAATTATACTCCAATAAAGATTGTGTTTTTTGTAAGAAAAAAAAAACACATCATTCAGCTAACGACATCAGTCAGTTACCTGACACATTGTGTTTTTTGTAAGAAAAAAAAAGAACACATCATTCACCTAACAACATCAGTCAGTTACCTGACACATGCAGGACCCATAACTTATGAGGGGAAGGACATACACTGTTAATTAGGAAAATACAATATAATTTTTAAGTACCCATGTTTTAATAGTTTCAACTGTTTTAAATGGAAAGTTTCCTCAAATATTTGATGTCATTGTCCTTTGAAAATAGTATACAGAAGATAATTAATCTTTAACTGCCCCTCCTTTTTGTTTTTGGATGGCCCACTATCAAGAATATAATTTATTTATTTATTTATTTTTTGCGGTACGCGGGCCTCTCACTGTTATGGCCTCTCCCGTTGTGGAGCACAGGCTCCGGACGCGCAGGCTCAGCGGCCACGGCTCACGGGCCCAGCCGCTCCGCGGCATGTGGGATCTTCCCGGACCGGGGCACGAACGCGTATCCCCTGCATCGGCAGGCGGACTCTCAACCACTGCGCCACCAGGGAAGCCCAGGAATATTATATTTACCGTGTCCTTCTTTCAGATGTATGGAGGGCTCATGGTGTCAGCACTGATGCTCCCAGGCCTCAGTACTTCTTTGAATATCTGTATTTTTAAACTCTTCTTTCTCCTGCCTTTTCCTCACTTTCTACTTGCCTTCATCCATTGGTGTCAGTGTTTCTGCCTTATGGAAAATGCAGTATTAAAGAAAGCTTTTCCGTCCAAGTAGCCCTCACGTCACAGGGTTCTGAATGGGTGCCAGCTGGGAGGCTGGGAGCACAGCCCCAAAAGCCCTTCCTCTGGTGCAAAATGGATTTGAAGACTTGCATTTCATCTTTAAAATGTATGCAATCAAATAGTATTTAACTTAGTTACCAGTAAGTGAAAAGGATGCCTGGTAGATGTCCAATGTTTATCCTGTAACTTTGCACAGACCGCCCCCCCCGCCCCCACCAGCCGCTCCAAAGTACACCACTGTGTCCTGGAGGATGTGCGTGTTACAGGTGGAAGAAATGGCTGTGGGAATGAGCAGGAGAAGCCTGTTGGACCAGCTGTGTGACCCTGGGTAAATAAGCTCACCTTTCTGAGTTTGGTTTCCTCATATGTATGTAGGAGAAAATAGAGGACAGGAAGAAATAAAATAAATGAAAGGGTGTAGCACAGTCCTTGACACACATTGGTCCCTCAGTAGATTTTAGTTAAATCTCCACATCAAAGAACCTGAGTCATGTTTATCACAGTATGAATTAATTAGTCTTAACACACATTCTCCTGGGGAGAATTGGACTATTGAAGGGTCGATTTGGATTTTGGGATAATCTCTGCCATTTACCCTCACTGTAAATTGCTGGGATCTTGCTGTGAGAATACAGAGGAAGGAGGGGTTCATTCCTACTGGGGAATCTTGGATGTTTCCAAGGAGATGACACTGGAGCTGGATTTTGCAGCGTGGGTAAATGTTCAACAGGCTCGTTGTACGGTCAGGCCACACAGGATGGCTGTTCTCTCTGCTTCACCAGTGCCTGCCTCACCGACACCCTACTCACCTGACTGACCTTCCTACATACTTGTCCCCGCCCCAGCTGGTGATTCTTCTAATCTTTAGATCAGAACATTTCCACCCTGAAGGGCGTGCCCCTCTGGGGCACCAGTAGAAACCAGTAGTTTCCCTGGTAACTAATGATCCCACCTGATATCAATTCCCCTATAACTGGTAACCCGCCCCACCCCCCCCATCCCCGAATGAAGACTGCCGCCATGTCCTGCCCGCCATCCACCGCGCTCTGTAGGGTGTCGCTCCAGGACCTTGCTTCAGACAGGTAAGCTCCCCCATCCATTAAACCATTGATGTCTCTGTCTCTGACTCCAGGCTCTTTCTTCGGTCTCAAGGATGGGCAAATACAGGGCTTGCAGACCTATGGGGTGCAGCACAACATTCATGAGTGATGAACAATGAAATTTAGGACTGGACACACGCATTTGAGTGTGAGCCTGGAGGGCCTAGTCTATGTTAAGAAGTTTAATTTTTATTCAGTTGGCCATAGGGAGCTGTTGAAGACTTTGGAGCACAGAGGAGTGAGGTGAGGACTACAAGTGAAAAAGATCCTTAGAATATAAGCCTCCTGGGGACAGATCCTCCCGTACCCCATGTGATTCCTGCTCTATCCCCTGTGCCTACAACAGTATCTGGCACAGTTAAGTGTCCAATAGCTGATATTTGAGTGAATAAGTGATGGAATCACTCTGGTAGCAGGCGTTTGGGGTAGATTGGGGAGGGCCCAGAGGCAGGAGAACCCATTCAGAGGCCACAAGCGCTCGTCCAAAGGGGTTGGCAGCGTGACGGGCGAAGGAACAGCTGCAGGAGACTCTGGGAACATCTTCCTTCTGCCCTCAGCACCTCCTGTGGCGCACTGACCACTCTCTGAATTCAGGGAACACTTCAGGGCAGCATAATCCATCCCGACAGCCCTGGCCACATGTTCTTCCAGAGCCTCTGTTCCTCTCTGCTCCCCGTTCAGATTGGAACACAGTCCGGGCACGCTCTAGAGAGGAAATAGTTATTTGCATATGAACATGAAACAGCACTTTCTTAAGCTGCGTGCCGGGCGCAGCTGGTGCGAGCTGGGTTTGCTCACAATCGCAACCAGCTTGTTTTAATTTGGGGCTGGAGGATTGGGGTGGGACTCCACGTGCCAGCTTCCCAGCAGGAAGACACTCATATACACACAAACACACACGCAAATGCAACAGGCCTGCAGTCCTGGCCAGCTTGGCTGAGAAGAGACTTCCTAGGGGATGGGAGAGGAAGGAAGGGAAAGGGTTATACAAATGCATTCTTCTCAAGCCCCAGGGGAGCAGCTGCTTCTGGATGTTCGATCCATTGGGACCCATCGGGAGTGCCCTGCTGGTCCTGGAGCCATCTCACAATGTTGAACACTTGCTGTGCACTAAGCGTTTCGTCAGGTGCTTTGCTTGAGGGTTTTCTGCAGAAGGCAGGTGGGGGGAATGCGGGAGGAAGAAGTAGACTGGTTGCCAAGGCCTTATATTGTTTTGAAAAATGATAAATGAAAGTTGAAAAAGTCACTAGGTTGAGACTTCAAGGAGACTCCTTGGAAACTTGCTGCCCCACGTGAGATATAGTTTTATCCTGCTGTATAATCCCTGAAAATCAAGGCTGGACAAACGTAGAAACAAACATAAATGCAAATGGAACTGATTGTTTCTCCCGTTTCTTTCCCTCTTGCTTTTCTCTTTTCCACCCCTCTTTTTTTTGCGGTACGTGGGCCTCTCACTGTTGTGGCCTCTCCCGTTGCGGAGCACAGGCTCCAGACGCGCAGGCTTAGCAGCCATGGCTCACGGGCCCAGCCGCTCCGCGGCATGTGGGATCTTCCCGGACCGGGGCACAAACCCGGGTCCCCTCCATCGGCAGGCGGACTCTCAACCACTGCGCCACCAGGGAAGCCCTTCCACCCCTCTTTAATCTCCTCTTTTGATGCCAACAGTCCAGACACTGTCTGCATAGGTTTGCTTGTCCCAGGACCTCTCCCCACGGTCCCCATGGTGGGTGTTTGTCCACCAGCACAGAGGCAGGGGACTCTGGAGCCAATGGTGAAACTTCTCAGGCTGCAAATGGACACAATGATGAGAAAGCCCTCTCATAGGGGAAGTGGGCAGCATGATATTCTGGAAATATCTCGGGCTTTAATATTTTGCAACGATGGATTTTAATCCTAACTCTACAACGTAGGTAGAGAACTTAACTTTTCGTGCTCAATTTCACTACCAACCCTGTGAGTTGGGTGTAATGATCCCTCACCCAGAGTTGTTGCAGGAATAAACGGAGTTGATGTAACAATGGACTTACCTAACATATAACCATAATAGCTAATACTTAGCTAACATTATTAGGCATGCTTTTCTGACCACTTCAGTGAATTAACTCACTTGACTTTTGCAATAACCTTATGAAGGACAACAGTTATCCTCACTTCATAGGCCCAGGGAGGTTATACCATTTGTCCTAGTCAGCGGCAAAGGTGGGATTTGAACATAGGTAGTCTGACTCCAAAGCCAATGCTCATCGCCACTACTCTATGCTACCTTCTGGCACCATGGTGTGCACAATAAGAGGTGCTCAGTGCTCCTTGTGTCCCCCTCCCCTAACTTCTTTCTTCAAGGAGCCAGGAGTCTTGTGGAAAGTTCTCTGGCAACATTGGAGCAGTTCTCTCTGTTAATTAGGTGTTTCATTTTACCGCCAGCCTTTTGTTTTCCCCCTGGAGATCTGGCAGTATTTCCAATAAATTGTGTTTCAAGGAAAGAAATAGACAAAGACAGTGAGTGGCCCCCCCAGGTTGGAGACTGCAAGGTTTCTTTCGGCAGGGGAGAACAATTGAGCCATTGTCCGCAGTAATAGGACTTCCTGGGGAGGCAGCTGTTGGCCTTGCTCCCCGGTTTTATTTTAGCAATGATCAAATTAGAATCCCTTTTCCTCCCCTTCCCTTTGGTCAGTAGTATATTTTATTCTCACACGGGACCACTCCTTATTCCCACAAAGGAGATTAAAATTTTGGTTCTGGACTTAGCATAGGGATGTGACAAGCGCTTGCCTGCATCTAGAGTGGGACTAAATATTTTGCCAAACTTGCCTTTGCAGAACCAAGAGTTTCCTTCTGGTGAGCATGCTGGGATCTTCTTGGGCCCCATACCTGCATCTCAGAGAAAAACCTTAGCATTCAACTCTGGATTGATCAGCACTACTTATTTAGGCTTATGATGATCCTGGCCCAGAATGTTCAGTCCTTTTGCCCTCTGGTTGTGCATTTAACTCCTTCACCGGCTAAGAGCAAAGTGGAGAGTTGGGGGGTGGATGTCGGTGGTGGTGGAACTGGGCGTGTCTTCAGAGTGACCCGAATTTGAGTTCCCATCCTACCACACATCAAATTCTGTGATGTTGGCCAAGTAGCTTAACTTCTCCCCTGTAGACAGTGGTCTTCTTCCCTACCTAGTCTACATCCCAGTTCCACGGAATGATTGGCACTCTTATGATGGCCCGAACCATTACGTATGTGGTTCTCTATGCAGTTTCCCTTCTGGCCACTTGATTCACTTTAACCAAATCTTCAAATCTCAGTTCAGACATTGCCTGGTTCATGGTAGGTGTTTAATGTATTTCTTTTTGTAGGAGATATTTGTTATTTTTCTTCGTTTTAATCCTCTTCTTCCTTCTCTGTCTTATCAATCTCTTTAAAAGGCAGAGTTGTCTCCCACTAGAGGAGCTGAAAAGATAAGACAATCTCTTCCACAGCTCCTTGCATCTAGTTTTTGCCAGCTGGACAAAATCACCTAGACTTTATTCAGAAGCTAGGGAGGAATTGGGGATACTGAAGATGACTGGTTGCGTAGTTGCAAGCTTCCTCATTTCTGCAATGGATTACAAGCGCATAGTTGTAGTAAGAGCTTCCTTATTCCACTGCTAAATTCATGTTCCCTTTGCCTCATTCAGTACCTTACTTGGTCATGGATCTTTACCTGACTGTGTGACCCTAACCTTCGTTGCTAGAAGGTCTAAACCTGTAGTAGATCTGGATGTGTTGGGTTGCTATGGTCTTCCATTAACTTTACCACTAGTCCTGTTAATTCATGTTGCAGGAGCACCAACCAGCCAGGTGGTAGTGTTGGTTTCCAGTTCAATGAGCCATTGTTGTGTTCCCTGGTAGAAACTTTCCTTCCCTGGGAACTAAGACCTCTAAACCAGCAGAACCCCAAATCTGTAGGAATGGGAATAAAATTTTTGTGAATGGGTCATTCGAGTTAATGGTGAAAGAAGCTCCTCCCACTTCTTGGTTCTCACACCCAAGTGTTCCAGCTGTGGGAAAATGGTATCAGACATGAACTGGAAGTTCAGAATGGTACCCCAGCCCTTCAAGTGTTGTCATTTGGCAAGCACCATTAATGAGTCTTTAACAGGCCATTCAACCATTCTATCAGACTCTCTGCTCTGAGTGATTAAGTTCATGATAAAACTCATGGTCATGAGCCCGTTGTCTTCCTCTTTTCTTTAAAATGAGTTCCTTGGTGAGAAGCAATGTTGTGTGGGTTTCCATGATATGGAGAATAAGGCATTCTTATGCCTATAGACAGAGGTGTTGTCAGAAACACCGTGGGCAGGGGGATCAAATCCATATATTCATGTTGGTATCTGTTCTGGTGAGGATAAATCACTACCCGCCACATGATCAGACCAGGTGGCTGAATGCTCTCCCTGGAAATAATGCCATATCTGAGGCTCAGCAGTGGTCTCTGCTGTTGATGGGTTGGACACATGCATGTGTTCTTTGACCAAAGTTGATCTGGCTACAGCACTACTCACCTCCATTCCTGCAACTGTGACCACCATGTTCATGAGCCCACTGAGCAAACATCAAGGTGGCTAGGGAAAGAAGCTACCTGTCCGCAGAATAGGGTACCTTGACCATCTGATTATTGAGTATTCCTTTGCTATAGATAATATATTTTTTGTGAACATCTACACAGACCAAAATAGCCTCCTGTTCTGTGCTCATTCTGAGAGGTCCACCCTCAGAGCTCCTTGGTACTATCCTCTAATCTTGTTCTTTCCAAGACCTCGCCTACCTGGCCATCTTAATCACCCTGGGCTGCCTCAGTAAGTCCCTGATGACATAGTGTAAGCTCTGCAACTTGGTGGGAGGGGCATCTACTTTAGCTATTTGGATGCCACTTAGTTTAGGATCTAATTAATGGAGAACCTGGAGGTAAAGAACAGAAAGGATTGATTCTTATCCTTCTCCCTACCAGTTGAGTTTTCCATCCTAGCACTTGGGTTTTCAGAAAAGGCAGAAGGCCAAGCAGAAGGAAAGCTCTAGGCGGCTCAACAGGAAGAGAGGTGAGTCATTTATTTCTTGAGGAATTAGATTCAGTAATGTCTCATTAATCTGGCTTCATCAGGAAATGAGCTGTGTCACCTAAGTCAATTTTCAAATAACCCTTTCATGAGCCAAATTTTGATTTAATAATTTTGAATGGAAGTCTTTCTAAACCAATTTCATGCTTCTCTGCCTATTTCAGTGGAGGATCATGCCCATTTGCTAACCTTTTCTTGAGGGCATCAGGACCATTAATTTACCAGGTTATAGTTTAGGAAAAATAAGGGGCTATTTGCCCAATGATAAATTTCCCCATCCTTGTTGTGAATTTTGATTTATTATGTCTACTGTAATCATTTTATTCATTTTTAGGGGCTGTATGACAAGATAGATAAGAAAGGGTTCTGGAGTCAGAGCTGAGTTTGAAGTTTAGCTCTGCTGTTTATGGTCTCTGGGCTCCAGGGTCCTCATATGCAATACAGGTATAACTACCTTGGCTCTGATCATGTTTCTAGAAATTTCTACCCCTCAGTATCATGGTGAGGGTCGAATACACAACAAAAGGGAAGGCCCAATGCTGTGAAAGCGCCTAACACCTTGTAGCTGCTTAATAATAAACATTACTTCCCAAGGAGTGGGTTTGCTTCTTGCTCTACAATTTTCTTACCATCTCAACGTGCTATGTCTAGACTGCAGAGGGTCACCTATGAGCTTCAAGGGCCTAGCACAAAGTTGGGCACAGTGTAGGGGTTGGGACATGTCTTTCTCTTCACCACAAAGAAGAATGCCAGCTCCTCAGGGGAAGTGAAGTTTCTCCTTGTGTAAGTTCTACAACCAGGTTTGCATGTGACGGTCTTGGGACATGTAGCAATTCTGTAGACTTTGGCTCTTCAAGTTTTTGGAATGCAACAGTCAAGCTCTACCTCCAACACCCTCCCCAAGGTTTTCTGTTTAAGAAGAAGTACAAATGTATCACCGCTCAACACTTAGCGAAAAAGGAGAAAGAAGTCTCTTATTAAACTATTCACAAGCTCCCAGAGCTGTAAATGAAAACCTTGGAAGTTTCCCATGGCACTACACACACACAAACACACAGACACACACACACAGACACACACACACACACACACACACACACACACACACACACACACACTGCCTTTCCCTCAGAACCATTCTGCCCTTTATGCAATTAATTGGTAAGGCATGAACAGCAAGTGGGAAATTGGGAGTGAAGAGTGTTCCAGTTACATTGCTTTTTAAATATTAAGTTCCTAGAGCCAAGACCAAAGCCATGTATTGACAAGGGTAGGGCACATCTCTGACAGCAACTGCCTGCCAGGCTTCTAGAATACTGATTCATCTTCTTGTGCAATGAAGACCTCTCCAGAGAGAAAGGAAGGGGAGGGAAGGGAAGCGAAGGAGAGCTCTCGCTTATAAGCACTTAGTATGAGTCAGGCTGTATAGATGCTGTTTCATTTAACGCTGACAGTCATCCTGTGGGGTAGATATTATCATCCACTTCTTGCAGACTGCGTGAACAGTTTGAGGAGTTGAATAATTTTTCCAAGTTACAACAGCTGATATATGAAGAATTTTATTTGGCGGGTGCTACAATATTAGGCTCGTCATATACCTTGAGATGCTCTCTCCAAATATCCCACCCCATCCCCTTCCCCAGAAGGCTAGAAAAAGGAGAGAAATATGGAAACTCTGATGTAAGCTATTTAAAAAATTTTGGATGGAATCTCAAGCTTGGTATCCCAGAGTACAGGAATGACAGTTGTCCTCTTTTCAAATATAGAGCACTTTACCATTTACAAAGATTTGTCCCTCTCCTCCCTTTCCCTCTTTCCTCCTTTCTTTGACAGCAGCTCCATGCTGTATCTATCCCATGAGATGTCTGGCTCCAGTTTTACCTTTAAAATGGGCATAATGACTTGTGCACTATGCATGAGAAGGTGTTTAGGAGAGCCAGTAACACATTAGCTCTGGTCCCTTTTGTATGTACTCTTTTGGCACCTGCAGTTTAGTAAAGTTATAATTAATAACACACAGTTACACAAATAGTTATTCATCTGTCTCTCCTGTGGAGATCTCCTAGGTCTTGCTTACCACTCCGTCTCCAGCTTTTATTTTATAGGGAACTTAGCTGCACAACTAGGACTTGAATCTGTGTGTAAGGATTGCTGCCAGGAGGTGGGTGGAAAATGGAAACAGTACTTTTAAATGAATGAAAAACTGAAAAGTATGCATTGTTTGAATTCAACTGTATGATGCTAATGAAGGTCTGTGAACCCAGGTTGCAAAGCTGATGCCTGGGCAGGCTGCCCACACCTGTTCTAGTGGGCAGGGTTGGGAAGATTTGATGCTGACTCAACAGTCCTTAGTGTGGCTGGTAGTGCAGGGGAGTGTAAATAGCATGGTGCTTGGAGCCTGGAAGTCACATGAGCCATTCCCTCAAGTTTTGTCTCATTGGCACATTTCACTGGAATGCTTTCTATTTTCTCCATGTGACTAGAAACATTGAGAAACCTTGCTCTGAAGGAAATCCCTGGCAGTCAGAGGGCTTTGTCCTTGGCCCTTCCCATCCAAAAAAATTGTCTGATTAGCCTTAATCAGGCTGTGGTGGCCACATCTCTCTACGGACAAGCAGAGAAAATGCCCACTGGATGATTTTGAGGAGGCTAGGTTGACCGTCTAGCTGGATTTTGCCAAGGAATCTGGCAAATTCCCTTAGGATGTCTGTACAACATCTGTGGAATGCTCTTGATCTGGTAATTTAGCATCTCAGCTCCAGTAGGAAATGAGGCTAGTTTGGTGTGATTCCCTTTGTTGGATCGTCTTCCTTTTTATGCCACAGATACTGGCATGAGAATCTCCCCTTTAAGTATTCTGGGGATTGTTTGCAGATAGTTTAGCCACTAACATGTATTAAGCGCCTGATCAGAGCCAGGTACTAGGTTGCTCCCATTCTCTAATGCTCCCAATGATCCTACCCGGTGGGCACTGGTCTTGCTCCCATTTTGAAGATGGGAAAATAGAGGCTTAGAAATGTTTCAAGAGGTGTCAAGGTCTCACATGCACCTTCTAGCGTTGGACATTTATGTGGAAGATCCAGAGATGAAAACTGTCCTCCTGGAAGAGTGAGGGAAGGAAACTAGTGTTTCTTAGCAAACATGTGCTGCACACCTGCTGAGTGTTTGACAAACTTCATTGTGTTGAAAGTTCACAGCACACCTAGGAGGCGGCACTGTTAGTGTCTCCATTTTAGAGATGGGAACCTGAAGCCGAGCGGTGAAGGAACTTGCCCATTGTCAAGGAGCTAGTGAGCGGGGGCAAGTTTGGAGCTCTGGTCGTGTGCGGCAAAGCTTGTCCTTCTAGTCACTATGTAGAGCTGCCCCACAGCAAGTGTACAGGAGAAGCTGGGGTACCCAACTGAGGACCAGGGATGCTGATGAACCTGGAAGACTGCAGGATGCAGGGTGGTGTGGCAGCCCAGGAACTCTGGGTGTCATGACCAGTCAGTGTCTGCAAGCTTCCTCCTATTGTCCCCCTGCTGTTTCGGAGCTTTCAATTTTGTGTTCCTTCTCAGCTAAAAATAAGGTTTTGTTTGCACATAGGGGGAAGGACCTGGGACCCTCCTGAGAAAATCCACAGAGGAAACAGGACACAGAGTGGACTGCAGAGGCAGGAACGTCATTCCTCAGCTCTGAGAGGCTGGAAGCACGGAGCGGGAAATGGCACTTCCCCTGTGTTTTTATGTTTAGCTGGGGTTTAATTAATAACCGGCAAACAAGTCTATAATTAACTCGATTTCCCTTTTGGCCAGCTGAGGGAATCATAATAAAGCTCCTTTTTAAGTCCATGGTGTTGCTGGAAGGATGGGAGGGAAATTGGGCTTTCCAGCACTGCTTGCCCAATAATGAGGGCCCTACATCGCATTCCTGGCTCCCTCCCCCTGCAAACTGTATTATCTGTACCAGATGTTGCATTAAAAGAAGAATTACTATACTTCAGGGCTCAAATTATATGTGCCTGATTTATTGCCCTGCCTCAGTTTTAAATGCTACCTTGCAGAACGCTGATAAATGATAGCTGATCATTTTGTGGCGTGCTGAGGTTGTTGAAGATCTCAAGGGTAGGAAGGGGTTAACTCCTTCCAGGCTGGGACCATTTGGCTGGGCATTTCACTCTCCTTCTGAACATTTCAAATCTCCCCACACCACCCAACCGAACACGTACCGTTTTGTTGTTTTTATTTTTCATCTCTAAAATGACATGCACAAGACTCTTGACTCCACGAGGCACCGTGTACATCAAAGATGAAGTACCAAACTTTAAGCATGGCTTTCAAGACCTGCCTCCAGCTTCCCTTTCCAGCCTCCCATTACTATATGCCTCGTCCCACATGCTCGGCCCCGAAGTCCCAAAGAATCTGGCCGGTGCCTGCCTCACCAGCCTCATTTCTTATCCCACTGCCACCCCGGCCTTCTTCCAGTTCCTTGAATGTCCTGACTCCTTCACGCAGCAGGAACTTTGCATGTGCTTCTCCCTCTACCTGGAGCTCTTTCCCCTCCATCCTTCATTTGGGCACCGTCTATCTCATCTCAGTACGAATGTCACCGTATGACCCCTGAAATTTATTAGATATCCCTTTCTATTCAGTCTCATGGTACCGTGTACATTTCCCTTCTAGCACTTTCCATAATGTATACTCATTTATCTATTTGTGTGATTATTTGCCTATTTCCCCTACCACATTATGAGCACCATGAGGCCAGGGACTGCATCTGTTTATCGCTGTAATTCCAGAGCCTAATACAGAGCCAGGCACAGATGCACAACATTTCTTAACTGAATGAATGTCTAGGGGAATAAAGCTGCCTGCCCACCCCATTCCTCACTCTGCTCGTCATCCTCCTTTTGGTTATTTCTGCTTCCAAAAGAATGTCTTCACCTATTTCTGGAACCACCTTGCCCTTATAAAATCTCCATCACTAGTTTTGTGTGACCTCAGGCAAGTTACTTGACCTCCCTGGGCCTCAGTTTCCCTCATACGCAACATGGCTGTAACAATAGACTAGCTGCACCTGCTGGTTGTGCAGATTAAATGAGTCAGTGTATGAAGGCACTCCTGGCTCATGGGAGGTACCATATAAAATGTTTAAAGGTTAGTGTTTTCTTGGTGAATATGCATGTCCTCTAACGTGACTTTAATTGGGCCTTTGCTCTGGCTCTGCTTCCTCTAGCCACACCCTTTGGCTTTGACTCTGCCTTTCTCAGCATTCCTGGCCTCAGAGAGGGCATAGTTCAACCAAAGGGGCAGCTGACCCAGACTTGGGGAGGCTGCTCAAAGGAGTGGATGCCTGGTTCTTAGAAAATAGAGAGGACTTTGCCAGGTGCCGAACTGAGACAGAATATTCCAGGAAGAGGGAAAAGCGTGAAGAAAGCCCAGAGAAGCTGGAGAACAAGGTGTTTTGGGACCACAGCTCACCAGGGTCCAGTGTGGTTGCAGTACAGAGTGCAGCTGGGTGCAGACGCAGAGGATCCCAGGCCTCAGAGGACTTTGCGTGTCATGCTAAGGAGTTCAAGTGTACCCTGTAGCTTAGGAGCAGCAATTGACATTTTTGGGAGAAGAGAATTCCGTGGTCATCTCCAGATGTCATAAGAGGGCAATCTGGACCAGCAGCAGGGGTCATGGTCATGTTAGACAGGAAGGGCAGCAGTGAATGCTTCAACTACATCCAACCCTGCTCAGTGTCTGCAGAGATGGGTCTGGGTTCCACATGGACCCGCGGGAGTCACCAACCTTTTAAAACCAAGGGTTTTAAAGATGTGCCAGTGCCCAGGCATAGATGGAGCTTCCTCCCCTCTATTCAATTCAGGTCTAATAGGTCCCGGGGGGAGCTGCAGATTCATGAGTGAGCAAGCAAATGGAGAGGAAAGAAGGTAGCTTTTGTTGAGGTCTGTCAAGTTTGTGAAGCTCTATAAGGAATCTTGCACATGCCTGGAACGAACATTTTCTCCTTCAATCCTCCCAACAATCCTGAGATATAGGTATTGTGAACTCAGTGTTTATAGATGAGAAATCTGAGGCCTGGAGAGGCTTAGAAAATTTGTCCAGCTCGTACTGACAGAGTTTTAGATTGTTTACTCCCAAACTCTTGTCATTGCTACTTTACCTGGCTGTTTGCTTTACACAACACCAAGAAGAGTGATCCTTTGATACCTGTGTTATTGCTCTACTAAACTATAAGCCTGTTCAGTGCCCAGTACTGGGCATTTCACACATTAAGTTCTCAATCTGTATTTGCTGATTGGCCCAGTATCTTCTAAACCTACAATGACTCCATCAGTCACTAGAGGGCATGATGGATATGCAATGTGGAGTGAAATTGAGTTACAGATGATTTAATTACTCAGCTAAATCCTCTTCCATCCATCCTTCCTTTCTTCTATGTATAGATCATTAACTTGTTCACAAAAAAATTATGAAATGCCTCAGATGTACAGTGTACTAGGCTAGGGACATAGGGGTTAAACCCTTCAAATTTCTCATTGTTTCTGGCAACTATGGAGGAAAGACCACCATGGGTTTAAATCATGAGAACCCATAGACAGCCCTTCATTCAGTCTTGGAGGCAAGGAAGACTTCTCTGAGAAGGTGATACCTGAGCTGGGTTTAAAAATGAGTTGAAATTTGCTAAGTGTAGAAGTGAGAGAGAAAGGTAGTCTAGGTGAGGAGTCAGCATAAGCAAAGGCCCAGAAAAAGAAGTGACAAGGTCTGGAGTCTACAAGCAGATTGGGATGGAGAGATGTAATGGAAGCCTGGAGGTGGGGCTGGAGATGTGGGCTGTGAATGGCATCCTGAGGGCTGTTGGACTAGCCGTGAGGTCTTCAGCAGAGTCCATGAAAGGTTTTAAGTGAGTTGGAGGTGAGAGAGAGAAGGGATTCTTTTTATGTTCTGTTTTGTCTTTTAGAAAGATCACTTTGGTTGCAAAGTAGAAAATAAAAAAACTGGGGATAAGAACAGTTTGAAGACTATATTAATCCAGACAAGAGATGATGGTGGCCTGATTAAGGCAGCAGATATGAGGTGGGGAGAACTGGATGGATTTTAAGATTTAAACACATTTTAAGGAAGTAGAATTGATAGATCTTGTTGACTGTTAGAGATGAAGGAACCGATGATGATTCCCAGGTTTCTGGTTTGAGGGCCTAAATGGATGGAGGTGACATTCACGGGGGTGGAGAACACGGAAGGGAGGAGTGGAGTTTGGAGGAAAATGACAAATACAATTTTAAACATGCTGTGAACTGCCTCTGGTACATCTGGGTGAAGATGTCCAGCAGGCAGCTCCATGCATGTGTTTGGTGCTTTGAGAAGGTTCTGGGTTGGAGAGACAGATTTTTGGAGGTATAAGCATATGGATGGTCTTTAGAGACACGGATTGGAATGAGTTCAAGCAGGATTAGTGTTTGAGGAAAGAAGAACTGAGACTTGGAGGAGGAGCCTCAGCCGTAAAGGATCAAGATCTGAAAGGGTGGGAGAAATCTCTAGGACAATTACATCATTGAATCCCGGGGGAAATCCTTTAGGAAGGTTGGGTTAACAGTGGCAAAAGCTGCAGAGGTCAGGAAAAAGGACTAAAAGGTATCTACTGGTTTTAGCAAACAATATGGGAAGGGCAGTTTCTATGAAATGGTGGGTGTAGAAACGAAGATTCAGTGACTTGAGGAGTGATTCAGAGGTGAAGAAGTGCAGGCAGTGAGTGAAGATGCTATTACGGGAATCTTGGGTGTGAAGGAAAGGAAAGAAGTTAGGAAGTAACTCTCTAGGAATATGGAATCAAGCGGGGGTGGTTAAACTTAATAGAGAATCTTGACCACATTTATGAAATCACAGTGAGTCGAGAGGAAGAGGCTGAAGACAGAAGATGGAGAGCAGACATAAAGAAACTTATGGGTGGCAGGTAGATTGCAGTGGACGGAGGTGACATTGGCCTGATGGAGGCCTTTTCATCCCACGAAAATGCAAAAAGAGACTGTAAACCAGAACGAGATGAGAGAATTCCCTCAGCCACACCTGTCTGAAGCTGAAAATTGGTCTTGGAATTCTGTTGCAAGTCTTTGTAGTTGTTTTGTCCACACATCTATCCATTCATTTAGTTTCTGATCACCTCCCACACTGGAATCTACCTATTCACTGGTCTGTCTGTGGCCCATCCACCTTGGCAGAGCTAGCTTCCATCCCTATGTGTAAGACCAATCATTCTGAGTTCATTATTTTTGTTCTGTTTGTAAAGTGCCCAGATAAAGATCCTTTCCAGGTATTGTTAGGGATTGAATAAATGAATCAATAAATGAATACATGAATGAATACCCACTCCAGATCTCTTTCAACCAACCATGACATATATTTATTAAGCAACTGCTATGCGCAAGGCAATGTGCAGGTGCTCAGGCCACGATAATGAACTAAATGGAGCTCATAGAGCTTAGAGATACAGATATGATAATAGGTGATCACACTACAAATGCATTTTGAGGGAAGGGGCATAATCTATACACAGGGGGCTGGAGATGGCTTCCTGGAGTGGGTGACTAAGCAGAAACTGAGCTTTCCAGGTTAATCCATGTTGACTACTATAGTCTGTTGTTTTATGAATAGAAAATCAGAGTATTTCTATCGGAATCTGCTATACTTATGTATGTATGAATGAACAAATGAATGATTGAATGAATAAATATTTTTTCCAGCCTATTAACAATATTTATAGTCATCTATCTTTGAACTCTTGCTTCCCAGAAAGCATAAGTCTCCATTAACCAGCTGCCCACTGTCAGGGGATTTTGTAAATAGTGACATGCTATAATTCCAGTCTGTTCTTTTCTAACATCCGTACTTTTCTGGGGAAGAACTGTATGTTTCTTCTCATCTGACTGTAATAAGTATTTAAAGCAAGGCGTTTGAACTTTGGATGTGGGGGACCTTTCTTCGGTTGAAGAAGCCAGCTTCTCCTCCAGGCCATTTAATTGACCTGAAGGCTTGTGTGAGCCCTATGAAAATAATTGTTGATGGAGGATGACTTTGCTCAGAAATTGTGGAAATGACTGGGAGAGATAGACAGTTTTAGCCACTCGGCCCTGGTGTTTCGGACAGGCCACCCAGAAATCAATCCTCAGCAGAGAACACTCTTCTACTTTTGCAAATCTCCAGAGGAAGAACCTACAGCTTTAACACACCTCCATCATGGTGATTAGAAATGATAAAATCGAGAAATGCTCTGGGATAGATTGGTAGATGTCTTGAGGATCTGCAAGTACAGCTTTGCTAATAAAAATAATACTGGCTCCTGTTGATGGTGTCTACCATGTGTCAGCCTGGTGAGGTAACAGGCCATCTGTGTCCCTGTCTAAGGAAGTGAAGAAAAGACAGGGGGCAGTGCTGAATGGGGGATAGAGAAGGACTCAGCCAAGGTCATGTCCCCAGCCTGGTCTCCAGGGCCCTGGAGCTGCAGGGGGCATTTTGAAATGCTCTGGCAAGACCCTATCATTCACCCTGGGCTGAGCGGGAGAACATATTTTACTCAGCACAGAGAAAAGACTCTAAACGACCAAGAGTTATCAACCAATCAACAAAGGTCTTCTAAAGACTTACTGGGTGCTGTTTGTCAGGGGTAATATATGAAAACTAGAAAACTAGAGAGAAAAAATATTACACAGAAGAACCTTAAGAATAATACTATCTTAAAAAATTAAATACTGCATTGTACAGTTCAAAATCAGGGACTATGGAGATTCAGAGAAGGTGGTGGTGCTGTAGGGTAAGATGCTTGTGAAAGGCCGTAAAAAAGAACAAAATTTTGCCATCTGCATCAACATGGATGGACTTGGAGGGCATTATGCTAGGTGAAATAAGTTAGACTGAGAAAGACAAATACTATATGATATCACTTATTTGCGGAATCTAAAAAATACAACAACCTAATGAATATAACAAAAAAGAAGTAGACTCACTGATATGGAGGACAAACTAGTGGTTACCAGTGGGGAGGGGGAAGGGGGAGGGTATTATAGGGGTGGGGGAGGGTGGGACAAACTATTGGGTGTAAGATAGGCTCAAGAATGTATTGTACAACACGGGGAAAATAGCCAATATTTTGTAATAACTATCAGTGGAGTGAAACCTTTAAACATTGTATTAAAAAAAAAAAAAGGAAAACAAAATTCTGCCTATCTTCCAAAAAAAAAAAAGACTCTGCTCAGGAGTCACCTTTTCTGAGAAGCCTGTCTGACGTCTCCTCCTCCCCTAGCCACTGTTCGGGTTCCCAGCCATGTGCTGTCATAGTGTGTAATACTTGCCTCCTGGTGTTTACCAGGTTGTTTACTTGCCCATTACAATAAACAGACTTGCTCCATCTAGATGAGTTCTGGGAAGTACCGTATGGTGTTTGGAAGAGGTTGAGCAAATACCTAATTTCCCAGGCTCACTTTCCTTATTTGAAAACCTGGGATAACAATGGTTTCTATCTATTTATCTATCTACCTACCTATAAAATTATCAGTATTACTATGATCTTTTCTATTTGCTCCCAGATCCATTTTTTTTTACATCTTTATTGGAGTATAATTGCTTTACAATGGTGTGTTAGTTTCTGCTTTATAACAAAGTGAATCAGTTATACATATACATATTTTCCCATATCTCTTCCCTCTTGCCTCTCTCTCCCTCCCACCCTCCCTATCCCAACCCTCCAGGTGGTCACAAAGCACCGAGCTGATCTCCCTGTGCTATGCGGCTACTTCCCACTAGCTACCTACCCTACGTTTGGTAGTATATATATGTCCATGCCTCTCTCTCACTTTGTCACAGCTTACACTTCCTGCTCCCCATATCCTCAAGTCCATTCTCTAGTAGGTCTGTGTCTTTATTCCTGTCTTACCCCTAGGTTCTTCATGACATTTTTTTTTCTTAAATTCCATATATATGTGTTAGCATACGGTATTTGTCTTTCTCTTTCTGACTTACTTCACTCTGTATGACAGACTCTAGATCTATCCACCTCATTACAAATAGCTCAATTTCATTTCTTTTTATAGCTGAGTAATATTCCATTGTATATATGTGCCACATCTTCTTTATCCATTCATCCGATGATGGACACTTAGGTTGTTTCCATCTCTGGGCTATTGTAAATAGAACTGCAATGAACATTTTGGTGCATGACTCTTTTTGAATTATGGTTTTCTCAGGGTATATGCCCAGTAGTGGGATTGCTGGGTCATATGGTAGTTCTATTCCCAGATCCGTTTTTGATTCTCTTTGTCTTGCTCTGGGATAAGGTTGACCCTTATGGACTGCATTACCTGGGCTCCCTTGATGACAGGCTTGGCTCACGGGAGGCCCTGGCAGGATGTGGAGCAATAGGAAGAGAGAGGCCTGGGGTATTTCTTTGCTGCCCCAGCACCACATTCCTGGCCGTATTTTGTGGTTGACGTCCTGCATGGGAGCTGGTTTTCATAGCTTCACTAACACTGTCTCTGTCCCTCCCTGTCCCTCTAGCCCTTGTGGTGCTAACAGCTCTCTGCTGTTGCCAGTGTCTGAGGATTCTCATCTGCTCCCTTAACTCTGCCCCTTATCTCTTCAACGGTCCTTTTACTAAAGTCTTTTTTGTTCTTTTCTGGACCATCTGTGGTGAACTTGGCTTCCCTGATGGATACAGTTTTCTCAATAGGGCTGTTGTGTGTGGCTGCTAGTGGTCACTTGAGTTTTATTCTTTTCCTCCTACTTCAATCAGACTGGCTGAGAGTCTGTGGCCAGCTTAAGCCAAAGCCCTCCTACTCCCCGTGAGCCGTTTCTCCAGCCTGATGGGTGGTCCGTGCAGGTGTCTCACACATACTGATGGTCCCGGCCTCTGTGGTAAAGGAATGTTCCCAGGGATGCCCCAGCTGGTAGAAGTACGGCCCCTTTTTCTAGAGGTTTTCCACCATACCCCCCAACCCCAATTCTGATCTTCCTGCCATCCGGCTCCTTAGGGGTGATCAAGGCCAAAGAGAGATGCAAACGTGTGTCCTCTTTCCTCTTTGGGCCGTGCCTTAGTCTGCTAGGGCAGCCATAACAGAATGTCACAGACTGGATGGTTTAAAGCACAGAAATTTACTTGTCACAGTTTGGGAGGCTGGAAATCTAAGATCAAGGTATCATTCAAGGTATCAATTGTTTTGGTTTCTCCTGAGGACTCTGTCCTTGGCTTGCAGATGGCTGCCTTTTTGCTGTGTCCTCACGTGGTCTTTTCTCTGTCGCACGCCCTCCTGGTGTCTCTTCCTCTTATGAGGACACCAGTCTAATCGGATTAGGGCCCCAACCTTATAGCCTTATTTAACCTTAATTACCTCCTTCAATGCTCTATCTCCCAAAAGAGTCATATTGAGGGTTAGGGCTTCAACATATGCATTTTGGGAGGACACAGTTCAGCCCATAACAGGCAATGATGGAAAGCATGAAGAAGCAGACACACAAACTCAGACACTTTAGGCAGAGAAATGCCTTCTTTCTCCCTCTTTCCCTGAGGAAAGATGACTCTAACTTTATCAAAGCCCACAGATCTCCCCCAGGGCCAACTTTCCATCCTCCTGTGGTCTAGAGGGTAAGGCATGGGCTTCAAGCCAGATAGTCCTAGCTCTGCATTTACATGAGATGCAGTCAGGTCAGTTGCTTCCCTTCTCTGAGTCCCTATTTCCTCACTTGACTGGGTTGTTAATTAAATGACTTAAGGCATATGGAAGCTGTGAGCAAACTTCTACCCCTCTGAGGACATTTTGGGAAGAAACTTAGGAGGATCTCTTCCAACTGCCATTTTTCAGACAGTGTGTAATTCGTTGTTACTTCTTAATAATTTGCTTTTTTTCCAGACAGCCCACACCTCCTTCCCTACCAATAGGCGTACCTTATAACCATAAGTCTAACTCTAGACACCTCGGCTTCTAGAGTCTGGTGTAACAGGTGTGTGGAAGGAAGTGGGCATGCTGACCTGGTGCTGGTGTCCCAGGGATGAATCAAGCAAGGTCCTCACCCCCAGGGAACCCCGGCATGGCTTTGGAAGATGGATGAGAAACCATGGCGATGTGGTGAGGACAGTGTGGTGAGGGAGGGAGTGCACATAGGAACCAGTTGGGGCATGGATGGTTTTTGAGACAGGAGGGCTAGAGTGTCTGGGGAGGCTTTCTACAGAAGGTGAGGCTCCCCCTTTTATTTTCAAGTGACAGTAGACTTTATTGGCCTGGGACTCGGACACGCTGGGGACCCTCCTCCATGGTAAGCGGTGAGGGTTGAAGATATAATCTGATGGTCACTTGTGGTAGAATCTTGGGTCCTGACTGTGCTAGATAGTGGTGAGCCAAGGGCAGGGCTGGCTGGTAGCTGAAAAGCCCAACTTTTCAGGCTGTTGAATCCACACAAGGATCTGCGGGGAGAGGCAGGGAGTCCAGGGCTGGATGCGGAGCTTGGGGATGTGTGGGGCATGGGGAGGGTGAATCAGAGAAGCAGTCTGCTGTTAGCATCTCCCATCTGCTTTTGCAAGGACAGGGCATCACCAGGCTAGGGGAACCCTGTCTGGGTGGGCTGAAAGTGGCCGTGCATGGCGCGGGGCTGTGACTGTGGCTGAGATAGGTACTGCACTGCCCGAAAGGCTAAACATCGTGCTCTGAACTGCTGAGTAGGACTACAGGTTAGCTGCTCGGATCCATACTGAGGTGGAGGCTGAATGGTCCCATAAGCACAACCTGGGCTGCCTTGGAATTGTCCATGCTCTGGGCTCCCTTTGGAAGCAGCAGCTGAGCCCATGTAGTGCTGGGTCATAAACATCTGGGGCCCAAACATCGGTTTGGCTCTGTCAGCTGTCATGAGGATGCCTGGGTGATTGTGTCCTCCAGCTGTCCCCCACTTGCTGAGGGTGTGAGTTCCTGGGTGACAGTCAGGCTCTGCTGGTGCACAGCTGATGTCAGAGTGGTCAGGTCATTCTTCTCCTTTTGCCTTTGTTTTTCTTCTTCATGTAGAACGTTCTTGAGCTGCAGGAAAACAGTGCTTTTCTTCCTGTTGGGCCAAAAGCTTCTCCTGAAATGTCAAGATTTGTCTCTTGGTCTCTTCCCATGACATTCTCTCTTCCATCTCCTTCTCCCGTCTCTCCTGTTCTTCTTTATCTTCTGTTGCATCATCTTGTCCACCTCTTCTTCCTCTTGCTGCTTGTGCCCCTGCACAAGGGGCACAATGGGCTGGTGCAATGCCCTGGCCATGACATTGGAAAGCTTGGGGTGCTCCAGGAGCATGGGCAGGGTGCTGCCTGGGGTGTTTGGGCAGCGGGCACCCGGCTTGGTCACTGATCACCAGACTTAGGATGGGCCCACCTTGTTTTTGCTTCCTCTGCAGCCTCCCTGGGGTTTTCTTTTTTTCCCCACTCCCCAGAGGTATGGGAAACTGATCAGAATGAGTGGAGGACAGGACATTCCAGCAGAGAGAATTACAGGAAGGTGAGAAACTTGCCCTTGAGTCGGAAGCAGAAGTGATGCTCTCAGACTTCCAGGAGGTTAGGGAAGATGTCTTGGGGTTAAATAAAGAGGACTCACGGGGACTGCGTTGAAGGAGGTGAGTGTGATGAAATGCCCCTGATGTGCATGGGAGTGAAATGCCTATGGGTGTGCATGTAAGCCAAGCACAACTTCTGGGGGCCTGGGTAGGATAATCTGGGGGTATGACAAGCTGGTGGGGGTCCACCTGGGATCAGTCTGGACATCCTTACGCAGTGGCTCCCGAGCTGCTATGCTCATTGTTCCCCTGGGCTGTTCTGGAGGCCAAATCTGTTGTAGATGTTATTGACTGCCATGTTTGTTGTGTCAGAGCCAGGGCCTGAGTGGAGTAGACCTCCTCTCCTCATTACCTCACTTGAGCAAGCACCATCATTAATGTTTGCTTTTCTTAAGAAATGTACTTATTTCTAGTTATATAAGCAATAGGTTCATCCTAGAAAATTGGGAACATACAGAAAAATATACAAACAAGGGAGTTAAAAACAATGTCCTGATATCAAAGAGATCTGATGTCAGAGATTGCAGAGACACTTAACATTTTGGTGTAACTTCTTCCAATGCATTTTTTTTCTTTGTACATGTACATTTACATGTATGTGCATAGAAACATAAGTGTTCGTGTGTTTAAGTCATACAACCTGCTTTACATCAAGCTGGCATTAAAAAATGGGGTGCTATTAGTAGTCATAACTTGTATTTTACTGGCTCCCCCACACCCTCTTTTGCAAAGATCTCCTGAATTATTTCTGGGGAGTTCTACAGAATTTCTCATATGAACTCAGGAACTACTCCTCTGTTTTCTTTACTTTCAGAATTGTGGTCCTTACAAAGATATTCACTCTGGAGGTCTCCAGGCCTCTGACTCTGCCTCGCTTTTGCTGCCAGGGCCCACCTTCAAAGCCTTTTCTAATGGGCACTGTTATGAGTCTTATAGCTGCCATGTACTTTGGCCCCTCCTGGTGCCCTGGAGCCATCCTCCAGGTACAGAGCACAGCTGAGCTCTCTGGAGCCGGTAGGAAACCAAAGCTAAGCTGAGATCCCTATAGAGGTGGGAGTCTCTGACCCTTTTGGCTTATACTTTGGGGGTGCAAACAGCCCTGCTTTAGGTCCCATGTAGCAAAGTCTGCCAGAGCTTTTTATTGAAAATGGTTGTGATAAATAGGCTTGAAAGATGGCCACCATCAACTCCTTCCCTCCCTGCAAGCACCTGCTGCTCCTCACATCAAGAAGTGAAATCTAGTCCCCAACCCTTTGAATCTGGTCTGGTCCTCATGACTTACTACCAACAGGATGCATCCAAAAGCATGTTCTGGGACTTCTGGGACTAGGTGATAACAAGGCTTGACACTACCTGAGTCTCTTGGAATGCTCATTCTTGGGTTACTTCTTCCCAGAACCCACCACCATATGATGAGAAGCCATATAGAGGGTCCACATGTAGGTGCTCCAGTTGACAGCCCCATCTGAGGGCACAGTCTGCACCAACCGCCAGGCATGTGAGTATGCCATCTTGGATTCCCAAGGAGTCCAGCCTTCAGGTGACTCTAGCTAAACCCACCATTTGACCACAACCACATAGGAGACCCTGAGGGAAAACTGTGCAGTTAGCTCAAGGAACCATGAAGGAAAATGATAAATTGCTGTTTTAAGTCACTAAATTTCAGGGTAGTTTGCTACACAGTCACATAAGGTAAACAGCAGATTTTAGCTTCTCTCTTAGCTCAGATATATTCTGAGTTCCCCAGGAACTGCGTGACAGACACCCTGCCTTCCCCAGAACAGCCCCCGCCCAGCCTATGTATGAGGCTTTGTGTCTTGGTTAAACATGTCTGCCCAGCCCTTCCCTCCTGATGCTGACTACTCTCCCAGGACAATCCCGCTGGACTCATCCCATCATTCCACCTGCCATTTCCAGAAATGCCTCAATCCCAGGGGTATAATATTGCTTAAGCTCTAGCTGGGAACTCTGTACACAGATGAGGAGTTTACTGTATATACAATTGTATTTATTGAATTCTTTTTGCACTTAGTGTTGTATTGTGGTAACTTTCTAATGTCATTAAAAATTCTGCAGGATTAATATTCTGAATTTATATCATTAATCATTCACCTGTTTTTGGAAAATTGCCCCTACCTCTTTTTTGCTTACATTGTAAAAAAGGCTGAGATGAATATCTTTGTCCATAAATCTTTACTCAGATTCTCATCTTAAGGAAATAATTGAGTACTCAGCAGAGGGTATGACTTTTTAAAAATGATGCATAATGTCAAACCATTTTTCAGAAAAAGTGTACCAAGTTACCCACCGCCAGTCAATTTGATAGGCAGAAATGAGAATAATAATGAGAATAATATCAACTGAAAGATTTTTTTTTACTCTTCCACATTTCTGCTGTAATTTTTCTTCTTCTTTAGCCATTATTAATTATCTACTATGTGCCAAGAAATCAGCTTGACCCAAGGAAGTGAAGAATTTGGTGTATAACCCTGAGAGTGGACCATGTGGCTTGAGGAACAGAGTTGGTACCATGAGGTAAGGAGAGCACCTGTCCTGAGCCCAGTGTGGACTTGTTCTTAGTCACCCTGGTGGATCCTCAGTACACTGGAGAGGGTGCTATGTGGCAGTTCGGAAAGACAATGACTTTGGCATCAGATATGTCCATCTTCAAATGTGGGCTCTGACACTTACCAGTTATGTGACCTTGGACAAGTTATTTAAATCTCTTTAGCCTTAAATTCCTCAAGTGTAAAATGATAAAAAAATATGGTGTCCCTCTAAGTCTGTTGCTGGGATGAAAAGAATTAATAAAAAGATAATAAACGTAAGCATCTTACATTGGTATCCATTCAGTAATCATCAAAGCCTGTTCTACCTCATTATCTCTCAGCCTCTCTCTCTCCCTCCCTGTTATTGCTCGTGCCCAGCTTCACTCCCCTCATATCGTTTCTCAGCTCTTTTACAGTCACCACCCCGTAACTAGTCCCCCAGCTCAATGTCTTGTCCCTCCAATCTGTTTGCCACACCACCTGTGACTGTCTTTCTAGAATTAAATCTAATCATGTTCCTACCTTACTTGAAATCCTTCAAGAGTTCCTTAATGTGATTGGGACCCGGCTCTTCCTAGCATTCCAGCCTCATCTCTTAACCTCTCCGCCTCATCACAGCCCGTAGCCTGGACCCACAGGGCTGCCTAGAGTCCCTGACACAGCCCTGTCTTCCCAGACCCTGGCACCTGTGAACATGCTGTTTCTTTATCTTGGACCCTTTCCTTCTTCTCCTGTCCAGGTAGTTATCTCCTACTCATCCCTTAGAAATTAGCTGAGGTGAGACTTTGCCTTCCCTGACCCTTCAAGCCGGTCAGGTGGTCCCTCCTCAGGCTTCCCCATCATGGCACAAAGACAAGGAAGCACACAGTCCCCTCCCCCACCCTCCTTGTGGGCAGGAATGGCATCTTCATTCCTACATTCCTATTCAGAGCCTAGAACAGTGTTTCTCAACGTCTACAAACTGATTATGACTGGCTGCATAGCTTGTCTAACCTAGTGCAAAATGAAAATACAGAGCCCCTAGGTTCAAAATTTGCCAAGAATTCCAACATGGCAATGGCAGGCTATTAAGCCGAGTGCGGGCCCTCTGAGAGCCGAGCCCTATTGACGGCACATATTGCTTTGCCCAAGAAGCCACACCTACTATTGACATCTGGGGTCAGACAGTTGCTGTGGGGAGTTGTCCTGTGCACTGTAAATGTTTAGCAGCATCCTTGGCCTCTACCCATTAGATGCCAGTAGCACTCTTCCGCAGCTGGGGAGAGTTGGGGGAACGACCGATAATGTTTCCAGATATTGCCAAATGCCTCCTGGGGGGACAGAATCACCCCTGGTTAGGAAGCAATGGCCTAGAAGATCGTAGCCACTCAAGGCAGGTTCCTGTGCTCTGGAAGAGGTTAGGGCAAAAGTACTGCTGGGAACCAAACCAGCCTGAAGAAGGCTTCCTGGAGATGGGGTGTCTCAGGGAGAGTCTCAAAGGATAAGTAGGAGTTGGATAAAACCTGCTACCTGGTCGAGTAAGCTGACTTAGCAAGAACACTGAGGGGTACTGGGGGTGGCAGGAGCATCTAATAAGGCAAGGAAGCCTTGCAAACCTCCAAATGAGTCACAGATCTGGTGGTTTCACATGAGTGGGCTGTGAGATTTATAATGAGAAAAGAACTTTGAAGTTCTTCCCTTGGAGTTTTTTTGGGGAGCCAAGAGCAAGGGAAGCCTTGAGGATCTCAGAGAACTGTGGGCCATAAAACCCTCGCTAGGCTTCCTTAAAAACAGGGGTCAGCCAACTGCCACCCTCGTTGCTTGCACCTGAGAACCATTGCTGATAGACCTAATGGCTTGCACGTGTCCCTGCCTTGGCCCGTGGAGCTGGTCCTGTGGCCTGTCTCCTCATCACCCTCAGATTATCCCACCCCGTGGGCTCCTGGGAATGCTGTAAACAGGTCACCTCACTGGTGTTGCTGGGGAGAGGGTGGTGGGATGGAATGCTATGGCTTTGGGGGTACAGAACCTAGGTGGTGAAGGCAGCTCTTATGTCTTGGGGTGAACAGTGGGAAATAATACATCAGGTCAGATGTTCAGGAATACAGTGAGTCTGGACCTGGTTGGATGAAAGGACTCACATCTTCTATTGGTTAAGACCATCTAGTGGAACCTTGATGCTGGTCAATAACCTCTGGTTCCCATAAAAACTGCTGTGTGGGGAAGGTGTTCTCCCAAGACGAAGGAAAGCATAGGTCAGATGAGATTCTAGGCGTTGCAGATCATGGAACCCTTCACTGAGTCAGGTCTTCTCCGAAGCATGCGTTCTTACTCACATAGTTGTGCCTGACTTCCAATCCTCTACGTTTTAGGCGTGTGACTTGGAAAAGTTACTTAACTTCTCTGTGCAACAGTTTTCTCATCTGTAAAATGGACATAAGAGTAATCCAGACTTCATAGGGTTAAACTGATCACAAAGATCAACCGAAATCTTGTGTGCGTGTGAAGGCACGAACCTCTCCCCAAGGCGCTAGAACAGAATGCCAACTATAATATCCATGAAAAGTTTCTTGTGGTCACCTGTTTGGTCCAGGACCCTTTAAGTGAACCTAGCTCAGCCTCGTAAGCAGAAACACTCTCCTATCAGCAAGCGTTCTCGGTTGTAAGCAATGAAAATGAACTCTGGCACCCCCACGGGAGGTGTTGGAGGCCCCAGAATCAGTAGACACTAGAGGATCGGCCTTGGAAGATAGACAGGGATCAAGGAACTCTTTGATTGTCCAGGAGACAAATAGCGGAAGGCAAGCATTCATCTTCTGGAAGACAGCCAGATGGTACCACCCATCAGTACCCTCACCACCAACGCTGGACAGCACAGCGACTGCGAGTGAAGCCTAAGCCTCATTCATCCAGGCAACTTTGCTGGGTGCTGCGAGCAGGAGAGAGGGAGGACTCCCCACAGCCACTGCGGCTTTCATCGTGAGTGTGGGCTGCTTCTTCCCATGGGGTTTGCTGTCACATAAGAAGACCCTTTGCTGGGTGGTTAATAAGAATTAACACATGACCCCCTATGTCCTACCTCTTTGGCTGCCCAACCTCCACTCAAAACATATGCTTCTAACATACACACACACGTCCTTCTTACTACCGAGAATGTATTTAGCTTCTCCACAAAGGAACAAAAACAAAAGCCTTACTGGTTATTGCATCCAGACTGTGCTTCCAGTTCTTTCTGAAACTTATGGATTCAATTGTAAAGTCCACTGTTACTGTGTCCCACATATATAAGAGTGGGGAAAATGGGGAGGAAAGAAGAGGAAACTTCAGTAAAATATAGGAATACCTGCCACTGCAAGGAAGGTAATACAGATAGAGGCTCTGGTCCTTGTTTCTGCATAACTGACGTTTGTAGCTTTTTTTTTTCCTACTATTTCATTCCAATGGTTTTTGCCTTCAGCCAGCCCTTCCCTGGTCACACTGGTGGATAGCCCAAAGATTTAGTTTTGAGGGATATGAGCTCTTGGTTTCAGGCTGCAGAGTTTTCTACTAAACTTTGCTATTAGATACGGCAGAATCAGGGGGTCCCCAAGTTCCACTCTTACTACTCCTGTGTTCCTATCACTACAATCGTATTTTTCCTTGACATTCAGGGGCAAACACCCTGGCCAGTGTGTTGACTGTCCTTCTTTTCAGTCTATATTCTCAGTGGCATAAGGACACTGAAATGAACAGAGGGTCGTGGTAAATTCAGTTCAGAGTGACCATTGTCATGTCCTCTCATGGAAGCATTCTTCCCTGAAGAATAACTTCCCCCAGATCACTGAGTCAGTAAGGCCCAAAGTTGTGGGAATGGGAAGCAAGCTTGTGAGCCAGTGTGAGGAGTGCAACCTTCTTCAGTCCCTGGGTCCTGGACACTTTATTCCGGTAGCAGAATTACCATAAGTTGTTCACTTGTTGAGAGTATTATCATTTTTACAGGATGGTGCCCCACCTTGTGAGGTGTTACTCTGCTGGTGTGGTGACCGATTCTTCACCTGACCAGGACACCATTCTGTGAGTACAGCAGCTCCTGGTAAAGTGCACATCCTAAAATAAATGAATCCTCTGGGTATAAAAACATTGCCTCACACTACTATATCTAAAATAGATAACTAATAAGGACCTACTGTATAGCACAGGGAACTCCACTCAGTGTTCTCTAATGACCTATATGGGAAAATAATCTAAAAAAGAGTGGATATATGTATGTGTCTAACTGATTCACTGTGCTGTACAGCAGAAAGTAACACAACATTGTCAATCAACTATACTCCAATAAAAATTAAAATGCTTCCTGGGTAATGTCCCTTCTCTACGGTCCCTGGGTGGAGCTATAAAAAACTGCAGTGCTTGTGAGTCAGTGCACTGATCAGAGGTACCTTCCCATGGAGCTATAGGGATGGGCTGGTGGAGGAGACGAATTATGGCGGGAGTGTGCCTTCTGGGAGTGGAAGCATTTACTGGTGCCTTAAGAACCTATTGTGCCCGGTCCCACGTACACCACTTTCATCTGATGATGGAAAGCTGCTGGCCACGCACTTTATGGGCGGTGGCTTATAGAACACCCTGTTCACAGTGCTCAGCTAGGTCTGAGGGCTTATTTCCTGTCCCATTTTCAGTCATTTAGTCTCCAACAGGGCCTAATAACAATACACACAATGCTTTTTAAGACGAGTGTGATTGTTTGCTGAGTTGTGCCTGGATTTGTCGTTAGGCTTCAAGGCTTTTTACCCTGAGTCTTGTACTGAGGCTTGCTATAAGTGCCATAGAGCATTCCGACCTGGCACAGACACACTAAGTACTGTTGGATCTGCTGAGTCATGACAGCTAAGTCTAAGAACTGATTGCATTGCAGTCTGGACCAGGCAGAGAGGCTTCTCCTATTACGTGTTCCACTCAAAGCTGGTAGTTTACCTCCCGGATGGGTGAAAGTGGTAACACAAATGGAGTGTATGTCGCCTCCAAAATTCAGAGGCCCACAAATTATTGTGCTTCTTTTAAGTGGTAGGAAGTGCAGGGTACAAAAACTTAACATTCACTTTTGGGAGACTCTCATGACATGCCTTCAACCACTGGTATTCATGGAACTCACAGAAGTAAAGTCTCCCATTTTTGTGGGATTTCTCTCTCATCCCCTGGCTTGCTGTACTTTACCAAAACATCTACAGTACTTGCCATTTCCTATTTTTCTGGTCCTAATAAAATAATGCTAGTAATGTAGTGGAAAAAGAAAAGGGTGAATTCCACTGTGTAGAAATTACATATAAAAAAAATGCAGTGGACTAACATTTTGCCACCTGGATGGAAAGATGGTGAAGGTCTTTGTGGCTTAAATTGTGGCACAGACGAGGGGTTTTGATATTGTCTCGAGACAGACCAAGTCTACTGCTCTTTCTGCCAGGTGAAAGCAAACTTCTTGCATTTCCTGATACTCATTATAGAAAAGAGTCGGTCACTGCATACCAAGTGTTGGATGGTAATGATTCACTCCGGTACGGAGCAAGTCTAGAACAACAGGTATTTTTGAGATATCACCTAATTCTTTTTATTCAAAATCAGCATTGCCCTTCAACTGTCAATCACTGGTGATGATGCCATAAGCCTCTGGCATCCCCCACTCTGTGTTCCCTGGGCCCAATAGATGACCTTTTTCTTCCCCTTTTGAGTTTAAAGCCCGCTCAGAGATGGATACAGCAATCGCAATTTATTGTTCATAAAGGTGATTGGGGAATGTGGCTTTCGATCTGAGGCCAAGTGGGTTTGCTTATATTTCACCTCTGAATTTTGACTCTCTCCCAGTCATTGGCACGGTGGAACCACCATGGGCCTTATCCTAGGGCTACATAAGGCACAGAGAAGCAAAAACTATGCATTCCTTTAGGCAAACTGGTTTAGAAAATGAGAAGGACGGAGCCTCGTTGAGCATGCTGAATTCCTTCTCCTAGACTTACCAATTACATATCGTAGAAGGTGGTGACTTTTTCTCCTCCCCTGGAGAAAAATCAAGTGAGGAATGGAAGAAGAGGCCAGCAGTGCTGCTCTAGTTGAAAGGCCTCCAGACAAAGACCTGAGTCTGGGGAGATGGCAGCTGTGCCCACATCCCTTCCTCTCACTGTGACTCTGCACAGCTGGCTCCAGTGGCGCCTTCTGTGAATCAGCCTGAGTATACCTTCCGCTCTGCATCGCTTGCCAGCAAGCCTCACAGGTGGCCTAGGTTACTGGCGTGTGCTTTGGCTTCCAGGGCATGTACTGATGGAGTGTCTCCCATCTTCAAGAGTGGGGATAAAAAGCAGGGCCTCGTGTCCACCAATACTATGTACTGTGGGAGATTCCTCCCAAATACGACTGGGGATGGGATATTGAACAACCGAAAAACTAAATAATTGGCACTCTACTCCCAGATGTGCCCACGTCTGTACACTCCAGATGAGGGTAACAAAAGCAACTTCTGGTTAGTAGATTCCAACCCACTGTCCTCACCATTTCTACTCCTTTAGCTCCTGGCCTGCTTATCACCAGCCCCATTGCCTGGCTCTGTGCTCTGGACTAGGTTTCAGAACTCTCCTTCAGGACATACGTTGTGACAGTCGTCTCCCCGTAACTGCAGAAAGATGGTAATTCTCCTTGCCCTCCTGCCTTCGCCTGGGGCTCTGTGGATCTCATCAGGACTCGTTTAGTTCAGAATATCCAATGCTGACAGAGCGTTTGCTCCGTGTTCGCATAGTTGCTGAAGACACAGGGTAGAGGAAAAGCAGTCTCTACCCTTTCAGTACTTCCGCTCCTGAGGGGAGAATAACTGTCATTATTCTCTATTTGGGTATCTTAATGTTATGATAGAGCAGCTCAGACTGGGGGTAAAGGAAGACTTCATGGAAGGGAACGGTTTCATGATGTTGGCTAGGGTGTTTGTGTTCCTAGGGCTGCCCTAATAAAGTACCACAAGCTGGGGGGCTTAAAGCAACAGAAGTTTATTCTTTCATAGTTCTGGAAGCTAAAAGTCTGAAGTCCAGCTTTTGGCTGGGTTGGTTCCTCCAGAGGTTCCGAGGGTGGATCCGCTCCATGCCTCTCTCTAGCTTCTGGTGGTTCCCAGAGATCCTTGATGTTCCTTGGTCTGTAGCTGCATCACACCAATCTCTGCCTCCGTCTTCATGTGACTTTCTCCCCATGTCTGTATCTCTTCTCTTCTTCTTATAAGGACACCAGTCATATTAGATCAGGGCCCATCCCAATCTAGTATGGCCTCATCTGAAGTTGGTCACATCTACAAAGACCCTATTTCCAAATAAGGTCATAATCACAGATACAGGGGTTTAGGACCTTTGTGTGGGACACAGTTCAACCCATAATAGTGCTAAATTCTTCAGAGATTTCTTTCAATTACATTTCCTTAAACCTAATGCAATTTTTTTTTGTCTTTGAAATGAAGAGTACGTTTTAGAAGCAGTTTCTCTTCTCAAGTTTTCTATTCTAATTATCATCATTCTGCACAATTTTTAAAATTTAAGATTCTACAGGCTGCAGGTCTATTAGAAAAATGTTCTCAGTTATGGATGTGGCCTGCTTCAAAGAAATCAAAGGAACTGTTTGAACTCTCACCCAGGAAGAAATAAAACATTCCTGAACTGAAATATGAAGAGTCCAGGTAGGGTAGGAATTATCAAATGAAAAGGCTTATTTTCCAGGAGGAAAAAAAACCCCAAATAAATAAAATGGCCTTCACATCTAGGACATGGCCAAGCCTCCATAAAGGAAAGAGAGATCCTACAAAAATATTTATTTCAGTTCAATATTTATGTCTTCAAAGGTCTTATTATTAAATAGAAATAATAACCTTTCAATTTCATGCAATTAATGGCAGTTCACTAAGTGATTTCATGTAGTAACTTAGTTGTGCCTTAAACTATTGTGAGAGACACTGTTTTACATACAAGGGAATTGAGGCAAACCAGAGAGATGAACTGACTTGTCCAGGGTCAGACGACTAGTCAGCTGACCATGGAGTTGAGAGCCCTGCCTCTCTGGACAAAAGTTCCAAGTGATTCTGCAGGGCGTGCTAGTGGAGGGTGTGGGTTCTTCTTTATTTGACTTTTTAATTCTTCATGGAACTTGAATTTGATAGAGCAATTGCTAAATCAATCTCTTTGAGCCAGAACTTTTCTAAGTGCTGGGGTTACATAGTTAGTGCCCCCAAGTAATTCACAGACATAGAAACCAATAGTTTCATTAGAACTGATATTCCCACCAATCGAAGTGTCATGATAGACGGTGCCCTGGTGCCGAGGATCCCATGGAGGGGCAAATCCACCTGCTCGTGGGGGAGAGGATGGGTCTGCCTAGGGTTCACAAGTTAGGGGACCCACGCTGAACCCTGGGGGACAAGGAGAGTAAAGCAGGCAGGGTGGGAGGTGGGAATAATGAATGTCTGCCTGTGGGGGAAATGCGGGGTGGGTGGTGTGGAGGAATGGCAAATGATGGTTCTGTACAGGTAAGCAGGGTCCCATTGTGAGGGTCTTGAATGAAAATCCACATGTCTTAGACGTCATTTAGAGGGCAATAGAAGGGAATGGACAGGAAATGGGGAGGAGAAGAGGTTATTTTTAACCAGTGGCTCTCAGCTGGAGACAATCTGCCCCCTTCCCTCCTCCTCCCCATCCTGGATATTTGGGAGTATCTGGGGACAGTTTTGGTTATCATGATGGTGAGTAGGAAGTTGCTACTGGCATCTTGTGGGTAGAGGCCAGTTATGCTACTAAATATTCTACCATGTACAGGACACTCTCCCTCAACAGAGTTATCCAGCTAAAAATAACAATAGTGCCAAGGTTGAGAAACCCTGTTTTTTTTTAAAATAAGTTTATTTATTTATTTATGGCTGCGTTGGGTCTTTGTTGCTGCGCGCAGGCTTTCTCTAGTTGCAGCGAGCGGGGGCTATTCTTCGTTGTGGTGCATGGGCTTCTCATTGCGATGGCTTCTCTTGTTGCAGAGCACGGGCTCTAGGCACGCGGGCTTCAGTGGTTATGGCACGTGGGCTCAGTAGTTGTGGCACACGGGCTTAGTTGCTCTGTGGCAAGTGGGACTTCCTGGACCAGGGCTTGAACATGTGTCTCTTGCATTGGCAGGAGGATTCTTATCCACTGCGCCACCAGGGGAGCTCCAAGAAAACTGTTTTAAACAAGGGAATGATATTTCTTTTTGTGTGTGTGTTAGAGAAACAACGGAAATTGCTATAAGAGCTTGGGAATTGCTATGTGACCCAGCTACCTTATTTTGAATGTTCTTTCTTCTGTAATAGACTGAATATGTGGTATTTTCACATTCTGTTTTATTCTTACTCTCCCTATTCCACAATTATCAGAAGGTACTCTCTGAGCTCATAGTCCCCTAGAGTTGTGCGTGCACAAACTGTACCTGAAGGAATAGAGTTTAACTTTTTTTGCAGGTTTTTTTTTTAATTCAAGTATAGTTGATTTACAATGTTGTGTTAATTTCTGCTGTACAGCCAAGTGATTCAGTTATACATATAGACCTTCTTTTTCCATTATGGTTTATCTCAGGAGATTGAATGTAGTTCCCTGTTCTATGCAGTACAGGGACGTTGTTGTTTATCCAATCTGTACATAATAGTTTGCATCTACCAGCCCCAAACTCCCAGTTCACCCATCTCCTCCCTCACCCCAGCAGCTACAAGTCTGTCCTCTCTGTCTGCGAGTCTGTTTCGTGGATAAATCCACTTGTGCCATATTTTCGAGTCCACATATAAGTGATATCATATCGTATTTGTCTTTCTCTGTCTGACTTACTTCACTTAGTATGACAATCTCTAGGCCCATCCATGTTACTGCAGATGTCATTATTTCATTCTTTTTTATGGCTGAGTCATATTCCATCATGTATGGATATACGCACACCACATCTTCTTTATCCATTCGTCTGTCTATGGACCTTTAGGTTGTTTCCATGTCTTGGCTATTGTGAATTGTGCTGCTGTGAACACAGGGGTGCATGTATCATTTTGAATTAGAGTTTTTTTGGACATATGCCCAGGAGTGGGATTGCTGGATGATACGGCAACTCAAATAGAGTTTATATTTGATGAATGAACGCACAAATGAACAAATGGTTGGGCAGTGCAAAGAAGGGAAAACGAATTGCATAGCAGGTGATGCGGAAGGAGAAACTTGTCGTTAAAAATCCCAGCAAGGTATCACACTGAATTCCCAGAGTGCATTGGGGTGGAAACAAACAGCTCTCTGCCAGGGCCCTCTTGGCTGACACTTCAGAGTCCCTGCTGGCTAGGAGCCCTCGGAATGGAAGCTGGGTTTAGACACTGGAAAATTACTAGGTTTTCTGGTCTCCTGTGTCCTCTGCAGCTTTATCTGTGTGGCTTTGTCAGGGTTTCCATCATAGGCCCTGGATGTGGGGCTAAGTGACCTGTAAAACCTGACTCCAGGCTAAAGCTGGCAGGAACAGAGCCTGCTAAGATGCAGTGAGTTTGACTTGTGGAGTCTTCGATTGGCTTCTTTGCTTAATTGGGAGAACGCAACTAAGAAATACAGATGTTTGGTGCTCCTTCTGTCTCTAAGGACAGGCACAGGAAAGCTTCTGCTGCAGGGAAGGAAAACAGGCCCGTCGCCAATGCAGAGCTCTGGGAAAGAGTGGTTTGGAAAGTGTTACCCACCAGAAGTTGAGAAATACTACTGAGCAGGTGCCAAAGGCAGCTCTGTGACCTGGGCCAGCCCTTTGCCTGCCCGGGCCTTCATGTCTCTGTGGTTAAATTATGTGGTCCTTATGGCCAGCTTTTGTCCCTGAGTTGGGGTGCTCTAGGATGGTTACAGCAAAATAAAATGCATGTTTAAAGCCATGCATCACATGTAAGCCCTCTTCACTCAATGGTGACATTCATTTATTATTTCAGTCATTGCCTATTATTACTTCTTTGTTCAGAATGAGTAGTCTGGAAGTATAACTGAATCAGACCCTGCTCCAGACACAGGCACTGTACTTTGCCCAAGGATACACATGGGAAGATTCCTGACCTCATGGGGGGGGGGGTCTTAGTTTCTTTATTTTTAAAGTCAGGAAAATAATACCTAATTTATGGCATAGGGATGAAATTTAAAATGCTATAACTTATAAAAAGACTGTAACACTGTCTGGCAAAAAAAAAATGAGTTCCTTAAATAAAAGCTTTATATTACTAGAAATAGTACTACTACAATAAAAACACAATGTGACAAATGCTGTCCTGGGGGTATATACAATACTGTAAAAACTCAGAGGTGTGACTGCTTGTGTTTGAGAATGGGTGGAAGTGGGAGAGGAGTCAGGGAAGGCTCTGTGGAGGAGGTGACATGACCTGAGAACTGAAAAACAGATTATAAATTTTCCAGGCAGAGGAGAGAGGAGAGAACATTCGCCTTAGCAGGAACAGCATCTGCACAAGTATTCAGTGTGCACAGCCAGTTTGAGTGTGAGGACACACGTTTGTATCCTGATCACAGGGCACAGGTCAGAGGGAGGGGTGTGATGGCTCCGTGGACCATCCTGTCTGAACCAATCCTTTCTTCCTTCTTCCCATCCTTGTTCCCTTTCTCATTTTCATTTTAGAACATTTTAGTACATGCAGATTCTTTGGTGCCCAGATAAACTTCCTGAGGGAAGGAACTGGCCCTGCATCACATGGCGAATTAGTCACAGTCCTGGTCTTTGGGCCGCAGCCCCGGCTCTGGGCTCACTGCTCTCCCCTGGAGGATGTGGTCTTTTCTAGGCTTCTCTTCCTCCATCAGACCTGACTTCCCACCTCTGGATCTGCCAGTTCTTTGCCGGCCCCCTCTACCCCACTGCTCACCCTGCTGGACAGCTCACCCCCATAAAGGTCTCTTAAAAATCTTTTGTGACTCCTTAGTACAGGCTCCAAGTCTACCCTGCGCCATATGCGGGCTTGTTAATTCCTTCGAGGGTCCACGTGTGGCACATCTTGGGGATGGAGGCTCAGATCTACAGGGTAACAACTGCTTTCACTCTGGGGAAGTGTCAGTAGATGTCTGCTTTCCAGAGTGAGGGACAGGGGTCAAGCCAAGAGCTGGAAGCTGGCAGGCAAACGCATTTTGAACACCTGCTATTCCCAAAGATCATGCTGGCTACTTTTATATCTGAAATCGAGATTCACAGCCTGACAGTGTTACTAAACACTTTGGATAATTTACTCAAATTTTCCAAGCCTCAGTTTTCTTACACGTTAAATGGGATAATAGTATTGATTACTCCAGAGAGGGTAGATCAGATTGCTCAGCGGCATTGAGGGGCTCAGCTTTGAATATTCTCATTGATCTGCTCGGGTTTGTAGGAGACTCTTAGACTGAACAGATAATTCCTTGGCTCATCAGTTGAATGGTTTCCCCATGAGCACTGGACCTTGAGTTAGGACTAGGAGCCAGAGGCTCTGTGCCAACTTGGGAAGATTTGGGGTCAGAAGAGAAAATTAATTGCAAGGGACATAGCCCCCACTTCCTCCCTTGTGTCCCTGGGAGGGGGGCTCAGGGCACAGTGAGGAGACCCTGCTCAGGTTCACCCAGGTCTGTTAAAGCTGGCGAGAGAGGGAGAATATCTGTAAAACCTCCTTCTTTCTCCCAGCCAGGTCCACTGGGCTGTGTCTCTTGTGCCTGGGAAGCATGTGCTGTCAGGGAAAGAACCTGACTTTGGAGTTAGCCGGGGTCTCCCTTTTGCAGCTGGGTGTCCACAGGCAAGTCACTTAACCCCTCAGCTTTCCTCCTATGTGAAACAACATTCATGTAGCTTTCCTGAGGGGTAGATGACCTGGCACACAGGAAACACTCTGTAAATGGTAGTTCCCTCCTTCATCCCACTAGAAATACCTTCTCCCCCTGAGGACTGCCACCCAGCCCCAGGGCACAGCTCAATAAAATCCCCATAAAATTCAGCTTTTCTGGGCCCAGCTTCAGAAATTACAGCGAGTTGATTCATCACATTGTTTGAATTATGGCAATATGAAAATACAGAGAACCCACCGGGAGTCAGCCTTTTCCCATATATAAAACAGGGTTATGATCCCATATAAACTTTTAAAAGAGAATACTTTAGTTTATATCTTCATGCGTATGATTAGAGAAAAAAAGGAGGAACAAGAAAAGAAAAAAGAACACATTGGCAAAGAACATAATTCAAACCAACACTCCTGCTTATTAGTCCCTTAGGTCCCTTTTCTTTATCTTCATTCTTCATCTTCATAACATCCTGGATCTGGCGCCCACACTGTAACGGGCTGGGGTTTTGAGGGCCTTCAGGGTCTGGCTGCCTCCTTGAGATCCCTCAGGTCACCCTCTCCTCTCCATCTTCACTGCCACAGCCTGCATCCCGGTCACCAGCATCCCTGTCCTGGACCACAGACCACCTTGCAATGAATTGTTCCATGACCTTGCAGGCCGCAGCCTGGAGGATGGATGAGAGTGGAGAAGCAAGGTAGGGGACACAAATCAGTGCATATTTTTCCCCATATAAGACCTTCAGAGGCCCCCAGTGCCCTCAGGATAAAGTCTGAGCTCCTGAGCAGCTTTGCCACCTCCCCACCACCCGGGGCTGCCTCTCCAGGTTCTTCTCCCTTTACTCTCTCCTTTGCCTTGCACACGCCCTTCTCTGCTTCCTCTGCCTGGAAGGCTCTCTCTCCTCTAAAATCTCCTCTCCCCCTTTGCTTATTGCTACTCATCATTTAAGACTCAGTTTATATGTATCGAATAACTTCCTCTGGGAAAATTTAGAAATGATTGTAAATCCAATGAATCTGTTTTCACTTCCAAGCTGTGAGCTGCACAAGGGCAATGACAAGACCTATTTTGTTCATCATTCTATCCCTAATGCTTGGCAAAGTACTTTCTTACTTGATGGACACTCAAAAAAAATATATATATATATATGTGCTGTGTTGTGATGACAGACTTTATTCCCAATCTGGGTTCTGCCACTGTTGATACTGAAGGTCACTTCAATTGTAACTTTACCACCATTCTCATCTGTAAAATCGGCACAAAAGTACCTATGTTGCAGTATCATCGTAAGAATTAGAGACAAATCAGTGAAATGTATAGCCCATAATTACGGATTTAATTTCTTGAGTGCCTACTCTTATTATGAGGTTTTGGGGACAGAAGAAAATTTCTTTCTAACACAGTGACCATCAGTCATGCTAAATTATTCAATCCTGGCTAATGCCCACCAGAGAGGCACAATAGTAAATTCCTGGATCAGGGCTCTGTTTACACTTGGAAGGGAAGGAATATCAATTCTTAGTTTTCAAATGAGACCTCCTCTTGCATGGCAGAACATGAAAGAATTGCCTGGGCGTGAATCCAAGGTTCTGTATGTAACATATGTGGATGTTCAAACACAATTTCATTTACTCATGACCCACCTGTCAAGAGCCCATGTCCAATTCAAAAAATACACATGATTAGCCTTTATGGCAAAGGTGTAAAGGGAATGATAATTGTGTAGCTTACTAATTCTTCTACTATTCTTCATCCCTCTGTCCTTATATGTTCATCTTTTTGTAGGGAACAGCAAAGATGGCTAAGGATCAAACTCTCCTAAATGAGCATGAGAGATTTCCCTAGTTGCCAATCTTCTTACCAAAGCCTCCTAGAATTTTGGATTTGGCAAAGCACTTGTGATGGTATCTGAAGAAATTCTTGGCGAAGTGGGCTGACAGGGGACACCAAGCCTTGGAGATTAAAAACAGGCTACAAGATTATTAAAAGATCTTTTCCCAATGGTAAACCATGTTGTAGTTAAACTGTGTGTCCACATAGATTACCTCGTGTGATCTTTGTGCAAAACTCTGACACTGAACGAGCTGGGATTATCCAACTCATTTACAGGGGAGGAAGGGGGCTCAGAGATTTGCCCAAGGTTGACTGTTAATGGCACTGCCAATACTTAATCTTGGTTTTCTGGACTCAAAGCCCTCTTTTTGTCCTACATTTACTTCCTCCAGTCAGGCTGAGTCCTGAGTCCCTATTCTTATCCCTCCTCCTCCCTCAGTCTGGAGGCCTTAGGAGGGAGGGATGCTTTATGCATCACCCTCTCTCCTCTGCTGTTGGTCTCAGCCCCTGAAGCCCATCCTGCCCACCTCCCCAGACAGAGCTCATGACTCCTCCTCTGCCCTGTTCATCTGGCGTGATTATGTGCAACAAGTAGGTGCAGTGCAATGTGGTTTGAGCCACAGGGAAGGATGATCTATGTTGTGGGCTTCTGCTTAGCTACATGGTGTCAAGGGAGAGGGCTGCATAGGGACCCAGCAAGAACTGGGTATCTTCTAGGTATTTTACTTCTCATAACGGTGTGCAGTATGTATTCTTATTCCTGATTTATGGATAATGCATTGCATTACGGGGAAAAGCAGATCTTGTCCGCACAGGGAAAGGGAAAGGTACCAGAGCACTCATTGAGTGCCTACTATGTGCTACAACTTCACACACTTATGATTTGTTGAATCCTCACAACCTCCTATGGAGGAAGGGACAGGTGATCTCATTTTACAGGTGAGGAAACCAAAGTTTAGCAAAGTGGAGTCATAGCTTCATCCGGGGAATAAGTGATAGAATCCAAAGTCCATGACTTGGTGTCTGCTGCAATTTCAGGAAACTGCCCCAAACCAGACTTGCTGCCCACAGGGCCTGTCTGATGAGGGGATGTCAGTCCAGGTCAGAACTGTCTGACAAGCAGGGATGAAGTGGAAATAGCCTGTGACAATTAGACGAGGAAGAAGGAAGGGGTTATGAGGTGTGAACAAATAGGAAACAATTGGGATACAATCGAAAGGAAAATGTAGGAAACATTCCGGAAAGTCAAACTCTTATAGAGCTGTTTGCAAAGAATGTGGTGGGAAAGTCACTCTCTGGCCTGAAAACCACAAGTTCTGGAGGAAAATATCATATCAAATCACAGAAACTCTTTGAAGAAAAGGGTCTTTCATTCATTTAATCGGTCAGTTCATGCCCATCAGTTCTCTACCATGAGTGAATCCTATTCCGAGCACAGCAGGTTTGAGGTTGAATAAAACTCAGTTCTTGCCCTCGGGCTGCACAGTTTTGAAAGGTAATGGAGAGAAGGGACACATGTTACCATGGTGAGCTGTGTACAGACTGATAAGTTCTACGATTTTGGAACGTGCAAAATCGGAGGGGTCATAAAGGATGGAGCAACGTTGCCTGGGGAAATCAGAGAAGGCTTCATAGAGGAGGTGATGTCAGCAGGACCCTAAAGGTAGAGTAGGCATTCTCCAAATGGAGATGTGGGAAGAGCACGTTACTGACAGAAGGAAGAGCGTGGCAAAGGCACAAAAGCATGGGCATGGCAGATTCAGGGAAGAGTGGGCAGCCATACATTAAATGCCTGAAAAAGATAAATAATGTGGCTGTTCTGGCTCTTTAATGCCTGTGTCTCCCACCCCTGTGCTTGGAACACAGAGCACAGACCTCACCCAATGAGGTAAGTGAGTGCAGATGGCCAGATATATAATGGAGCCTCAGCACTGTGCTGCCAGCTGATTCCATCCAGCACTTCATCTCACCCAACACCCCAGCGATGTCACCACAGGAAAGCTGTCAGTTAGGATGCAGTGAGGTGGTTAAGCACAGCAGACTCTGGAGCCGGAATGCCCCCGTCTGAACCTGGCTCTTTGCTTACTAGTTGTGTCATCTAATAAGCTCTATGTGTCTCACTTGCCTTGCCTGTAAAATGGGGATGACAATAGTACCAATCTTATAGGATTGTTGTGGATTAAACTTGACCATTCTGTGGTTGTATTAAGTGCTACAGTCTCCCTCTCTAGGTCTTTTTGAACTTAATGGAATCCAAACATGACTGAATTTGGATATCTGATTACAGTTTTTTCTCAACCTTCTGAGGCACATGGAATAATTATTTGAATGGGACCTCAGAGATCGTTTAGTCCAACTTCCCTGGTTTGGAAAATTGGCCAGATCCCTGTGTGAGCTTGGGCAGGGGACTGAACTGTAACACCTGGGCCCCAGTGCCTAAGAGGGAACGTGTGACTAAAGCATCTAGCAATACTAAATACCGAATACCAAGTACTAAAAACACTGAGATTCCACAGTGCACCAAGCCCTGTCGTTCTTTCCAAATGTTGACTTGTTCATCTGTTCCAATAATCTCACGAGGCAGCAACTATGATCATTTCCATTTTACCAGTGAAGACACTGAGGTATAGAGAAGTTGAATGACCTTCTCAAAGTCCTAGTTGGTACATGGCAGAGGCAGGATTTCAACCTGGGCATTCTGACCCCAGAACAGGTGTTCCTCCACCATGTCTCCTTACCTCTCTGTAACAAGGACAAGAACGGCTACCTCCGTCATTACTATTCCAGAGCTCTTAGGAACACTACAGAAGACCTGGGAGATAAAAAGATCCTATATAACCTATGCAGTTAAAAACTATAAAGTGCTGTTATGTCACAGTTATGAACATAAGGATGGATAAAATGTATAAACAATGTCAAATTGTTAGGGAGCATAAAGATGCATAAAATGTATAGTAAGCAACCCGGAAAACTTAATGTAAAATATTCTCTCAGTTACCTTGGTCTGTTTCTTTGTCATTTTATGCTCATGACTTGAGCTGATGCCTGTGTTCCTGAGTTGCTGATCCCTGAGTTACCGTCCACATGCCAGGGGTTTTCTGATCAGTGTTCTCGATCGACAAGCAGCGATGCTGCCCCAGCTGCAGTGGGTGGGGGCGTGTGAGGCAGCTGGGAGTGCATCTCCATTTCCTCTTCTTGCCAGCCTCATTCTTGGCCAATTCCTGGAAGGAGGGCAGCTCATCTCAGAACCAGAAGGGCCTCAGGGTCCCAGCAGTTCCTGAAAATTCCTATAATTCATTTTGTTTCTATCTTCCCCGACATCACCATCTCTAGAACTCAGTTTCTTCTTAGGATATCTCAGCATGATTTTGGGAAACGCCCTGTTACATATGGCCCTGTATGGAATGTTGGGAAAAGTTCTGCTCAGGAGTCGGGGAATCAGACTTCTGGGCAGGGCTGGGCCACTGACTCACTGGGTTGTCCTGGGAAAGTCACCACTCCTCTGTGGGCCTTAGTTTTCCCTTCTGTAAAATGAGGAAGTTGGGTCGATGGTCTGGAAGTTTCCTTCTGGCTTGAATACTTACAGTGTAGCATCCATTTACTTTCAGTCATAAATGAAGCATGCTCTATTATTGAACATGTTAAATCTAGAATGTTTATGCATTAAATCTAGACCACAGAAGCTTGAATTGAAGTAGAGCATTTTACCTGACATAACACTTTCCCACCTCCCTCCAATTCTCTACTATGTTTCACAGGTATTTTTGGTGGTAGTTTTGGTAGCTTGAAAATAGATCTACAGGGAATTCTCTAGCAGTCCAGTGGTTAGAACTCTGTGCTTTCACTGCTGAGGGTCCGAGTTCAATCCCTGGTCGGGGAATTAAAATCCCACAAGCCATGTGGCAAGACCAATAAAATAAAATAAAATAAAATAAAATAGATTTACAAGTTCTTTGACACTCATCCCTCCAATAAGTGCAGCCTGATTCCCCTACCCTGTGTGACTTCCAAAATTAGATCATAAAATGCATCACAGATTCATCCCTGCTCTTGTTGTTGTATTGCTCACCTGGGGGAAGCCAGCCTCCATGTTGTGCGGATACTCAAGTAACCATAAGAAGAGGTCTGTTTGGTGAGGAATTGAGGCCCCCCGTCAATAGCTATGTGAGTGAGCTACCTTGGAAGCAGATTCTCCTGCCTCAACCAAAACTTCAGGTGACTGTAGCCCCAGCTGACCTCTTGACTGAAACCCATGAAAGACCCCACCAGGACCACCCAGCTAAGTTGCTCCTGGTTTCCTGACTTTCTGAAACTGTGTGAGATAATAAATATTTGTTGTTTTAAGCTGCTAGATTTTGGGATAATGTGTTACACAGCAATAGAGAATTAATACAGTAGTGGTGGTTACTACTGTTAGTGATGGTGGTGGTGGAGTAACCCTGCCCCTGTGTCACTATAAGTGTCCTGCCTGGGGATTGATTGAATGATAGATGTAAATCATTGGTCCAGAAAGGATTTCAAAAGGCAGAATCTGGGGCCTCTTAGTTTCCACTCCCAGGTTTAGCATAGATCCAGATTTGGGAAATACTTCTGTCTGTGGACCAGGAAATATAAGTGGCTCTGTCTCGGCCAGCAGACTGATGACTTGGAATTGTGAATATTGACTGCAGTTCCCTCTCTGACCTCGTTCTAGCAACAGGTTTCCCCACCCCTGTCTCTTCCACCATGACAACCACATTGGTCCTTGTGTCCCTGAGAGAGCTCTGTGATCAATTAGATATGTCTGCCATGAATGTAAGTAAGAGGGAGGGTGGTAGCATGCCTTCTAGGTAACCTCTGTTTTTAATAGGAAGCCCATAGTTTTCTGTTTTGGGTTTTTTTGTGGTACGCTGGCCTCTCACTGTTGTGGCCTCTCCCGTTGCAGAGCACAGCCTCTGGACGCACAGGCTTAGCGGCCATGGCTCACGGGCCCAGCCGCTCCGCGGCATGTGGGATCCTCCCGGACCGGGGCACAAACCTGTGTCCCCTGCATCGGCAGGCGGACTCTCAACCACTGCCCCACCAGGGAAGCCCGAGCCCATAGTTTTATCTCTTAATCTTTTCTCTGTGATACATACTGTTAGACCTCCTATAGTATAATGAAAAGGGCATGGTTTGCTGTTACTATTAGTGTGCATGTTCTTAAATGATTTTTAAAAATCCCTGGCATTTGGAAATGTTACAATTTAGAGTACTGTCAGCTCCACGGTTCCACTGAGTCTCAGTGACTCTTGAGTGAGCTGGGCAGGAGTCAGTGTTAGCTCCTGTTGTATGGGAAGGGAAATTGAAGCTCGGAAAAGGCAGCTTTTCAAGAACTATCTCTGTCACTCTGTTTCATGACTGGATGTCTGTCTTCAATATTGTTCTATCAAGATTCAGGCTCGTGGAATATTTTAAGGCTTTAGGTTTAGCTCAAAACTAAAAACTTCTCCCTATTGCCACATGGCTTGGGTGACTAAGTACATATGTCAGGAGTCTAGAAAACTTTGCCCATCCAAAAAGGGAGGAAGAGAAAGCAAATGTGTCAGACCTGCAGGGTGTGTGAATGATAGGAGGTCTACCCAGGGCTGGGCCTCTTTGCTTTCTCCTACTCTGGTGTCATCATATATAAAAAAAGTGAATTCTGGCATTTTTCAAGAGTAGTAATTCCCCATAGTGAGGTGAGTTTTGCAGCTTACAAAAAGACTTTCCTATGCCCGGTCTCCTTTGTTACTTACCATAAGCCCTGCTGGGAGGTATTGGTATTATTCCCTGTGATAGTTAATTTTATGCATCAACTGGGTTGTACCCAGATATTTGGTCAAAGCCCAGTCTGAATGTTACTGTCAAGGTATTTTTTTAGATGAGATTCACATTTAAATCAGTAGACTTTCAGTAAAGCAGATTACCCTCTATAATGTGTGTGGGTCGAGTGCAATCAGTCGAAGACCTTAAGAAAACACAGGCTGATCTCCTCCAAAGAAGAGGGAATTCTGTATCCAGACTGTCTTTGTATTTGAGCTATTGCAGCTCATCTCTTCCCTGGATCTGGCCCGCTGGTCTGCCCTGAGTATTTTGTACTTGCCAGTCTCCACAATTGTGTGAGCCAGTTCCTTAAAATCTCCCTCTCTCTCTCTGTGTACATTTGATTCTTGAACAACATGGGTTTACACTACACAGGTCCACTTACACATGGGTTTTTTTTTTCAATAAATATAGTACCTATATTTTCATTTTATAGATCTTTAAATTAACTAAGTGTGGGGAAACGTTTGTCTTCAATTAGAGATCACAATACGAGGAATCAAAAGAACTGGGGTTTGAGTTCTGATTCTATACAATGGTTTCAGTTTCCTGACAATGAGTGAGTCATTTATCAATTCCTTTGTTTCTGAGACAGAGATAGCAGTATCTATAATTCCACCTCCCCCAGAGGCCACCAGTTGTAAGATTTTGGAGCATTTTTTTTCAAGTGTTTTATAGTCCCTTTCCTCTTTCCATGGGACCAGTCTCATGATCTAGCTTGGATAATAGTAACAATAACAAATGACAAGAGCTATATTACTTACCACATTCCAGGTCCTATTTTAAGTGCTCTCTACAGGTGTTAGCTAATTTAATCCAGACACAACTTCATAAGATAAGTGCTGTTGATACTGGCATTTAAGGATGAGAGAAGTGAGAGGTAGGGGAGGTAGGTAATATGCCCAGGGTTACACAGCTAGTAAGGGGTAAAGCCAGGATTTGAACTTGGAGAGTGTAACTCTAGATTCCATATTCCTAAGGTGCTGATTGCAGGGAGTGTGGATTCCAGAGAAAGAAAGAAAAGCAGGAAAGGGAGTTGGAAGCTGTTTAGCCGTGGCTTTCTCCCTCCATCCCAGCAAGGCGGGAGTGGGAACAGCACACCATTTGGGGCCAATGAACCCAGCTTCAGGTCATCACTCTAATTTCTTAATGTGAACAAGCTCTGCAACCTTTCATTATCCTCATTTATAGATGAGGAATGAGAAACTTAAAACTCCTTTTCAGTGGAGCCATGAACACCAGAGATAAGATACTCAAAATGGGGCTTCCCTGGTGGCGCAGTGGTTGAGAGTCCGCCTGCCAATGCAGGGGACACGGGTTCGTGCCCCGGTCCAGGAAGATCCCACATGCTGCAGAGTGGCTGGGCCCGTGAGCCATGGCCGAAAAGATACTCAAAATGTCTAGTGTGATACCTATACATAATCATTGCTCAAGAAACAGAAGTTGTTGGGGTTATTGATAAAGATCTTGCACGGTCAAGAAATAACAAATTCCCAGATGCAGCCCTGCTGGTGAGTGGCAGAGGCATCGTTAAGTAAGAGATTAAAGAAATAATGGGAGAAAGAGGAAAGGGATTCAGAGTTATCTGCCATATGAGTGGCCACTGACCTAGAGCCTCTCAGAAAGTCTGAAAAATCCTTCAGGGCAGCAACATTGCTTTCTCAGTCATTTACTCATTCATTCATTCATTTATTCAACAAATATTTCTAAAGCACCTGTCTCCCAGGCACTATTCTAGGTGTTTGGGCTCTACTGGTGAACCAAAACAAACAAACAAACAAAAAATCCAAAACTCTGCCCTCCTGAAAGTTACATTGTTGTAGTGGGGGAACATAACAAAAAGTAAATTATTGAGTACGTGGCTGAAATGGTAAGTGCTATGGGAAAAATAGATCAGATTAGGGGGCCTGAGAATGCTGGGGGTAAGGCAGTTAAAATTTTAAGAGAAGTTAACTGTAGACCAGAGACTTGAAGGAGGAAGCTACACATGTATCTGGAAAATGTGTTCTAGGCAGAGAGACAAATATGCCAAGGAGGCCAGCATGGCCGGAGAGCAGTGAGTGGGGTAAAGACCACCAGGAGTTAAGGTCAGAGCAGTGACAGATACCTGGACCACAGGGACTGGACTGTACTCTTCAGCGTTGGTGGGCACTCTGAGAAAAATGAGGAGCCAACTGAGGGTTCTGAGTAGAGAAATAACTTTACCCATCTTTTTAAAAAATGGATCATTCTAGCAGCTTGGTTGAGAACGGATGGTAGGGGACAGGGTTGGTGACAGCAGAGGATATAGGTAGGAGGCTGCTGCATAAATCCAAGCCAGAGAGGATGATGTTTCAGACCAGGGTGGTAACAAAGGTGGTGGGAAGTGGTCAAACACTGGCTATCCTTGGAAGGTAAGCCCAGCCTGGTTTTCTGACAGATTGGATGTGGGATAGGAGAAAGCGGAAGAGGTCAAGAATGACTCCAAGCTACTGTCCTGTCTGACCAGAAGGGCTGAGTTTCCCTCAACTTAGATGAAGAAGAGTGGAGATGAAGCAGGGTTTGGGACGAAGACCAGGAGTTCAAATTTGCAGATGCTGAGTCTGAAATATCTGTTAGATATCTAAGAGGAGACATTGAGTAGGCAGATATGTGAGTCAGGGACTTAGGGAAGAAGTCTGGGATGAGGATGCATACTTAGGAGTTGTCAGCATAGGGTCTATAAAACCATATAACTGGATGAGATCATCAAGTATCTAACTGTGTCTCATACATATGTCTATGTATGTGTCTAACTGTGTCTCATACATATGTCTATGTATCTATGTGCGTATGTATGTATCAATCATTTATCTATCTATCCAGAGAAGAGATAAGAAGAAACTAAGAATGGTGCCCTATAGCCTTCCAACTTTAGGAGGCAGGGAGAAGAGAGGGAACTTGAGGAAGAGACTGAACAGGACCCATCAATGAGATAGGAGGGGAATAAAGAAAATATTGGAAGCCAAATTAAGAAAGAGCATCACGGTGGAAGAAAGAATCAACTGTGTCAAAAGCTGCTGTTGGCTCAAGGGAATGGATCATTAGATTTAGCACATGTGGGTCAACCATGACCTCGACAGAGTCTTCCAAGGGATGTGGGGTGGAAGCGTGACTGGAGAGGGTCCAGGTGAAATTGCAGGGAGGACATTGAGCCAGGGAGAGTACTGAATCTCTTCTGAGAAGTTATTTTGTAAAGGGGGGCAGAGAAATGGGGAAGTGGCTGGAGGAGTACGAAGTGTCAAGTCAGGGTTTTGTAACAGAGATGGGAAGAATGCAGGTGTTTGCATGCTGATGGGAAAAGCACAGGGAAAATTGGATAGCGTAGGAGAGAAAGAAGGCAATTTCTCCACAGGGCAGACCATCTCCAGTGACAGGAAGGATGGCAGAACCCATAGGCATGGGTACAGGGTGGGTAGACATGGGGGTGTGAGTGTGTGGAAGTTATCTTCAGAGTATATCTGTTTTCTCAGTGACAAGAGATGGCAAGGTCATTAGCGGAGAGGGAGGAAGAGGGAAGAGGTGTGGAGATTTGAGGAAAAAGGGAAAAGTGTGGAGTATAGTTGACCCTCTGTATCTGTGGGTTCCACATCCGTAGATTCAATCAATCACGGATCAAAAATAGTTGGGAAAAAATTCCAGAAAGTTCCAAAAAGCAAAACAAATTTACTGAGCTCCAGAACCTATTTACATAGCATTTACATTGTATTAGGTATTATAAGAAATCTAGAGATAATTTAAAGTATACTGGAGGATGTGTGTAGGTTATACACCATTTTATATAAGGTACTTGAGCACTGGTGGATTCTGGTATCCAAGAGGGGCCTGGAACCAATTCCTCCCACAGATACTGAGGGATGACTGTAACCTCTAGTTTTTTTTTTCCCTTTTCCCTTGTATAGGAATCAGCACAGGGGAAATGTTAAAAAGACTCAAGACATAGAAATGAACTGGATTTCTGGAACATTGCCCTCTCTGTGCACTGGTTTTGACATCTGATGGGGTTTCAATCTTGGCTACACTCCTCCCAAGATGTGTGGCCTCAAGGATGTCATTGTCCCCTCTTTGCTTCTGGTCTCTCATCTGGAAAGAGGGGGCTAAATGAGGTTACCCGTGGTATGTGCCCAGATGGTGCCTGGCACATAGTGGATGCTGCAGCAAAGCCATTGCCGTTTCCCTGGCGTTATCACCTCATTAGCCCAGTGGATTGCACAATGACCTTGGAGTCTGAAGAATTTTCCATTTTTGCACCTCAGTAAACCAGAGATAATGTAATGATAGACTTAAGCTAACCATTAAAGACCAACTCCTAATTTTCGTTCTCTTAAAAATGGAAGAAAAGATTGTGTGAATTCGGATTTACTGTCTTCCAAGCAAATCGCTGAGTTTTTCTCTTTCCAAGTAAATAAATGGTAGAGTGGACAATTACAAGAGACAGACAAGCAGGGCCGGGCAGGCCCTGGCTGGTGTCTTTCACGTAAATTGCTCTGCTCCCCTGTATCTCAATGCTTCACCTGTTACATGGGGAAGTGCAACTCCTCCTGTAGGGCAGGCGTGGGGCCTGAGGGAAACAGCGCTGGACAGCAGGTACGAAAGTGTTTTGCCAACCGTGGAGCATTCGAAAGTGCTCAGGCAGTGGCCTGTGTAGCCCTGAGGACTGGGCGCTCCTGTGAAGCTGAGCTGTTCACGGCCTCCAGTGTGGTGGCAGCAGATTACAGCCCAGAGCTGCTGCTGAGAGAGTGTTCCAGAAGGGCCCGGGGCAGCCTCACATGCTTCTCTTAGTTCTGACCTTTGCAACATTTCACAATAAAACCGGGAAATTCTGCTTATGCTCTAGACTAGAGATAAAGTAAAAAAGGGTCAGGTTGCCCAGACCTTAACAAGGAGCAGATGGGCAGGAATCACGTCACTCGCCCCCATCTCTCCCAATCCTGCAGGAGAAACCATGGCAGGCAGCATCCAGACCATGGGTCCCAGATCCCTGGTTTCCCCAGGCTCACAGAAGGAAGTGGATTCTCAGTGGCAGACTCTCAGGGGCATAGACACTGGAATCTATGGTCCTGGGTTTGAATTCCAGGCTGATCACACGTCCTGGTTTGCCTTGGCGAGTCCAGTTCAGGCCTGTTGACCCTGTGTAATGACTGTTAGCACCTCCTTCCTTTGTCAAAGGTGTCCCTGTTTGGGTGAGAAATTGCAAGGTCATCCTGTGGATTTCTGACCTTTGCTTCAACTTTTTGGAACCTTCCTTTCCACATCTGAAGAATAGAAATTGTCCTTTACATACCATAGGATTATTGTGGATAATTCTACGTGATTTAGGTAATGGCAATTAAATAAAATATAAAGACTAATAATTTAATACCAGTAATTTAAGACTTGTAATACATTGCTTTGGTTTATGTTCCCACCTTCTCTTCTCCAGAGTATTTAAATAAAATTCTAGCTGATCATGTGAGCTCTGGTCCAGCTGTCCTCAAATTTTAGGGACCATCAGAATCCCCTTCAGGGCTTATTTATTTATTTAATTGAAGTATAGTTGATTTACAATGTTTTGGGTATACAGCAAAGCAATTCATTTATACATATATATAAATATATTCTTTTTCAGATTCTGTTCCATTATAGGTTACTAAAAGATATTGACTATAGTTCCCTGTACTATATAGTATGTCCTTGTGGTTTAGCAATTTTATATACAGTAATGTGTATCTGTTAATCCCAAATTCCAAATTTATCCCTCCCAGCTTTCCCCTTTGGTAGCCATAAGTTTGTTTTCTATTGTCTGTGAGTCTATTTCTGTTTTGCCAATAAGTTCATTTGTATCATTGTTTTAGATTCCACATATAAGTGATGTCACGTGATATTTTTCTCTCTGACTCACTGCACTTAGTATGCTAGTCTCTAGGTCCATCCATGCTGCTACATATGGCATTATTTCATTCTTTTTTATGGCTGAGTAATATTCCATTGTGTGTGTGTGTGTGTGTGTGTGTGTGTGTGTGTGTGTGTGTACACATATACATACACCACATTTTCTTTATCCATTCACCTGTTGATGGATCCCCTGCAGAGCTTATTAAAACTGATTGCTGGACCCACCCATTCCCAGAGTTTCTGATTCAGTAGATCCAGTGTGGGGAGGGGCTGCTTCAGCCTTGGTGTCTCTAACAAGCTTCCAGGTAAAGCAGATGCTGCTGGTCTGGGGACCATGTTCTGACAACCACTGATATAGTTTTTCCCCTTCCATTCATTTCCCTGCTTCTGTGACAATGAATTTTCCAAAACACTAATCAGTCCACGTTGCTCCCCCTGCTTCAAACCTTTCAGTGGTTGCCTAGTGCCCTCAAGAAAAAGCCCACCTCCTTAGCAAGGCACTCAAAGCTCTGCCCTCTTCCCTGTTGCCTTGACATCCGGTTGTAGTGCTTGGCCTGCTGGCCTGGATGGCCTTCCCTCTGAGGGGCAGGCTGCCCTAGAGAAGAGCCCAGGTGTCAGGCAGGGTGCTCTCTGTTTGTGACTTTGGGCAAGTAACTTACCTCCCTCATGTGTATGGAAACTGAACATGGCAATGTTAAGAATTCTCTCCTTGTCCTGGAGCTGGGAAGGCTAAATGAACTGTATGGAGGCCCTGCAGCTCTGTGGCTGCCCCACGGCAAGTCCTCAGGGCATCTCTGTATAGTCCCCAGGGCCTCCCCCTGCCTGCCTGATCTTCCCTGCCCTCTGAGCTCTGATGGCCGTTGCTGACAGAATCTGTTAAGTAGCACTGGAAGGGCACACACCAGGCCAGGTCTCTGTCAGCAGCGTGGTCAGGGAGGGCTTCCTGGAGGAGGTGAAACTTGGACGTCCCTTTCAATATAGCCACCAGCTTGCTGTTTTCTATACCTTTTTTCCATTTTTTCATAGGATTTTTCTTTCACTCATTCTTTCACGTATACAACAAGTATGAATCGAGCAGCTCATCAGTGTCAGACACAGTGCTGGGGACACAGAGAAGAAGGAGGCCATAAGCCTCCTTCTGGAAGGCAGGACTGTGCTGTGAGGCAGCAGGGCAGGAGGACCAGGTGCCGGGGCTTTGGAGTTGGCTTACCTGGAATCAAAGCCCCTCTTGACCTTGCCCTGGCTGTGTGAGCTGGTACACGTTATGGCATGTGCCTGAGCTTTGTCTACGAAATGGGGCTGAAAGTTCCCAGATCTGAGGCCTGTTGGGAGGAGGGAAAGAGACAGTATTGGCAAAGTGGGGGCAGAGGGAAGGGGCTCTTGACATGTGAGCCTGGTCCCTTCCTGGCGCTGGGGAAAGAGGGGGCTCTAAAGCTCTCACCCTGTAATCTGCTCAAAGGCACTAGCAGCCCCTGAGGGTAAAGCTTTACTCTGCCAGCCCCCACCTGTTCCTCATCTCCAAAGCCCACAGCTAGAATTATTCCATGAGCTTTCCAGGAGGACCGCAGCCCGCACTGGGATGAACTGAGGCCCACTGGGACCCCTGAGGACGTGGAATCCTATCCATGGAGAACACCATCATTGAGGGTCTTCTCCGTGCTGGCCATTTGACGCAGACGTCAGCATTACAGCAGCCCTTGAGGGAAGCTTGAGAAAGCAACGGAGGTATGGTCGTGTGTGGGTTCCCTAGGGCTGCCCTACAAAATAGCACAGGCTGGGTGGCTTCAACAACAGAAATTTATTTTCTCACAGTTTTGGAGGCCAGAGGTCTGAGATCAGCAGGGTTGCTTTCTTCTGAGGCTTCTTTCTTTGGCTTGTAGATGGCTGGCTTCTCCCTGTGTCTTCACAGGTCTTCCCTCTGTAACCATCTGCATCCAAATTTCTTCTTCTTCTAAGGACACTAGTCATATGGGATGAGAGCCCTCCCTAATGACCTCATTTACCTTAATTACCTTAAAGACCTTATCTCCAAACAGTCACATTCTGAGGTACTGGGGGTTAGGACTTGGACATATGAATTTGTTGGTGGGGGGGGTCACCATTCAGCCATAAGAGGTAGCAGCCCCCAAGACCGTCCCCATGATCCTGCCTCCTTGTTTCACACCATGGTGTAGTCCCTTCCCACGCTCTTCCAGGGTTGGCCTGTGTGTGTGGTTGGCCAGTAATACATGCCAGAAGTGATGGCATCACTTGTGATAGGCAGTTCTAAAAGTTTCCATGTTGGTTGCTCTTGCCTTCTTTCGGATCACTTGCCCTGGGGGAAGCCAGCTGCCATGTCGTGAGGCTGATGTGGTGAGGAACTGAGGCCTCCTGCCGACAGCCACATGAGTGAACTCTTGTGAAAACAGGTCTTCCAGCTGCAGTTTAACTTTTGGATAGTTACAACCTCATGAGAGGTCCTGAGCCAGAATCACCCAACCTCACTGCTCCTGGATTCCAGACGCTCAGAATCTAGGTGATGTAATAAATGTTTGTTGTGTTAAGCTGCTAAATTTTGGGGTAATTATTTACTCAGCCATTGATAACTAATCCACAAGCCTTGGAAAAGTTAAGGCCACACAGATTGTGAGTGCAGGTTCAGAACTGGATTCTTGAATTTCTGGCTCCCCGATCAGATCAGTGCCCTTTTTAGCACAACCTGCTACCTGAGCCAAGATTAGCTTTGCATATAGGAGATTGCAGTGAAGAATGCAGGAAGAAGCGAGGAAAGAGAGAGAAAGAAGACTGTTAATAACCAGTTGGGGAAAGGCTGAAAGATACAGCTGAAGCCACAGATCAAGCAGACAGGTGGAAATAATAGAGGCCAAAGGCCACACCAGTCTGTTGTTCTCACTGCTCCAGGGCTGCAGTTACTCTCCTGCTGCCCCGGTTCTATCTGTGATCAGAGGAGCTGACACATCTGTAGGACCACGACAGGCCCCTGGGCTGTAGCCATCCCCAGAAAGGCTGAGTAAATCTGAAATCACTCTAGTCTATCAGATCAAAGGATTGCTCCAATGGGCCTGTGCTTTTTTTCAGAGCTTTGCAGCACCTAAGGCCAGGCAGGGAGGTGAATTGTAATGAGCATTTATTCACTGCCTACTGTGTGCCAGGCGTTGGGCTAGATGTGTGATTTAATTTCATACTGGGAGGAAGCATGAGAAGTACTTCTTTCGATACTCATTTTACAGACAAAAGAAATCAAGTTCAGAGAGCTGAGACACCAGGGTAAGTTTTCTTTCCCAGCTGGTGAGTAAGGATTTGAATCCAATTCTGCTTCTTTCCACATGCTCTGCTTCACCAAGGTCTCAGTTGTTTTTAAAATGTTATCAATTAATTTAAAAATGAAAAATACACTAGTGGATCATGCTTTATTGATCATGCCATCAGTACTCTAGCCCAAATCATGATTTAGGGCTGTCAGTTCGTGGCTTCCTGCTTCTAATTCTGAGCACAGTGCCTGTATCTTCTTAAGTGGGTATTGAATGAATAAATGAATGAGTGAATGAATGAGGTGGGAGAAGATATGAATATTTCCCCAAGGCCTGCAGAGGTGGCTGTGTATTCCTCTTCACATAGTTTTCCACCCTTGGCCTTAGTTTCCCCACCAAGGTTCCACCTGATGATTTCTAAGGACCCTTCCGAATCTGACCCTTGGTACCCCTGGGAGAGGGGCAGAATTTTCTGTCCTGAGGGGCAGGATCAGTGGCACTGATGCGCGGCAGCTGCTGTGCGCCAGCTCCTGGGTTTTTGGAGAAGTCAGGGCTGCTTACGGGTGGTGTGTTTTATCCTTTGCAATGGGGACTGAGCGTTCCACCAGACGAGAGGAAATGAGTCTCCTAATACAGTTTTTCTTTCTTCTGGGGTGAAGGCTTGTAAAAAAAAAAAAAAAAAAGACAGGTCCCCTCTAAACATGGAGGGAGATGAAAAGGGAGGCGGGGCCCAGGCCTCCCAGGCTTTGGCAGGGTCCCCCTGCTCCTCTGCCTTCCATGCCCCTTCCATGTCCGGCTTCCCCTTTCCCTGCCACTGTCCTGGCTCAGGCTGCCCTCGCCACACTTTCTAAGGTTTTCACATCCCTCCCCATCTCCTTGCTGCCCTCATCCCCATCTCTGCTGCTCAGAAGAATCCTGTCCCCATCTTACCCTTTCTCTAGAGGAGAACATTTAAACTGGAGCCTAACTAAGAGATAGTGTTACCAATGAGCTCACACAGGAACTCACGATCCAATCTGAGAAGCTGTCGGCCAAGCTCCCCAACGAGAGACAATGGGGCAGATAGGCTATGAGCAGAATTTGGCACTTCACAGACTTGGGTCCAAAGTTCAACAATGTCATCCACTCACTGAACTTTCTTGGTTGAGATTTCAATCTCCCTGGGCCTCAGTTTATTCATCTGTAAATTGGAGATAATAATCAGCCCTTATAAATATGTTGTGAAGATTTTTTAAAAGGTAACTGTATTTTTTTTTAAACTGTGTGTGTTTGCCTGTGTGCAAGCACGTGTGTGTGCCTGAGTGTGTGTGATGATGCTCATTTATTTATTTATTTTGCGGTACGTGGGCCTCTCACTGTTGTGGTCTCTCCCGTTGCGGAGCACAGGCTCCGGACACGCAGACTCAGCGGCCATGGCTCATGGGCCCAGCCACTCTGCAACATGTGGAATCTTCCTGGACCGTGGCACGAACCCGCGTCCCCTGCATCGGCAGGCGGACTCCCAACCACTGCGCCACCAGGGAAGCCCGGTAACTGTATTTTTTTAGCAGTTACTCTATGTAAAGCACTGAAAAAAGGACTTTTTTGTGTTACTGCGTTTAATTCTCACAACGATCCCATGAGCAAGTTACTATCATTATCTCCATTGTACAGATGGGAAGACTGAGATACAGTAAAGTTGAGCAAATTGTCTGAGGTCTCACAGGTAGTAAATGGCAGAGCCTGAATTGGGTGTAGGGAGTTCTGATCCCAGAGCCTCAAATAGGGCCACTGACTTGGATAAACTTAAGGAAAGGTCTCAGACATGACCCCTACATGACCCCTCATTTAGCCTTAGTAGGAGGTTTAATGGACCAGACAGGCATTAGGTGGCCAAATTCAAGTTTATTGAAATAATTTTTGTAAAGAGTTTTCAAATGGATTTTCACTGCCATTATCTTACTTTCACCTCTCAGCAGCTCTGGGGAGTCAGTATTACCCTATTTTTCAGTTGGAGCAAGTAAGGCTCAGAGAGCTAGCCAACAGCTAAGCCAAAATTTGAATCCATTTTTTCTGATCCAAACACAAGCTTGTTCTGATTCTTCCTAGTATTTTTCACTCTTAAGAAGTGAATTAATTATATTATTTATTAATCACATTAGTAGCTCAGTGAACAAAAGAAGAACACAAGACAAGCTGATGACAGGAGGGAAAGGTACCAGCTAGGCTTGGACTGCCGGCTGTTGTCTCACCAGGTAGACCTCAGCAGAGGGGTGATGAAGAGGGGCTGGACATCAGTGGTTCTGAGCTGGGTGTTCCCAGGGTCATAGGGGAGTTTGAAGTGTGGACTTTGCCAGTTTCCTGACTTTGAGTTCTTAGGTGTCTTTATGCCATGGCTATGGTGGAGGCAAGGACAGGGGCACTCAGGACTTAGACGAGCACATTTTTAGGCAGATGAAAGGGCTAAACTGAGGTTAAAAGCCTCCACCTGTTGGGTCTAGATTTCGTAGCATGCTTTTTAACTTAAGCATTTCTACTCTAGCCTCATCAATAGCACGCTCTGTTCCTCACCACCTTAAATGGTCTGGTCTATGTTCTTACTTACCTCTGGGCCTTCGCACCTGCTATTCCTTCAGCTGGTCAGAGGAAGAGGCTGCAGAATGGGCTGGGGGAAGAGAGAGGTGAATGTTGTTTTGGGAAAATTCCCACTGACTTTTAAGGTGCCAGGTTGGATAACTATATATATACAACTAAAAGGTTTGTTACTTATTAGCTGTATGACCTTGGACAAGCTACTTAACTTCTCTTTGACTCATTTTAATCATTTATAAAATAGGGATCATAATAATAATAACTCAAAAGATTGACATGATTAATAAAATGAATGGTAATTAGTTGCTGGAGGACAAGAGAAGGTGCACAGAATGCTTAGCACATTCTCTCGCAACTCGTTAGTCAGCACTAATGTGAGCTCACTAATGGTGAGCTCTTCTATTGCTAGTCTTTTAGAAGGTGTTCCTTGATGCTCCCTTTCCCCATCAACTCAGGGAGTCAGATTCAAGTGCTTGTGCTGTGTGTTCTCCAAGCACGTATCAAAATTCTGATTAATTAGTTTTGGAGTAGGATTCAGATATGCCAGTCCCTGTTCTGTAGGCATTCCAGGTGTTTCCAATGGGTCCCAATTAGTTTCGTTGTCTAAGATGATATTTCTCAATCCTTGCCCATAAGATATGAGGCATTTTTTCTAGAGTCTGAACTCTGTGAAAGTGGAAGCCGCATCTGTATCGTGCACTGCTGAATTGCCGACACCTCAGCACAGGCCCAGCATAGAGGAGGTTCTCCCTAACGTTGGAGGATGGATGCAAGCTTGGCTGTCTTGTTAATGCTTGCCTCTGCAGCGTTACATGGCAGAGAGAACTCAGAATATGAAACATGTCTACCTTTCCTGATAGCACTGTTCCTAGTTATTTTATTTTATTTTATTATTTTTATTTTTGGTCACAGTGCATGGCCTGTGGGATCTTAGTTCCCTGACCGGGGATTGAACCTGCACCCTTGGCAATGAAAGTGTGGCATCCTAAGCTCTGGACCGCCAGGACATTCCCTATTTTATTTTATTTTTTCCTAGTTAATTATTATATTAATCTGTCCCTTTTCCCATCAGGTTTCTGTCTCCTTGCTGATGCTGACTGATACAGAGGGCAATACAGTATAAAGAGTAAAAGCATGGGGGCTTCCCTGGTGGCGCAGTGGTTGAGAGTCTGCCTGCTAATGCAGGGGACACGGGTTCAAGCCCTGGTCTGGGAGAATCCCGCATGCTGCGGAGCAACTAGGCCTGTGAGTCACAACTACGGAGCCTGCGCGTCTGGAACCTGTGCTCTGCAATGAGAGAGGCCACGATAGTGAGAGGCCCGTGCACCGCAATGAAGAGTGGCCCCCGCTTGCCACAACTAGAGAAAGCCCTCACACAGAAACGAAGACCCAACACAGCAAAAATAAATAAATAAATAAATTAATAAACTCCTACTCCCAACATCTAAAAAAAAAAAAAGAGTAAAAACATGAATTCCGGAGCCAGCAAGCCCCAGTTCACCCTTTTATAAATGGAAATATTAATAACCAGAGCTTTGTAAGTTATACAGGTCTGTGTGCTTGTGAGGGCTGGTCTCTTCTGAGTAAACTATGGAGAAATCCTGAGGCACATTTGCCTTTACCAAGTGTCTGTGAGCTTCAAGACCTCCCGAGTGAAGTAAGATTTAGGGAAGAAGGGTGCCATGAATTCTGCTTCTCTGGCAAGATCTTGTAGCAAGCCACCCTCTAGGATGGCCCGTATGGGCTCTTCCAGGGGTCCCCCAGGCCGGGGTGGCAGGAATAGGACTGAGGGAGTTCAGGGGCTGGGGCTCAGGCAGACGGGGGTGTAAAACCAAGCATGTGGCCCACCTTCTGGTTCTACAACGATTAAGTCACTAGCCCCTGCAGTCACTGACCGACAGTGCACCCTGGGAGGAATTCACAGGACACAGAACAGGATGAGGCTGTCTGTGCTTTGGAAAAACTGGCCCCTTAGGTAGTTAAATATATCTTAGGAAAAAATGTTATGAACCCAGATTCTTGCACCTTCCCACACATAGAAAGCACTAAAATGATTAGCTAAGATCCTGTTCCTCGTGACTAGCAGTAACTCTTCTCTGAGATGTACGCTTGACTGCACGTACTCCCTAGCCAAGATCATGCACACACCGGCCGTTTCCCCGACCTCTTTGGAGCAGTCCCCTCAGAGCTACTGAGAGGCTGTTTCCCAGGCTATAGTACTCAGTAAGGACTGAATAAAACTCAACTCATAGCTCTTACGTTGTGCATTTCTCTTTCAGTCGACAGGGATTACCCACCACACAACGGCACTTAGCTTTGCCTAGCAGCCCCTCAAGGAAGACACATCCCACAGGATCTGAGCCTATTGAAAAGCAAGAATCCTGGCTTCATTTTTGTCCAGGTGCCACCCTGGCTGGTCTGGTGGCCTCTCATCCACCCCCTGTGGCCCGGATCCCATTTACAGCTTCACCTTCACGTTACAGGTATTAACTGAAACCAGGCTTCTGCTCTGAGCTGGATGGGGAGTGGAAGGCTGACTGATTACCCCTAACTGGCACTGCATGTTTGAATGGCAGGAAGTCCTGGATAGGGGACCTGGAGACTCACATGGTCTCTGGGTCTTCAAGTCCTAAGAGCGTCATTAGAAGCCCTAGGAGGTAAGAGCCACCAGGGCCCGGAGCTCTGTAAGAGGCCATGCTCTGTGTAGATTGTGAGGGGCTTGCCCTTGGCTGGTTTCTGAGTAAATTGTAGGTCTGTCCTGAAGTGGGAAACTAAGGCCTGAAGAGAGCAGTGACTTACTCGTGGCCTCACAGTGAGTCAGTCAGCACCTGAGTTGAGACTTCGATCCAGGGCTCCTGATTCCCTGCCAGGGCTCTTTGCACATCTCCACAGTGCATCCCCTTTTCTCTTCAGCATTGTATTGTCCTCATCTGTAAAATGGATTTATTCCCAAGATTGCCTCTCAGGTGTGTGTGAGATTCAGCCTGGCTGTTGGAAATGCTGCCAAGGTCCCCTCACAGCATCGTCCAGGAGACTGTCTCAGAACCCGGACAGAAACCAGGTTCCTTCTCTTACTCTGGCTTGTGTGTGACCAGAGGCCTGCCTTTAGCCACCTAGTTCTCCGAGTTTTCAAATGCAATGGGAAATGGGATTTCTGGTCTTATGGAATTTAGAGAGCTATGGAGTGATTGGGGCCAGAGGAACCCAGGGAACGTTTCCAGGTTTGTGGGACAGACGATCTGGTGAGTCAGCTCCTTTGCAATGGGGCAGCGTGACCCTGAACAAGGTATCAGGGGCCAGTTACTTAAATCCCAGCTTACGGTTCTGTGAAATGGAGGTGTGGAGTGTTTTCTCAACTGGGTTAAAAGGATCAAACAAGATAATGGATTTGTAAATGTTTTATGAAACAGACATCGTTCTGTGGTGTTATTGATGAGAAAAGTTGCTGCAGGCAAAGAGTAAATAACCCTAATTTTAAGGTTATTTTGCACCTCCCAGGTTCTAGGTGTTTTATTAGACATACTGTATTTTTTCTCACTAAACCTTAGAGCAATCCTGTGACTCAAGGTGACTAAGAGCTTCTGTACATTAGCTCTTAAGTCTTTAAAACATTGTTATTCTTATTATACAGATGGGAAAACTGAGGCTCAGAGAGACTAAGTGGTCTGCCCAAGGCCCATGAGGGTGTGGCTGAGCTGGGATTGAAAGCCAAGTCCTTCTGACTCCAAGCTGACACTCTTTCCATCAGTCTGCATCCCTCATGAGAATCTCGCTCAGTGGTCAGATTCCACCTTTCTGGGTGTGAAGGTAAGTTCCCTGATAGCAGCTCCAGAGCAGACATTTTAGTTCTGACCACTGAACACTACAGAGCCCATGAAATGCTGAATCCAATTCATGTCAGTTCAGCCAACCATCTCTTCTGCCTTGAAGCATTTTCTAGTTGAGCGTATTGGACAAGGGCTGGGCTCGTGTGGTGTAGATGACCAGGCTGCATTCCAGTGGGAGGTTGGGTCCAATATGCATCCCTTGGCCTCACAGTGATGGTCTTACAGTGTTGAGGCTCTCAGCTGTCCTTGCAGGTCTAGGTGTTAAAGGAGAGAACTGAAACAGAGGTTCCAGGCTGGGGTTTGAGTTGGAGCCAAATGGGGAAGGCTGGGGCCAGTCAAGCACTGGGTTTCCAGAAGTTTGAGGGGAAGACAAGCACAGTGTAGAAACATGGAGCTGGGAGGAAGCTGGTGTTGGGCCCTTCATTCACAGCTCTTCTGTGTACTCTGCCAACTGCACACTTCCTGGGCACCTCTATCTGCTGGCCATGCTAAGCCCTTGACGTAAGCTTGTGGAGCTTAGAAGGTCTACCCTCCCTAAGTCTGTACCTGCCTCCATCCTCAGAGCACTTGTCACACTAGCCTGAAACCATCTCTCCAGGGGCAGAGGTTGTGTCTCCTCCTTGCATGCCTGCAGCCGCAGCAGGGTTCTGGGAACACAACACTAAGGGCCCTCTGTGAAGTTTTGTTACCAAACACGTGGATACAGCAAGACAAGGGAGATTGAGAGAGGTCGTGTGATTGGCTCTGGAGAGTGGCAGAGCCAGAGATGCTCTCAGGGCAGCTTGCTGAATCCACACTGTGTGATTCTATGGAGTCGCGGAGTTTGTTAGGAGCCCTTTGTAACAGTGCCCCATTGGGCATGGCTTTCACGTGGTGGGTGTAAGTCAGACTCCAACACCGGACAGACATACTGCCGGAAGGCCTCCTCTCCTCTCCCAAGAAGCGGATGGTTGTGTGGGTGACCAGACAGCGCCCTGCTCCTGAAACGTTCGTCATCCTTTATCGCCAGGGACCGAAGTCCTGGCCATCCTTCAGGGACCTCATGAGATGCTGACTCTTCCTTGTGGTCTTCCTTGATGGTTATAAGAAGGCAGGCCTTTGAACGCAGGTCTGTATGAGCTCACTTTGTGCCCCACATCTTCCGGGCTGTGTGTGCTCGGGCAACTTTCTCTCTGGGCTTCACTTTTCCGGTTGGTGATAAAGCAGGTAGAATAATACAGTGACAGCCACAGAGGTGTGATGACCCCCAGCTGCCACCCTTCCAGGGTCCGCCTCAGCCTTTGACCCAAGGCCAGTGACTGAGCTCTTGGGGCTCTGATGGCCTCACCCTTTCTGCCCAGTGTGGGAGTCCTCCAGTGGGTCATTTTTGCTGCCAAGGGCCCTGTGGTGTCGGGAGTCAGTTGTCAGTTCCATGCTGCTGTTGGGGCCACTTCCTGCCAATCCTGCTTCCTCCCTGCCTTCTGTTTCCAGCTGTCAGATCCCTAGCTCTCCATTGGGCTTTCCCCTTCCAAGCCTGCCTCCTCCCCCTTGGGACTTTTACAGACATTACCCCCAATATACCACTTATATCCCTAACGAGTCTCAGCGTCTGCTTCCCAGAGGAACTAACAGACACACATACCTACATAGTAAGGGTACAGGATATGGTAGACATAATTGTAAGAGCTTTCACAACTGTTATTATTATTTCTCATGATTATGAAAAACCTGCAGCCCATCTGGTCAGGGGAACCCAGAGTGACAAGTACACAGGGTGTTAGTCCTTAGTCTGGCCAGCAATTTTCAGAAGAAACAAATCCTCTGCATGGCTGGCTGTGTACTGCAGATCACAGCCCTGGGGGGCTGAATCTCAAAGCTCTTTGTTTTACAAATGCTGGTATCCATCTCAATTGCTCTGTTCACAAAGGGTACAGGAACACACTTGGAGTATGAAAAGCAGCTCAGGTTTTGTGAGGAAACAAATGAATTTTAAAACGAAGAACATTTCATACTTGACATGCTCAACACTTCCTCCCTTATGCCCTGCTGGAGGGTGTCTTGGACAATTCATTATACTTGTTAGGACTCAAAGACAATCAAACACAAGCTGTGCTTCTCTGAGATTTAAGACCCTTCAGGATATTTTGCAAACTGGTTATATTGCCATCTTTGGTGTTTTCACATTTATTATCCCCCAGGGCCATAAAAATGTCCTGCATTTATTTTATAGAGTGTACAGATTCAGAGACCCCTCTGACCCCCCATCCAATCCACCAGAATTGGAAAGTTCTTGCTTTCTAACTGAAATGCTACTTTGCTATTAAGTTGTCTGGCCTGGGCACCAGCGTGTTAACAAGAGGGACCCCTGATTACCACCCACAACCCAGTGAAGTTTACTGAGAGACCTTGACATTGGGGAGCCTACTAGCTCCTAAGACAACCCATTTTGTTCCTTTGTATGTGTTATTCCCATCTGACCATCTGACCTGATTTGCCTGGCATTGTCCTTATTTATGTCTATTGATCCAGTGTAAATATTAATAGCACCCTCTATCCCTCTTAGATATGGAGTAGAATCTTTAGGAAAACATAGGCACACATATCCACCCAGCCCTCCACCATCTACCTATAAAATGGTGAAGGTTTGTAATCATGAACCAGATACAAATTTTTAGGAATGAGACTGCTTTCATTTATTTGTAAATATTTATTGCATGTTTCTGTAATGCTGGTATAGAGAGCCCTCCAATGAGTCTCATAAAAAGCCAAATGAGCTGCCATCTTGAATTTGGTGGAGTACAGTCTTGCTTGGAGTCAAGGGTATGAGATACATAACTACTTAGGGCTCTATCTGTATCTGTGAATGCTTGAAATAGACCAGTGTGTGCTGACAAATGGCCAAAGAAGTCATTGGCTCTTGAGGTTAAATGAAGATGAGGGTATTAACAAAAATGATAATAATAGCTAATGCATGGTATTTTACTACGAGCTAGGCATTGCTCTAAGTATTTTATATCTACATGTTAACTGATTTAATCTTTACAATAACCTTACAAAGTAGATACTATTATTATTCCCATTTTACCGATAAAGAAATCAAGGCAAAAAGAGGTTCGATAGCTTCCCAAAGCCATAAGATTTTTAATATTGGAGCATAAAGACTTACTTTGTATCCTATTGTTTTGTCAGGAAGATGCTGCAGGGGTATGGGTCTGCAGCCCTTGGGCTTTTCCTCTCGTTGCTAACATGGCCGTCCTAGCTCCCTTTAATCAGAGTGCACATATAACTTATCATCCAAACTAGGACACTTTTGGGGCCGAAAAGGAGCATTATTAAAAGTTACACTGGGACAATAGGCATAAATGGAATGACAATGTGGGACAAACCAGGTCTTATGACCACCATACACTTGAAATCTGGCTTGAACTTTAGCTTAAATCTACTCTAAGAACAAAAAATTAGAAGGAGGAGTGTTACATGTCATCAGGGAGTAACACAAACATGTGAAACCATGTGTGCTGGGAGAAGACAGGTGACTCCTGGGCTGGAGACAAAGAACTTTATTAGTCATGGCACAGCAAGCATCACACGCTTCATGTTTGTGCTGATTTCCTCTTGTCCCTCAAGTCCCATTGGGATGGTGCGGAGTGGCCCAGACGGGTGTTGCCCGGAGTGAGTTTGCTTCAGGGCTGAGGAATCTTGAGTTTAGGGAGACAAATCTTTTATAATGGCTGCATGCAAATCCACTTGACCTTTGCCCTGGGGGGAGACATTGTCTTTATTCTTTGGGACGCCAACAAATCTGCCCTCTGCTTCTGAGGGAGCCACTATCTCTAGCTTCCAAGACTGCTCTACAAACGTCTTTGAAAAGATAGTTGGTGCCTCTGCTTACAAGATACACAGAAATATCAGGGACTCATGGAGGACTGTTCCCAACAACAGTGAGTACCAAGCCTCAGAAGTCTCTGTGGTGCCTTGGCTGGGATTTCTGTACCCAGTGGGGAATGGGCAGATGACTTTTAGGCTTCCTACCAAATCAGGGATTCCATGAGAGTCTGGTTCTCTTCCTCTGGTTTTCGAAAAGACTGAGGTCAAGACAGGGAAAATGATGAGAATAAATGACAGGAAAGTGCACAATTATTCTTCTTCCATTTGTTTCTTTTCTCTCTCTTTGGGCAAAGGATTGGAACATTAATACTCTGCATGGCTCATGGATGGATGTTTTCTGTCAGAAGATTCCACAGATAATTGATATGAGGAGGGTAGACACTTATTAGAATTATTATTCATAAATATAGTAAATATACTTTTCCTACTCTCAAAATAATTTACCATGATGATACTAAAATGTTTGAAAAATCAAGACACAGAGTAAAATAATCACCCTAATGTTACCTCATGGCAACCACTGGTAAAATTTTAGTTTATATTCTTTCCAGGGTGTGTGAGTATGTTTACATACATATAATCATAGTTGTTATTGTAAACATACAAATTTCAAACTCCTTTATTGTTCATTGCTATGGATACTGTAGGCTCTTTTCATAAACATAATTTTCAAAAATTGGATAATATTACTTTGGATAATGCAGAACTTTTTTTTTTTACATCTTTATTGGAGTATAATCGCTTTACAATGGTGTGTTAGTTTCTGCTTTATAGCAAAGTGAATCAGTTATACATATACATATGTTCCCATATCTCTTCCCTCTTGCATCTCCCTCCCTCCCACCCTCCTTATCCCACCCCTCTAGGTGGTCACAAAGCACAGAGCTAATCTCTCTGTGCTACGCGGCTGCTTCCCACTAGCTATCTATTTTACGTTTGGTAGTGTATATATGTCCATGCCACTCTCTCGCTTTGTCACAGCTTACCCTTCCCCCTCCCCATATCCTCAAGTCCATTCTCTAGTAGTCTGTGTCTTTGTTCCTGTCTTACCCCTAGGTTCTTCATGACATTTTTTTCTTTTCCTAAATTCCATATATATGTGTTATCATACGGTATTTGTCTTTCTCTTTCTGACTTACTTCACTCTGTATGACAGACCCTAGGTCCATCCACCTCATTACAATTAGCTCAATTTCGTTTCTTTTTATGGCTGAGTAATATTGCATTGTATATATGCACCACATCTTCTTTATCCATTCATCCGATGATGGACACTTAGGTTGTTTCCGTCTCCGGGCTATCGTAAATAGAGCCGCAATGAACATTTTGGTACATGACTCTTTTTGAATTATGGTTTTCTCAGGTTATATGCCCAGTAGTGGGATTGCTGGGTCATATGGTAGTTCTATTTGTAGTTTTCTAAGGAACCTCCATACTGTTCTCCATAGTGGCTGTACCAATTCACATTCGCACCAGCAGTACAAGAGGGTTCCCTTTTCTCCACACCCTCTCCAGCATTTATTGTTTGTAGATATTTTCATGATGGCCATTCTGACTGGTGTGAGATGATATCTCATTGTAGTTTTGATTTGCATTTCTCTAATGATTAATGATGTTGAGCATTCTTTCATGTGTTTGTTGGCAGTCTGTATATCTTCTTTGGAGAAATGTCTATTTAGGTCTTCTGCCCATTTTTGGATTGGGTTGTTTGTTTTTCTGTTATTGAGCTGCATGTGCTGCTTGTAAATTTTGGAGATTAATCCTTTGTCAGTTGCTTCATTTGCAAATATTTTCTCCCATTCTGAAGGTTGTCTTTTGGTCTTGTTTATGGTTTCCTTTGCTGTGCAAAAGCTTTGAAGTTTCATTAGGTCCCATTTGTTTATTTTTGTTTTCATTTCCATTTCTCTAGGAGGTGGGTCAAAAAGGATCTTGCTGTGATTTATGTCATAGAGTGTTCTGCCTATGTTTTCCTCTAAGAGTTTGATAGTTTCTGGCCTTACATTTAGGTCTTTAATCCATTTTGAGCTTATTTTTGTGTATGGTGTTAGGGAGTGATCTAATCTCATACTTTTACATGTACCTGTCCAGTTTTCCCAGCACCACTTATTGAAGAGGCTGTCCTTTCTCCACTGTACATTCCTGCCTCCTTTATCAAAGATAAGGTGACCATATGTGCGTGGGTTTATCTCTGGGCTTTCTATGATGTTCCATTGATCTATCTTTCTGTTTTTGTGCCAGTACCATACTGTCTAGATTACTGTAGCTTTGTAGTATAGTCTGAAGTCAGGGAGCCTGATTCCTCCAGCCATGTTTCATTCTCAAGATTGCTTTGGCTATTCGGGGTCTTTTGTGTTTCCATACAAATTGTGAAATTTTTTGTTCTATTTCTGTGAAAAATGCCAGTGGTAGTTGGATAGGGATTACATTGAATCTGTAGTTTGCTTTGGGTAGTAGAGTCATTTTCACAACGTTGATTCTTCCAATCCAAGAACATGGTATATCTCTCCATCTATTTGTGTCATCTTTAATTTGTTTCATCAGTGTCTTATAATTTTCTGCATACAGGTCTTTTGTCTCCTTAGGTAGGTTTATTCCTAGATATTTTATTCTTTTTGTTGCCATGGTAAATGGGAGTGTTTTCTTGATTTCACTTTCAGATTTTTCATCATTAGTGTATAGGAATGCCAGAGATTTCTGTGCATTAATTTTGTATCCTGCAAATTTACCAAATTCATTGATTAGCTCTAGTAGTTTTCTGGTAGCATCTTTAGGATTCTCTCTGTATAGTGTCATGTCATCTGCAAACAGTGACAGCTTTACTTCTTCTTTTCCGATTTGGATTCCTTTTATTTCCTTTTCTTCTCTGATTGCTGTGGCTAAAACTTCCAAAACTATGTTGAATAAGAGTGGTGAGAGTGGGCAAACTTGTCTTGTTCCTGATCTTAGTGGAAATGCTTTCAGTTTTTCACCATTGAGGACGATGTTGGCTGTGGGTTTGTCATATATGGCCTTTATTATGTTGAGGAAAGTTCCCTCTATGCCTACTTTCTGCAGGGTTTTATCATAAATGCATGTTGAATTTTGTTGAAAGCTTTCTCTGCATCTATTGAGATGATCATATGGTTTTTCTCCTTCAATTTGTTAATATGGTGTATCACATTGATTGATTTGCGTATATTGAAGAATCCTTGCATTCCTGGAATAAACCCCACTTGATCATGGTGTATGATCCTTTTAATGTGCTGTTGGATTCTGTTTGCTAGTATTTCATTGAAGATTTTTGCATCTATGTTCATCAGTGGTATTGGCCTGTAGTATTCTTTCTTTGTGACATGCTTGTCTGGTTTGGTATCAAGGTGATGGGGGCCTCATAGAATGAGTTTGGAGTGTTCCTCCCTCTGCTATATTTTGGAAGAGTTTGAGAAGGATAGGTGTTAGCTCTTCTCTAAATGTTTGATAGAATTTCCCTGTGAAGCCACCTGGTCCTGGGCTTTTGTTTGTTGGAAGAAATTTAATCACAGTTTCAATTTCAGTGCTTGTGATTAGTCTGTTCATATTTTCTATTTCTTTCTGATTCAGTCTTGGCAGGTTGTGCATTTCTAAGAATTTGTCCATTTCTTCCAGGTTGTCCATTTTATTGGCATAGAGTTGCTTGTAGTAATCGCTCATGATCTTTTGTATTTCTGCAGTGTCTTTTGCTACTTCTCCTTTTTCATTTCTAATTCTATTGATTTGAGTCTTTTCCCTTTTTTTCTTGATGAATCTGGCTAATGGTTTATCAATTTTGTTTATCATCTCAAAGAACCAGCTTTTGGTTTTATTGATCTTTGCTATCGTTTCCTTCATTTCTTTTTCATTTATTTCTGATCTGATCTTTATTATTTCTTTCCTTCTGCTAACTATGGGTGTTTTTGGTTCTTCTTTCTCTAATTGCTTTAGGTGCAAAGTTAGTTTGTTTATTCGAGATGTTTCCTGTTTCTTAAGGTAGGATTTTATTGCTATAAACTTCCCTCTTAGAACTGCTTTTGCTGCATCCCATAGGTTTTGGGTCGTCGTGTCTCCATTCTCATTTGTTTCTAGGTATTTTTTAATTTCCTCTTTGATTTCTTCAGTGATCACTTCGTTATTAGGTAGTGTATTGTTTAGCCTCCATGTGTTTGTATTTTTTACAGATCTTTTCCTGTAATTGATATCTAGTCTCATAGTGTTGTGGTCGGAAAAGATACTTGATACAATTTTAATATTCTTAAATTTACCAAGGCTTGATTTGTGACCCAAGATATGATCTACCCTAGAGAATGTTGCATGAGCACCTGAGAAAAATGTGTATTCTGTTGTTTTTGGATGGAATGTCCTATAAATATCAACTAAGTCCATCTTGTTCAACGTATCATTTAAAGCTTGTGTTTCCTTATTTATTTTCATTTTGGATGATCTGTCCATTGGTGAAAGTGGGGTGTTAAAGTCCCCTACTATGAATGTGTTACTGTCGATTTCCCATTTTATGCCTGTTAGTATTTGCCTTATGTATTGAGGTTCTCCTATGTTGGGTGCATAAATATTTACAATTGTTATATCTTCTTCTTGGATCGATCCCTTGATCATTATGTAGTGTCCTTCTTTGTCTCTTCTAATAGGCTTTATTGTAAAGTCTATTTTGTCTGATATGAGAATTGCTACTCCAGCTTTCTTTTGGTTTCCATTTGCATGGAATATCTTTTTCCGTCCCCTTACTTTCAGTCCGTATGTGTCTCTAGGTCTGAAGTGGGTCTCTCGTAGACAGCATATATATGGGTCTTGTTTTTGTATCCATTCAGCCAATCTGTGTCTTTTGGTGGGAGCATTTAGTCCATTTACATTTCAGGTAATTATCGATATGTATGTTCCTATTCCGATTTTCTTAATTGTTTTGGGTTCGTTATTGTAGGTCTTTTCCTTCTCTTGTGTTTCTTACCTAGAGAAGTTACCTAAAGAAGTTCCTTTAGCAGTTGTTGTAAAGCTGGTTTGGTGGTGCTGAACTCTCTCAGCTTTTGCTTGTCTGTAAAGATTTAAATTTCTCCATCAAATCTGAATGAGATCCTTGCTTGGTAGAGTAATCTTGATTACAGGTTTTTCTCTTTCATCACTTTAAATAGGTCCTGCCAGTCCCTTCTGGGTTGCAGAGTTCCTGCTGAAAGATCAGCTGTTAACCTTACGGGGATTCCCTTGTGTGTTATTTGTTGTTTTTCCCTTGCTGCTTTTAATATATTTTCTTTGTATTTAATTTTTGATAGTTTGATTAATATGTGTCTTGGCATATTTCTCCTTGGATTTATGCTGTATGGGACTCTCTGTGCTTCCTGGACTTGATTAACTATTTCCTTCCCCATATTAGGGAAGTTTTCAAGTATAATCTCTTCAAATATTTTCTCAGTCCCTTTCTTTTTCTCTTCTCTTTCTGGAACCCCTATAATTCGAATGTTGGTGCATTTAATGTTGTCCCAGAGGTCTCTGAGACTGTCCTCAGTTCTTTTCATTCTTTTTTCCTTATTCTGCTCTTCAGTAGTAATTTCCAGTATTTTATCTTCCAGGTCACTTATCCGTTCTTCTGCCTCAGTTATTCTGCTATTGATCCCATCTAGAGTATTTTTAATTTCATTTTTTGTGTTGTTCATCGTTGTTTGTTTCATCTTTATTTCTTCTAGGTCCTTGTTAAATGTTTCTTGTATTTTGTGTATTCTATTTCCAAGATTTTGGATCATCTTTACTATCATTATTCTGAATTCTTTTTCAGGTAGTCTGCCTATTTCCTCTTCATTTGTTAGGTGGTGGGTTTTTATCTTGCTCCTTCATCTGCTGTGTGTTTTTCTGTCTTCTCATTTTGCTTATCTTACTGTGTTTGGGGTCTCCTTTTCGCAGGCTGCAGGTTCGTAGTTCCTGTTGTGTTTGGTGTCTGTCTCCAGTGGCTAAGGTTGGTTCAGTGGGTTGTGTAGGTTTCCTGGTGCAGGGGACTAGTGCCTGTGTTCTGGTGGATGAGGCTGCATCTTGTCTTTCTGGTGGGCAGTTCCATGTCTGGTGGTGTGTTTTGGGGTGTCTGTGGACTTATTATGATTTTAGGCAGCCTCTCTGCTAATGGGTGGGGTTGTGTTCCTGTCTTGCTAGATGTTTGGCATAGGGTGTCAAGCACTGTAGCTTGCTGGTCGTTGAGTGAAGTTGGGTGCCGGTGTTGATATGGAGATGTCTGGGAGATTTTTGCCATTTGATATTATATGGAGCTGGGAGGTCTTTTGTGGACCAGTGTCCTGAGGTTGGCTCTCCCACCTCAGAGGCACAGCCCTGACTCCTGGTTGCAACACCAAGAGCCTTTCATCCACACGGCTCAGAATAAAAGGGAGAAAAAGTAGAAAGAAAGAAAGAAAGAAAGAAAGAAAGAAAGAAAGAAAGAAAGAAAGAAAGAAAGAAAGAAAGAAAGAAAGAAAGAAAGAAAGAAAGGAAGGAAGGAAGGAAGGAAGGAAGGAAGGAAGGAAGGAGGGAATGAAGGAAAGAAATAAAATAAAATAAAATACAGTAAGATAAAATAAAATAAAGTTATTAAAATAAAAAGATAATTATTAAGAAAAAAGATTTTTTTAATGGAAAGAAAACAGGAAAAAAACAACAAAAAACAGACAAAAAACCAAAAAAAACACAACAACCCCAAAAAACAAAAACAAAACAAAACAAAAAACAACAACAAAAAAACCCGGACGGATAGAACCCTAGGACAAATGGTGGAAGCAAAGGTATACAGACAAAATCTCACACAGAAGCCTACACATATACACTCACAAAAAGAGGAAAAGGGGAAAAAATAATAAATCTTGCTCTCAAAGTCCACCTCCTTAATTTGGGATGATTCGTTGTCTATTCAGTTATTCCACAGATGCAGGGTACATCAAGTTGATCGTGGAACTTTAATCTGCTGCTTCTGAGGCTGCTGGGAGAGAGTTCCCTTTCTCTTCTTTGTTCTCACAGCTCCTGGGGCTCAGCTTTGGATTTGGCCCCGCCTCTATGTGTAGGTCGCCAGAGGGCGTCTGTTCTTCGCTCAGACAGGACGGGGTTAAAGGAGCAGCTGCTTCGGGGACTCTGGCTCCCTCAGGCCGGGGGGAGGGAGGGGTACGGAGTGTGGGGCGAGCCTGCGACAGCATAGGCCAGCGTGACGTTGCAACAGCCTGAGGTGAGCCGTGCGTTCTCCCGGGGAAGTTGTCCCTGTATCCCCCCGGGACCCTGGCAGTGGCGGGCTGCACAACCTCCCCGGAAGGGAGGTGAGGATAGTGACCTGTGCTCGTACACAGGCTTCTTGGTGGTGGAGCAGCAGCCTTAGCGTCTCATGCCCGTCTCTGGGGTCCGCGCTTTTAGCCACGGCTCACACCCGTCTCTGGAGCTCCTTTAAGCAGCGCTCTTAATCCCCTCTCCTCGCGCACCAGGAAACAAAGAGGGAAGAAAAAGTCTCTTGCCTCTTCGGCAACTCCAGACTTTTCTCGGACTCCCTCCAGGCTAGCCGTGGTGCACTAGCCCCCTGCAGGCTGTGTTCACGCCGCCAACCCCAGTCCTATCCCTGCGCTCCAACCGAAGCCCGAGCCTCAGCTCCCAGCCCCGCCCGCCCCAGCGGGTGAGAAGACAAGCCTCTTGGGCTGGTGAGTGCCGGTCGGCACCGATCCTCTGTGCGGGAATCTCTCTGCTTTCCCCCCCGCACCCCTGTTGCTGTACTCTCCCCCGTGGCTCTGAAGCTTTCCCCCTCTGCCACCTGCAGTCTCCGCCCGTGAAGGGGCTTCTAGTATGTGGGAACCTTTCCTCCTTCACAGCTCCCTCCCACTGGTGCAGGTCCCGTACCTATCGTTTTGTCTCTGTTTATTCTTTTTTCTTTTGCCCTACCCAGGTACGTGGGGACTTTCTTGCCTTTTGGGAGGTCTGAGGTCTTCTGCCAGCGTTCAGTCGGTGTTCTGTAGGAGTTGTTCCACGTATAGATGTATTTCTGGTGTATCTGTGGGGAGGAAGGTGATCTCCGTGTCTTACTCTTCCGCCATCTTCCCCTCGTCCTTGAATGCAGAACTTTATTTACTGTTCTGCTGTTTGATCTTAAGCCTAATGTGTAAGATCACTGGGCCTGGGATGAGTCTTATATCTCCACCACTTCTAGCTTTACAACCTTAGATTAGCTAATTACCTCTTGGAGTCTCAGTCTCCTCAACTGTAAAATGGGGACAATCATAGCCTTTTCATAGAGTTGATAGTGAAAACTAATGAGATGGAAATCATATTTATGAGTACTTTAGCACAGTGCTTGATATGTTACCTAAATGCTAAGTATTTATCACTTGCTTATTATTATTATTACTGCAGGCAGATCTTCTCCATTATAAACCATGGTTCAGTGAACATCATGTGGGCTTTTCCAAGATTGGGGATGATTTCTTCAGAACAGATTCCCAGAAGCACAATGACTGGGTTAGACATTTATGACTCTAGATTCATGTTTGGAAGGTGACCATTCAATAACTGATCCCAGGTGGAGTGTGAGCTCTGTGGTCAGTATCAAGGCAGGATAATCCCATGAATGAATATTTTAATGCCATATAGGGCCCTGTGGATGCATCTACAGCATAATTAGCCATCATGCCCCTTGACTCTGAATCACCCTGAGCAATGCGGAATGATGGACTTGTACTCTTTAGGCAGACCAGGGGCACACAGCTGGGGCCTCAATGTCCAAATGGTCAAATTGTGCTTCCAAATGTGTTGTGTTTTGTTGACACAGTGTGTAAAAATAGAATTTGAATGTCTTTCTTTGGCCACAGGCTCTCCCTTTCTCCATGGGCTCTCCCTCTCTCTGTTTTCTTCTGTGATATGACTTCATACAGTGGGGCTGTCCACGAGCCCCTGTGACCTGCAGGGCAAGAACTGTGCCTTGTTGCCTGTGGTATCCCAGTGTCCATCCTGGAGCCTGGCAGAGCAGAGGGTTTCTAAATATGACTTTGCCAAAGAATCTGGGAGAAAGTGGCCAAACTACACACACACACACACACACACACACACATGCACGCACGCACGCACACACACACATACACACACATACAGTTCTCCTGCCTCCCTCTATGGACCCTGGCCAGGCATTTTTTTCCTCTTCAAGTCTCAGTTTTCTCATCTGTAAAATAAAGGAATTTAACTAGATGTCCTCAAATATTTCCTCTGGTTATAGAAGTCTATGTGCCTGCTACATAATTATAATGATAAATTCCTACTTTGTGCCAGGAGCTAAGAAACATTCCTTCCTCTTCCTTCAAGGAGTTTACTACCAAGTTAGGAAATGTATTACGGCTAATGATTTTATGTGCATAAATGCCAAAATAATTGGCGCTGGGCTTTATGTGATTAAATCTCCAAAGAACAGAGAGGATGTGTAGTAGGTGTGATTCATTTATATGCTAAGCATTGACAAAGCACAAACGGTCTATGAACCAGGTTCTGTCCCAGGCGTTAGGCTGACACAAAGTCAAAGAAATTGGCTATGGGGCACTAGCCGGAACTAAAAACCAGCAGGGTGATCTTGGGAAAATTATTTAATCCCCTTTAGTTTCACTTGCATATATGTAAAATTGGGATTAAATAAAGAGTTATGGATAGAATTTGGTGATTTAGTCAGTTTGAAAAATACTAGATGAATTGAAGGTGAGAAACCAGTACGAGTTGCCATTATTACAAATTTTGTTTGCCTATTGATTTTCCATGCTTAGCGTTAAGGGGTGCAGGGCAGGGCCTTTGGCACACTAGTCTTTGGTCTGGTGGTCTCTCTGAGTCCAGCGTGATTCTTCCAATCCATGCAGTAGTCAGAGTGAGCTCCCCAAATCTCATCTGACCATGTCATTTCCTGCTAAAATCCCATAGGACATGTAATTAGACTATAGGAGAAGGGCCAGGGGCTTCAGTTTGATCTATAATGTTTTATATTTTCAGCTAGGTAGTAGGTTCATAAATATTATTTATACCAGTTATACTTTGTGTCTGCCTAAAATATATTTTCTTTAATTAAAAATGCATGAGGAGGGAGTACCAAGGCCACCGTGCTCATTGATTGTGTCCTGACATCCTGCAAGCTGTCTGGAAGCAGACACAGCATCCTCCAGGGTGGCAGGAACAGGAGGGCTCTGAATCAATTTTTCAGGTCATTTGAGACTTTAAGAACACACAATTTTCCAGAAAGAAATCAAAAGTGTGTTCATGAATTGGGGTCTTTCTTTTCCATACAGCGTTTGTTGGTTTTCTAAGGGAGAAAGAAAACAAGTGGAAAAAAGTGGGAAAATTCCCCAAATGCATGCAGTCACAGCAAAGGAGAAAATGGTTCTCATTGCCCAACTTCTGCCTGAAATGCAGAGGAAGGTCCTGATTGTCTACCAGGCCCCAGGGTCCGTTCTAATTTATTGAGGGAAGGACCCAGGAGGTAAATCTCGATGTCCTCCTCTAAGCAACCTAAAATTAACTAAACTAAACTACTAAAATTAACTAAACTACCAGCTAATGAATGGAGGTGATTTTCCCAGGGTTACGAGCCCCTGCCCTCCTCTCACACCCAGCATCACCCAAGTCACTGCCACTCTAAGAGGCTGAGTGGCACATCTTGAATGTAGCATTCAGGAAGGCCTTCCTGGATGGGGTAGGATGCCTGTTTTATGCCCTGTTAATTACTGCAACAATTTATAAAATTCACACAAACAGAAAGCCCTTACAGAGATAGTGTTTCAAATGGTATTTACCTGTAACAGAATCCCCTCTGTTTGTAATTCCTGGATTTATGAGCTGTTGCACAACAAAATGGAACCATCCCTCGTCCCCCTGGTGGGCACTGGCTATGGGACCTCAAATAGGCCATGGAGACAGAAACCTACTCAGGCTTGGACTGAGACACTGCCATCCCAGACCCACCTCCAGTCCATGGCACTCCTCAGTTTCATGGCCCATGAACTTGGGAAGTGGAGGTTGGACCTCATCAGGTAAGTTTTCTTGCAGAGAAGCTTGGTGTCTCAGAGCTGGAAGGGCCTCAGGCATGAGTTAGTCCAACTGTGTATCCATCATAGGAGTCCTCCTACAACTTCTCTCTCTCTGTTTGCATACTCCAGTGACAGGGAGCTCCTTACCTGACACAGCAGCACAGACTATTGTCTTTGGTCTCTAGTCTTTTCTCTTTTTTATCCTCCCCAACCTTCCCCTTGGCCATAAGAGTGATTTTCCTAAAATTCATATCTGATCTTGTGCTCCTGCTTAAAATCCCTCCATGTCTTCCCTTTGCTTTTGAGATAAGTCCCAACTCTGTAACAAAGCCTGCGAGTTCCTGCCTGGGGTGGTGCCTGTCCTCTCATCTATCTTCATCTGCAGTGGCCCCGTTCCTTCTCTCAGCAAAGCCAAGTGACTTTCAGTTATCCCCTTGCATTAAAAGCCCACAGCAAGGGCTTCCCTGGTGGCACAGTGGTTAAGAATCCACCTGCCAATGCAGGGACATGGGTTTGAGCCCTGGTCCGGGAAGATCCCACATGCCGCAGAGCAACTAAGCTAGTGCGTCACAACTACTGAGCCTGCAATCTAGAGCCCGCGAGCCACAACTACCGAAGCCCGCATGACAGAACTACTGAAGCCCGCGCGCCTAGAGCCCATGCTCCACAACAAGAGAAGCCACCGCAATGGGAAGCCCGCGCACCACAACGAAGAGGAGCCCCCGCTCGCAACAACCAGAGAAAGCCCGCATGCAGCAATGAAGACCCAACACAGCCAAAAAAAAAAAAAAAAAACCCCACAGCAAGACCTATAAAACAAAAAGGCCAAGGACTTAACTTTGGGGCAGCAGGTGAGAGTGTGTTAGTGGAGCTGGGAGATGGTGCTTTCTCCAGCATCCAGTGTGGGGATGAGGCCATCGGAGCCCTACACAGGGAAAAGAGGAGGCTCGCAGCTCCAGAGAAGAAAGGGAAGTAGGACCGTGGCAAGAAAAGGCAGAATTAGAGGCGAGTCAGAGACCTTAGAGTAGGAGAAAGGCCTGCAGTTCTCTCTCTGTGGTGACTCTGAGCCCTGTGATGTGTGCAGTGTGGAAAGGAGCTGTCCCCTCTCCCCTGCCCCGGCCTTGAGGCCGAGGAGAGGGACCTCCAGCTCAGCTCTGCTCTCCTTTTATCTGCACGGCAGGGCTGGCTTTCAGTGAGTTTCCAGCCTCAGGGAAGACCATCCATCTATGCAAAGGTTCTAACTTTATGAGTCTTGGACACAGAGTTGCTTTCGTTTTCTCCTCGGTGTCAGAATATGTGTCCTCTGTGAGATCCGTGGGAGAGGTTCAGCTTTGCATCCTCTGATGCTGAGGATGGTTTATAGAGCAGTTACAACCTGGGGACACTGTGTACTTGGACTTTCCAAAGTGCTGGTTTTAATGCTCATTTGCTAATTTCTTTTAAGGGAAGAATTGTTTTGCGTAGAGATCTAAAGAAAAGAGCATGAACTTCAGTCCATTCCGTTTCAGCTGTTCTACTTACTGGATGTGTGGCCACAAGCAAAATACTTCCTCTCTCTTCGTCTTGTCTGTAGTTTCTGAAAGAAAATGAGGTCGTTGCTTGGAAGGGCTTTTGGAGATGTTCAAGCTTCAGAAGCAGAGACTTGATTCTGTCATTTCCTCATCTATAAGATGGAGTTCATACTAACACCTACCTCTCAGAGTTGCTCTGCGTAAGAATGAACATAATCTGTGTTGTTATAAATATTATAAGGATGAGGCTTCTGCATTTTCCATCAAACCACATTGTAAGGAGAAACTGGGAAGAAAAGTTCTAATCTACTTAAGTTGAGGTGTGGGAAAGGGAGACTTAGGATGTTTTTGGCTGTAAGTAAAGAAGACCTGACTCAAATGACAAGAAATGACAAGAAAATTTGTCATTTCATATTTTGGGACATTAGAACTATGGGCGGTTCTGGGCTTAGTGGGTTGAATTGTTTGATGATATTGTCAAAGACCCCGAGCTGAGTCTCAGTGGTCCCAATAGCATACTCTCCTGTTTCATTGTCTTCTCCCCTAAACACAGAGCCACGAGATACCTGATCAGAAAGGTATGAGAGCAAGGAAAGAGCGGGCACTGGCTATGGGCAGATATCCAGCAGTGTCTGCCCCAGAAAGGAACCCATACGTACCACACATCCAGCAGGAGGGTGGGTTGACTCAAGGTCATGACTATTTCAGAAGTAGTTCAGCCTTTGTGTAAATACTTCCTGCCTCTGTATAGGCAACATTGTATGCAGGGAGCAGTATGGCATCTTTAGACCCAACTTACCCTGGGCTCAAATTTGGCTCCACCTGGACCAGACATGAGAGCTTGGGCAGATATTTGATGGATCTGTGGTTAAGTCAGTCAAGGGAATGCAAATCAAAACCATGATGAGATACCCCTGAATACCCACCCACAAGAATGACTAAAATTAAAGACACTTTAATTTTAGGATTTGGGACAGCTAAAACACTCATACATTGCTGGTGAGAGTATAAATTAATATATACCCTACGACTGATCCAGCATTTTGTTTCAGGTTATTTTTCTAACAGAAACAAGTGGTTATGTCCATCAAAAGACATCTATAAGAATGTTCATAGCAGCATTATTCATAATAGTGCAGTCTGGAATCCACCCTAATGTCCATCAACAAAAGAATGGAGAAATACGTTGAAGAATGATGGACATGGTCGTGTGCTGCCCAGATTCCCCTTCAAAGCGGGACTTGTTGCTTTTGGGAGTGTTGCTGGCAGAGAACCTTCAGGCTGTCAACGGCTTCCAGCATTGCCCCGATTGCCAAAAGTCGCCTTTCCCGAGGCTGCCCTTCCTGGGGCAGCCGACACACACATCCACATATCCATACAGCTAAGATCATTTTAGCTTCAGGGCTCCCTGTGGGGTTGGCTGAGACAGTGCTTGGCTGTGCACAGAGCTCTGGACTTCTCCCTATTGCTGGTCCTCTTCCCTGACCCTCAGTTCCACAGCTGTCATCCCAAGGGCACTTTCTAGTGACTATACTGCGTGCTAATAATCTCTGTCTCAGATTTGGTGTCACAGAGAACGAACCTGCAGTGTATGGTGAATTCATACAATAGAATACGGTACAGCAATAAAAAGAACAAACTATAACACAGGCAACACGTGAATGTCGGATGGGAGAAGCCAGGTATGAAAGGGTATACACTATAGAATTCCATTTGAATAAAAGTGAAAAACGGCAAAATAAATTCATGGTGAAAGAGGTCAGAATAATGGTGACCCCTGGTATTAGGTACCCTTGTGTGGTACTGGAAATAGTCTATATCTTGATTCAGAAGGTGGTTATACATAGATACACATTTATACATATATATGTATATATATGTTTGTATTTAACATTAATTGACCTGTACACTTTGATTTGTGTACTTTACTGCATTGTTTTGCTTCAGTAAAAATAATAAAATATAAAATAATAAAAAAGACTCTAATGAAATTGCCTGTGCCTCCTGCTATAGTCTGTAGCTTCCTGAGGGCAGAGACTCTGCCTGGCCCAGAGTGGCTATTCAGTTAACAGTTTTTGACAGAATCAAAATGGTAGACCAATATCTTCCCAGTTTACCATTGATTTGTTGGGTGGACTTGGGAAAGTCTCTCTGCTCTATGGACCTCATTTTACAAGAAAGGAAACCAAGGCAAATAGCAAACTCTAATTCACAGGCGTACCGTGTAAATCCGATGAGCTACCTGGTGCAAAGACGCTTTGTAAACTGCAAACTTCTTCATGAGAGTTAGTACCAAGCTTCTGAAGTTGGACTGACAGAGGTAAAAAATAATCTCCACAGCTATTCTGTGTGATCTGGGGGACATTACTTAGCACCTTTGTGCCTTAGTTTTGTTTGTTTTTTTTTTTGTCTTAGTGAAATGGGGTGAAAAAATGTACCTACCTTGCTGGGTGATTGGGATAACTGAGATACTCTGAGTCACTTAGACTAGCAGCTGACACTCAGTAAGTTCTCAAAGGCTAACAGTGTTATAAGGAATTTTCCCTGGGGTAGCCTCTTTCTGGTAAAGCCTTCCTTTCCTTCCCTTTCCCCACTCGGCTTTCTTTTCTTTATCTCTTCTCTGGAGCTCACTAGCATCCTGGGATCCAATCATTTATGGCCTTAAAGAATGAGTTTCCTCAAAGGGCAACTGGCCTCCTACAAGGGAGACTACCCCACTAGGCAGCCCCACACTTCTGAAGTCAGGAAGTCTGAGTGTCATTTTTTCCACCAGAGGAGGAAAAGACATGTTAGTGGGCTCCTTGTGAAATAATCTGGGCTTCTTGACCATGGCAGCCTGGGAAGGGGGGCTGCACATGGTGAGGGGCTGGAATGGGGCTTGCCTGTGAAAACTTCTCCAGGACTGTTGAGGGCTGGAGGGCAGAACATGATCCCAGAGCAGACTCTTTCTCCCTGCAGGCTAGGCTGGGACAAGGGACCAAAGATGGAGTCAGATTCTGACTAACAGCAAAACAGCAGGCGTGACGTGGGCAGAGAGAGGAGCATTCGACAGAAGCTGGACCCCCAGCTCTCCCGATCACTAGCTATGTGACCTCAGCTTGTCACTGATCTCTGGATTTCAGTAAAACAAGAGATAGGACTAGAGAATCTGTAAGGGCTCATTCAAATCTGAATTTTGGGATTCTAAGAACTGGGGCTTGGTCAGTAGACTCAGATGAACTGAAATTTAAAAATCCATGTCTATCATTTTGGCAGCCCTGTTTTCTTGGGAAAATGATTATCACTTTTTGTCCCTTTGGGTTTTATCTGTGCTTGGTGGGTAATAGAGGTTTGCAGTAAGTACTAGTCCTTGTGATGGTTAATTTTATGTGGCAACATGATTGGGCCACAGGATGCCAAGATATTGAATATTTAGTGAAACATTGTGCTGTCTGTGAGGGGGTTTTGGATGAGATTAACATTTAAATTGGTGGACTTAGTAAAGCAGATTGCCCTCCCTAATGAGAGGGGGCTCGTCCAATCAGTTGAAGGCCTGAGTAAAACAAAAAGCCTGAGTAAGAGAGAACTCCTCCTGCCTGGCAGCCTTTGAGTTGGGACGTTGTTTTTTTTTTGTACCTTTAAGCTCAGGACTGAAATATCACCTCTACCGGGGTCTTGAGCCTGCATGTTTGGACTGAATCCAGACCCTGAGCTCTCCTGGGTCTCAGGCCTTTAGACTCAAACTAGAACTACACCATTAGCTCTTCTGGGCCTCCAGCTGGCCAACTGCAGACCTTGGGACTTGTCAGCCTTCGGAATGTGTGAGCCAATTCCTTAAAATAAATCACACACCCACACCCATATCCACACCCACAAACGCACACACGTCCTGTTGGTTCTCTTTCTCTAGAGAACCCTGACTAAGACGGTTTCCTTCCCATCTGCCTTGTCAGTTTTTCAGGGAAATCTTCATATTTTTCTTTCATACATCTTTTAGTTCTTACTATCCACTCCCAAGTAAGACAGTGGCTATTTGCAGAGAGCATAATGTCACAGCAATAGAATGCATTCCATGTGTCTTATGTTGTGTCCACTTTTATTATTTCAAGAGTTTTTCTACTTTATTTAATCGTAGGGACACAATGACCTGGGGAGATAAATAAAGCAGAAACTGTTCCCTTCCTTTTTACTTTAGCAGTGTTAAGGTATAGTTGACCTACAAGGATCTACACCTATTTAAGCGTACAATTTTGATATATGCACCTACATGTGAATATAAAGAACACACATCACAGTCAATATAAGGAACATACCCATCCCCCCCCCAAAGTTTCCTCATGCTTCATTGTAATCCATTCCCATCCCCCACCCCATCCCATGCCCAAATGATCACAATTGATCTGTTTCCTTTTTTATAATCACTGAGAAAACTGAAGACCAGAAGGTGATATGTCCTGCCTGTGTCAGGGTTAATATCCAGTCTCCTGACTCTTGGCCCAGTATTCATTCTAGAAGACTATCATCAATCATCCTCAGAAGAAAAGGAGAGGGAACCATGTACTGAGCACCCACCACATGCTAAGTCCCACAGTAGGTGCTTTATATTGTGGCTACGTAAATACAGTAGCCTGAGTATTCCTTTGGCTTTAGTGGCCTCCTCTCTGATGAGTGTTCTCCATCCCTGAGTTCTCACTAAGCGCACATATCCAAGCATGAGCTTCGATATGTCTCTCCTCTGGAGGTTTAGTAAGCTGGTTAAGTTCAGCTCAAACTGAACTCACCTAAACATAGCTTTATTTACAACCTACCTGCCCCTAGTTCACCATATGTTGTCTCTGATTCTTCTACTCAAGTGCACAAGTCAGAAATTTTGAGTCAACGTTGATTCCCCCCTTCCCTTCACCTGGGACCACTGCCACCGCTTGGTCAAGCCACCATCATGTCCAACTTGCTGTCCCTGCTTTCATTCTTGCCCTGCCCTCTACAATTCTTTCTCCAAGCATCAGCCAGTGATCTTCTTAAAGCAAATCAGATCATGACACTCCCCTTCCTAAAACTCCCCAATGGCTTCCCAACACATTTGGAATAACTGTACCTTTTCACTCAGCCTCTTGAAGTCTTACCAGATCTGTCCCTTTTGTGAACTGGTGTTGCACCGCCAACCCTGACCCCTGGACAAGCACACGAGCTCCAGCTGCTCTGACCTTCCTTTTAATGATTGACCATATCAAGCTTATCACTGTCTTAACTTCTCTGCCTAGAACATCATGCTCTCCTCAGCTAAACATGGATACTTTCTATTCTTTCCTAAGGTGTCAGCCAAGGAAAAGAAATGGTAGTCTTCACCATCTGAAATTTTCTTGTTGTTTGTTTGATAACCTGTCCATTGCTTGCCTTTCTTCTTGAGAATGAGAGTAGGAACCTTGTCTGTTTTTACTTACTGATGTATCCCCAACACCTAGAAAAATATCTGGCATATTCTAAATGCTTAATACCTATTTGTTGAATAAATGATCAAAAAATAGGCATCTTAATCATAGTAATTGTTAACCATCTTTACAGTTAAATATTTCTCCATTGCTATGTAAAAATTCAATAACTCTTCCTAATTCTTTCCACCCCTCAATGTTTTACTTGGCCCTGTGCTCTCCACAGTGATGAAACCTTTAAACGTTTTAACTTATTTATTTTCCTAGTCCCTCATGAAACCTTTCCCCCTATACTGCCAACCCCTACCTCTTGAGTTCTGCTGAGTAAATTCAGCACTTTCATTCTATGATCCCATACTTTCTTACAATATGCCTCTTCTGTTTCAATAATCCTCACTTAACTCATATGGCAATTCCCAGTCAAGCATTCATCATTTTTTTTCAGATTTAACTCTAAGATACTCTAAGATTCATTGCTCAATACTCTTTCTTATACTTGTCATCCTCTCCATCTTGAGACTTTCGTTTTAATTTAATTTTCATTTGGTTAGGGTTAGAATCTTTCTCAAGTGATTTTCTTAGCTAGGGACATAATTTTTTTTTTTTTTAGGCACATAACTCTTTGACTTCTTTAATGTTTGATAATTTCTTTCAATAACAATAGCAACAAGAGGAATACTATATTTGTAGTAGTTCATGCTGTTCCCGGGCGAAGCAGGTATGACAGAGAATGGTCAAGGGCCTTGTCTTCATGGAGCTTACATTTTTTTCTCTGGCCTTTGCACCAGTGGAATAGACCCGTTTATGCTGCAGGAATTAACACCCCTGCCCCCTTCCCCCAACCTCAAAGGCTTAAAAAAAACCTGTCTCCTTTTTGCTCATGCAAAGTTTGCTGCTGGTCCCAGGGAACTTGCTAGGGAGCTTGTCTACCACGTGAAGGCTCTGTGTTTTAAGTCTATATAAATAGAAGCTGCTCAGATCCCAGCAGCAATGGAGAGAGTGCTGGAAAGTCTCATACCACAATTAAATGCTTCTGCCCAGAAGGGACACACTCATTTTCATTGGCTGAAGGATGTCACCATGCCAAACTGCAAATGGAGCAGAGTCATGCCAAGACCTCTATGTGCCTGGAAGGCAGAGAACTGGAAATACTTGTGAGCACCATCAGTATCTAACTCAGCCTCCACTTAAAATTGGTGTTTTGGCAGAATATGGAATTGAAGTGCAATTTTTTTCCTCTCAATGATCTAAAAATTATGGTTCATTGTCTTCTATTACCAATGAGGCATATAGAAAGTTAGATTTTTTGTGTGTGTATTTACCTTTCTATCTATCTATCTATCTATCTATCTATCATCTATCTATCCATCTATATATCTATCTACCATTCATCTATCTACCTACCAATCTACCTGTATATCTGTGCTAGTTGAGGTCCGCTAAGATGACGCAAAGATAGGATTAGATAAATAAGAGAATTATTGGGACAAGAGGAGGTGAAAGCCAGGAGAAACTTTGACCACAGTGGAGGTCTGAAACCTGTGAAAGCAGAATGGTAAAGAAGGAAGGTTAAGTAAGGCAAGAGTTTTCTCTGATAGCAGCACAGCTCTAAGAAAGGTTTGGCCAGGCCTCTCAGGAGTCTTTAAAGCAAAGTTGTCCCTGGGAGGCGTCTCGCATCTCTCAGGCATGGGCCTGCCCTAGGAGCCCTGCATGCTTAGTCACTGGCTGGGAACTGTCTGCAGGAAGCAAGGCCTCGGCATGAACTTGGTGGTAGTTTCAGAGGGGCTGCAGATGGGGCCATCAGTTAATTAGGTTCCCTGCAGTTGGAGATCTGAGAGGCACATCTTCATGGCTGCCACAAGAAGATTATAAATATTTTTTTCTTTTTCTGGAGTTCAGTACTTTTGCCAGGGTATGTCTAGGTGCATGTCACTTAAGATTACTCCTGCTCAAGACAAATTCCATATGAAGTTTCCTATCTTTCCTCCTCTCAGTGAAATTTTCTTTAATTCTGTCTCCATTGTTAATTCTCCCTCCCTTTCTTGCTCCCCTTTTGGACCTCTATTCTTACATAATATATCTCCTGCTTATGTCTTTCATGTCTCTTACCTTCTCACTTATGGTCTTCAATTTATGTTGTTTTTGCTCTGTATTGTGGATTGCTTCTTATATTTAATTTTCCAAAATGCTATATTTTAAAAAAATTAACACTTAGTTTTAAATTTTTTCTATTGAATTTTAAAATTTAGAAATCATGTGTCTAGTACTAAAGGGTATTTTTGTACTTTCACAATATCTCGTTAAGAATCCTAACTATACCTTGCCTCCTTAAAAACCACCTGTTGGGAATGGTCTCCCTCCTTCACTGGCTTTTGATCCCTTTAATAATATCTGGTCTGTAAATGCTTGTTTTGGAGGGTATGCACGCAAAGCATTGGGGGGGGGCATCTTTTGGGCCAAGGGGGGTTAATAGGCAGTGGAAGATAGGGAGAAGTTTCTTTTCCAGTATGTTGTTAATGACAGATTTATTAAGATGGGGTAAGGAAGGGAGGCCTCTTTGATCTAATGTCCCAGTGGAAATGGGATGTCCTCATCCCATACTCCCCTCTGACACAGCCACCTCTGAGAATAGGTGACCTCCCCTAGAGCTACATAGAGATAGCTAGAGGAATGGTACCTCTCCCTGATCCTAGAGGATTCATCAGGCTTTCTTCCTATGGCCTCATAATTGAAGTCTTCACTGCAGATTATTCTAGGAAGACAGGCCTCTTTTCAGGTGGGGTTTTGGGTCCTTCCCTTGATATTACAATAAATGAATCCCTCATCCTAAGTCTTCTTTCCTAGTATTTGAGGTGTCAGCCATATCTGGCTTCTCCTCTAGGCTACTACAACCAGCCAAGTTTATTTTCGTGACTGATTTATCCCAGCGAGTTGGAACAGTGAAGCGATCCTGAGCACATACTCAGGTCATTATTCTGTGGAATCCCCCAAGAATTTTCCCTCAAATCTTCCCTCCCATCTTCTTATCTTCCCAAGCCTCTCTTCTTTATTTATATTGGCATGCCAACCTGTTCCCCCCAAAGAAGTCTTACAAAAGGGGGAACAATAGTTTGAATTTGCCACTGTTACCATACTTTTACTTTCCTACAGGTCAGATATCCTATCTGGTGTTGGCAATTTTCTGTTGTAAGTCTAAGGTTATCATTCGAGGGCTAGCTAAGGGAGTTGGTACCAAGTCTCTCATCATTGGAGTAGCCCCCGAAACAAAGATGGGCAGGTAAGCATAGTGGGAGAATGTATCTCTGGTGAGGGGAGTGGGTTGGGACATTTTGTAGTTGTTTGTGATAGTAGTAGTCTCATCATGAGAGGATACCTTTGAAATGCCTTTGTTGTTTAAGTTTCTTTCCTGATGACTGGCAATGTTGCCAGTGTTTCCAACCAAGAGGTATAGAAGGCAAGAATCACGTGCCAAGCTCTGTGAAAGCTATTTTATATATGTTGACTCATTCACTCCTACCACACCTCTGTGTTTTTATCCTCATTTTACAAATGGGCAAGTGGGACTCAAAGAGAAGAGATAAATGAGATGGCAGAATTGGTACGTGAATATGGTCAGGGTGATTCCAATGTCCATATGCATGCTCTATGCCACTAATCCATGCTGTACTCAATTTTGAGTTGACTTTTGAAAGGTGAACCAAGATTTCAAGAGTGAAGAAGGAAAGGGAGGGTGATCAGTTTGAGACACCAGACCACAAACAAGCAGGAGTCAGGTGTGAATGGGAAATGGGAAAGGGTCCCATGTGATTGGATTGTAAACTACAGGAGGGTTGTTATGGGAGAGGTGAGATTTGAAAGAGAGGTTAATGCCAGATGGTGAAGGATCCCATCGCTTCCAAGCTGGGAGAGATTAGGCAAATTTCTTCACCTCTCTGAGCTTTAGTCTTCTGATCTGGAAATGCCTTTCCTGATTGCATCTCTGTGTGTGTGTGTGTGTGTGTGTGTGTGTTCATGCACTCCCGTGTGTGTATGCTTATGAAGCACCTAGTAAGTGCTTAATGAAAGTTAATCCTCCCTTGCTTTTTGGGACTTGGCAGCTGGCTGGAGGGGGTTAGAGATGGGAGGAGTGGAGGGCTGGCAATGCTTAGCACCTCTGGAGGCCCTAGGTTTCTTCCAATCCCAACAACCTCTTCACATTTGAGAAATCAGTCTCAGGCCCATTTGGTGTTAATTACAGCAACCCAGGCTTCTCTGTGTGAAGGAAACAGGCCCTCATTTCTCTCATTAAAGTAAAATATGACCCATTTTTATGCCTGCGTATTTTGTTGCCGAGATTACGAGAATCATCCTTTCTGTTTATACGGAATGGAGAAATGTTACACCAGGAGGGCGGCCGGGGGCCCTGAGTCTGGGGAATAGAAAGCAGATGTTGTCCTCACTGTGATTTTCCCTTCCACCCTCAGCTTCCCTCTCCTCCCCTCTGCCTCTTCTCCTGCTTAGAAGCATAATCCTCATTTCAGATCAACATGAGGTAAGCGGACTCTAGGAGAATAAGCTCACATTTATAGAGCTCTTTACCAGGTGCCAAGCTCTATAAACAAGTTTCCCCTTTAATTCTCCCCAGAAGCTTCAGGGGTGGTTGGTATTAATCTTTTTTCAGCCCCAGTTCCCTCAAACCAGAAATGCCCAAAGTCTTCCCAGTGCCCCACGATGTGGGGAAAAACGAACCCTGCTGATCACAGATGCAATTACAGACCTTGTGCATGACCTTTCAGTCCACAGAGCTTTCACACACATCTCCTGGTAGAGCTCATCACAGGTAAAGGTGACTGGGGGTTGGAAGGTTCAGGGATTCGTACAAGGTCAAGATAAGTAGTGAGCAATGGGGACTCAGAAAGATTTTAGGCAGAGAATCGACAATGTGAGTTGTATGATTTTGAAGGAAAGCTCTGGTAACAATCTGGGGAATGGCTGGGAGGGAAGTGAGAATCTCTGTGGTCCATATGATCTCCATCACAGGTATTCAGCAATACTATTGAAGCAGGGCAGCAGCAAAAGACAATATGTAAGTGAATGAGCATGAATGATAAAACTTTATTTACAAAAACAAAAAGTGGCCGCCATCTTGCTCTATGGGAATGTACTCTTGTTGGACATATTATTTACTACTGATTAGACCCAGGCTCTGTGCAATTCTTTGTTGATTTGTGGATTTTTGTCTGCCAGAGATAAAGTAATTTATGTCTGATAGAAAAAATAATTCCAAAGGTTCCGCTTTCATTGTCCTGAAGGACATTAATTAGTTTTGTATCTACAAGAAATCTTATTCCAATATTCTCTCTGCAGCACTTATGTAATATCAATACTCAGCTCTTCAAATATTCTCCAAACCAGCTTTACTATCAGGTTCCCTTATTAATGAGTTCAATAAATCTTGAACACATGTTAACTTTATGTTAGCATGACAGTCATTTTTAATATTTTTAAAAATTAATTAATTAATTATTTTTGGCTGCGTTGGGTCTTCATTGCTGCGCACGGTCTTTCTCTAGTTATGGCGAGCGGGGGCTACTCTCATTGCGGTGTGCAGGCTTCTCATTGCGGTGGCTTCTCTTGTTGCGGAGCACTGGCTCTAGGCGTGCGGGCTTCAGTAGTTGTGGTACGCGGTCTCAGTAGCTGTGGTGCACGGGCTTAGTTGCTCCACGGCATGTGGGACCTTCCTGGACCAGGGCTCAAACCTGTGTCTCCTGAACTGGCAGGTGGATTCTTAACCACTGTGCTGCCAGGGAAGCCTGACAATCATTTTTATTTTAACTTTCTGAAAATTTTACTGCACTTTAACAGAGGAGAGATTCAGGATAAGGCTGTAGTCCAGAAAAGATACAGAGAATACAGAGATGTTAGGGATTTTTAAGAGGCATCAGTGGTAGGACTTGATGACTGATGATATGAAAGAGTGAAAAAGGGGAGAGAGAATGAATGGTTCCCAAGGTTAGCTTGATGTGGCAACGTTAATGGCAGTGCCCTTCACAGAGCTGGGAATACCATTGCTGACTAGTCTCAGAAGCCTTGGAAAGTTACATGGTCGGCAATGCATCTAGGAGGCGATGGGCAAATGGCAAAGAACCAGGGCAACCTCTAAGTCTCCTCATCCTCACTGTCTTGTTAGAAATTCAAATACTAATCTGGATAGGTTAGTATTTGGCAACCTGACGTGAGCATTCAAATAGATCATTTCCTGGAGTTTTGAGGTGCCTTTGGGTATTGCAGGAGTAGTTTTTAAGGAAGTACCTTGAGTACTGCTTAGGGGGAGAGGGGTCAGAAAGAGGAAAGCACTGGCATCGGTGTCCCTTTCCAAGTGGGGCTGTGTGGTTGGAGGATGCAAAGCCCCAGCAGAGGGCTCAGCCCTGTGCTCTGTGCTTGGTGAAGACAGATGTCCTAGCCCTCATGAGGCTTACATTGGAATCGGGGGAAGATATTACACTGTATTATAACTGCCTTTTCCTCATTTCTGGGAATTTATCTTCTAGATGTACTGCACACTTGCAATACAGAAGATATACAATCTGCATTTTCATCAGTGGGGACTGATTAAGTAAATTCCATACAATAGAATGCTAGGCTATGGTGGGAAAGAATAAGGAAGTGCTGTACATACTGATAAGAAATGATGTCCAAGGCAGGGTGTGACGTGGCCAGAGCCAGGTGAGAAATGAGTATGGAGTGTGTTACTTTTCATGTTAGAAAGGGGGGAAAGTAAGAATACATATTTTTGTTTGCCTGAAGTAACTCTAGAAGGATGCCCAAGGAACAAATGAATGTGATGACCTCTTGAGGTGAGGGAATGTGGGTGAATGGGGTGGGGCTAGAAGCCAGGTTTTCACCATTTTATGTTGTTTTGAACTTTGAATTTAGAAAAATTACCAATTATCTGTGAAGTGAAATGATACGGGAAGTGTAGGCTACCTGTAGGAGGAGCATATAACCCAGTGTGAGGTAACAGGGAAGGCCCCCTGGAGGAGGTGACATTTAATCTGATCAGTTGGAGTTGGTCGGCAGTGGGGAGGGGAGGAAGGCTTCAGTCAAAGGGAACAGCGTAGGTGAAGAGCTTAAGGGGAGAGAGTGTGAGCAGTCAAGGAACCTAAATCTGTCATGGCTGAAGGGAAACTTGAAGGCTTGACATTAATGTTGGTGGAGAGGGCTGACGTTTATTAAGGGCGAACTTCAGGTTTACCCTCAACAACACGTGCCATGGGCTTCCTACACACCAGGCAACTTACCTAACCCACCGCCTGCATCCTCTCATCCAGTCCTCACATGCTCATCCCTACTTTCCAGGTGAGAAACAGAAGCTCTGAAATTTCAGTATCTTTCCTTGGGTCATGCAATCACTGAGTGGTGGATGGTAATCCAGACCGCCTGCTCCGCTGTTTTGTCATCTGTTAAATGAGGACATTGACCTCATAGATGAGACGAAAGGCATGGGAATCACATGGCTCAGAGCCTGACACATTACAGAGATGCCCCTAATCTCACCTACTGCTAATTGGTCCCGCCCTCCACCGCCCCAAGTCCAGGCAGATCACTCTAACCGCTCAGGACAGCCTGCTGGAAAGGGCTGAATCAGAGAGAAAATAGAACTCAAAATAGGCAGTTGAAATTCTTTACTACGAGAGTAAAAACAATTATTCTAAAGAAACGAGCGGGGGAGCCTTACTAAACCCAGATCTCCTAAGTATAAGATTCTCAACCCCCTCTCTTTTCACAGCCTGGGGAAGGTCATTGAATAGCAGTGACGCTGAGCAGAGTTGCCACGAGCGCTGGCGTCCTGCCAAGCACCCTGCAGGCTTCATCCCCACGTGGTCTCAGCTGCTCCTTGCTGCAGCTGGCCCAGGTATGAGTCGTTATCCCCATATGACAGACAAGGAAGCAGAGGCTGAAGGTTAGCTTGCCCAAGGTCATGCAGGTATAAGCGTTAGACCGGGCTTGAACCCTGGTCTCTGATGGATGACAAGTTTTTTGTATTCTAACATAAAACCAGGTAATTAGGGCACAGTATGAAGAGAGCTATGATTCAACCTAAGTCTTTGGTTCAGTAAGCCTGCAGAGGAGGGTCCTGGAACCTTCTAGAAGGATGATGAGGTGTCCTTTAGTTGGAGTCCTGAAGAATAAGAAGGAGCTGTCCAGGTGGAGAGGAGACGGAAGGTGCTCCAGGTAGAAGGACCAGCATGGACAAGAGCTGGGAGGGACAGAGGTCTGTGGCTCATGTCGAACGTAAGGGGTCTAGGATGGCAGCAGGAGAGAGTGTGAGGGAGAGGGCAGGCAGACCGTTAGCAACTAGACCTGATTTCATATACGAAACAAACTTTATCTTTTCCCTGGGCAAGTCCATTGTCTCCCTCTAATCTAAAAATCAGAAGAGAGAGGCCACTGAAAAGTGTTTTCCCATTTGAACCAGCTTTGCCGTTGAAAGGACCCAGCTGGCCGGTGGCTCAGGGAGGATCATGTATCCCATCTGGACGGCCTCCAAAGAGGGGTCTTCTGAGGAGGCTGAGTGTGGCCCGCCCCTCCTTGCCTGTGAAATCACCCGCCCCATCCGCTCTCTCATTGGTTCCTTGTCCAGTCGCTGCCCCCATGCCTCGTCAAATAGCCTGGGCTCTAGGAGGAGGGCCCACCACACCGCTGCAGGGACCCCTGGTGCCCCGTGCTGACAACGCAGAGCTGGACTCCATCTGCTCTGATGATTGGGGGACAGATAAGGGCCGTTAACACCTTTCTTAATTACAGAACCCCAAAGCAGCCTGTTAGTCCCCGGCAGGCAGAGCTGGGAGGAAACGCGGAGATCCAGGCTTCATCCTATCTTATTTATTTTATTTAAATAAGTCAACATGTGAGCCCTTGGAAGAGGGCTGAGCACATAGCAAGTGCCGGGCGAGCCTTTGCTATTGTTGTTATTAGTGCTGTCATATTTGTAGGCAGAGAGGGGACTTGCCCAGTTACATGGCCAGTGTCAGGCTGAACTGGGATGGGTCCAGGCCCGGTCTCTTTCCAAGGCATCTTGCTGCCCTGGGGAGGGCTCTGAGGGCTTTCTTTCTATCCAGTGACTGATGTTTTGAGCTTTGATTTAGGATCAGTTCTAAGACACAATAGAAAGCTTATTATTGGGCTTCCTGGTGGTGCAGTGGTTAAGAATCCGCCTGCCAATGCAGGGGACACGGGTTCGAGCCCTGGTCTGGGAAGATCCCACATGCCGTGGAGCAACTAAGCCCGTGCGCCACGACTACCAAGCCTGCGCTCTAGAGCTTGCAAGCCACAACTACTGAGCTCTTGTGCCACAGCTACTGAAGCCTGCATGCCTAGAGCCTGTGCTCTGCAACAAGAGAAGCCATCGCAATGAGAAGTCTGCTCACCACAACGAAAAGCAGACCCCGCTCTCGCTGCAACTAGAGAAAGCCCGCATGCAGCAATGAAGACCCAACGCAGCCAAAAATAAATAAACAATAAATTTTAAAAAAAGCTTATTATCTGAGGAGAATGAGTGACAAAGGCTGTCCTTCTTCATACAAATATCTCTTTATTTGATCTCATCCCCATACAGCACTGTACAATAGGTATCTTCATGTTATGGATGGGAAATACACATGAGTATATACATGCCACACCTGGAGGCCTGCTCTCAGAAGATGCTCAATACATTTTAATTCCCTCAGTCCTCTGGGCGGGCGTAGTGACTAATGGAGATGTCTGCGTGGAAATTTATCTCCCACTGACCTTTCTTCCCTCCCAGAGTGAGAAATGAGAAATGACGACCAGGAGAGAGAGAGAATCACCAGCTTGGTGGGGCCCCCAGGGGGTTAGGGCTGGATGGGAGGCTGGTGGGTGGCCTGCTGCTGGGTGGGACGAGAATACATTGAGGGGCACCCATCTGTCTTGTCCTTTGACATTTGGGGTAAACTTGTACATGCTTCTCACTCAGCAAAGCATCTGTGCTATCTGCTTCCGAGAAGAATGTCTAAATAGAATCCAGGCAGGCTGGCTTGAGAGGGGTTCTGTACCAGCCTGGGAAATGTAGGCGGTGGGGGGGCCGGGGGCATCAGGATGGCCTCAGCCCAGAGGGGTGAGGCTGGGAGGGGAAGTCAAGAAGACTCTCGCTTGGGGAGCAGCCATCAAGGCCTGCGGTATTGGGTCCAGGATCCTTTCTGAAATTTGCTAAAGTCGGTTTTAGGGGAAGTAAAAGGGAGTTAGTTCTATTTTACCAGGGATGCAACTTACAAAAGGGCATGGTATAGCACACTGGTTCAGGGCCCTGTCTGTTGAGCCAGGGTTCACAGTTCAGCCACTCTTCTCCCTACTACCTGTGTGACCCTCAGCAATTCTCTTAATCGTTTTTGTGCCTCTTTCCTCATTTGTCAGATGGAAGAATATTGCTGTCACTGGTTTCATAGAGTTGATGCGAGGCCTATCCAGGAAACGCTCAGCACGGTGCCTGGCACATAACAAGCCTTAGATACATGTTGTCATAATTATTGCTATAATTTAGTACTTACTGTGTATCAGGTGCTTTACATGCATCAATCTCTTATTAAACCCTCGCAACTCATTCTCCCACAGAGAGCAGTGGTCTTAGGTGTGGACCCTGATAACCTAACTCCAAAGACTTTGTGCTTTCTCCTGGGCCAGGCTGACTCTCAAATGCTTTCAGTCTCCATCTGAAATCTCTTTCTGGAAATGTTCCCCACTTGTCCCCGTTGATTGAGAGTGTGGAGAGATCAGTGAGAAGGCTACCTTATGGGCACCCAGTGCGCTAAGACAAGCTTGGAGTCCACCATCCCATCTCCAAGGCCAGCGTTCTTGGCTGGATGAAATGGCCCCATGTACACAGACTGCTGTCAGACTCCATGGCTTGCCTCCTGTCTTGGATTGGCAGCTGTGTGGCCGCAGGTGAGTCCCATCACTTCCTCAAGTTTCGTTTCCCTCTGCCATTACCATCTTCACAGCCTCATGGTTGGCTGGGCAGCTCAAGGGGTCTCTGACATGGAGAGCTGCTCATAGATGCAGTTTTGCAGAGATTCCAAGGGGCCTCAGTTATTGTCATTCTTTGAGATGTTTCTACAATAAAAAAATGGAAAAAAAAAAGACAAACAACATTATAAAATAGGATGTGCTTAAAGTCAGACAATGATCATCCCCTGTTTCTAATCCTGCTGGAGCATGTCAGGGGCTGTACATATCACCTCTTTGGAGCCTACATGGAACATCTAATGTGGCACTTTGGGCCTGGGGGTTGGGGCCAAGGTCCTACCTGACCCCTCTGAGACACGTCATGGGTTAGATCAGCTGCTGCCCCCGGCCAGGCCTAGACTGACCTCCTTAGGTGGGGCTGTGTCTCTGTTCCTCAGAGTGTCTGGCATAGCAATGTTCGAGTATCTGTCAGACAGAAAGAAATTGACCTTCCCTCCTTCTCGTAGGATGCCTGGAGTCTCCGAGCTCCCTGCTTTTTGTCATCAACTGGCTGACCACATCTCACCATTTTCTTCTATGCCTGGTTCAGGTTCAGGATAAAGATTGCTGTGTCTGTGGTGCAATCACCACCCCCACCCCGCACACCCCCGCACCCACCGTGTGCTCTCAGCTTTTGGTATAAAGCTCTACCTACAGAGGCCTAGAGCTGCAGGGGCGTAGGAGTACAGAGATACACTCCTGGGATAGTGCTGTGTCCTGGACGTGAGAGCCGGCGACCGGAGCTGGAAGCAGCTCAAACCCGGAGAGCAGATGTGATGATGACCTAAGAGAACGAGTGACTAGCCCAGAGCCTGGCACACAGCAGTGTTTATGCATGAAGGAATCAGTGAGTGAAGCAGCCCTGGGCTCTGGCTTCCAGGACCCCCTTGGTGCACCCTCAGGCACCCGTCCTGCCCTCAGTCACAGCACTGGCCCCACATCGTGATTGTTCCTCCCTCTGATTGTGAGCACTGGTACAGGCCTGGTGTCTTGTCTCAGCATCTTCAGCTCCCAGCACTGTGTCTGGTCCATAGTGGGTGCTCCATTCCTGGTGAAGCGATGACTGAATGGCTGGTCCTACATTTCATTCACCCATGGCTGCAAATTGGAGGAAAAAAACCAGGCACCGGAGCTCACTGTCGTGATCGCAGGCTCAGTCGTGCTCCTTCCTGCGTCATGAGATTGCATTAGGTAACCCCAGGCAGCATGAGGAAAGTTCTGGGAAGGGCAAGTTGGGAGTCACGGGGAGACTGTTCAGCAAGCATCGGCTACAGATACAGCCTGGGGTAGATGAGTCAGCTCTTCAGAAGACAGAACAAAAACAGAATGGTTTGGAGAAATCATTGTTTTCTTGCTCAACTTACTCTCTTGGTCCAGAATTGGTTCATCTCTTAAATGGCCAGTGGGGTTCGTCCTCATTGGAGGAGGGACATATATTAATAGGAACCCATCAAGGTTATGTGGGGCAAAATGTTTCCTAAAGATTCTATCCTGGGGCTTCCCGGTGGTCCAGTGGTTAAGAATCCATCTTGCAATGCAGGGGACTTTGGTTCCATCCCTGGTCGGGGAACTAGGATCCCACATGCTGCGGGGCAACTAAGCCAGTGCACCACAACTGTTGAGCCTGTGTGCCACATCTAGAGAGATGCCCGTCCACTGCAACAAAGAGCCCATGAGCTGCAACGAAAGATCCCTTGTGCCACGACTAAGACCCGACGCAACCAAAAAATAAACATTAAAAAAAATATTAAAAAAAAAAGATTCTATCCTAAAGTCCTCATTTTACAGAAGAGAACTTTAAGTCTAAGAGTTAAGAAATTTGCTCAAGGCCACACGACTAATCAATAATTATACTACTTGCTATGATTTATTGAGCACTTCCTGTGAATTAGCCACTAATATTATTATGATAAGGTTGCTGGTTAAAATAACCTTATGGATTGGGTTTAATTATCCCCATTTGACAGAGGTAGAAACTGAGGCTCAGAGAGATTAAGTAACTTGCTCAGTGCTACCTTGTTAGATATTGACAGAGCTCGGATGACAATCCAAGTCTTGCAGACTCAGAGCCTGTGCTATAGAGGTTATTAGTCAGCAGAATGTATACATTGGAATCCCCTCTTTTATAATCTTTTATAATCCCTTAATTATAAAAATTATTCATGCCAGAGCCCCACTTCAGACCTGCCAAATCAGAACCTCTGTGTAAGTTCTGCTCCCTAAGTGATTCCGATGTGCTTGCATGCTTGAACACCTTGGCATAAAAAACTCACATTCTCTCAGCCCTAGGTTTTCTTATCTGAAAAACAGGGGACCCAGAGCTCTTTTCAAGGACCTGAAAGAGCTTATGCATGTGAAAGGGCCCAGCACAGTGTCCGTCAGGGGTGCTCTGTAATTGCAGACTTCCTGGTCCCGGCAACCAAGGAGTGCCTGGAGGGCCTCAGGTCTCTTGTGTGTGTACATGACCCCACTTTGCCAGAGACCCAGAACACTGTTTTCTGGGCTTCGGGGTTCAGTTTCCTGATTGTTTGTTATTATTCTTAATAGAATTCAGGAGGAGGCCATGAGTGGGCCAGACATCTGTGATAAATCTGCCAGGGTTTTTACAGGAAAGATTTCCCAAGTTCACTGTATCCTATATTTCTTGCTTTTCTTTCCACCTACAACCCAGCCAGGAAAATATCTTGCTTGAACTGAAAGAAACCAGCCTATTAGCCTCTGGTGAAAGTTGACTTAGGGAATACGAGTGTCATATAATGTAGTGACTGAGTGTGAGGATGTTCAGGGCCTTCTTTCTGAAACACTGACCTGAAAGGGAAAGGGAGTATTTGTTGCAAACCTTCCTTGTTTCAGTCCTGGTGCCAAGTGCTCCACATGTGTTATCTCATCTCATGTAGAATCTCCCTAATGGAGATGTAAGCAATATTATTATCCCTATTTTACAGATGAAGAAACTGAGGCTCAGAGAGTTTGCATGACATGACCAAGGCCCAACAGCTAAGTGAGCAGGTCCAAAGCCTACAGTCTTCTCTATACCACACCTATCCAATCAGGCCTTCTGTTTCCTCTAATATTTTCTAATAACCTTAAATTAATTTTTTGACAAAAGCAAACAAATTTTAAAAGGTTGTACCCCCCAACCCCCCAAATAGAAATCTTTCTAAGATTTAGTGTTCTTGCTATACTCGGTATCCCTGGAGCCTGGCACCACGCCTGACTCTAGTAGGTGGGCCATAAATGGTTGGTGATTGAAGGGACAAATGGGCCTGCCAGAGTCCTCCTTTCTTTCCATGGGGCCTCCCTGTGCCCGTTTTTGCCTCCACTTCAAGCTCCCTCCCATTGTGTCTGGGTCTGCTCCCCTGGGAACTTTCTTGCTTTGTGGCAAGTCTGGAGCCCAGCGCTTCCCCCTCTTGTGCTTGGTCTGTTTTAGGAATAAGCAAGCTCCTCGGGTCCCCTGTGATATTCATGGGACAAGTCACTTTTATTCTCTGGATTTCCATTCTAAGATGTTAATAATTATTAAATATATGCCCAAGCTTTAGTTTTAATACATTTAATAATAATAATAATATGTAATTTTTTCCTATGTCCCAGGTGCTCTGTTGAGCATTTCATATACAATATCTTGAATACTCACAACAACCCCATTGTAGTGGGTTGAATAGTGTTCCCCCCAAAAGAAATGTCCAAACTCTAACCCCCAGTAACTGTGAACGTGACCTCATGTGGAAATAGCGTCTGCAGATGTAATTAAGTTAAAGATCTTGGGCTGGGATCATTCTGGATTTAGAGTGGGCCTTCCATCCAATGACTGGTATCCTTATAAGAGAAAGGAGAGAGAGATTTGATATGGGGACACAGAAAGAAGACCATGTGAAGACGGGGACAGAGATTGGAGTGATGAATCTACAAGCTGAGGAATGCCAAAGATCGCCAATGGTTACCAGAATCCTGGAGAGAGGTGTGGAATGGATTCTACCTCAGCGTCTCCAGAGGGAACCAACCCTGCCAACACCCTGAATTCGGACTTTTATGTAGCCTCACGAACTGTGAGAGAATAAGTTTCTATTGCTTTAAGCCAGCAAGTTTTTGGTAATTTTTTTATACCTGTAATACAGGAATGATTTTTAATTTTATAGATATGAAAACTGAGGCTGAGAAAGAGGTTATGACTTTGTCCAAGGTTACAGAATTAGAAAATGCCCCAGACTGGTTTCTAACTCATTTCAGGGCTGGCTTCTTGGACATGCCACCTGTGCAGATTAACGCTCTGTTGTGTTTTCTTGAAATTCTTAATTTTTGAACAAGGGGCCTTGCGTTTTTATTTTGCACTGGGCCCTTCAAATTATGCAGCCGTTCCTGACTGGGTCTCTCTGGTCCTCAAATGTCTGCTCTTTCCTTTACCATCTGCAGGGTCACAGCCACGTACATCCTCGGTCTCTGTCGGTCCCCACAGCCTCATTCCCAACCAGTGTCCCCATTGTGGTAAAAGCTAAGGCCCCCAAAGATGTCCTTGTCCTAACCCCCAGGACCTGTGAATATGTTACGTGATATAGTAAAGGGACTTTGCAGACATGATTAAATTAAGAATCCTGAGATGCGGAGATTGTGCTGGAAGATCTGGTGGGCCAGAGGTAATCGTTAACAGTTCTTATAAGAGGGACAGAGGAGTTAAGAGTCCAAGGAGAAAGCAATATGATGACAGAGCAGAGATGGGAGTGATGCACTTTGAAGATGGAGAAAGGGGCTGCTAACCAAGAAATACAAATGGCTTCTAGAAGCTGAAAAAGGCAAGGAGATTCTACCAACAGAGCCTCCAGAAGGAGCCAGCCCTGCGGACGCCCTCACTCTAGCTCAGTCGAACTGAGTTTGAAGTTCCAACCTCCAGAATTGTAAAAGAATAATTTTGTTTTTAAAGCCACTAATTTTTTTGGTAATTTGTTATAGCAACAAAAGGAAACTACTTCACCCTGCTTTGAAGACTCCCTCCTACCCTCACCTTTAAATCTGCAGAAGAAAAAGGAATCATTCTGGAGGTTTTAGGGAAGAGTAATAGAACTCTAGTTCAACAGAAAAACATTCAAAACATTTACATAACATTTCTATATAATTGTAGAATTCACAAATTTTCAAAGGTTTTCAAAGATTTTCAAATTCCTTTTCTTGAGGTTCATTTAATATGCAAGAAAAAAGATCTCAATATTTACAGTTAAATCATGAAAATTATCAACGCAAAACAATAAATATTAGTTTAGAAGTCCAAAGAATATTAAGGAGTGTGTCTTTGAAAAATCTCTCCATGCTTGTTTTAATCTTTCATTATTCTGAAAGGGAATATGATTTTAATATTTGTGTTATTTAATGGTCAGATTTCTGACTAGTACATAAAAAGTAGTTAAACATTAACAGATTGCTTTAAACATGAATTTAGTATAAGCCCCCTTTAGTTAAAAAAATGAATGAAAAGCAATCATCAAAAATAAACTAAAACTAAAAAGAAAAAAAAATTGAAAAAGAAACCAAAGTCCATTTTCCTTGATTTTCAAGGTTACTTGTCACTTAGATTTTGCCCAGAGTGCCTTCCACATCTCCCACCAGCTGGCTCACACAAGCTATGCAAAGGTATGCAGCTGCAAAAGCATGAATTTCAGATTAGGCTGTGTTCCACAACTTCCTATCTGTGTGAGTTCAAGCAAGTTACTTCATTGGTCTGTGTCATATTATGTCCGTTTCACAAATGAAGAAATTAGTCCTCAGGGCTGGGTTGTAGAAGAAATGAATCAAGTCTAGCATGATGTTCTGCACATCACAGGTGTTGGAGATGATGCTGTCAAGTATTAACTGCTGTCCCCTCTTCTTTTCAGAGAGCAGCCAGCATGTTGTAGACTCACTGGAGCATGGTTGTTAGGGAAGAAACACTGATTTAAAAAAGTCACCATTAGGATTTCTAAGTAGGCATTTGAAGCTCCTAGCAGCAAACTGTCTATACAGAGGACAAACCCTGGATCAACTCAGGGCCTGCAGTTTACGCATTAAACAACTGAGGATCCAGGGGTGGTGCTGTTGTCTTACATAAAAAGAGCTCCAACCTTTCTGAGTGTGTAGAAAGATGGAAGAGCTGAAGAGGAGGGGGCCATAGAATGAGTCTCTGGTCCAAGTGTTATCTTGTCCCTCTTGAAGATATAAGACAGAGAGTGAATGCATCCCCAGATGTGTTTGATGAATCCCAAAGAAGGGGTACCGGGAGCTTCTGGCCAGCATCTGACTCCTCATTCTGGGACGTCGTGAGCCCTACAAGGATCTTCCTTCACTTTGTCCTGGATGAGTGGAGTGAAGATGTAATGGGATATTTGCTTGCTTCTTTAACTGAGCAACAGGTAAATAACAGTAGCTTAAATGAGATAAAAGGTTATTTCTGTCACCTGAAGTTTAGACTAATTGGTCCGGGAAGGAAAGGCAGCTCTGTTGCATGAGTCCTTCTTTCTCGTTACTCTGCTACGTCCTTAGGGTGATGGTTCGGTCTTCTCGAACCATCTCAACCACGAGAGCTGTGGTTAGCTCTCCTCTACCACATCTGCACTTCAGTGAGCTGGAAGGGGGAAAAAAGAAGAGGGGAAAGAGAAGCAAGTTGCTTCCTTTTCAGGGCATGACCAGTGTTATATGTCGCTTCTTTTCACATCCTATTGGCTGGAACTTTGTCACATAGTCATCCCCAGCTGCAAGAAAGGCTTGGAAATGGATTCCCTAGCTGCATGGTTATTAGACAGGCTGAAACTTATAGTATATTATAAGGTGGGACCTTATAATTAATGGGAATCAGGGTAGAATGGATATTGGGGACAATTAGTAATCCTGCTACAGAGAACCCACATAGAACAGCAGATATTTCTCCATTGAATCAGGTGGGGTTCAATCAAGGAAGTAGAACCATTATAACTGTTACGAAATAAAGGATTTATTTTAGAAACAAGACCTTACACAGTTGGGGGAGAAGCTGGGGAAATAAAGGTCTGAACTGGGAAGTTGGAGGATTAGAGGAAGGTCTCTAACCAACACTTCTGAGACCAGTGGAGGCAGACCAGTGAGGGAGAATGTGCTAGATCTTCAGGACCTCTCATCTGTCTCTCACCTCAGCTAAATACGACGACCTTAAGAGAGTGACGGCTGCTGCTTTACTTCCGCTTCTAAATCTCGCATCCTTTTCTCTTTTGACCAATTCTAACCTGAAATTGTATAGGAAAAGCTATTGTGGGAAATGTAGTTGTAGCTTAGTCAAGTTGACACAGTTACACACCACAACATTCATGTTGTCCAGAGCAGTGGAGGTGGGTATGACATTGACATGGAGCATGTCTGGGGATTGCAAGGCTGGGCGAGGGATGAAGGGCAGCAGGGTCTGCATGGGTCACGTGGGCAACACTTGTCTCTATGGAGGATGGTGCTGAGGATGAGATATCTGCCTCCCCGGCCCTCTCCCCAGTGCCTTGACATCACGTACCAGCCCCTCCATTCCAACGTTCCTCACTGCATCAGGACTAAGTTGCCATCTTGGGGCTGGTCTGGGAGGGAAGAAACTTTGACTTGAGAAAAACCTAGTTAGTTTAAGAAAAACCTCAATTTAATTATACTAGGATTTCTGCTCTTGGGCAGAATATGGGCTTAGAAGAAAAAATAGGGTACTTTGTAGAAAAATAAGTTGCATTTCTTATACACTTGAATATGTAAAGTGAGAAATTCACATATACTAAATAGGTAATCAACAAGTCTTACCTGCCTCCTTCCTTTTTGCTGGATCCAGCCAAATCAAAGGATACCATTTAATGGGGCATGCTCTGGCTTTTGCATGTGTGCTTCCTTGTTTCATGAATGCTCTTTCTTTTATCACTTTGATTGTATTTTAAGCAACCCCACAGTGCATTTCTCCTCAATGACTCAGCTCACATGAACACCTTCTCTGTTAAACTCTCCTGCCCTGCCTCCTCTGTGTGCCCTAAGGAGTTCTGTCAAATGCTTGTGTGTGTGCCCGATCCAATGTAATGTCTCCCAAAGTAAATTGTGAGCCCCCTTGCGCAGGGCCCTCATTTATACTGAGTCTCTGTGTACCAGCCCCAGGGAGCAGCCTCAGTGAACACTTGTTGACCATTTGACTGGATGGACCTTTCTCCAAATTGTGAACAAACAAATCAGATGACTGTTCTGATCTGAAAAGAACACTGTTCCCTAATTGTGTAAATATAAAGTATACACACACACACACACACACACACACACACACACACACAGAGTTCTCTGCCGATATCATCTGATGGTGTTGATAAACATATAAACCTTCTAAAACTGTATGTAACAGGAATCTATCTTTGGTTCTTCAAATGTTAACTATGAATTATAGCTCCATCTCATTTTATTTTCTCCAATAACCCTCTTCTCATGTCCTTTCCTCTTGCTTGTACTGCAGAGAAACACCTCTTACTTCAGGCATTTGTTACGGTATTAATTTCCTATGGCTTCTGTAACAAAGTACCACAAATTGAGTGGCTTAAAACAACGGAAATTTGTTATCTTACAGTTCTGGAAACTAGAAGTCTGAAATCAAAGTGTCATCAGGGCTGTACTCCCTCTTAAGGCCTTAGGGAAGAATCCTTCCTTGCCTCTTGCTAACTTCTGGTGGTTTCTGGCCACCCTTGGCTTATAGATACATCACTCCAATCTCTGCCTTTGTTGTCATGTGGCCTTCTCACTCTCTCCTGTCTTCACGTGACTTTCTAATAAGGATACCAGTTGGATATAATCCAATATGACCACATTTCTACTTGGTTACATCTGTAAACACCCTGTTTCCCAATAAGGTCATGTTCACAGGTACTAGAGATCAGATATGCAACCTATCTTTTGGGGACGTGACTCATCCCACAACTGTCCCCATAGTTTATGTTCTTTGCACCTGGAGGCAGATGTGTTCCAAGCTCAGATATTCCCAAGGACACCTGCAGCAAGCCATTGCATCAGTCCCAGTGGATCCCTGCCAGAGCAGGGCAGAATCCTGTCCTCTTGGCCTTTGAAGAGCAAAGTGGCCAGTAGGGCAGGGGGTTGAGGTCCTGCTTCTGAGTGTCCCTCACAGCCTTGTGCATGAAATTGCACAGTACTTGTTGTAACATGGTAGAAAGTACAGAGCCCTGGACATCGCATTTGCTCCATCACCAAAAAGCTGTGTGACCAGAACAAGCTACTTCTCTGAGCATCAGGTCATTACTTAGTTAGTCCTATTTGAATGAACTTACTGAGCATTTGTCATGTGCCAGAATAGGGGTGGGGTCCTGGGACACAGAAATAATTAAGATTATGTCCTCAATGAACCTGGCATCTAGGGAGGGATAAATCACTCACCCATGAGGTCCCACGAGGATCAAGGCTCTCTGTGGTTCATGTAACCTGCTGTGTGCACGTCTGCGGTGAAGGTAACTCATGGAGTTCAGGCCTGGAAGGACTTGTGACCACACAACTGCTCCTCCATTGGGCCTCCGACATCGCTAAGCACAGCCACTTGAAATTCAGAGAAAAACGTTCACTTTTCATTTACTTGTTCATTAATTTGAGCCCTGATCATGTACGAGGCACAGGGCTAGGTCCTGAAGATACAGTGCTGAACAGAGCAGGTACAGGCCCTGATCCAGGGAGCTTACAGTCTACAGGAGACACAGACATTCCACAAGGGGCAAGTTCTGACATTCCCAGGAACTCCTGCTTTGGCCTTAAAGGACAGGTAATTTTTTTAAGGTTCTCAGCCTTGAATCTTGTCTTAGTCTGCTTGGCCTGCTATAACAGAATACCACAGCCTGGGTGTTTTATAAACAAGAAAACTTATCTCACAGTTCTGGAGGCTGCAAAGTCCAAGATCAAGGTGCTTTCCTGATTAGGTGTCTGGTGAGCACCAACTTCTTGGTTCATAGATGGCCATCTTCTCACTGTGTCCTCACATGGTGAAAGGGGAAGGGAGTTCTCTGGGGTCTCTGTTACAAAGGCACTAATCTCATTCATGAGGGCTCCACCCTCATGACCTTATTACCTTCCAAAGGCCCCACCTCCAAATACCATCACATTGGGGATTAGGTTTCAACATATGGATTTGGGGTGGGGGACATAAACATTCAGTCTATTGCACATCTCAATAGATTCCAAATATACAAATTCAGTCTTCTGACTTTGTTCAAGAATCTTTCCCATCTTATTAAACTGGTCCATGTAGGAAGCAAGGATGAGACCTGCGGTTATGCTACTTGAACAAAGTAATATCTGGGAAGATACATAATAAGGGGTAAAATGTTAGCAAAGAAAAGTAGTTCTCATTATCAGGGGCCATCTGGATATATTGTGATGCCAGTGTGTGTGTGTGTGTGTGTGTGTGTGTGTGTGTGTGTGTGTGTGTGTGTGTGTGTATGACAGAGAGAGAGAGAGAGAGAGAGAGAGAGAGGAGCAAGCACATAAGCTGCTGTGTGGGTCCCTAACTCTAGACCTTGCCTTTCCTAGAAGTTTTTGGTTCGAGTCTTGGCTGGTGTTAGTGTTGTAGGAACCCCCATTGAGGTTCCTCTTCCACAAGATGCACAGGATATCTGCCCACTGAAAGTAGTAGAGACTTCACTGTTATCTAGAAGAGCACTTTCCATTGTTGGAAAACCCTCCTCCCTCCCCTTCCCTTTCCACATTCATCCTCTGAGCAACCAACATGTGCCCCATTAGAAAAGAAAAAGAAGGTGGGTCCCCTGTCCTTAAGGAGCTCACTGATGTTTGAGTGTCTCAGATAAGTAAACAGAAGATGACAAGCCAATGCAGTCAGTGCTCTGCTTGGGCATGGTGGTGCCCCGTGCTCCTCTCTGAGAGAGCAGCTGACTCAGATAGGGCACCTGGGAGGCCTCCTGGAGGAAGTGATCCTGGCTGAGTCTTGAAGGATGAGTAGGTGTTAGCAGAACAAAGGGGAAGGAAATTCCAGACAGACGACACAGTAGGTACAAAAGCACAGAGCCAGAAAACAGTAAGATGTATCCCACCCACCTGTAGACCCCAAGTGGGGGTGAGGCTCATCCAGGAGACCTTTCTTCTCTTCTCCTCCTCCTTACCTCCTCTCCTCCCCCTCTGCCAGCATTGTGGGTAAATTGTTCATCCACTCCTCAGATCCCAAGACAGGGAGGTAAACTGATGAACAGTGCTGGGGGGATCACTGTATATGAAAAGGCCATGCATGGGAGTGTGGCTCTCTGCTTTGCCCTCCTAGATCCAGGAGCAGGAGGGAAGCCAGGGCCCAGCCTGCAGGGAGGAGACCCAGCCTCTTCCCCTTTCGTTCAGGCATATGCTCGAGGACTTTCAACTCTGGCCTCTTGTCCCCCACAGTTAGCTGGCTGGTGGTATGATCCCAAGATCTGAATTTGGACCCAAGACATTCAGAAAAAACTCCAGCAAACTCCCCTTGGAGGGTTTGCGTCCAAGTCCAGCTATTAATATCGGCTTTGGTTTTTCACATGTAAGAGAGCCTAGGCAATCCTACATCCCTTAGTCTGATAAAAAACAAGTGAACCCCACAATCATTCTTAATGCCATCTTTTGTGTGTGCACTGGCATTCAGCCTTGTCCAGAAAGCCTTTCCTTACTTCTTTTTTTCCAGCTGGATCAACCAGATCTGACCCCCGACTCAAGCCAAATTCCCATAGCCTTCTTTTCTTCGTCCGCTTACCTCATTCTGTCTTGTGTTTTACTGGTGTTGACATCATCTTAGCATCTGGAGGAGGGCTCACATTGTATCTCTTTTGTATTCTCCACCACACTGAGCACATTCAGGACAAATACTTCATACGTATTTATTGGACTCCACTTTTTCCTGGCAGAGAAAGGGGAAACTAGCAACAGTGTAACTTATGGTTATGGGCCTAAGGCGACCATGATTTCTTTACTCACGCATCCAACAACTGTTCCTTGAGGACCAGGAAGGAGGCAATTTGTCAGCTGTCACAAACTACCTGTCCTCATGGAGCTGATGGTCTCCTTTAATCTGCACCACAATGGAGAAAGTTTGTTTTTACTAACTCAGTGTTTGCCAAACAGGAAAGAGAGAGACTCTGAGTGGGGAAGGCCACCAGGTCTGCAAGCAAGGAGGCAGGCGTCCTGGGAGCAGCTTCTCCACGATGCTTTCATGTCGGCGCCTGCAGCTGCATCGTGTGCCATCAGAGCCAATGCGCATCACTTGCCTGACCTTCCTCCCCATGTGGCAGCATTTCTAGGACCTGGAGGGAGATAGGCTGTGGACCAAAGCCAGGCCAGTTACCAGAGCACTTTTGCTCTTCTCTTGAAATGTGTGATGCTTTCCCCACATGGCTGAAATTGGAGGGTCCCTCCCTTTTCATAATCCTTTTGAAGAAAAACCAGAGCAACACCCGGATGATTTGTGATGACGAGGATGAGATCCACTGTTTCCATCCTCCTGACATCTGGGAGATGAGCAAAGAGAGGAACAGAGTGTTCCGTGCTGTCTCCAGTACCTTCTTCCAGGCGAGCGTTCCCTCCAGCGCTGCAGGACTGGCCCCTCCCACCCCCGGTGCCAGAAAAGAACTCCAGTCAATGGCTTCATTCCCGGTGGTGTGTTTTAGCAAACACACGGAGCATCTCCTTAGTGCAAGACCAGGGCTGGGTGCTAAAGGGACAGAGAGGAGGAGGTGCTGGCCCTGTCCTCAAAGGTAGCCCCATCTGGAGGTCCCCGGGAAAAGACAGAGCTTGAAGAGTGGGTAGATTTTCAGTGGGTGAAAAACGGAAGACATTTTAGGCAGAGGCAACAGCCTGGGCAAAGGTGTGGAGGTTTGAGAAGGTGGAGGGTGAGACGGGGTGGGGGGAGATTTCCCCAGAGGGACTGTGGCTGGAACCACTTAGGGAGAGCTTGAGTAGGAGAAGTAGATGGCTCTGTCCTTAAGGGGATGGGGAGATGCTGACATATTCCAGATTTATGATCCCTGCTTCACTCAGGGCTCCTATGGGGAAATGTGTTGAATCTTCAAAAACATGGGTGTAGCCAGGTATTATGTTTGGGCTGACAGTAAAATGGTTCCTTCCTTCCTTTTATTTATTTATTTATTTTACAACACAGATTTAGTCAACTTATTCTCAAAGCTAAGAGATGTGTCTCATTGACCCCATGGCCAGGTAACTGGGATACAGAGAAAAAATTAATTATTAAGCAACTGGAAACTACTCACAATCCCAGCTTTACCTCTTCAAAATTAATGCCATCTCTGTTCTGGGCACTGTGTTCAGAATTTTAATAAACATTGACTCTAATCCTTGTAGGCTGACAGACTAGATTAAAAACAACTCATAAACAAATGTCACCAATTATTACATTCTAAGCACTATGAGAAGAATTTTAACTTGTTGAAGCCAGTACTATGACCACGTCCATTTTACAGATGAGGAGACTGAAGTTGAACATGCCTAAGAAACTCACCTGGGCCAGCGTTTAGAAGAGACCAGATTCAAGCCCAGGCTTGTCCAGCTCCATACCATACTACCTTACTACCATCTGGACTCCCAGAGTGCCAGTTCCTTCCTTGGTCAGGGAGTGATGGACGACCTTGCCCTGCTGTGTGTACATGGGTGGTGTAAAGCTTAAGTAAGGCATGGTTTTGCAAACTGCAAAACGCATACAAATGCACACTTGTCAGGTGTGATTATCATTGAGAAAAATAATGATTCCAGATAGAAAAAGAGTATCAATAATTGAATGCTGGGGCTTCCCTGGTGGCGCAGTGGTTGGGAGTCCGCCTGCCGATGCAGGGGACGCGGGTTCGCGCCCCGGTCCGGGAGGATCCCACATGCCGCGGAGCGGCTGGACCCGCGAGCCATGGCCGCTGAGCCTGCGCGTCCGGAGCCTGTGCTCCGCAACGGGAGAGGCCCGCGTACCGCAAAAAAAAAAAAAAAAAAAAAAATAATTGAATGCTGCTTTACTTTTATAAAAATAAAATCCTTAGGGTTTTTGGTTTTATTTACTTAAATGCCTAAGCCACAGGTAACTTTGTATTTCTAAAACATTAAAAAAACGAAGACAATTTGGAAATGAGGCAATAATTTAACAGCTGATTTTTTTTTTTTTCACTCTTATTATGTGTTTGTTAACTAAAAGTTTCTCATGTGGTTGGTTGCTTTCTGGAGAAGACATGCACTAACATGTCCAGTTAGTCTTGGGGAACGTCATTTTTACTTAAAAAGGGAAATGTCTCAGACTGCAGCCACCATCTCCGGGGTTTCCAGGACTAGGTGAAATGCCGCAGGAGACCTATGTCAGCCCTTTACAAAGGGCGCTGATAGTCTCTGGATGGAGGCGCGTGGATTCAGGCTGGGCCTGCCACCAAGGGGGAGGTGAAGGGGGAGGCACGCTCTGGTCCTCCTCAGAACGCCTTCCTGGACGTCAGGGGGATGGAAAAAAAAATGGCCTTTTCTGGGAAACACAGATGGCCTGGGTACATCCCTGAGTTTTTACTTTAAAAGGATAAAAAGTGAGCCAGACCTTCAATCAGAGACATGTGGGAAGTCTCCTGCGCTCAGGGAGCCAGCTGCCCCGGAGGGCGGAGAGGCCTCCTGTCCGGGCTGGCTGATCCGCGCTCACTTTCCTCATGCCCTCCCCCAGCTCCTCCACACTTCACACCTCTCCTCAAGGCCCCCTACACCCTCCCTGTCCAGAGCAAGCCCCGAGTACCTCCGTTTCTCTCCTTCTTCCCTCTCAGTTCTGTGTCTGTCATGCAGGTAGTAAACAGACCTCTATCAACTGTGGTCTCTTTCTGGGAAAAGCCGTGTGATGTGTCCATCCTGCAGGGAGGACCCGGGGTGCAGTGAGGTGCTCTGTATAAGGTGTCATTTGGCTCGGCCAGGACAGCGCTCAGGAGAGCTTCTGCTCTTCATTCCTAGGTCAGAAGGAGAGGTGGCCCTTCCACCCACTTAGGCTTCTGAGTCTGCCTCTGCCTCTCTCCTCTGAATCTTCATGAATCTCTATGCCAGGCCATTCTTTACTTCATATTACCCTCCCATTAACCAGGCCCGGGTGATCATTGTACTAGTTGCCTACCACTGTGTAATAAATTACCCCAAGACGCAGTGTTTGTTAAAAGAACAAGCAGGTATTATTTCCCCCAGCATCTGAGGCTATGGAGGCTGGGAGGGGCATAACTACGTCGTTCTGGCTCAGAGTCTCTCATGAGGCTGTAGTTAAGCCATCGGTGGGGGAGGGGTGGGCCACTTCCAAGCTCAAGCTTACTCACCAGGCTGTTGGTGGGAAGGTTTCATTCCTCCCATGTGGGCATCCCTGTAGGGCTGCTCTTGACATAACTGCTGGCTTCCCCCAGAGTGAGTAATGAGAGAAAGAGTAAGAATGAGAGAGCAAGAGAATGAGAGAGAGAGAGAGAGAGAGAGAGAGAGAGAGAGAGAGAGCGCACTAGAGGGAAGCTACAGCATCTTTTATAACCTGATCTTGGAAATGCTATACCATCACTTCTGCCATATTCTATTGGTCACGCAGACCACCTCTGGTACAGTGTGGGAGGGGACCACACAAGGGTGTGAGTACCAGGAGGTAGGGATCATTGGTGGTCATCTTGGAGGCTGGTTACCATGGTCCCCCAGAGAGTAAATGACAGTAATGGCTTTACTGAAAGAGTCCTAATTCTTTCTATTAAAATACTGATTCCTCCTTCAAGAAGTCCTTCCCTTTTCATCATCTTCAACCTCTTCTGCTTCTGGTCTCTTCCTCAGGTCACAGCGTGGTCTGCACTCCTTGGCCTGAAGATGCCTCATGTGATGTTGTGGTCCTTGCCACACCTCCCCTGTCCTGCCCACCCTACAGCATCATCCCCGAAAGCTACCTGCCTCTCTTCGTCTATTCACCGCCACACTTCTTGCCATCTGGTTGCTTGCACTGGCTTCCTTATCTTCATCAATCTTCACTGCTACCAGGCTGTCACCTGACTGACTGACCTTTCACTGAAGAAGTAAAAGGGTCATCTGTGAGCTCCCTCCCAATGACCACCACCTGCAGTCTTGTCATGGCCTCTTGCTTCCTGAGCTCTGCCCCTGGGCTCTGCTGACTTATGGTGTTGGTTGAGCTGCATTCCTCCCTTGGCTTCTGGGTAAGGACACATCTGGGATGTCCTCAAAACTCACTGGCTCTGTGGCTGGCTCCTGTGCCTCCAGGCCCTGGGTGTGGCTGTGGTGGAGCCTCTGGGTTCTACCCCTCAGTTCCTTTCCTTATTTGTTATACTCTTACCAAATATCTCTTTACTTGGAATTTGTTTCCCCTCCCTAACTTGTCCAGCAGAAAACTCTACTTATCCTTCTGGGATAGTTACAGGTTGACTCAAGGAGGGCAACCTATAGCATCTTCTTCCTAGATCTCTCTCTTGTCAGTTTCCTTGTTTCAAATCCCTCAGGCCCTGCTTTAGCTCAGGCCTGTAATTTCTCATGTGGGTTTTTCAGTAGAACCCTTCCCACTGTTCCCTCTTAAATGGTCTCTACCTCCAGATCTGGCCTCCCCATGCTTCCTCCAAGAAGCATGCTGTTAGGATGATGTCACATCCTAGTTAAACTTTGTCAAAAGCTCCCTGTTGGGCACAGCAGAAAATCTACAACTCTTATAGGGAACCCAAGGTCCTGCATGATCTGGCTCTTGCCTGCTTGTTCTGTTACGTCACTCATCACTCTTCCTCCTTGTCTCCCTCATTTCACCTACTGGACACAGGGGACTATCTACTCTACTGCCCTTTGGGGACCCTGCTGTGCTGGTGCTCCTGACCTCAGCTCAAGCACCACTTGTGCAGTGATGCCCTGGGAACCATGGAGGGGCTTATCCCCTTTGCTGCTCAGATCCCCTCAGGACTCCCAATCCCATACACACTGCCTCTGGGACCATCTGCCTCAGGGCTTGCTCTGGCCACAGAACATAGCCTGTGGGTAGCCTGGGTGGTCCTGTCTCTAGGGAGCAGCCCTCAGCTAAGAAATATAGGAACTAGTAGGTAAATACCCCAGCTTGCTCATTCTTTAGGTGGAACAACTCTGAAAGGTGTTCTACACAGTCTCCCAGGAGCACCCAGTGAGATTAAGCCCTAGTTGCCCCCATGGTATAAGCTTCCTTTTCCTGTCTCATTTCCCCAATTCCTCATGAACGCATCCTGAGATCATCTCCTAAATAACTACCTGCACTCAAGCCCTTGTCTCTGGATCTGCTTCTGGGAGAGCACAGCCTGAGACACGTCCTTGGTTCCTGTTGCAGCTGGCATGCATCTCCACTGCAACATTCCCACATTTAAAACCATCAAGTGCTTGTTTGTGCACTAGTCTTCCAGCATGCCAGTCCCTGCGAAGCAGTAACAAAAAGATGCCATGGCTAGCAATGTGACCCATAGATGTCTGATGAATGAATAAAAGACTGGTTTTCCTAAAACTTTTCTGATTGTATTTCTTTGCTACTAAAACCTTCAGCATTGTCTAGTGGGTTAAGTCCCACTTAAGTAAGTTTCTGATGCAGACATTTATGATCTTTCCCAATGTGGCCCTAGCCTCCAATTTCAGTTTCCAAACTCAAGTCTTTTCTCAGACCAGACTTTCTGCCTGGGCTTCTCTGAAACTTCTGAAATGCAGCTCCTCTTCAAGGCCCAGCTAAGTAGCCCCGCCCTATTCTGTTCTTGCCCCCCACCCCCCCCACCCCCCAGCATGGAGCATGGTGCTCACCCAGGCATTCTACTGACCTTCCCTAAGCACGGGGTTGGTGCTCCACAATCTTGGCTGGAAAGAAACCTTTCTGCAGAGATTGGCCAAGTGTTCTATATCTTCCATGATTTTGTCCGATATAGCATTTCTTGCACCTCAAGAGGACAAAGGCCATTTTAATTTTAAGCACTTGGTATAGAGCACTGATGAAGGGCCTCCTGGTCCAGCTCTTGGTGGAAGTTAATAACAAATTCTTTCCCTCCCACCATTTCATGGATGACACGCCAGGCAGGATTTATTTAGATGCAGTCTTCCTACACTGGTAGAATGTATAGTTGTGTCTCCACAAATGAATTATTCATATAAACGTCAGAGGTGACTTTTTGCACAGGTTCAGTGAGGTATTTGTCTAAGCAATTTGTCTAGCAATTGATAAAATGTTCTACATTTAGATGCTTTTTAGAGCCACATATTTTATGACATCAAGGTAGAAGAAAATAGTCAGGTAAAGACTTGGAGATCCTTGTAACAAGCAACAGTTTAATAACTTTTAAAATCAGAAAGACCAGATTCTAATTCCAAATGCAAAGCTCTCCAGATGATCACTTTTAGTTCAGTCACTCATCCCCATTTTAGAAAAGAGGAAATTGAGGTTTGGAGAGATGTAAATGTTAGGCTGGAACCTGTACATCATAGAAGCATAATATTATTATATGTAAATATGTATGCAACTTGGTTGTCTCTGAGCTTCAGCTTCCTCTTCTGTAAAATAAGAATTATATGTAGTATATAGTATATACATGTATCATTTTCAACATAGATTAAGCCTCAGTTTCCTCATCTATAAAATGGGCATCATCCTGCTCTGTCCCTCTCGTTTGATCCTCACATACTGCGAGATAAAGCAAGTGAGACCTCTTTGTAGAGCAGTTTCCTCTGCGGTCATACTTTTCATTAGAAGACTCGAACTGTGGTAAGTCGGAAAGAACACAGGCTCTGAATTGGGGAAATCTTGGGTTCAAATCTTGCCTCTGCCACTTACTTTGATCCTTAGTTTCCTCCCCTGTAGACTGGGGATCCCTGTCTGCAGGCTCACTGGGAGGATGCCCAGGATCCTGTCTGGAGGAGAGGCTGCACATGGCAGCCCCTTTCCCTCCCCTGCCTCCCCTGGATGTGCTTCCAAGTATTTGAGAGAATGTGTAAGATAGATGTATGAGGAATATTCCCTAGAGGTAAGCACTGCAGTTTCTTGCTCTACAGTTTTCAGTTGGTGAATCACTACACCTTAACAAAATGACAGATAATGGGAAGAAAATTAGTGTTTGGACGCTTAGAGGCCTGTTCTCTTGGACGTTACAGTGGAGTCAAGAACTGTCTTTATTCCCTGATTGTCCTGGAAAAGAAAAACTTAAAAGCCTCATTTACAGTTTTATTCTCATACTAGAGAGGAACAGTGGGTTCTTTCTCCAGTCATTCCCGTCCTTAATGGGGGAGGAGCCCAGGGACATATTTTACAGCTAAGTCAAGAGCTTTTCTCCAAATTCAGATTTAAGCCTTGAGCAAAATGAATCACTATCTCACTTAGTTAAGACCATTATCTGATTTCCTAATAAAATCTCACTACAAAGGAGGACTTGTTTATCGATCAGATATTTACTTAGCACCTATTACATACCAGATGCTGATTTGGCAGCTGGGAGGGATGGATCAGAACAGAGAGAGGTGACAAGGACAGTGTGGCATGACACAAAGAGCCCTAGTTCTGGTGCTAAGAGGCCTGGGTTCACTTCTTAGTATTTGAATTTATTTTCTGTGCAACCTTGGGCAAATTACCTAACCTCTTTGAATCAGACGTATAATAAATCCCTCTGGTTTCTTTTGAGGTATGTGGCATGGTGGCTAGAAGCCTTAGGTTTAGGCAGACCTGGAATAGAATTTCAGTTATGATGCTTAGTAAAATGTAACATTGAGTAAGTCACTTCGCTTCTTTGAGCCTCAGTTTCCTCATCTGCAAAATGGACATAATAGGGCATTTCTTGAAAGACTGTTAGGATGGTTCAGAGCTAAGAGTAGCAAGTGAAAGTACTATATGAAGTCCAAGGGAAGCAGAAGGTTTTTCCAGGTCAACCTGAAATCCATTCTGAACTTCCTAGCCCTTTTTGAGGTTAATTCTTTCACTTATTACTTGATTAGAATCGTCTGAAGCAGGCTGTAGGAGGACTAGAGTCTTTGAACTTGGATTTTTCCATTTTCTATAAAACTCATTGGCTGCTAAAACCCCGAGTGAAAACAAAGGAATTTATGAAGGTAACTTCTGCAGCCTGCTTTCCCTTGCCATGGGTCCACCCTCCTCTTGGTGATGGTGCAGCTGGCTTTCTCTGCATATGTACAACTGCTTTCTCTGACTAAAGAGATCATGATCTTTCCTCTCCCAGCTCTGACCTCTCTCAACTTTTTCTATCAGGTCAAGTCAGAGAAAGCACGTCTCTCATAGACTTTCTCCCTAGATGGGCCCAGAGTTTCCATACTTTGGCTCATCTTACACAGACAAACATGTCTACTAAATCCTGGCATGCTGACCTGTGGGTAGTCTGGGGCCCAATGGCCTTTCTGGGCAGGGCACTGTGAGTCAAAAGTGGAAAATGAGAGTTGCTGGTGTCTTGGATCTAAGTGTCCCCATCCCTCCACCTGTAGAGGGCGGAGGCTCCCTGATGCTTTGCAAAGATCTTCCTTACAGCAGCATAGAGCAGGAAGGCTCCAACGGAGGTCAAGCCTGTCCTGGAGGCAGGCTGGTGGCAGAACCAGTGGCATGGTGATCCTCCCAGGCCTCTGTTTCCTCGAGCTGATATGCATGGACTATTAGAGGAGGGGTGGAAGGGGGAAGTAGTCAAAATGTGTTCGAGGCCTTGATGGAGAAGCCGACAGTGTGAAGAGGGTGGAAGGTAGAGTTGGTGTCTGTGTCCCTGCTGTCTGCAAAACGGACAGGAGAGGTCTACAGTGGATATTTGTAAAATGTGAAAGTGAGAGTTGATTCGCTGATGCAACAGGTAGGGGTATTTCTTGCCATTTACCCTCAGTTATCATGAGCTTTCACGGCACCGATTTTATAGGGTCTCGCTGTTGGCGTTTTGGGTCTGACACCTACTTGGGAGATGGTTCCGAGCTCTTCTCTGAGAGCCTCCACTTCCTCGTTTGTAAAGGAGGAATGAGGATAGCTCTTGCCTCAGATCCCGGGTGCAGAAGTCAGGTTGGATGTCAAGATGTAAAATTCTTCAAAAACTCTAATCCCCTTGGCGATTGTTAGTCACGTAGAAGGAACAAAATTAGCTGTGAAAAGCCTAAGAGAAAGGAGTCATGGGGCAGTTATATCTGTGTTGGCTCAGGATTGTGAATGGAAAATTTGGCTGCAAGTGGACCTCTTTGTTCAAAACAGAACATTCCTCTTTATTAGCTTATTCTTAAAGTGGTCCCTCCCATGGGTGTCCACTGTGGTTGTGATCTGCAGAAGCACCAGCGTGTAGACACTCACTAGGATGGCAGATTATCAGACTGTTAGTGATAGCCAGGCTGTCACCAACCAAGAGGGGGTCTTCTGTCCCACGGAGAGAGATTGATCCCAGACTCTGGTCAAGTTTGGGCCAACTGGAGCTCTGAAACTAGCTCTCAGGGGTCTTAGAAATACCTGGGGAAGAAATGAAAAAGGTCTGTTTTCTTTGAGCTTTTGATAGCCTCTATGTAACCCTTCTGCTCCTTTTGAAACAGAGGTTTGTTGTGAGTTCATAGAATCATAGAATTTTGGACCTGGGTGGTGGTGGAAGGACTTTGAGGCCATGCAATGCAATTCTTTCATGGTACGGTAAAGAAATTTGAGTCTAGAGTCTAGCCTGAGGTTGCACAGTCGTGTCCTGTTGGGAGACAAGGCTGGGACTCTTCTTCTTTCCTGCTTCTTAGTGAAGGTCTTGTAACATACCAAGGAGTGGATCCAAGCCCTCCTCTTATGCTTTAGGTAACCCCTCCAGGCTTGTAGGGGCAACTTTACATCAAGTTTCTTAGGAAGAATGAGCAAGTGAGCCTTTTATAGCCTGGGGCTTCCTGATACCCACATCTTCTGAGTCTGGTGGCCACTCTGGGGCCTCTGCCACTCTCCCCAGCTCCTACCCTGCTCTGGGACTTAGGCTAAGGTGAGGCAAGGAGGGGTGAAATGTGGCCAGGACACAAAATGTAACTTCCTCCTGGGCTGGCATTTGCATGGCCCTCAGAGTGAGTGCCTTCTTTTCTTTTTTTTGATTAAAAAAAAATTAATTGAAGTGTAGTTGATTTACAATGTTGTGTTAGTTTCAGGTGTATAGCAAAGTGATTCAGTTATATACATATTCTTTTCTCAGATTCTTTTCCATTATAGGTTATTATAAGATATTGAGTATAGTTCCCTGTGCTATACAGTAGTTCCCTCTTGCTTATCTATTTTACGCATAGCAGTGTGTATCTGTTAATCTCAAACTCCTAATTTACCCACCCCCTCCTTTCCTTTGTGGTAGCCATAAATTTTTCTATGTCTGTGAGTCTATTTCTGTTTATAAATAAGTTCATTTGTATCTTTTTTTTTTAGATTCCACATATGAGTGATATCATATGATATTTATCTTTCTCTGACTTACTTCACTTAGTATGATAATCTCTAGATCCATTGTATATATATACAAACCACATCTTCTTTATTCATTCATCCATTGATGGACATTTAGGTTGCTTCCGTGTCTTGGCTATTGTAAATAGTGCTGCTATGAACATTGGTGTGCATTGGTGTGCATGTATCTTTTCAAATTACGGTTTTCTCCAGATATATGCCCAGGAGTGGGATTGCTGGGTCATATGGTAGTTCTGTTGTTAGTTTTTTAAGGAACCTCCATACTGTTCTCCATAGTGGCTGCACCAATTTACATTCCCGCCAACAGTGTAGGTAGGTTCCTTTTCGCACCTAGGTTCTTCCCTTGCCTCACCTCAATGTTGGTCTTGACCTCTTGGCTGGTCCTCAAACGTGCTGTGCCCTCTCCTACCCTGGGGACTTTGCTGTTCCTGCTGCCCCTGCGTGGCTCCCCTCACTGCCCTTTCTGGGCTCCAGAGTCACTTCAGAGGGAGCTTCCCTGAGGTAAGGCAGCTTGGGATGTTCATTTTTTTAGTAAATATTTTCTACTTTTATTTATTTTAACATCTTTATTGGAGTATAATTGCTTTACAATGGTGTGTTAGTTTCTGCTTTATAACAAAGTGAATCAGTTATACATATACATATATCCCCATATCTCTTCCCTCTTGCATCTCCCTCTCTCCCACCCTCCCTATCACACCCTTCTAGGTGGTCACAAAGCACCGAGCTGATCTCCCTGTGCTATGTGGCTGCTTCCCACTAGCTATCTATTTTACATTTGGTAGTGTCTATATGTCCATGCCACTCTCTCACTTTGTCACAGCTTACCCTTCCCCCTCCCTGTATCCTCAAGTCTATTCTCTAGTAGGTCTGCGTCTTTATTCCCATCTTGCCCCTACGTTCTTCATGACCTTTTATTTTTTTCTTAGATTCCATATATATGTGTTAGCTTACGGTATTTGTTTTTCTCTTTCTGACTTACTTCACTCTGTACGACAGACTCTAGGTCCATCTACCTCACTACAAATAACTCAATTTTCTTTCTTTTTATGGCTAATATTCCATCGTACATATGTGCCACATCTTCTCTATCCATTCTTCTGTTGATGGATGCTTAGGTTGCTTCCATGTCCTGGCTATTGTAAATAGAGCTGCAATGAACATTGTGGTACATGACTCTTTTTGAATTATGGTTTTCTCAGGGTATATTGGGCTGTTCATTTCTATCCCCTCCTCTGGCTTTATTTTCCACCACAGCCCTCAAAACTCCTGACCTGTTTGTTTATTGTCTCTCCCCTCCATTCAGTGTGAACTAACATCATTCAGCACATGCACACACACACACAGAGGAGACCCCACCCCCCATGCCTATCTGTTGACTGACAGGATGCACGGGAGACAAGTTTCTTTCCTCCTCTTTCAAGACATTATTTTCCCTTCCTCGGGATCATTCTGGCCAAATCTTTAGTTTCAGTGACTCTACAAGAATTGCCTCAAAATACCTGCCCTTAAAGTGCTTTGATGGACCAAATTCCTAACACACACTCAGACCTCTTTTAAAACATTTGATTTCGTCTAACTTTTTATACTAAAAACATTCTATAATCCCACAACCCACCTCCTAGAGGCTAGATGTTTACTGAACTTGTTCCTTGTATTTGGCATGCGTCTGTTGTCTGTTAAAACTCCAGGGAACTGGTCGTACCTGCTGGCTGCTCCTCTGCCAGAGGAAGTTTCCTCCTCTGTCCCCCCAGGGATCCTCTGGTGGAGCAGGGAGACCCCTCCCCTCCCTCTCCCCACCCAGAACCAGGCTTCCTCCGCCGCTGCCGCCTGTACAGTGAGATTTGATCTTCTCACTGGGGCATTTCCAGTCCTTTCTGCCTCTCCTACCCTAAGAAGACTTTGCTCAGCCAGACTTGGCCCTTCATTAGCCTTCAGATGTCTGTGTGTGCGGTCCTGTCCCTTAGAAACCTCATCTGGTCCCACGGCTTCAGCTCCTCCCCCACCCAGCCCAGTTCTTTGTTTATGGGCCGTAACTTCAGCTTGGGTTTCAAACTGCCTGTTGGCATCTCTTTCCGTGAGCTCTGCCAGCAACTCAAATTCAACTCAGTTAAAGCCTGCCTTGATGTTTCCTTCCCACGTTGCCCTCCCCACCGCAGCCCTTATTCCTATCAGATGTCCCACCATTTTCCCAGACTCTCAAGGGTGAAAGCTCAGAGTCTGGTGCTTTTCCTTTCCCTTTGCCACTCACACCTAGTGAGTCACCACACTCAGTCATTCATCCTGATAGTAGCTATTGATAGTATTGGTTAATCACAGACCCACCACATGTAAGATATATTTTCTACAATCGCCGAAATAAGGCCGTGGGTTGCTTAGGGTACAGACGAAGCTGGTGCACAAAGGGACCCAGGAATTCAGTGGTGTAAATAGAGTTGATGTTTATCCCTCTTCTGTGGAGGAAACCTGGCTGGTAGGTCAGTCACCTGTGTGGTGTGGCTTTGTGACCGCTCTGGTTGCTTCCATTCCCCGACCTGCAGAAAGGATGAGAGAGGTCCTGGGCAAAAAGCTGAGCCTGTAGAATTGAAAGGAGCACATCTTACTTCTGCTCGGGTCCCATCATTCTGAGCTGAGTCACGTGACCATGTGACCACATTTGGCTGCAAAGGAGGCTGGGAAATGGGGCCTCCAGCTCATGACCATGGGTGCCCCGCTAAAAAGGGATGGGGGTTCTATCATAAAAGGAAGAAAAGGAGAATGGCTACTGTTAGGTACTGTTGCCCCCATTTTAAAGATGGGGTGCTGAGGCCTAGAGAGCTGAAGTGACCTGGCCTAAGGTCCCAGTACATGTCAGGATTGGCTCCCACGTCTAACTTGAGTTTCTCTTACCCCACAGGACCGCTCAATGAACAGCACAGGTGTGACTAGTAATAAGAGCTATAACCCAGAGAAAGAACATGTGGGCCTGACTTTCTGGGAGGGTTTCACAAATGAAGAAGGTCTTGAAGGAGGGAAGCTGGGGCCTGGCTACATGGAGGAGAGGGGAAAGGGAAATGTGATTTCTCCTCAGCAGTTGGTGTCTAAGCCAACTTTTGGTTTAGTCACTTCAAATCAACAACCATTCCTCCAGTGCTGCTTCTGTGAAAGGCTGAGTTTGGAGGAAGATTCAGTGACAAAATCTGTGTCTGAGTCCCCATCAGCCACCACCCAACTGCCTCTCTGGACCCGCAGGCCCTCTGTAACCCAGCCCTGCCTTGGCCTGAGCCTCTCTCTTACCAATCCTTCACTTGCATGGTCTTACCACGTGCCCACACCTAGAATGCTCTGTCCCCACCTCCTCCTGGACAACAGCTCTTTGTATGTCCTGTTCGTGGGGGAGGGTCTTCTCCTGGAAACACCCCCTGACCCCATTCTTCCCCTAGCTGGGTTTGGGGATACGCAAAGGAATGTGCTGTGATTGCATCCCCTTATAACCAGACTTAGAAAATGACTACACAGAAGATACTTGTAAGTTTGGCTCTTCTGCTAGAATATGTGCTCCATGGAGAAGGCCCACAGCTTTTCCATCCCAGTGCCTCCAGCACCTAGTACAGGGCAAGGAAGAAAAAGGACTAGACTCCTCGTAAGACTGCAAATTTCTTGAGGACTGGTCCAATTTTTTTTAAATTTATCGTTTCTTTAATTCAGTAATACAAAAAATAACTCATAATCTGCAGATCAGAGTCAATGTTTTAGCTGGTTATATTAGTTTGCTCTGGCTGCCATAACAAATTATCACAGACTGGGTGACTTAAACAACAGGAATTTATTTTCTCAGAATTCTGGAGGCTAGAAGTTCAAGATCAAAGTGTGGCATGGTTGTTTCTTCTGAGGCCTCTCTCCTTGGCTTGCAGACGGCTGTCTTCTCTCTGTGTCTTCACGTGCTCTTCCTTCTGTTTGTGTCTGTGTCCTAATCTCCTCTTCTTATAATGACACGTCCTATTGGATGAGGGCTCACTCACAGGACCTCGTTTTACCTTAATCACCTCTTTAAAGAGCCTGTCTCCAAATGCAGTCATGTTCTGTGGTCCTGGAGGTTAGGATGTCAACATAGGAATCTGGGGGGACACGATTCAGCTGATAACACTGGCATAAACTGTTGTGTAGCAGAGAAGAAAGAAGAATAAATTGTGACCAGAAAGGACAGGGTGACATTCATGGGGGCTGTAAGCAGAAGTCTGGGGACTGTGGGCTCCTTGAGAGAGAGATTGTGGCTCATTTCTTTCTGTATCCCACATGCCCAGAGTGGGGTACAGTTTATAGAAGATGCTCTTAAGACAGCCAGGAATACACAAGCAAGTACGGGAAGGAGCTAGCATTGGATCTAATAGCGCTGCTATTTGGATAGCATAACTGCCAGCAGGGTGACTGCTCTTTGTGGTTATTTTGGGTCCTCTTCTCCACAGCAAGGTCAGAGACCAAAGCTCCCCGTTTCTCATTTGCCTGCAACAACAGCAATTGGGATCAAAATTTTCCAACCTAATTAAACATTTGGGTGGTTGGGACCCACCCAAGGAAAACAAGAGTATGCTCAATCAAATCTTTTATTTGGAAAATGTTTTTCAGCTGAGAGACCTGGGCTCCATGTCATTGCTAGGCTCTAGGATTCTGTTGCTAAAAGTCAGGGGAAAATACAACAACTTAGACTTAAAAACTATAATCCCCCGGATCTGCTAAGTTCTTTACAGTTTTAACAAAGGGGCTTGACTTCCATGATTTGATTCGACCCTTGAAACAACCCTGTGAAGTGGGTAATATAAAGAGAATGGGGTGTCAGGTCGTGGGTTCTAATCCCAGCTCTACCACTTCTCGGCCTTGAGAACTTGGGAAAGGTGAGACATTTCTTTAAGATCTGATTTTCTCCTTTGTGTGATGGAGATGATAATGCCTACCTCTTATGATTGCCTTGAGGCCTGATTGATATCAGGTTTTAGAGGGAGCCTAACAAATAGAGCAAAAGCTTGAACCAGAATTTGAACCCTTGTCCTCCCTCTCTTTCCTTTTTCTTTTGTAAAATAGAAAGGATAGTTACTATCTCATAGAATTGTTGTGGTGATGAAGTGAACAATGCGCATATATAATACATGCTCAGTAAAAGGTAGTTAAGGCTATTCTTTTCAGACCCTAATACGTTTTTTAAAAAATGAGATGTTACTAGCTTCCTTCTGAATGTTTCAAACTTCAAATTAACCTTTGACTTTGAAAAAAATCTCACAATTTCCAATTTCAAGAGAAATTGACAGATGCATAGAAGCAATACCAGATTGGGAATTAAAAGCCTTGGCTTGGGTTTGGTTCTCGTGCTGAGACAGGCTGGGACCTGGGGCCCTTTACTGGAGTGCTTGCACCTGGACAAATGTCACCTCAATCAACAGAATACAAAGAAACAACAGGGGACTAAAAGTAATTGCATGCGCACACAGTTGGGGCAAATTTTGAACAATGAGATACGAGAAGGCCAAAACCCAACTGCCACCTCTGTGGTGTCAGGAGCAAAAGCAGGGTACTGTGCCTGATTCCTGCACACAGCACCACCAAGGGGGTGGGCACACCACCTAAGCCACCCCTACAGTCTGACCCACCCATCCGCCCCTACTTTCACCCCATTTAAGGGACCAGCCTGCCCTCCTTGAGAGCAAGCAAGGGCACCTGTCTCTTGTTCTCACTCCCTTGTGCTGCAGCACCATGAGTCCCAATAAAGCCTTGCCTGAATTCCTCATCTGGCCTCTAATCAATTGATTAAAGAGTCCAAGGACCCAAGTCAGCAACGCTTACTTGCTGCGAGCTCTTAGGTAAGTCACTTGCCTTTTTCTGGGCTTTGGGCTCCTCATGTGTGCAATGAGCGACTGGACTAGACGAATGTTCCTTGCAGTACCCAAGAATCTATGTGTTGTTTGTAAATTTTTTGCCCAAATCCAGTAAAAATCCTTAGCACTTAAAAGGGGAAATTTAATCGGAATCTTTTTCTGATTCATGTGAACTTAACCAAACAGAACCCTACTTTCTAAGAGCTCTTTGATGTTTAAGCTGCCTTAAGGATTCTTTTTTTTTTTTTAAGGGGTATTTTAAAAGTTTTTTTCCTTAGAAACGGGAAATCAGGTTTTGGCAAGAGGGAAAGAAATTCGAACACACCAAGGCTTGGGGGTGGGGGCAGTTGGTTTGTTTTGAGTGGGCAGAATTTGAGAGGGTTCCTGAGATTGGCAAGAGATGGCCTGGGCCACCCTTGCTCAGCCTCCCAAGGGTTTGCCGACTTGAAAGGCTGTGTGAACTTCTGGGGCAGTGACAAGGGAGGCATGCCTGAAGCGTTTCCCAAGGCTTTAAGGACTGGCTGAATGTTTTCTTTTCCTCCTCAGCCCTGCACCTCACTGCTTTCTCTTTCGCGATATTTGGCAATCGCCAAATACCTTAAATGGTCTCTAAGGAAAATATTTTTTCACTAGATGATCAGTTTTCCTTTCAAGAAAAAAAGAGAAAGAAAAGAAAAAAACAGACCGACACAGGATGAGTGCGTGTGGCAGAGTCAGGGTTCAGTTACGTCTTTGAAAACTCCTGAAATCTCTGTGAGTCAAGTGATTTTAGCAAGTGAAGTAGTCATGCAATAGGCAACTGAGGTGGCAGCCGGAAGTCCCAGGTAGCCCTCAGCAGCGGGACTTGGACAGTTAGTTCTCTTCACTCTTCCAAGGGGCAGTTTTTCATCTACAAGTGGAGGAATGAGGACTGTTTCACAGCACTGCTGATAAGATCGCATGAGACAATGTATATTTTCAGCCTCTGAAATAGAGGCACAAGGAATGCCCCTCATTCCTGATGTTCATAAGCTGATTTACTGGCTTCAGTGGATGGGTAGTGTTTTGGCTGAATGACCAGTCTGTCCCTTGTCCTTCTGCAAAGCATTGGTGTCGATGCTGCAGGCAGTGAGAGGTGGTGTGCTGGGGAAAAACGTGCTGGGCCAGGAGCCAGATGACCTAGCCTCTAGCTTCTTTTTAATTGTGGTTAAAAAACCACATAATATAAAGTTTACTCTCTTAATTTTTAGGTGTACATTTCAGTAGTGTTAACTATATTCACATTATTGTGTAACAGATCTCTAGAACTTTTTCACCTTACAAAACTGAAACCCTAGACCCATCGGACTGCTCCCCATTTCCCCTCCCCCCAGCCCCTGGCAACCACCATCCTATTTTCTGTTTCCATGATTTTGACTACTCTAGAAAACTCATGTAAGTGGAACTGTACAGTATTTATCTTTTTGTGACCGGCTTATTTCACTCAGCATAACGTCCTCTGGTTTCATTCATGTTGTAGCATGTGACAGGATGCTTGTTTTTAAAGGCTGAATAGTATTCCATCATATGTATAAACCACATTTTCTTTATTCATCTGCGAGTGGGCATTTGGGCTGCTTCCACCTGTTGGCTATTGTGAATAATGCAGTAATGAACACAGATGTGCAAATATCTCTTCAAGATTCTGCTTTCAGATCTTTTGGGTATATACTCAGAAGTGAAATTAAATGGTATTGCTTGATCATATGGTAATTGTTTTTTAGTTTTTGGAGGAAACTTCATACTCTTTTCCGAATTGTACCATTTTACATACCCACCAGCCATGCACAATTTCTTCATATCCTCGCCAACACTTGTTATTTTCTGTTTTGTTTTTGTTTGTTCGTTTGTTGTTTTTTTTTTGTTTATTTTTTTAGTAGTAGCTGTCCTAATTGGTTTGAGGTAATATTTCACTGTGATTTTGATTTGCAGATGACCTAGCTTCTAATGTGCTGCTATCTCCTTTACTTGATTGCCCTGTGACCCTGGTGTAATATTTATTCTCCTTGTTTCAAGGGTGCCTGTGATAGGCCTATCTAGAGTGATGACCAGGATGCAGGCTATGAGTGGGCAAGGCTCCCAGGTTTTCTAGGGCTGCCTAACAAAGTACCACAATTCGGTGGCTTAAAAAACAGAAATTTATTGTCTCATAGTTCTGGAGGATAGAAGTCCAAGGTCAAGGTATCAGTAGGGTTGGTGTGAGGGAGAATCTATTTCATGCCTCTCCTCTACCTTCTGATGGTTGCTGGCAATCATTGGTGTTCCTTGGCTTATAGACACATCACTCCTATCTCTGCTTTCATGTTCACATGACATTTCCCCTGCGTGGGTAATTATGTCCAAATTTCCCCTTTCACAGACACCCGTTATTAACTCAATTACTTCTGTAAAGCCTCAATTTTCATATAAGGTCACATTCTAGGTACTGGGGATTATGATTTTGGGGGGACATAAATCAACCTGCAACATCAAGCATCTCCTAGCTTGCATCCAGAGGTTACTGGAAACATCTGGGAGCTGAAGAGTCAGACCTGGAATCACAGAAAGTGAGGACCCCACGGGGAGAAGTCATAATCCCTTCAACTCTTCCTAGAGGCCAACAGTATAAAAGAAATGTCCAAGCCAGGCAAAAGCTCGGATCTGGGAATGAGAGTCAGGTCCTAAGCAAAATTAAAGGGGCTGGAGCAACTGCTATCCTTTGTGTTGGTGGCTGTGGGCGAGTGGGTCTGATTTAAAGGCACAGGATGGTTGATAGCAGTGGGCTCTTTGTTAGCCAATATCAGTTGTTCAGGAACAAAACCACAGGAAGTGTTGGGATGAGACAAATCTGTTGCTAGCTTCCGCCTACAGGCTGGTGCAGCCTGGGACTTGACCATGGGCTGTGTGTGATGGAGTTGATGGTAGAATCAGATATGCCAAGAGTTTGACTGGAGGCTGGATGTTTATTGGGTTGCAGAGCCCCTGTGATGTCTGTGTTACTAAAGGTCACCCAGATTTTGAAGGCTTTTATTGGTCTAGTGCTAGTTTGGTCCAGTGGGCCACCCCATGACATTATGCTGCCTAACTTGAACTCTGGCTGTGGATATAAAATATGTAGTGGATGCTGTAATGTGCCACCTAAATTCCTCTTCACCAATAAATGACTTTTCTCCCTAGTGGCTGAAAATGCTTCTGGCTTTCTCTGGAAATTACCCTGGCTTGGAGAGAGTTTCCTCACCGAAAGCCATAACCTCCTTTCTGGGGTAGCCTGAATTCAATGAGTGCTTGATGCAAAAAGCCCACTGCTTTTTCTGAAGAATGGGTAATTCTGAAGGGCTTAATTATGAGCTTGCTGTGGAAACAGCTGAAGCCTGGCTTTTCCTTCTACCCAGACCTGCATCCTTTCCTTCCCGTCCACAGCCATAGATCTTGAGTATGCCTTCATGAACTTCCTGCATGCTAATTTCCGTCTTGGAGCCCCCCTTCCAAAGAACCTGCAGCATAATATCTTCCAAATAGAAGAGGCCTGAACTTGAAGATGAACATTCCAACTCCACAGAGAAAGGCCCTGGAAAAAGAAATGACTGTAACTGGCGTTTGATTGTAGTCAGAACATTTTTCTCTCATAAATTAAATAGGGAATGGACAGATCCAAGCTCCAACTTTCAAAGACACATGACTAGGGAACATCTTTTTGGCTTTGATTCAAGATCATGAGTACTCGAAGAGAATGGCATTATAGTGGAAAATAGTCTAACTGTATATTTGTTTAAAGATATTTTCTTAATCAGGGAAGTCACTTTCACCAAAAAGCAGGCATACACAGGGTTGTTACATCTGGCAGGTGTGAAAAGCAGGGGTTCAGACAATGTTTTCTGCCTAGCCTGTGGGCCATGCACAAAGAAATGGGCGTTCTTTGGCCCTGTTTCTGCGTAAATGCATCCCATCTGGTGTGAACTTCTCAGAACTTGGCAGAGCTACTTTCTAAGAAAAGAAGAATTTAAGAGGGGCTTTTGCAAAGTCAGCAAGTAGAACTTGCAGCTGTTTAAAAGATGTTTTGGCAGGGCTGGGGGTGTGGGGCAGTAATAACTGACTGGAGGTGGGGATGTGATTAGAAATTTCCCACCTGCAGAGGTAGACAAATAGACATGTACTAATCTTTATTTACATCAAGATGAGATGGGTCTTAAGTATCCTTTACTTTAAATACAAATGATTAGACACACAAGCCTATGTGCTCATAGGCATAGACATAGACACCATGAACATTTCTAGTGTTCCCAGGTTGGAATCAGGCCTCATGGATAACTAATCCTTATTTTAGGCCATAAGAGCCCTAATTCTTTTTTTTAAATTGTGTTATAATTGACTTATAATATTATATGAGTTCCAGGTGTATAACATAGTGATTTAATATTTTTATACATTGTGAAATGATCACCATGGTAAGTCTAGTTAGCATCTGTCACTATACAAAGTTATTACAATATTTTTGGCTATATTCGCTATGTGGTACATTACATCCCTGTGACTTATTTTGTAGCTGGAAGTTTGGGCCTCTAATCCGCTGCACCTATTTTGCCTGTCTCTCCAACCACCTTCCCTCTGGCAATCACCAGTTTGTTCTCTGTATCTATGAGTCTGTTTCTGTTTTATCTATTTTGTTTTTTAGATTCCACCTGTAAGTGACATCATATGGTATTTGTCTTTCTCTGTCAGACTTAATTTTACTTAGCATAATACCCTCTAGGTTCATCCATGTTGTTGTAAGTGGCAAGCTTTCATTCTTTTTTTTTTTTTTTTTTAGTTCAATAATTTTTTTTTTTATTGGAGTATAATTGCTTTACAATGGTATGTTAGCTTCAGCTTCACAACAAAATGAATCAGTTATATACATACATATATTCCCATATCTCTTCCCGCTTGCGTCTCCCTCCCTCCCACCCTCCCTATCCCACCCCTCCAGGCGGTCACAAAGCACCGAGCTGATCTCCCTGTGCTATGCGGCTGCTTCCCACTAGCTATTTACCTTACGTTTGGTAGTGTATATATGTCCATGCCTCTTTATCGCTTTGTCACCGTTTACCCTTCCCCCTCCCCATAACCTCAAGTCCATTCTCTAGTAAGTCTGTGTCTTTATTCCTGTTTCACCCCTAGGTTTTTCATGACATTTTTTTTTAAATTCCATATATATGTGTTAGCATACGGTATTTGTCTCTCTCTTTCTGACTTACTTCACTCTGTATGACAGACTCTAGATCTATCCACCTCATTACAAATAGCTCAATTTCGTCTCTTTTTATGGCTGAGTAATATTCCATTGTATATATGTGCCACATCTTCTTTATCCATTCATCCGATGATGGACACTTAGGTTGTTTCCATCTCCGGGCTATTGTAAATAGAGCTGCAATGAACATTTTGGTACATGACTCTTTTTGAATCATTCTTTTTATGGTTGAGTAGTAGTCCATTGTATATATGTATACACCACATTTCCTTTATTCATTCACCCATCGTTGGACACTTAGGTTGCTTCCATGCCTTTGCTATTATAAATAATGCTGCAATGAACATAGGAGTACATGTATCTTTTCAAATTAGTGTTTTATTTTCTTTGGATAAATGCTCAGAAGTGGAATTGCTGGATTGTAGGGTGGTTCTATTTTTAACTTTTTGAGGAACTTCCATATTGTTTTCCACAGTGGCTGGACCCTCCAACGGTGCGTGAGTATTCCCTTCTCTCCACATCTTTGCCAAAACTTGTTACTTCTTGTCTTTTTGATACTAGCCATTCTGACAGGTGTGAGGTGGTATCTCTTTGAGATTTTGACTTGCATTTCCCTGATGATGTGTTATGCTGAGAATCTTTTTATCTGCTTGTTGGCCATCTGTAGGTCTGCTTTGAAAAAACGTTTATTCAGGTCCTCTGACCACTTTTTAATTGTTTTTTTTTTGTTTTTCTTTTTTTGATATTGAGTATTATAAGTCCTTTATATATTTTGGATATCAACCCATTATTAGATATATTTTTTGCAAATATATTCTCCAGTTCAGCAGGTTGCACTTTGATTTGTTGATGGTTTCCTTTACTGAGCAAAAGCCTTTTAGTTTGATGTAGTCCTGTTTGTTTATTTTTACTTTTGTTGCCAAAAACAAAAGGAGACAGATCCAAAAAAATGTTGCTAAAATCAATGTCAAAGAGTTTATTGCCTATGTTTTCTTCTAGAAGTTTTATAGTTTCAGGTCTTACATTTAAGTCTTTAATCCATTTTGAGTTTATTTTTGTATATGGTGTTAGAAAGTGGTCCAGTTTTCTTAAGGCCATTTATTGAAGAGATCATATTTTTCTTGTATACTCTTGCCACCTTTGTTGTACATTAATTTGCCATATAAGCAAGGGTTTATTTCTGGACTCTCTGTTCCATTGAGCTACCTGTTTCCATGCCAGTACCATACTCTTTTGATTACTATAGCTTGGTAGTATAGTTTGAAATCAGGGAGCATGATATCTCCTGCTTTGTTCTTCTTTCTCAAGATTTCTCTGTCTATTTAGGGTCTTTTGAGTTTCCATATGTATTTTAGGATTATTTGTTCTAGTTCTGTGAAAAGTGAAAAATGCCATGAGTATTTTGATAGGGATTTCATTGAATCTGTAGATTGTTTTGGGTAGTATGGACATTTTAACAATATTAATTTTTCCAGTCCATAAGCACTGTATATCTTTCAATTTATTTGTGTCATCTTCAATTTCTTTCATCAATGTCATAATTTTCAGAGTGTAGTTGTTTTTCACCTTCTTGGTTAAGTTTATTCCTAGGAATCTTTTTCTTTTTGATACAATTGTAAATGGAATTGTTTTCTTAATTCTCTTTCTGATAATTTATCATTAGTGTATAGAAATGCAACAAATTTCTGTATATTTTGTATCCTGCAACTTTACTGAATTCATTCATTAGTTCAAAAAGTTTTTTTGGTGGAGTCTTTAGAGTTTTCTATATATAGCGTCATGTCATCTGTAAATAGTGATAGTTTTACTTCTTTCCAGTTTGAATGCATTTTATTTCTTTTTCTTGCCTATTATGGCTAGGACTTCCAATATTATGTTGAATAAAAGTGACAAGAGGGGGCATCCTTGTCTTGTTCCTGATCTTAGAGGGAAAACTTTCAGCTTTTCACCATTAAGTAGGATATTTGCTGTGAGTTTGTAATACCTGACCTTTATTTTGTTGAGTTATGTTCCCTCTATACCCACTTTGTTGATAGTTTTTTTTTTAATTATAAAGGAATGTTAAATTTTGTCAAATGCTTTTTCTGTATCTATTGAGATGATCATATAATTTTTATTCTTCAGTTTGTTAATATGGTGTGTCACATTGATTGGCTGTTAAGTCACCCTTGCATCCCTGGAATTAATCTCACTTGATCATGGTGTATGGTCCTTTTAATGTATTGTTGAATTCAGTTTACTGATATTTTGTTGAGTATTTTTGCAGTTATATTCATTAGGGATGTTGGGCGGTAATTTTCTCCTTTGATAGCATCTTTATCTTGTTTTGGTATCAGTGTAATGGTGGTTTTGCAAAATGAGTTTGGAAGTATTCCTTCCTTGGCATTTTTTTTTTTTTTTTTTTAAGAATAGCTTGAGAAAGATAGGTGTTAACTCTTCTCTAAATATTTGGTAGAATTTACCTGTGAAGCCATCTGGTCCTGGACTTTTGTTTGTTGGGAGTTTTTGATTACTGATTCAATTTCATTACTAGTGATCAGTCCATTCAGATTTCCTATTTCTTTGATTCAGTCGTGAATGATTGTATGTTTCTGGGATTTTATCCCTTTTTTTTAGGTTGTTTACTTTGTAGGCATATAATTTTTCATAGTATTCTCTGATGAATCTTTGCACTTCTGTGGTGTCAGTTGTGATTTCTCCTCTTTTATTTCTGATTTTGTTTATTTGGGCTTTTTTTCTTGATGAGTCTGGATACTTTTTTTTTACTTTGTTTATCTTTTCAAACAATCAGCTCTTAGTTTTATTGATCTTTTCTATTGTTTTTTCAGTCTCTATGTCATTTATTTCTACTTGGATCTTTGTTATTTCCTTCTTTCTACCAACTATGAGCTTAGCATGTTATGTTTTTAGTGCTTTGAGGTGTAAAGTTAGATTGTTTGAGATCTTTCTTTTTTCTTAATGTAGGCATTTATCTCTATGAAATTTCCTCTTAGAATAGCTTTTGCTCTATCCCATAAGTTTTGATAAATTGTATTTCCAATTTCATTTGTCCAAAGATATTTTTTGATTTCTCTTTTGACTTCTTCTTTGACCCATTTGTTGTTCAGGAGCGTGTTGCTTGATTCCATTTATTTGTGTATTTTTCTGTTTTCCTTCTGAACCTGATTTCTAATTTCATACCGTTGTGATAAGGAAAGACGCTTGACATGATTTCAGTCTTCTTAATTTTATTGAGACTTCTTTTGTAAACTAACATGTAATGTATCCTGGAGATTGTTTCATGTGTACTTGAGAAGAATGTGTAACTCTGCCACTATTGAATGTTTTATAAATGTCTGTTAAGTCCATCTGATCTAATGTGTAGTTTACGTCAAGTGTTTCCTGATTGATTTTCTGTCTGGATGATCTATCCATTGATTTAAATGGGGTATTAAAATCCCCTACTATTATTGAATTGCTGTCTATTTCTCCCTATAATTCTGTTAATATTTGCTTTATATATTTAGGCTCTCCTATGTTGGGTACATAAATGTTTACAAATATTATATTCTCTTGTTGAATTGACCCCTTCATCATTACATAATGCTGTTCTTTGACTTTTGTTAGTCTTTGTTTTAAAGTCTATTTTGTCTGGTATTAAGTGTTGCTACCACAGCTTTTTTCATTTCCATTTGCAAGGAATACCCTTTTCCATCCCTTCACTTTCAGTCTGTGAGTGTCTTCTTTAGGTTTGAAATGAGTCTCTTGTAGGCAACATATATATTGGTCCTTTTTGTTTGTTTTTATCTATTCGACCACCCTATGTCTTTTGATTGGAGAATTTAGTCCATTTACATTTAAAGTAATTATCGATAAGAATGTACTTATTGTCATTTTGTTAATTGTTGTGTATCTGTTTTGTTGTTTCTTTGTTCCTTTCTTCTTCTTTCTCTCTTTTCTTATGATTTGATTGTTTTCTTTAGTGTTATGTTTAGATTCCTTTCTCATATTCTTTTGTGTATTTACTATACATTTTTTCTTTGTAGTTACCATAAAGTTAACATATAACATCCTATGTTTATAACAATCTCTTTTAAGTTGATAATAACTTAATTTTGAACACATTCCAAAGCTTTATAGTTTTACTTCTCCCTATTTTATATTTTTGATGACACATTTTACATTTTTAAAATTTTGTGTATCCCTTAACTAATTTATTTTACATTAAATTAATTTTACTACTTTTGTCTTTTACCCTTTGTACTTGCTTTATAAGTGAACTTTTTTATGGATTTACTTTTTTGGTGAGATTTTCACTTTCATATGTTTTCTTATTACAGTAAGTCCCCTACATACAAATGAGTTCCATTCCGAGAGTGCATTCATAAGTCCAATTTGTTTGTAAGTCCAACAAAGTTAGCCTAGGTATCCAACTCACACATTCAGCTATATAGTACTGAATTGTAATAGGTTTATAATACTTTTCACACAAATAATACATAAAAAACAAACACAAAACATTTTTAATCTTACAGTATAGAACCTTGAAAAGTACAGTAGTACAGTACAATAGCTGGCATACAGGGGCTGGCATCAAGTGAACAGGCAAGAAGAGTTACTGACTGGAGAAGGTAGAGGAGGTGGGAGATGATAGAGCTGAAGTATCATCATCAATAGTAGACGGAGGGCAAGCTACAATTTCACTCATGCCTGATGTTGATGGCACAGGTTCTGGTTCCTCGCTGGATTCAATTCTATCTACCCTCTTGAAAAACGTCTGGACGTCAGTGACGTCTGGATAGTCTCTTTTTTTCTCATCATAGATGACACAGTAGCACTGGATTGCATTCTGAACGGCTGCTGCAACCTTCATCTTCTGTTCTACATTTGGGTCCTGTGCTTCAAAAACTAACAGTGCCTCCTCAAATAAAGAAAATCCCCTTGCCATTTCCTATGTTGTGAATCTCTTCAGTTCTTCAGTTACTTCTTCCTCTTGTCTCTCTTCATCCTTTCTCTGAGCTTCCAATTCCATCAGGTCTTCATTAGTAAGCTCCTCATGTTGCACAGCAACAGTACTGTACAGTAAAGTACACAAAAGCACAACCAGTTGTAGAGGATGTATGCACGTGAAAATGTGTGCCAGACATGTGAACTAACTTATGTGATTGGACATGCAAACTCATGTTTGCTTCTTTGAAAGTTTGCAACTTGAAGATTTGTATTTAGGGTACTTGCTATATTAATTACTGCCTTTTCTTTTTAGCTTAAAGAAGTCACTTTAAAGTTTCTTGTAAGGCTGGTTTAGTGGTGATAAACTCCTGTAGCTTTTGTTTATCTTTAAAATGCTTATCTCTTTCAATTCTGCATGATAACCTTCCCAGGTAGAGAATTTTTGGTTGACAGTTTTTTCCTTTCAGCTCTTTGGATACGTAATGCCACTCCCTTCTGGCCTGTAAATTTTCTGCTGAAAAGTCTGTTAATAGCTTTATGGGGTTCCCTTTGTACATAATAAGTTGCTTTTTCTTGCTGCTTTCAAGATGATCTCTTTATCCTTAACTTTTACCACTTAATTATGTGTCTCAGTGTGTTTTTCTTTAGGTTCATTGTATTTGGAACTCTCTGGGCTTCCTGGGCCTTGATTTCTCTTTCCTTCCCCAGATTAAAGAAGTTTTCAGACATTATTTCTCAAATAATTTTTCTAGTCCTTTCTCTTTCTCTCTCTTCTCCTTCTGGGTCCCCTATAATGTGAATGGTATACTGTTTGGTATTTTCCTAGAGATCCCTTAAGATATCTTCAGTTCTTCTAATTCTTTTTTCATTTTAGTGCTCTAGGTATCTTCCACTGCTTTGTTTTCCAGTTTGCTGATTTGTGCTTTTATTTTATCCATTCTGCTGTTTAACCCCTCTATTTAATTTTTCAGTTGTTATAACTTCTGTTCGATACTTTCTTATATTTTCTATTTTTGTTGAAGTTCACACTGGGCTCATCCATTCTTCTCCTGAAATTGGTAAGCATCTTAATGGCCATTACTTTGAACTCTTTATTAAGTAGGTGCCTTATCTCCATTTCATTAAGGGAATTTGCCTTGTTCTTTGGTTTGGAACATATTACTGTCTCCTCATTTTGCCTGTCTCTCTGTGTTTGTCTATATGTATTAGGTGAAATGGCTACCTCCCTCATTCTTGAAGGAGTAGTCTTGGGTAGGAAGAAAATGTTCTGTGTGGCCTAGAAGTGCAACCCCCCTGGCCTCCAGAGCCAGGAACTCTATAGGCTTCTCACATGTCAGCTGCACACACCCACTGGCTGTGATAGGGCCATGGCTGCTTTGTGGGGAGGGTAGGGCTCAGGGCACTTGCCTGGCCTGGTTGTCAATTGGCCTCTGCATGGGGAGGGTGGGGTTTGTTTAGCTTGCCTGTTCCATTTGTGGCTTGGTCTCTGCACAGGGTGGGTGGGGCTCAGATTCTTGTCCAGCCTGGTTGCAGCTTGTCTGCTGAATTGAGGTGGTGGGGCTGGGGGTGCTTCCCCAGCCTAGTTGTGGGTCAGACTCTGTTTGGGGTGGGCAGGGCTCAGGGTGTCTCCTGGCTTGGTCGTTGCTCTGCTGCTGTTCAGGGAAGGTGGGACTCAGGGTGTTCACCCATGCTGATTGTGGCTCAGTCTCTGTGCAGGGTGGGCAAGGCTCAGGGCACCTGCCAAGGCTAATTACTGCTTGGGGTGCTTGCAGACCCAGCTGTGGTCTGTGCACTGTTTGGGGTGGTAGGGCTCAAGGCACTATCCTGGCTCAGTTTCAGTAGAGCCTTAATTCTTGATAATGCCACTCAATGCTCAAAACCTTCCATGGCTGTACATTGGTTAACAGTAAAGTCCCCTTTCTTCAGTTGAGGATCAAAATCTTCCATGATTGAGACCTGTGGAAGCCCTTGATGCTGCCCACTAGTATTTCTTGTCTTCTCCTTCCAGTCACATGGGTGATTGTCCTTCCAGCATCTTGACATTAGCCAAATCCATGAGGTTTGATTTGGCCAATAAAATGTGAGTAAAATTGACATAGGTCATTTCTAGGTGGAAATGTTTAAGAGTTGGAGAGCCATTCTCCATGGTTCTTCTTCCCTTGCTCCAATGATCATGGAAGTATGCATCGAAATGGAGGTGCCATAAAACCGAAGAATCCTTGAATGCTGAACCAATGTGGAGAAAAGCTATCCTAGATAGGTATTCGGACGGACAAGGGATTTTTCTGTGAGCTAGAAATCACTTTTATTGTGCTTTAGCATTGACATTTGGGACTGTTATTGCAGTACAACTTAGCTTCTCATGATTGGTAACAGAATTCTCTCTCCTGATATAGCTTTACCTGTAGCTACTTTCCTTACTGGGAAGAACAAGGATTTTGACATCAGAAGACTTACTCAGTTTTCACCTTTAGAGGAAGGAGATAAATAATATTTGCCATACAGAGTAGTTTTCTTGTCCCAGAGTAGGTCAACATAAAATATTTCATCTCTTCTCTCCACCCCAGCACTTCAGCCACATCAGAATACTTGCTTTTGCCTCCATATACCTGGCATTTTTAGAAAAGAAATCTCTCCTGAATTCTTTATCTTAAACCTGAGTTTTTGATAAATAACAATATCGTAGGGGGCAGTATTGGGAGCCAGTCAGAAAGCAGCCTGACGTTTATCAAAGGAGTTGATCTGGGCTTTTTAACAGAAAAGTAAACATTCCTGAAAGGCAGAAAGATGAATAGATTAAGCATATGAATTAGGAAGATAAATGCCCTAAAGCTAAGCTCTCTCACATGTATAGACTGTTATAGTTAATGAAAAGTGAACACTTCAGTAGCTTTTACTTACAAGACTTCAGTAGTGTACTACATTTAGTCATTCATTCCAAAAAATTTACTAAGTTTTTACCACATGCCAGCGGGTGCTTTAGGCACTGGGATAAAGCAATGGATAAGATAGACAAGGACTCTACTCTTTAAGTATTTGTGTTTTAGAAAGGAGAGATAGAGAGTAAAGAAGTAGACAATAGCTACTTTCAGATGGTGATAAATATTATGAAGGAAATAAACCTTGTATGGCAGAGAGGAGTAGTGCTGGTGATTATTTGGTTTGGGTCATCCAGAAAACCTCTTTCACGCGTGATGGGTGTGCTGAGCACTGAAGCTAAGAGCCAGCCAAGGTAATGTCTTGGGGAAGAGGGAAAAGCAATTGAAAGATTTTGGTGTGTGAAAGGGCCTTAAACGGTAAGAAGGGAGGGCATGTGACTGGGCAGTGGAGGAGAGTAAAGGACAGAACATATAGGATAAGGTGAGAGAGGTAGGCATGGGACAGAATATGCAAGGCCTGTGGGCCACCATAAAGGGTAGGAATAAAATTCAAATGGCAATGAGATGATGTGAAACCATTAGAGGATTTTTCTTTTCATTTTTTAAAAAATGATGTATAACTGACATACACTAAGCTACAGGAACTTAAAGAGTACAATTTTATAAGCTTTGACATATGCATGCATCCGTAGAACCGTTTCCACAATCAAGATGGTAGATGTATCCATCACCACCAAAAGTTTTCTTGTACTCTTTTATAATCTCTTCCTTCTGGTATCTTGATCCCCTACCATCCCAGACTACCACCGATCTGCTGTCACTATAAATCTGTTCACTTTAAAAAGAACTTTACCTAAGGCAATCATATAGTGTGCTCTTTAAGAAAAAGCTAACTTATTTTACACAACATAATTATTTTGGGATTCATCCATTTTGTGTCTTCATGTTTTATCACTGAGTAGTTTTCCATTGCGTGAATATACCACAATTTTTATATCCATTGACCTGTTTGTTGATGGATGTATTATTTTTTTCTAGTTTTTGGCTATTGCAAAGAGAACTGCTAGGAACATTCATGTACTTTGTATGGGTTTGTGTTTCATTTTCTCTTGGGGAAATACCTTGGAGTGGAATGGCTGGATCATGTGGTAGCTGTATGTTTAGCATTTTAAGAAGCTGCTGAATTGCTTTCCAAAGTGGTTATAGCATTTTATATTCCCACCATCAGTGTATGAGAGTTCTAGTTTTACAAACCTGTCAACACTTGGTATAGTCAGTCTTTTAAAATTTTAGCCATTCTAATCGATGTTTAGTGGTACCTTACTGGATTTTAATTTGCATTTCCCTATGGCTATGCTGTTGAGCATCTTTTTAAATTTCCATTAAAAAAAACTGAAGTATAGTTGATTTACAATATTGTGTTTCAGGTGTACAGCAAAGTGATTCAGTTTTTATATATATATTCTTTTCCAGATTCTTTTACCTTACAGATTGATACAAAATATTGAATATAGTTCCCTGTGCTATACAGTAGGTTCTTTTTGGTTATCTCTTTTATGTATAATAGTGTGTATATGTTAATCACAGACTCCCAATTTATCCCCACCCTCCTTTCCCCTTCGGTAATCATAAGTTTCTTTTTTATGTCTGTGAGTCTGTTTCTGTTTTGTATGTAAGTTCATTGGTATCTTTTTTTTTTCAGATTCCACATATAACTGATATCATATGATATCTGTCTTTTTCTGTCTGGTTTACTTCACTTAGTATAATAAGCTCTATGTTCATCCATGTTGCTGTAAATGGCATTATTTCATTCTTTTTTATGGCTGAGTAGTATTCCATTGTATATACGTATCACATCTTCTTTATCCATTCATCTGTTGATAGACATTTAGGTGGTTTCCATGTCTTAGCTATTGTAAGTAATGCTGCAGTGAACACTGGAGTGCATGTATATTTTTTCAATTATGGTTTTCTCCAGATTATGCCCAGGAGTGGGATTGCTGGATCATATGGTAGTTCTATTTTTAGTTTTTTAAGGAACCTCCATACTGTTCTGTTGAGCATCTTTTCATGTGCTTATTTGACATACATATATCTTTTTTCTGCAGTGTATGTTCAAATCTTCTGTTAATTTTTAAAAATTGGGTCCTTTGTTTTCCTACTATTGAGTTTTGAGAGTTCTTTTTGCATTTCAGATACAAGTTCTTTATCAAATTAGTGCTTTGTAAATAAATATTTTCTCTCAGTCTCTGACCTTTCTTTTCATTCTTTTCATTCTCTTAACAGTGTCTATCAACTTATCAATTTGTTCTTTTATGGATCATGGTTGTATTGTCATAGCTAAAAAATCTTTGCCTGACCCAGGGCTACAAAAATTTTTTCCTCTGTTATCTTCTAAAAGTTTAATGGTTTAGGATTTTTAAAAATTTCACAAATATTTATTCACATTTTCTTTATCCCTTTATTCATCAACAGACACTTACTTAGGCTATTTCCTTGTCTTGGCTATTGTGAATAATTTTACAGTGAACATGGGGAAACATCCCTCTTTGAGATAGGGATTTCATTTCCTTCAGCTATATACCCAGAAGTAGGATTGCTGGATCATATCGTAGTTCTATTTTAAATTTTTTGCTGTAGTTCCATACTGTTTAGCTAAGTGGTTGTACAAGTTTACATCCCCACTAACAGTGCATGAGGATTCTCTTTTCCCTGAATCCTTACCAACACTTACTTCTTGTCTTTTTGATAATAACCATTCTAACAGATATGAAATAATAATCTCATTGTGATTTTGATTTGCATTTCCCTGATGGTTAGTGATGTTGAGCACCTTTTCATGTACCTTGTGGCCATTTCGTGTACCTGTATTTCTTCTTTGGAAAAATGTCTATCCAGTTTCTTTGCCCATTTTAAAATCATATATATTTTTTTCTATTGAATTGCATGAGTTCCTTTTACACCTTGGTATTAACCTTTTATCAGATATATATTTTGCAGATATTTTCTCCCACTCCACATGTTGCCTTTCCCTTTGATTTTTTTTTTCTTTTGTTGTGTGGAAGATTTTTAGTTTGATGTAGTCCCATTTGTTTATTTTTGCTTTTGTTGTTTGCATTTTTGATATCATATACAAAAAATTATTGCCAAGATCAATGTGAAGGAGACTTTTCCTCTAGAAGTTTTATGGTTCTCAGGTCTTACATTTAAGTCTTTAATCCATTTCAAGTTAATTTTTGTGAGTGTACAGTTTAGGTTTTACATTAAGTTTTCACACGATCTATTTGAGTTCATTTTTCCTATATTGTATGAAGTATAGATAAAAGTTCACTTTTTTGCATATGAATGTCTGCTTCAGCACCATTTTTTGAAAAGACTATTCTTTCTCCATTGAATTGCCATTTGATTCTCTGTTAAAAAATCAGTTGTCTACATATGTGTGGGTCTATTTCTGAACTCTATTTGATTCCATTGATCTATTTGTTTATTTGTCTATGACAGTATCAAATGTCTTCATTATAGTAGCTTTATAATGTCTTGAAATTAGATAGCAATAGCCCTGCAATTTTGTTCTTCATCAAAGTTGTTTTGACTATTCTAGATCATTTCCATTTCCACATGACTTTTAGAATCAGCCTGTCAAGTTCTGCAAAAAACCCTGCTGGGATTTTGGCTGGGCTTTTGGTTGGGATGTGTTGAATCAACAAGACAAAATGGGGAGAATTGACATTTAAACATCTAAACCCTGAATAGAATTTATCTCTCCGTTTATTTAGTCTTCTTTGACCTCTGCAATATTTTGTAGTTTTAAGTGTATAGGTTATTCACAGTTTTTGTCAGACTTAGTTGTATTTCACATTTTTGATGCTTTTGTAAATTGTATCTTTAAAACTTTCTATTTATGATTGTTTATTGCTAGTATATAGAAATACAATTGATTTTTTTTTGTTCTATTTCACAAATACAATTTTTATTCTATTGGGTCATTTTTTTGGTCTTTTTTTTTTAACATCTTTATTGGAGTATAATTGCTTTACAATGGTGTGTTAGTTTCTGCTTTATAACAAAGTGAATCAGCTATACATATACATATATCCCCATATCTCCTCCTTCTTGCGTCTCCCTCCCACCCTCCCTATCCCACCACACTAGGTGGTCACAAAGTACCGAGCTCATCTCCCTGTGCTATGCAGCTGCTTCCCACTAGCTATCTATTTTACATTTGGTAGTATATATAAGTCCATGCCACTCTCTCACTTCGTCACAACTTACCCTTCCCCCTCCCCATAATACAATTGATTTTTGAATATTGACAGTGTATTCTTCCACTTTGCTAAACTCACTTAGTAGTCTTAGTAGTGTTTTTGTAAAGTATATAGAATTTTCTACATAGATGGTTATGTTATCTGTGAGTAAAGACAGTTTTATTTCATCTTTTCCAATCTAGATGCATGATATTTCATTTTCTTGCTTGATTATGCTTACAAGACCCTCCAGTACAATGTTGAATTGATGTAGTAAGAGTAGACATCATTGTCTTGTTCTTGATCTTAGGAGGGAAAGCATTCGGTCTTTTACCATTAAGAATGAGTCCAGCTGTAGGTTTTTCACAGATGTGCTTTATCAGATTGAGGAAGTTCCATTCTTTTCTTAGTTTGCTAAGAGTTTTTACCAGAGATGGATGTTGGTTGTTGTCAAGTGCTTATTATTATTATTTTTTGGCATTTATTGAGATGGCTATATATATTTTAGTTTGTTCATATAGTGAATTACATTAATTAATTTTTTGCATACAAAAACAACCTTGAATTCCTGGGATTGATCCTACTTGGTCATGATACATTGACTTTTTTAATATTTTTAAATTCAATTTGCTAAAATTTTGTTTATAATTTTGCATTTATGTTTATGTGGCCAATTACATTTAATATGATTACTAACATACTTAGGTTTAGGTCTGTCATCTTGCTATCTGTTTTCTATTTGTCCCATCTGTTCTTCACTTCCTTTTCCCTTATTTTCTGCCTTCTTTTGGATGGGGTATTTTTTTATGATTCAGTTTTATCTCCTTTTTGACTTGTTAGTTAGATCTCTTTGTTTTGTTATCTTAATAGTTACTTTAAGGTTTGTAGTATACAGAGCAGCTTAGTATTCCCCTTGGGAAACCTGGAAAAGAAATAGAGAAGGGCAGTCTTGTTCTCTTCCCTGGGCCCCATGATCTTTTCTAGTGGGCCCAAAGGCCAGGGATGCCTTGGGTTCCAGTGCTTTGGGTGAGTATGGTATACCCAGTGTAAATTTTGTAGTCACTGGGGCAGTTTATCCTGTTTTTAAAACTCTAGTCAGCTTCTCTCTGACCATCAGACAAAGGAGATTATGGGAGAAGCCACATATCAAGAGGCAGCCCCTGGAAATCTAACAGGACAGTTGATGGAGCAACGTGGAAACACAAGGGTAACAGCAGACAAGGGTTCCAGAAGCCTGGCTCAGACCTGTCCCTGTGCTCCTCCCAGGTGGAGCCACCTCATTGCTCAGAAGCAATGCTCTTCTCAGCAGAGACCTCCCACCCATCTACCCAGCCTGGCTTATGGTATATGTTGGCACAGTTTGGCAAAACTCATAGATTTTAAAGTGCTGGTGGTGTGAACTGCTGAGAACCTTACAGACTGAGTCTCTTTCAATTCCTCAAGAGTTCTACACTCTTCATCAGCAGGCCTTTGCCCATGTGGTCATCTCAGCTTGGAGCACTCTCCTCTTGTTTCTGACTCCATGTGCCTAGATCCTAGAGATTTCAACTGAACGTGAATCTTTCTCCAGAGGGTTTTCCCCACACTCTCCCCACCTACACACCTAAAGTGTTAGATTGCCCTCCATATGCTTCTGTTTCATCCTCCTCCCATCTCAGATAACGCCCGTTTCCTTACAGAGCTTATGGTCCAGTGGGGAGAGAGAAAAAGAAATGATGTCTGTTGACATCTGTTACTGACTCGATGCCACACCTTCTTCAAAGTTCTGCAGACAGACAATAATATGGTGGGATGGATAAATGAGTGAGATTGTTAGTAAGGCAGGTGGATTGTCTGCACAGTGAGAACTGTGATCCTGAGAGGGGCTATCCTGGAGGTTTTGGAGTATTCAAAAGTTTGAGGGACAAGAGAGTAAACAATCCTTAATAGCACAGATAGAGTTAAGGCTGTTCCCCTCCACATCTTCCTGAAGTTTTCCCTCCAGCTGCAACTCTAAGGCATCCAATGACCATCTGTGATGTGGATAAATCCTCACCCCCACAACCAGGATAATCATTATCTTGACTTCTAACAGCATGTATTAATTTTGCCTGTTTTTGTTGGAATTATGTAGTATATATGTCTTTTGTGTCTGATGAACTCTCTTTTTTATATGACCCAGGAGTTATGCTTCTTATATGTCATTATAAAAACATACTAAGGGGCTTCTCTGGTGGTGCAGTGGTTGAGAGTCTGCCTGCCAATGCAGCGGACACGGGTTTGTGCCCTGGTCCAGGAAGATCTGACATGCCGCGCAGCAGCTGGGCCCGTGAGCCACAACTACTGAGCCTGGGCGTCTAGAGCCTGTGCTCCACAACGGGAGAGGCCACAACAGTGAGAGGCCCGTGTACAGCAAAAAAATTTTAGGGTAGAAATGGATGAAGAATAAAACAAAGTAGGAAAGAAGATAATTTTAAATTTCAATGATCTTATTTTTAACTAAAAGGGCATCCATTAGAAATAAAAATGAGAATTTTTAATCTAGTGAAATGAAAGGCTAAGAGTTGAAATATAATAATGAGAAAGTCTGGATGAAATTAAAAATAAGATGAAAGGCTAAAAAATAATGAATAAAAATATGAAAATGAAAGAGGTAAAGGATAATGATTATAGGCCATAACCTACGAAGTGAAAAAGTTAAGAAGAGGCTCTTTAAAATATAAAATAGGAATTAAAAAACTAAAAATATAAAGGTAAAAAGTTAAACTATAGTATGTACACATGTATGCTGTTAAATGATTAAGAAAATATTTTAAAAAGAAAATATTTTAAAACTATGAGAATGAGGACAAAGCATAAAGCAAAGCATATTAAAAAAATCATTGGGGCTTGCCTGGTGGTGCAGTGGTCGGGAGTCCGCCTGCCGATGCGGGGGGCGTGGGTTCGTGCCCTGGTCTGGGAAGATCCCACAAACTGCGGAGCGGCTGGGCCCGTGAGCCATGGCCGCTGAGCCTGCGCGTCCGGAGACTGTGCTCCACAACGGGAGAGGCCACAGCAGTGAGAGGCTCGCGTACTGGAAAAAAAAAAAAAATCATTGGTGAGGCTGAGCATCTTCTGATCACTTGTTTGGGCAGCAGGAACTCTGATGGGCAGAAGTCCAAATGGTGCTCCTAACCCTCCCTGCCTTCAGCAGCCCAGAGGCAACACTTCTGTCAAACAGTTGGTGGGGACGTGAGCCTTGGACAGAAGGTTCAAGCTGTGGTCATCCTGGTCTTAGTGCATCATTCTGTGTATCAGTGAAGAAATGCTAACTCATCTGATAAATCAATGCTTGTAGAGCTCTTAGCATCTTAATGGCACCTAGTAGATATTTGCTAAATGTTCTAAAGGATCAGGTGGTTGGTGGAGAGAAGTGAAAGGGGCTACAGAATTTGATGTCAAGTCCCACTTCCCAGGAAATTGCAGAGGGCCCAGACAATTTTTTATGAGAATGAATGGTAATCACAAATATACATCTGTTCCTAAAATGTGTCTAGCACGGCACTAGGTAGGCATTTTCCCACATATGGTCTCATTTTAGAGCTCACAACAGCCTTGCAAGTGTCATATTTTGTAGATTCTCAGACTCTACATTTCCACATGTTAGCAACTCTAAGATCAAGTTGCATCTTACAATCTATGTGATAAGAGAGCCTTATGTTGTGGTTTAATTGTTAGTCTTACAATCTATGTGATAAGAGAGCCTTATGTTGTGGTTTAATTGTTAGTGTGTTTTTCTAAACGTACATAGAACAATGGTGACCCTTACAGTTTATGGTGCGTTAGATTTGATGAAATACAGTAGATGCTACTCTGCATGCTTTCCAGAGGAGAAAACTGAGACTCCAAGAGGCTAAACAAGCTGCCTGACATCACACACTGGTGTATGCAGGGCCTGGTGTGACATACAGATTCCAAAATGTGTTCTTTTTTCCCCTGGAAACACGAGGGCTGGAAATTATCTGACCCACAGTGGGGAGATCAAACCCCAGAATGTGAGAGCTGAAATGCTCCCAGGAGTCAAGTGGGTTCTATGCACCAGGGTAGAGGTGGCTGGGAATCTTGCCCTGACTCTCCACTGCTCCCAGTTCACTGTATTGCTTCTTCCCAAGACTTGCTTTCTGTTTTCAACATCTTTTCCTGTTTCCCTATTTTTGATTTGTTTAGGTTTGTTTGTTTGCTTTTTGCCTTTGTCTTCCCAGGTGCTGGTTTCTTCAGAGTCAAGGAGACACCCAGCTGGAGGGAAGTATCAGGCTCCCATAATGTTTTTCCCTTCCACTTCTCTCCAGTTACCTGGCAGCTGGCCGGCTCCCTCTAGAAATATATTACGGCCTCTGAGGTTGGTGAACTGGAGAAGGATCAGCAGAAGTGCCGCATCCATTGCATCGCCACGCCGGAAGAAACATTATCTCCTTACTGGAACAGTTTATTCTCATAGTACTGTGACTTAAGCTTATAAGGAGAAATAGCCAGTTACAGAGTAATTTCCCCGAATATTCTGTTTTCGTTGTCTGGCTGTCCTTAGAGCTAAATGGTAATGGTCCACATCTGGAGGAGCCTGGTGGGGTCCCCCTGGACACCTTGGCTTTCTGGTTTCTATCAAAGGGCCTTATCAGTATTTTACAAGGGTTTGCGAATGTTGAAATAAATCTGTGAAGGCCAAATAAATACAGAGCTGAAAGTGATCCTTTGATCCAAGCCCCTCGTTATATAGATAAGAAAAGGGAGGCTCAGAGGAGCGAAGTGGTTGGCCAGAGTCACGCAGCAGAGTGTGACCAGGACTGCAATCCAGGTCACTGACTCAAGGTCATCCAGGAGTTACAGAAAATGTACAACAATGTCTGGTGTGACTCTTAGGAAACCTCCCTGAGCTTGGGCAGTCTGCTTGTCTGTGCTGTGCGTTAGCCTTCTCACTAGTCTCCTTGTCTCTGGCTCTCCCCGACTAATTAACATGTTCATGCTTTGAGACTCATCTTCTTGGTTGAACTTCTGATCACATCTCCCCCTGTTCAAAAGCCTTGGTGGCTCCTAAAGAATAAAGCCCAGCCTCCTTGACATTGAGCTGCACGTGGTCTGGTGCAAACTCCCTCCAGCCTTTACGTCTCACCACTTCTGTAGCATCCTCACTCAGCCTGAACATCTTGCCACTCCCTTTGCAAAACTGAAGTCTTTGTTCATGCTGTTCTGTGCGCCGAAACACCCTTTCCGTAGTTCTGCTCCTCCTTTAAAGCGTGGCTTATTTTCAGGGAGGTCCACTGGGCCAGGTCCAGGAAGGGGGGATATGATGGGGCCTGTCTATTTGCTATTGACAGGCTTTTCTGCCCAATGAAGCATGCAGGCAAGTGGGTTCCGCCAGGTGGTCCAGGCTAGGGCATCCAATGGAATGTGTAGGAAGGCAGTTTGGTTTGGGTACAGTCTGGTAGCAGATGGTCAGTAGACAGTGAGCATGTGGGCAAGCAATCTGGCAGCAGATGTCAGAATTCCAGCTTCTGGGGTGGGACATTTTGGTGCCAGGTTCTGGGGACACAGAAGCAAACCACACAGATGTGGCTTTACCTGCAGGAAACTTGCAGTTTGGTGGTAAGACAGATATTAAACATAGATGATTTCATCAAATGTGCATCAAAATCCTATGATTATCATTTCACATGAATACTGAGAACTGAGTCTCACTGAGGTTGAAAAACTTCCCAAGGTCCCTCAGTGAATCCATTTCAGAGACATCTCCAAGTCCTATGCTCCCATCAGAGACAGTTTCATTTCTGGAGAAACCAGGGGTCAGGGCTGAGTAGTAAGGCAATGACTTGGGTCTGTAGTAAATATTATTACTATTAATAGTGGGCATATTAATGGGAGAAAGAGGCTTCTTCTCCCTTTACATGATTATTACCTGTCATGTATAAGATGGAATCCTAGGTGCTTTGCATCTATTAATTTAAAATATCTCAATAATTCTGTGCAGTAGCTACTAGCCTTACTATTTTACAGCTGCAAGTGTTAGACACGACAAATACATTGTCCAAGATCACCCAGCTATGGTGGAGAAAGGCGTTCAACCTAGATCTTTCTGGCTGTAAAATCAATGTTCTCTCCAGTGGACCAGGCTACCACTCCACTACCATTTATCTAAAAACCATTGACAGCCTCTTTTTTTCCTTCTTCAAGGAAAGAAGGAGAATGAGAAGGTCTATGTAGACAGTGAAAACAGAGATTAAAAATAGTCTAGATCCTAGGAGTCACCTTCGATTTCTCTCCATCACGTATCCTTCATATCCAGCTAGACTGCCAGCACTTATCCTAAATCCACCCTCTTCCCTCCACTCCCCTGTTACCACCTTATGTTTAAGTCATCATTCCTAGGAGTTTGGCCTGAGCACATGGGCAGGTGATGGTGCCATTTACTTAAATGGAGAGGACTAAGGGAGGGTCAAGTTGAGGGGTGAAAGCATTATAAATCAAAAGCTTTGTTTGACCATGGTGAGCTTGAATGTTTACTAGACATCCAAGGGGAGATGTCAAATAGAAGTTAGACATTGTAATCAAGAATCTGACTCTGTTTTTTTATGTTTGACAGCTGACAGCTTTCAGGCCTCACCTCTCCATCTTCAACTTTTGAGCCACATCTGAGCAAGCTGATAAGACAGCCTGGGCACTGGGCTGGAAAGACCTAAAAGGCATTTTCCTGCTCTCCTTCTCTGTTTCTCTCTGACTCAGGCTCCTTCAGAGCTAAAGGACCCTTGATTCCTGTGTCACAGTCAAGCCCAGCCACCCAGTAAACTCTGAGTTGAGACTTGCTCTCCTGCAGTCGGCCTGAATTGTAGGTCTGGGACTCTGCCTAGGTCTCTCTGCGACAACAGCTGTAGCCCTGTCCAGCATCCAGTATTGAACCCTGGTGACTCGGGGTCCTTCCTACTTTACTTTATTAAATAGTTTTTAAATTTTGATACCTATTTTAAAGGTTACTTTCTATTTACAGTTATTACAAAATATTGTCTATATTCCCCACACCTTCTCAGAGCCGTTGATGATTGGGAGGTGTGTGGTCACTGAGCGATGTAGACCGAGTAGACTGGGCGTAATCACAGCATTCAGTCATTTATAAAAAGACTAGAATGTTTATCTACCAGCATATGGTATTATTTCCTGCCCTTGGAAATAAGTCCCTGTGGTTTAATATCTAAGGGGTCTTTATAGATAAATATTAGGCCAGGAAAAGAGTGGACCAGAGCGTCTAATTTTCTCCTGGAATCCAAGTTAAGAAGAATATTGATGACTGCCAAGAAGACATAAATTTACCCTGAGGTTAATAACACTTAGGGTTTAGGGCTCTTGACTTGTTCATGTGCCTTCCAAGGCTCTGAGACGGATCGAGCAATTTGCTTGCATGGTCGTGTAAATCTGTACAACATTCAAAAGTAAGGTATTACACTTAAATCAGTCCAGGCCACTGCCTCTTGGTGTCAGTTTCCAATATGTCACACTTACTTCACCTTGTGTTGGCTGGTGTTGGAGGGATGCAGACATTGCTGGGATCTGGTTGAGGGGACGTTGGGTCTGGGATGCATTTAGTTTTGGTTTAGTGAGATGTATTGATGTGAATCACGGTCCCCTCCATGTCTAGTTAAGTTGTGTTGGTCATCCTGGCATGGGAAAGTCTTCTACAACTATTTCTACTACTCACTGCCCTCTGGCAGGGCCAGAGGTGGGATCCTGATATGAACACATGTGCTAGTCTATGGCAGCAGAATTACATGGACAGTGGAGAAGAAATAGTATTTGAAATGCCTGGGGCCAGAAGCTAGTCTGTGCATCTAGTCTGTGGAAAGTATATACAATTATCAGATGTTTAAAGTCGTGAGTGGTAGATTTGGTTCTCCTTGGCACCTAGTCAAAATGGAAGTTCTTGTCTATTAGAATATTCAACAAGGCAGCATGCACAATTACCAATGTCCCTTACATTAGCTACGCCAAGTAGGATTTAGGAGCATTCCTGCATTCACAGGGCACAGACGTGTATCAGTACTACCAACAGTGACAGTGTCAGTGTGATGTCTCCTAGCTTTTGCATCCCATCTTAGTTTGCCTGACCTGTCTTAATGTGTCTGACACATCTGGTTCTTACAAAGCTTGTGCTGGCTCTGGAAGAAACTGTACTTGAAATTATCACCGGTGCCACAAAATAGGCTATATGGATAAGTACTTCAGTGACAACATACTTGCTCCTAGTCATTAACAAGCCACTCTATGCAGGTTAAAAATAATTTACTTATATAATTATATAGCTGGATAAAATACACAGGCAATTAAAAATGTACTTGAATTTCTCTTGGTATGCCTTAATTTTAGATTAATTCTGTAAATTTTTTCAGAATCATTGATCATACCTGAATTCAGATCTTATGAGTGGAAGCCAAAAATATAAACCGAAAAAAAGAATGCCAGTTGAAATTTTAAATGGCAAAAGCTCTCTTATTATATCACAAAGGTAACTAACTATAATCTCTGCTAGTCAAATCATGAAGATGAGAAAAGAATAATGATAGCCAAGAAAATATAGATAATGAAATTGACAACAGAGCTGAAGGGAAGATGATGAGAATCGGGACACCCCTAAACAGAAAGCACCAAAGCCAAAGAGAGATGAAAATAATAGTAGAGAATAAGAGAATTTGTAACCTCAATAGAGCACACACGAAGGTCAGAGGTCAGTAGTGGCTTTATTTGGATGAATTCATTGTGCCTTTTCATTATGCCCTGTTAAAAGGAGCAGTAATTTTATTCAACTTGATTTGGTGAAAGACAATAAAAAAAATAACATAAACCTCTTTATGTGCTATACAAGGACATCAGTGTCAAACTGGTCATTGAATGTCGTCAACTCAAAAAATATTTAACATTAGTCATACACAATAAAACTTGAAATGCCCTGAAATCTTATAGCGTGCATATGAAAGAAACTTTATCCCCCAATTTAATGATAATCCTGGAAATTTACATGACATTCTCAATAACTAGTTGGACTGCTAAAACTTTTTCTAAACTATCCATTAAAAAAAGCAAATTTCAAGGGTCCAGGCTAGAGGAAGAAGGACTCAATGATCTTTCTGTTCCCTCTGTAGAAAATATTACAAAATTGTTATTGTATGAAGAGGTGATCAAAGAGTCTGCAGCCAAAAATGTAGGAAAAAAGCTAATTAATAAAAACGAAAATTTGGGATTTTATAATATGTCAGCTTTTAAAAATTTATAGCTTATGGTCATTTATTTTCTCATTCTAAGTAAATATTCAATCTTGAACCTACTTTTAGATTCATAATTTTTTATCCTTTTTCTTTAAGAGAGCCCCCATAGGAATAAACCATATGAACTTTAGGCCACACCAAACTTGAATCAGCCTCTAGCAGGTAGGAAATTGTAGCTGTGGCTTCTGTGGCCCTCACTATGGAGGAACATGGGATGCAAACTTGTCTGTCAGGGCCTAGAGACCAAGGGGATAGGAACTCCTTGTGGAATATAAAGTTTTTTATTTGTTGAAACAATTAGCTAATCCTTGACCAACAAGGCAAGAGTTTTACTATATGACATCATCTGTGTATAGCATTAAAGAAAAAAGTCATTTTATCTGTCCATCTCAAAATATTGTGTCTTCATTTCCTACTGTACTGAGTTGTCCCCTCTAAATTCAGGTCTACTTGGAATCTCAGAATGTGACCTCATTTGGAAATAGGGTCTTTGCAGATCCAACTGGTTAGCGTAAGATGAGGTCATAGTGGATTAAGATGACCTGGTGGTCCAGTGGTTAGGACTCTGTGCTTTTACTGCTAAGGGCCTCAGTTCAATCAGTCCCTGGTTGGAGAACTAAGATACCACAAACCATGTGGTATGGCCAAAAAAGAAAAAAAAAAAAAAGAATCGAATCTGGTGTTCTTATAAGAAGGCTATGTGTGGAGAACAGAGACACAGAGGGCCATGTGAAGATGGAGGCAGAGATTGGAGGGATGTGGAAATAAGCCCAGAAATGCCTGTGGCCATCAGAAGCTGGGAGAGGGAGGGGGGATCCTCCCCTAGAGCCTTGGGAAGGAGCATGGCCCTGCCAACACCCTGATTTCATACTTCTTGCCTCCAGAACTGTGAAAGAATATAGTTCTGTATATTTGAAGCCACCAAGTTTGTGGTAATTTGTGACAGCAAACCCAGGAAATTAATACATCTGATAAATGGTATACCTTGGGTGAGTGAGGGCAGGTACTAATGGTCAGTTTCCAGACAGGCAAGTGGAAAAAGCCCCTGTCCTCTATCCCTGCATGACTCTGCTGCAGAAACAAACATGCACGGTGACTTTACTATACATTGTTGCTGTATAGGCCATGACGGGGAACAGAGAGTTAGTTAGACACAGTCCTGACCTCATGGAGCTTACAAGTGGGCAGAGAGATAAGGTGTGGATAAAAACATGGCTGCTGGGACTTCCCTGGTGGCGCAGTGGCTGAGAATCTGCCTGTCAATGCAGGGGACACGGGTTCGAGCCCTGGTCTGGGAAGATCCCACATGCCGCAGAGCAACTAGGCCTGTGAGCCACAACAACTGAGCCTGCGCACCTGGAGCTTGTGCTCCGCAACAAGAGAGGCCGCGACAGTGAGAGGCCCGCCCTCTGCGATGAAGAGTGGCCCCTGCTCGCCGCAACTAGAGAAAGCCCACGCCCAGAAACGAAGACCCAAAAATAAATAAATAAATAAATAAATAAAATTTAAAAAACAAACAAAAAAACAAAACATGGATGCTTCCAGGAGAGAAAAACAGAGCAGGGATCCAGACCATGTTTTACACTGGGCTCGCTGTGGTGGCGAGATGGCAGGTTAAGAGGCACCAGTGGTGGGAGACTAAGACAACAGCAAACTAGAGAAGGGCTTGGGTGCAGCGAGAGGGGAAGAGAGAGGGAGAAAGAAAGGGACTTCCAGAATTTTCCATGAGGATGAAACTTTGAAGAGAGGAGAAAATGTCTAAAGGTGATTTTTCAGAAGGATTTCTGGGTAGGTGCAAGTTGTCTGGCATTGTGCCTTTGACAAAGTCAACAGGGCAGCTCTCCATTGTTATTCAAGCTTTCAGAATGCGACTGTTGTTTCTTTGGTGTGGCACCTAATAGATACAGGGTTGTGGGACTTTCTGGCTTTGTGTGGGCTCCCCATGGACACAAATTTTGTAATGGAAGATGAGATGTGAGCTGGGCAAGTGAGGAACTACAACAAAGCAGTTGAGACTAGAGATGAAGACATTCTAGTGGGAGCTACTCTTTGTCACCCAAGGGTCCTCCACAACCTAATGCAAGCTCCTCCCCAAAAGGCAACTTGTAGAGATGCAATCATCTTTCTGGGGTGTTGTGATTTTACTGGTGCTAATATTTATTCCCTCCCCTCCCCTGGCCTACCAGCCATAAACAGGTAACAGCCAGAGCCCAGTGGCTTTAGAGCATGTTCTCAGACTCTTTTTCAGTCTTCTCAAAGCTTCACAGAAACCCTAGCTTTCCATTCTCTTTCCATTCAGGTGTAACCTCTGCAAGCCCCTTGCAAACTCTTCCTTCTCATTAACCCTCCTTTCTGCCCTGAGAGTTCATCTGACAATAGGATCTGAACACATCCTTAGTTGCTAATGTGGTATGTTATTTCTAAGACTTGTTTCTTATAAAGTACATCATGAAATTCAATCCCAGGGCCCAGGTGGTTTAGAGCATGTTCCAAATGGTCTACATATTTGAAAGCAAGTGGGACTAGTCTTAAAAAAAATCCCTTTACATTTTGGCCAAATCCCTGATATGCAGTTGGACCACATCATCAAAGACGCTCAAATGGTTATGGCCAATGTCAGTCGACTGAATCATCTCTCTATCCAAATGATGAGTCTGTGGGATTGGGGCTGTTCCCCAATTCAGAGACCTTTAGACTCTGCACACTTGGGTACCTGGGGAGTTGGCTGCAGCCACCTGCTTTCTTAGAAACTAAAGAGGAAAAAGCATCTGTCAACTGTGTTCCCTTGGCACTAGCCCTCACTGACTCTACACACAGCATTCAGTTGAAAATAAGCTCCCACATGATGTCAGACTTGGGAAGAAATTGCATCCTGAGCATGGCCAGCAGTCAATTCTTGATATATATTTTTTGTCTTTCTCTTTTCTTTCGCAGGGAAGCATATTGTCTTCTAGCCATGGCTCAAAGTCCACAAAACCTGCACTTTCCACCTCAGCATGAAGTTGGTGGACTCTAGGACCTTTCACTACAGGGTAAGGGGCTGGAGGAGGTTCGGCCCTGGCTCTGCTTCTTTTTTTTTTTTTTTTTTTTGGCGGTACGCAGGCCTCTCACTGTTGTGGCCTCTCCCGCGGCGGAGCACAGGCTCACGGGCCCAGCCGCTCCGCGGCATGTGGGATCTTCCCGGACCGGGGCACGAACCTGTGTCCCCTGCATCGGCAGGCGGACTCTCAACCACTGCGCCACCAGGGAAGCCCCCTGGCTCTGCTTCTTGATGGTGATATGATCCAGGACGGGTCATTTTGCTCTCAGTCTTCATTTTCTCCATATGTAAGGTGAAGATGGAAAGTCCAAATTGTGGATTCTCCACATTCAGTCGGGAAGGAGACTGCTTTCTTCCAGAGAACAACTGGTTCTGATCATATGTAACGTATTACCTTTTACTCTAGATGTCACTGGCAATTTTAGCAGTCTAGAATGGTTCCCAAAGTCATCTATCTTCCACTTAAGCCAAAATAGATACTGAAAGAGCCTCTGCAAGGTCACGGTATCAGACAGCTCTGGAAGAGTCAGTCATAGTATATTCCACATGTACATGGTGCCCCAGAGCTGTGCAAACTGGCAGTTACTGATGTGCTGGGAATCACTATTTCTACATCTTCCACTTCTTTGATAAAGACACTAATCTCAGTGATTTCTGTCTCCAGGGACACGAGAGTGCTTTTGATCTCCTATTTATTTTGCTGGGAAGGAGGAACTGCAGGGGTATTCCCTTGGCCTTAACCACTTGGCCCCTTCTTCATGGACTAGGAAGCCCCGGTGTACGGATGTGGATTCTGTGAGTTCCTGAGAATGTGTTTCCAACACTATACGCAGAAATCCCAGGATGGATTTGGAGTTTCCACTGATCTTGCCATGAAACCAAGTTGAGTCAAATTCCATTTATCACTTGAGCTCACTCTGCCTACTGGACTGCAGTAGGTTCTGGTGCTAGGATTTAGTGTTTAATTACAGCCAGTGACTAGTAATTCCTTAGAGGTATATTTACTCTGTTTAAAAAAAAAAAGCACAGGTACCTTGGGAAAAAGACCAGGAGGAAGAGTTATAGTGCATATCTCCACAGTTTTTATATGGTTCACTGTAACCTCTTCAAGGGTACTTGGTCATCCCTCCATTCAAGGGCACTTGGATTTATTCAGATATGGATACTGTCTCAGGGACTGCAACAATATTAGTAACATAATATCTTAGCAACATAATATCTTGGTATTATAAAGCCTAAGATATGCCAGTCAAGCAGGTCCTTCATGAGATGTGTTTATTTAGGACCTAGGGTACCCAAGGGTCAATTGCACTCTCTACTCTTATCCCTGTAAGTCAGACACTGCAATATTGCTGCCTGTTATGATGACCATACCTAGTTTAAAACCACAGGTGAAATGCTTCTGATTGCCCTTGGTCCCACTGAAGTTCCCTCTTCTCAGTGAAATCAGTGGCTCCGTTTTACCTGGAACTTCTCCCATCAGCACCCCTGACCCATAGAGAGATGCCATCAAAGTACTTTTCAGTGATGCTGGCACTGTCTTCATCAATGTAGATCTTGAGGTCTTGGTAGCAGAGTGTGTTCAGATCAACACGACAATCATTGGTAGGGAGTGAGTGGGTCGCACATGATAAATCCACTCTAGCGTTCCTAGCCCTCAAAGCCTGTGGTTTCCTTCCTCTACTAATACCAAAGGATTTCTAGAATTTCAGTTTCCTTTATTTACATCATTGCTATGGCCATGTTTCCATCAACAACTCCCACGTGCTCAAGCTAGACATTGAATCCAGAATCCCTGGAAGGTTACCCTATGGATAACTGCAGCCAGATGTATTCTTCTATTTGTGGCTGAAGCACTCTTAAAATCTATTCCTACACTTGTTCTCCAGTTTTTTAAGGCTTCTCATCTCAGGTTTGACTTTGAAATTGCCTCCTTTTCATCCTCTAAAGCTCTCATGGATTTGATTCTAATTATAAGTCTGAAGACAGTGATGGAAGGAGGGGCGTTACCTTGCCTTCCTCTTGCAGGGCATCTCCCTCAGGCAAGGGAATAATAGATTCTCCAGCAATGAAGGTCCAGCCTCAACCAACAAGGTATGAATTGCTCTTTCTGTTGCCAAATGCTCAGCGTGGGCTGGAACTTCAAGGTACCCTTGAAACCATTTCCTGTGGTCCTTTGCAATTTCTAGGGAACCATTCCTTCCTAATCGGTACCCTAACTTTGACACTAGAGAGAACTGGTGTGATGATGCTGGGAATTCATTATATATTTTACTTTGTCAGTCCAAGGGTCAGGTTGAACAGGCTTTATTTCTGCCTCAGCCTTGTAGTTGTAAAATATGAGATTCTTTTTGCCTGGGCATGGAGGTTTTCTGGGTTTCAGTCCGTACCTTGAGTAGAGAATTTAGGGATTTGTGCTTGTCAGTCTCTTTCTTTGAGCTATTGACTGCTCTCCACCATTTGATCCTTAAATGCCACATGCATGCTTTATGGCTAGTGTGATAGTTCTCCAAACTTTGTTCTCAATGTGTCCTCAGGCAATAATTTAGTCATTCTTATTATTGTTTGTTGTTATTGCATGCCATGAATTTCTAAGTTTTCATCCCTAGAAATTAATAGGAATTTGCCTGCCTTCAGCTTCCCTAGATTAAATAGGCAATTCAAAATCCCTGCCCCTCCTAGACTCCCCCTCACCGCCCCCTCATTCTCTCAGGCTTTCTGGACTGTGAGTCGTTCCTGGACACTTAGTTGCAAATAACAAAATGACTCTGGTTAACTTCTACAGAAAAGTAATGTATTGGAAAAGTATTAGTTAAAACACAGAATCAATGGGAAATTCTGGAGAACTAGGTTCAGAATGTCGATAAGAACAAAGGAAGTGGGGTAGTAAGGAACACAGCCAAGATCATGCCCTGGGCACGGATTGGTTAAGACACTTCAGTGGCACCACCATTCCCACTATCACCACTATGGCCACTAGCCCTGTGCTGGTGCTGGACTCTTACTGCTGCCATTTCCACTGAGAATAATTTCCAAAACCACCTCCACATCTTTGGGTTATTTCTTTGAGATTCGGCGTTAGGTGGGATCATCTGAATGGCCGAGTCTATTTCACTGGCCCTTGTCTAAGCTTCCAGGATATGGGGAGAGGAAGGATTTCTGCTCTTCAGCTTCTACAGAGGGAAGGACATTGGATCTTACTAATATTCCATACTATGGAGAATTTCCCACAAGTAGGAAGAGGGTTTAAATGTTGGGCAGGGAAAACCAAGACAAATAAAACCAAAAATAGGACCCAAAATAAGATCACTACGATATTTTTCATTCATTCAACAATCATGTATTTAGTCCTCACTATGCAGGCTATAGATTTCAACCTACCAATAGAGGTAAACTACTATTACTTAGAGGTACCTTAAAAAGTTTTGCAAACAGTGAAAAGTTATCTGAGCAGTTAGCCATTACTCATATCATGCCAAGTACAATCCCACCTGTGGGCCTTTGCACCTGATGTTTTCTCTGCTTGGAAGTCTCTTCTTCTAGAGAGCCCATAGCTAGGTCTTCACTTCCTTTACTTTTCTGTTGGATTGAGCTCTGTCAACATGGTTGAGATAGGACCTGCATTTCCCAGAATTCCTGTTCCTATAATCTTTCTACGTTAGAATTGGCAAAAAAGGAACATGCATGAGATTTGGAAGTCTGAAAAGGAGCAGTGGACCTTTGTCTAGGAAAGTTGTTATGGGCAGTGTTGATGGACAGACAGAAGTGTTCTCACTCTCCTGTCGTCCATGCTCAGATCTTTGGCTATGACCTTGTAGAGGCAATAGTTACAGGGACACAATAGCGCTCCATAGACCTTTCCATGAGCTTTATTCACGGTCCCCTTCAGTGGCTGTAAGTCATTGGCTTCTCAGAGTCCAGGCAAGCTGCAATTTGTCCGTTTAAGTTGGTCCTTTAGGAGTACTAATTAGGGACTCAGCCCCAGCTGCCAAGCCAGATCTTCACCTTCCCCAGCTCCTCCTATATTTGTGTAGGGTCTAATTCCTATAATATTTTTCTTATCCCCATCATAGCAGGACTCTGTTGAACCTAGATGGCTATATCTCTGCTCAAGGGTTGCCTAATCAGTGAGGCATCTTCTGACCACACTGTATAAAATTAGTGACCCCTCTGGCTTCAGTACTCTTTACTCTCTTTACTGTGCCTTATTTTTCTCTGTAGCACTTGCCACCATCTGATATATGACATATTCACTTGTATATTTCTTTGCTTCATCCTTCTCCCTGACTAGAGTGTAAGCTCCATGAGGGCAGAGACTCTGCCTGTTATGTTCACCGCTGTATCCTCAGTGCCTAGCACAGTGCCTGGCACATGCAGGTGTTCGACACAGATTTTGTATGAATGAATGAGTTTATTACTTTTACTTGTCTTATGTTAAATAAGGTTTTATTTGAAAAAAGGTTCTGCTAAAAAAGTTTATAATAGCTCTTTTGGATTTTGCTTTAGGAATTGGGAATATAGAGATGAACATTGTCTATTGACACATAGTAGGTGTTCAATAAACATTTGTTATATGAACATGAATGAATGAATAAGTGAATGAGTGAGTGAATAAATAGCTTTTACTTAAAGGAGCTCATAGTATCCCCAGATGTTGTTGGAGAATAGACATTAAGAAAAAATATACCAGAGGTTCACAAAATATATTTGGACCAAATGTCAAATGTCAAAATCAATATCTGCTTAAAGCTTAATATTACCATCACGGAAGAGGAAAATTTGAAAAGCTAATTTTAAATGTTATTAAAAATTAATTATTAACCATTTATTATTAAATTTCTAGTAGTTAAACTTTAAGAGTTTGGTAACAAAAGGTAGAAACAGTAATTTCTCAGCACTTCTAACTCCTATTTTTACTTAAACTTCTAGAAAAATTTTAGATTCAAAAACTATAACATGCCTTTCCTAAAGCTATCTAGCAAAATGACTCTTTCTTAATATTCATATTAAATATCAATCTATTTCCCTTCATACGTATTTGAAAACTTAAAAACATATGAATAGCTTTTATAATAAACATTGAATACTGCAGTATTTACTCTTGCAATAATAATTATACTGACATATTGATAGACTATCACATAAAGCACAATAGATTTTTTTTTTTACTTCTAAGTTACATCTAGAATGATTATCTATATTTGAAAATGGTTAACCAGATATTACAAATTAATTCAAAAGACTTGCCTTGTTGGAATGACTGATGTTATCAGGTATGATGTTGACTTACGCAGTCATGCAATCACTGGTCACACACGAGTTCAGGGATACTAGAAATGATATCAAAAGAGTCAAAACCCAAGGGCAAGCTGAAACTGAAAGGAATGTTTGGGCCAAAGCCTGAGACAGAAGCTAAGCTTTCAAGCATTCCTAAATGAATCCTTGCATTTTTACAGTACTTCATGTATTTGAGAATTTTTTGCAAACTCTTGTCTTCTCAACAACACTTTTGAGGGAGAGTGTAGACAGGGTAGCTATCATTTAGCCCATTTCATGAATGAGGAGACTGAGGTTCAGATACTTGAAGTGACTTGATGACATGGTAGGAGCCACCAGAGCTGGTTTCCTGACAGTATTTTCTGGGTTCTTTGCTCAGTGTCCTGTATTGTGGGACCCTTCACTGTTTTAACCAGGGTTCCCTGAAAAGCAGAACACAAGACAAAGACTTGTGTGCAGGTAGTCTATTTGGGAATGGTCTTGGGGAACACTTAGGAGTGAAGGACTGCAGAGGGAGATGGGGAAGGAGAAAACCAATGCAGAGGGACACCACTGAGCTCAGCGCTACTTTGGACGGCTAGCGCTGGACCCCACGAGACTTCGGAATTGCATCTCCAAACTGCCTGGGGGGAGAAAGGCAGCAGCATTTAAACACTGGATCAAGAACGACCCTATAGGCTTCATCCCCCACCGCTGCTTTCTGTGTTGCACAAACGAGAGTGCTTAGCGTTTCCCATGGACTCCCCACAACAAGGCATCAGTGAAGCTCCTGTTGAGGAGGTGGAGGACTGATTCTGCTGTCACAGTCCCTGGGTTAGAATCCTGGCACTGTCATCTGTGTGACCTTGGGCAAGTTATTTAACCTCTCTGTGCCTGTTTCTCTGTCTGGAAAATGGGATGAGAGTAACAGCCCCTTCATTATAGGGTTTACCTGGTTTAACACGTGAAAAGTGCTTTGAATGATGCCTGGTGCCGGGGAGATGCTCAGGGAGTGTTAGACGCCACTGCTGGCCTTCTCAAAGTCTGGGTTTAGGACCTGAGCTTAACTTTGGAAGCAGTTGGGAGCCCCTCACGTGTTGAGCAGTGCACTGATGCGATCGGAGCTTGGTTTTAGGACAATTAACTTGCCAGCCTCTTTTGGATGTACTCAGAGGCCCCCAAACTGAAAGCAGGGACTTTTGTGGCTGTCCAGGTGTGAAGGATCTAACAAATCCCACTGTCACAGGTACAGTTAACTGATGACCAAGTTCTCCTAAGGGTCAACAGAGAGATGAGAAGAATTCCTTGGTGTTGCCTACCTGGCCTCACTCCGCAAGGATACTGATATCAGACAACAGTATTTCATGCTTTAGGAACTGGAAAATAGAAGGAAGCCTGCTGTTTACATTATTTAGTAGCTTGGCACGGTTGAAGGAACTCAGGTTTAGACCTCTAGATTCTCATTTGTATCCTGCCTCTGGTGGCCTTTGGCAAGTTCTTTACCTCTCTGAGATTTAAGAAGGTTATCGTCTATAAAATAGGGAAAATATGTTACACCTTAGTTCTTTTGAAGAATTAATGAGTCAATGCTGTACAGACCCTGGTATAATGTGGAGCTCTCACTAGGCCCTCAATAAATAGTGGATATTAGCATATATATTATTATTACTGTTGTTAATATTATTTTATAGGGTTTCGGTAAGGAGTAAAAGAGACGAGGAATGTAAATTGCCTAGGATGATTTGTATTTGGTGTCTGGTATGTAGTAGGTTCTTAATAAATAACAGTTTGCATTCGTCCTCCCCTCCCACTGGGCTGCTTGACCTTCCTCGGGGAGTCTGGGATGTTGCCAATGTCAGGCAAGGCTTATCAACCCTATCTCTGGTTCATGGTCCAACAAAGTGTGAGTTTTCTTCTCTCCTTGGTTCTCTGGTGCCCAGGAGGACTTCCCTGAAGCAGTGTCAACAGCCCCTTTAAGGTTCGCACTGCCTTGCCAACAGAACTGCCTCTTCTCAGTGACGTGCACCTACAGTTTCTCATGGATGCAAACCTATGTGATCTCAGCTGGATACGCTTCCCTTGCCCATTTCCCTGGCCCGCCTCAGGACTGTTGAGACAGAACCCACTCTGTTGCAGTCTTTGCCGAAGGTCTGAACAGCCACCCACTTGAAGAATAAAGTCCATTTTCTATACAAAAGCAAGGACTAGCTTTAAGCACCTCTCTTAACTTTTGTGCATGGCTTTATATTTTTAAAAGTTCCTTCCCACCATTTATCATCTGTGTAAGCACATCTACTTATCTATAGTTGCTAAACGAATACCCAGTGGGAATACACAATTCTGTGTTAAAGTATCTGGACCTCCAAAAAGGGATTTTGCAAATTAACTCACAAGATTTAGATTGGGGAGTTGATTGAAATCAGTTGAAGCACTGAGAGCACAGGCAACCAGAGAGGTTAGTACAAGAACAAGTGCTCAGAGAATGAGACAGGTCAGCTTTCAAAGGAAAAAGTTTGCTGGTTTAGTCTTTTGTTTGATAAGTACTTATTGAGCAACTATTACATGCCAGGCATTCATCTAGGTGCTAAAGAAAAACAGGAAACAAATAGACAAAAATTCTTGTCCTCATGGAGCTTACATCCTAAAGGGGAGTCAGAAATGAAACAAAATAAGTAAAATATATAGTGTGTTAGATAGTAGTAACTTTTAAAGAAAGAAATCAAGCTGGAGGGGGTTATAAATTGTTGGTGCTGTTGTTGTGGGCATTGGGGATGGCCTTGGTGGTGGTGAGAGAACTGAAATTTACCAAATGCTCTATTGGACATTGTCACTGCCCTCAGGGGAGTGTGGCAGGAGGTGTGGGCTGCCCACCAAAATGTATTCTTTTCTTCTTCTATGGTAATAAGATTATAGGTAGGACAGATGTGTCAGCCAAGCCAGGCTCTGTATTTTCCAGCCCCATTTTAGAGTAAGGTGTGGCCATGGGGCTAAGTTCTCTCCAGTACAGTGTGAGTAGAAGTGGCATCGGTCACACCACAGGGAGTACCTCCTGCATGTGTCCTTCCTCCCTGCCTTCCCCTGGGCTGGGATGACAAATACCAGAGGTGCCTTGGAAGGCAGGTGTTGCAGATGCCAGATCCAAGGTCGGCCTGAGTCCTTGAATGACCACATGGAGGAGAGCTGCCCACTGACCTGGAATACCCCCTCTTGGCTGTTAGTGAGAAAGAAACATCTGTCTTGTTAGTGCCATTCTATTTTGGGGGTCTAGTTGCTACAACTGTTTAACCCTAACTAATATATGGAACACTCATGTATCTTTAAAACTAAATAGCATGGTTGATTGCTATATTTTAGTCACATGTAAAAAGAAAAAGCTATGGTGGCAGAGAAAAGGAATGCTTAATTCTTTCAGCTTGGGTGGGTTAGGATCAAGCTGGGGGAGGTATGAAAAAGGAGATGATATTTGAGCTGAGTTTAGAAGAATGAACAAGAATTCACTCTGGGGAGGAAAAGGGGAAAGTGCACTCTATATTGAAGTCACAGCTGGAATAAAAGCTCATAGGCATGAAAGTGCCTATTTCGTGTTAGCTGTGTATGTATGTGTGTTTTAACTCCTGTAGTCATGAAGAAGTGAGAGAACATGGTGTAGTCCTAAGCCTTTGTTCTAATGATCTCAATTTGACTTCATATTATTGAATGTGGGAAGTATGATGTAGTAAAAAAAAAAATTGTATGTTGCAAAGCTAAACGTAGCTGTTGTTAACATTTCCAAAAATTTCAAAGATGACATTCACAAGGTTGTAAAACATGTTTGACTCTTTTCAAAGTGTCTGAGTGTTCTTAGTTACAAGGCTCTAGATAGCAGGTTAAAGTGTGAGCCCGCTTCTCAGAAACCTGAATTCAATCACAGCTGAGATGGTTTCTAAAAACAGATGCCTATAGTTGCAAAGGTACAATTAAGATGGTTAAAAGGATTACAGTTTCAGCATAGGCACAAAGGAATATGACCCTATTCTAGTTATCAGACAATATAGATTATGTCAGTAGATACTAGAGAATGTGTATCTAATGTGTGTAACTCAGTGTGCCATTTCCTTTTGTGCTTGAAGCTACCACTTCCCGTGCTCTATTACTGAACTATGTGACAGCACTATGATAAGAGTCTGACATACTGGTAAGCCAGGTATTATGTGTCCTCATTTGACAGATGAGGAATTTGAGGCACCAGAGCCCGAGTACTTGTTCAATTTCATAGGATTACTAAATTCCACGGCAGGAATTTGAGGAGGTCCATTTGACTCCAAAGCTGATTTTATTAACAACAACATTCCTTCTTTGCTTCTCTTGAACATCTACTTTTTATTTTCAGGCTATGTATTTTTAAACCCTGTCCAGGTTTTGGAGATATCAGACTATTATTTTTTGGGATTATGTGTTTAATCATCATGTTTTCAAAACCTCCACCAACAACAAGTATTCTTTTTCAATTCTGTCCTCGGGGGCCATGCTGACCTTTCGACAAGCCATAGTTTCAATATGAGTGTGTGTCAAGTGTTTTGCAATACAGGGCAATTTTTTTTTTGTTTTTATTTTGGCCAAGCATTACCTTACTGGGTCACAGGACACCCAGATTATGCAGGATTTCAAGGCATCCATATATCAGCATAAATCACCCTTAAATCTCTGGATAAAACAAGGTCAGCTCAGTCTTAATTTTTTCTCTAAATTTTGGGGTAAGTAGTTAAGCTTTGACATTTATCATCAGGAAATTGGTGATATTCTTAGGAAAAAAATGCTTTCGTAGTTTGTGTCATCTATCAGCATTGGAGGAGTGATAAGGAGGGGCTAACAGTGATTCAGTGTCAGCCACGTGTCAGATACCACGCTTATGTTCTTTTATTTAATCAACACCAATCAAGCTTATATGAGGCAAACACTATCATTTCAGTTTTTACAGATGAGGAATCTGAGACTCAGATTTGTCCAAGGTCACCCAGTTCCTAGGTGGTAATTCTGGAATTAAACTGAAGCCCATCAGTTTCCATAGTCCAATATCTTTTCACCACATGATGCTTGAGTGATTAGAATGAATTGTTCTGTTTAGACAAATTTCTCTAGGCTCCTGTTTTCTGAAGTCTGGAGTCACGAAATGGACTTTGTGGATTGTTGTTGACATTTAAAGTAATAGAATAGAGCAAAAATCTTACAGGATGTTCCGTACAATAAGGACAAGTCTTGTTTTGTGACGCTTCTGTTTCAGGTCTGTATACATAGATGTATTTAGTTGTGTCTGAGAATGTGACCTGACTACCTTGTAGAAGTATTTTATCATAGGTTGCAGGCAAGAGTTCTCTATCATCCTTCTCTCATGCTCTGGTCCAGACACTAAATATCCTATAGACTTCTCAAGTTCTCAGGTTCAAAACTTTGCAGCCCTGCTCCTCTTTCGGTGTTCTTTAGGGGTTAGGGGTGTCATGATTCAACCCATCACGACCATCCTCAGTAACTGCCACTTTCTTAACTATCACATCTAATCTGCTTTTTAGTTATATCAAATTTACTTAGGAACTAAATCTTGAAATTCTCCTTTTCATCCCCTCCTCCCCTGCTGTTGACTTTGGAGGCAGGGATGCAGTTTACTCCAAACCCATATCCTGGGCAGCTAGATACCTGCAGACCCACTTTTGTCTTTCCCTCTCCCTCTCTCTTTTGCTTTGCTGCCAGAGTGCATCCCTTGGATTCTGCACTTATTATTGAAGAATAATCTCCTTTGTGATCTTATTTAATATGGATTGAGCAGACAGCACATCTGACCATATTACCTCCCACCACCCTTGTTTAAAACCTTTCCATAGACCTCCTTGTTTAGAGCAGAGTCTCTGCAGAGGGGTATATATTTCTTGGGAAGTGCTCGAGGCAATGATTGGGGTGAAGAGGAAAATATTGCTTCCCATATTTAGTCTATTGGTAGAGAAATAAACATATATAATTTATAAAGATATAAATACACACATGTTACAGGCATAGACTCATTTCTCTTTTCTTCACAAAGAAGGGGATACAATCCAAACGTTTGGCCACTGTAGTACAGACCAGAGGTCTGAACGTTCCTTTGCTTTCCGTGCAAAGCTCTCTGGTGCCAGTTTCACTTTCCAGATTCACGTCTGGTTGTCTCCCAGCCCTTTCTCTCTTCATTCGTACTCTCTGATCCTGCTTACTAAGCAAGCATATTTTCTAGATTTGAAGATGTATTTTTTTCATATTCTAATATTTCTGAGATGCACTTTGTACTTATTGTTAAAATAAATTTTCCATTAGCCAGTTAGGGAAGTAAGTTGTGATAGAGTGGGCCCTGCCTCTGTGTGTGTGTGTGTGTGTGAACATAGGCTCCAAATCTATTACTATATTTACCTCTCCTATCTTTGAAAATGCTATCATGCAAGGACCAATTCCTGTCAGCGGCTTCCAGCCAATTTGTGTGTGTGTGTTTTAAAGAACTTTCTAATGCAGGGATAGAAAATAAATAGTAAAAGAATATAAAAAATGCTAGCAACAGTCATCTATGGATAGTAGAATTATAGGTGGTTATGTTTTCTTTATACACTCCTATAGTCAAATTTTGTATAGTTCTCAGATAGTACTTTTTATTATCATACATTTCATTTGAACAGAATATACTATGCACATATCAGGTATAAAGCATAATAAGCACTCCTGCACCCACCCCTCTGTTTAAGAAATAAAAGCTTATTGATGCTTTTGAAGTCCCCCAGTGTGCTCCTCTCCAACATCTTTAATGGTTAAGAGGGAATTCTTTCAAATATTTGGAAAATAATGCTTTGTTATTTATATGCAACATTTCTCTATTGATTTATGGCTTGTATTTTCTTTTCTTTTTCTTTTTCTTTTTTTTTTTTTTTTGCAGTATGTGGGCCTCTCACTGCTGTGGCCTCTCCCGTTGCGGAGCACAGGCTCCGGACGCGCAGGCTCAGCGGCCCAGCTGCTCCGCGGCATGTGGGATCTTCCCGGACCGGGGCACGAACCCGTGTCCCCTGCATCGGCAGGCGGACTCCCAACCACTGCGCCACCAGGGAAGCCCTTATTTTCATTTTTTTTTACAAGCTCTTTTGACAAACAGAAGCTTTTAATTTTAATGTAGTCACATTTATCAATTTTATTTATGTATGTATTATGGTTAGTGTCTCCTGTCTTGTTGCAGAATCTTTCCCTTTACCAAGATTATAAAGACCTTTTATACTTTCCTTTAAATTTTTAAAGTTCTACTTTTTACAGTGAGGTACTTAATCCACTGGAATTAATCATTATGTATGATGGGAGGTAGTCTAAATTTTATATTTTTCCCCATAATTTATACTGAATATTCCTAATGCTGTTTATTAAATCGCTGGTCTTTCCCCCCTACCTGCAGAGCTGCTTCTGCTATGAACCAAGTTTCCACATATTCAGGAAGGTATCTTGGCTCTCAACTTTTGAATCTCGATTTATGAGGGACAATAGCCTGTCACTTTTATTTTTTATTCTATCTTTGACTAGATTTGGCATCGAGATTATACTAACCTCATAAAACTAGTTGGGGAATATTTCTTTTTCTGTTCTTTAAAAGACTTTGTACAGTATTGGAATTATCTGTTCCTTGAGAGTTTGGTAGAATTCACTTGTAAAACCATCCGTCTGAGCCTGGAATTTTCTTTGTGGGAAGATTTAAAACAAGTCTTCAGTTTCTTTACTGGTTATGGTAGTGTTTAAGCTTTTCATTTCTTTTTGTGTCAGACAAAGTGGATGAATCCCTAAAAAATATAACATAATAAAACTAAGAGGTTAATATTTAGCATTGCATAATTCAATTAAGGGGAGGAAATTTATGAATATTATCAAATAGCAAATGCAAATGAAATCCTGCTGTTCTAAAATACGTCTAAAAATTATACTGTCATAAAGGTATAGATGAGATCAAGGTGTGCGTAAGTTGTGAGTCACTCTTACGCTATGCATAACCTCTAATGTCTAAAAATGATTCAGAAGTATTTTTGGATGCTGAATATATAAAAGACACAGGGAAATTGATGGTGATGTAAAGTGTTCTATAAAGGTGGGGACACATATATGCTATTATGGGTATAATTTTTATATGTGTTTATTTAGTAACACGTCTTTCCTTTTTATCCCCCCTTAGGAAAGTATAATGAGTGGCTTGCATGAAAAACAATGTACTCTTGGAACCAAGGAAATATCATCCCTGTTTTTTGACAAAGTCTCAATTTTTCTCATATCTATGCTTTTGAGTAAGCAGTTTCCTATCTTCGTTGCCTGGTGAACTTTTTAAGACACAGTTTAAACCAATGTCTTGTGTGACAACTTTCTGAATGTTCTCCATGTCTCTATCAAAATTAGGAGTAAAACAGAAGTTTCTGTTCTGATTTATTGAGTCATTCTTCACCATTAGGCTGTGAGCACCTTGGGAAGGGGCCACATCCTAATCACTTCCGTGTACACTATAGACAGTGCAGTGTCTTACACATAGCAGGTAACTGCTTTTCAGGAATATTTATTAGAAGAGCAAGCTGTACTTATGGTCATCTCCCACTTCCTTGCTTCTTTCATACCTTATCTGTACGGAATCAGAGATCCACGTCAGAAATGAAACTGTGTGGAACATCTTAGCAGATCATTTATCTTCCTCCTTATAAATCCCTCATTATCTGGCTATTCAATTTGGTAGCTGGAGGGTGAGGAGGGGGTCGTGGCAGTCTTTTATATCTTTCCTGTTTTCACTTTGAGCTAGGTCTCACTTATTCTTGTCTGGTCTGATGCTATTTTATTTGATTCCCTTGGGCCTCCAGTAACCAGACCTGTGGTGTAATCTTACACCTAATTAGACACTCAAGCAGCAAGCCCTGGCCTCTGCCATTTGAGGGATGATTTATTTTTCTTTGTTGTGCTCAAGAAAGGAGAGACTACGAAGTCATTTGAGAGGTCAACTATTCATGTCCTCCCACCCCCTGCCTCCTTGGGCACTTCTCTCTGGAGGCCCTGCAGTAGATGCGGGTGGGTAGAAGGGTGGTCTCCCACTGAAGCATTCAGAGAGAGACAGGGTTATACCTTGGTCCTCTGTCGTGCTCCCTCAACATGGGTCTGATGGCATCACTCTCCTGCTTAAAATCCACAGCTAGCTCCACAAAACTCTTCAACTTCTGCAAACACCCCTCAGGGCCCTGCTTCTGCTTTGTTCCCTAACCTCACCTCTCAGATGACGTATTCATGGGGAAAATGCCAGGCAACTGGAAAATTGTGTAGTTCTTCAAACACAGCATTCCATTTCCCATTCCCAGCTATGAACATAGTTTTCTTCTGCCTGGAATGCTCTTTCCCTGCATCCTCTCCCTCCCCATTCTTCTTCAGGTAGTCAGCTCAGTATGACTCTTCAAAATTCTGTCTTTTTCTCCTCCTCCTGGAAGCCTTCCATGATGCCCCCACCACCACCACCAGCCTGGGATAAGTTCTATTCTTTCTTATTCTCAGTACATCCTCTTGCCCCATTACTTAAGCACTTGTATCACATTTTATTGTGATTGTTGACTTACAGGTCTTATCTTCCCACCAGAGTATAAACTCTTGGAAACTAAAGTAAAAATGCTGTCAGTGCATGTAACAGAGTGTCTTGTACAGAGTAGGTCTTAGGTTAATATTCTTAGGAAATGAATTAATTAATCAAAGAGGAGTGAGGGGAAGGAAGCCCAGATGTTGTATAAGATGCAGGAGCAGGGCTGGGGAGAAGCCAAGCTGATCATGAAGCATTGGACAAATGGGAGGCACACTGTCCAGGGTCCATGGGGGTGCTATTTACAAGAGCTCCTAGTGTGCCTTTTAGGAGAGAAAATGACTGGAGCCATTGGGTCTAATGGTTGATCCCAGGGCCAGGATCACTTTTAGTGAGAAATAATGGAATAATGGCAACCTCATATACCACAGTTAAGTGTAAATACTGGATGGAAAAGGAACTCATTTCAAAGGACCAAGCTGGTGCATCAAGTTGGCTTTGACACAGGTCGGTGGTCAGCGAGGAGTGAGAGACTGAGCAAAATTCAGGGCAGGATCTTTCAAATTGTCTTCTAGTATGAACCCAGGGAATTGAGTAGTGCTCCAAGGGAGACGGGGACTGTGGAGAACTGAAAAATGAAATTGGGTTAAAGAGTGGAGCCACTGGAGATGCTACTGGGTACCAGAAAAATCAGAAATTTAATGTACATGGGAGGAGGGTACTTCCCCACACCAGGATGAGAGGAGGATCCTTGTATGTAGTGACTGTTGGGGTGAATGGATAACCTTCTCGTAATGGTCACCTTAAAATGGACAACACAGCCTGGCAAGACAATCCAAGTTCCTCCTAAGATTCAGCCATGGATGCCATTCCCTGTCTTATTTCTGAGCAAGTTCTTTGACCTGTACTTCTACCTAGTTCCAAGCTGCTTCTGATCCTGCCTGTCTCTGACTTGATGAGGTTCTTCTACTTGCTCAACCTGCCTCTCTTGGCTGATTTGATCCTGGACCCCACTTCCTTGGTGCTGATCTCAGGGTCTCTAGACAATAATTCTGGTAACCCAGCCGATGACCCTGCCTCTTGTTGTCTCTAGCAAACATCCCTGCCAGTGCACCCTAATTCCAGCCCGCACTTTCTTTGTGCTTTCTTCGTGCTTTCTTCTTCCCCTCTTCCCAGCAGACTTTGCAGTCCTGTAATTGAAAACCAGAGACAGAGAAATGACTTCATGGCAACACAGATGATGTCACAAGAGTCCCTAACCTGTTCTCTGAGCATTAAACCTCTTCTGAGGTTCCTACTGAAAGAGGGGACATGGCTGGCCATGTTGATGCCACACACCCTACCTGGCCACCACCAGTTGGGGTACAAGTGGGCAGCTGATTCAAGGGCAGTTGTGTATAGGAGAGAACAGGGACAACCAGATTGTCCCTTGAGAGAGACTCAAAGCGCATAGTCAAACAGTGGTGAGTGGTTGAATTTGAGGTTAGTTACATATGGTGGCCAAGCAGAGAAATCTGGAGGGCAGAGAGGGTTGGGAGATTCTAACAGGTTCACATAGAAGCTGAGACCCCATGATACTATTGGTGCCTGTTGATGTTCTGTGAGGTCCAGCTGTGTTTTGTTTCCAGGCAATGTCTATGTAGTTCCTTTCCTGCCATTCTGGTTTTTGTTTTATTTTGTTTTTGCTAGTTCAAGTATGACCTATTGTCTTTGCAACCAAAGAGCCCTGCCTGGGGATGGGGATGCGGGGTGAGGTGGAAGGCTAGTAGACAGGGGGGCTGGAGCATCAGAACTGAAGTTGGATGGACATTTGAGATGAACAAGGGGAATTTGAGGAGGAATGGTTTGGCAGAGGGCAGATGCCAAGGATAAGTGGAGAGGAAAACTGTTGTGGTCTTTTGGGACCAAGAGAGCCACCATCAGGCACACCCTGATTAGAGAGGAAGGACTGGGATGGGACTTCCATGCTGGATCTTGAATCATTTCTGGGACCCCTCTTCTTGACTATCCCCCAATGCTGGATGGTGTGGGTAAGCTCTGCACAAATATCGGTATTTAATGTGCCAGGTACTGGCGCAAGAGTTTAACGTGCAGTAGTAATCTGTTAATTCTCACAATATTTCGAAGTATGTCTTACTATATTTCCATTTCACAGATGAGGAAACTGAAGGTTAGGAAGGCTAAGCTGCCTGCTCCAAATCACACAGTGCAAGTGGGGGAAACTGGATCTGAAAGCAGATGTGCCAAAGCCCATGCTTTTTAGCCAGACTTAGTGCCTTCTTCACCCATGGGTCACAGCATACTTTGGTGTAAGCCTCTCTGATGACTCTCCTGCTTTCAAACGGCTGCTCTAAAAGGGCACATAGTTTCCCATGCCCTGCTTCCCTTTCTATAGCCAGGTCATGCTGGATCCAGGAGGTGCTTGCAGACTGCTCTCAACGAATGCTGCCAAGAGGCATTACCCAAATGTGAAATGATTTTCTTTTGGAGCAAAAATACATGAGTAATAAGAACTGGATTCCAAAAGCAACAAGCACCGGACTATTTTTTGTTCTTGAAGAAATGTTAAACTTGAAAGGGCAAAGTTCTTAAATTGCTTTTTGAAGTTCAGGCTATTTTTTAGCCTTTCAAACTTTAAAGGATGAGACTAGCCTTTAAATATGTGGGGTGCATAGAGTCTTGTCACCCTGGGAAGAAAGAATGATACACAGAGTAGCACAAGGGAAGCCGAGATGCTTTTTCTCGGTTATTCCAATCGCCAGGGTAGCTTCAAGCTTCTCAAGGGAGGCAGGAAATTTTACTACAAATTTAATTTATTTCACTGTAATTTCAAAAGCTGTGGTTATCCCCTGAGGTAGCATGGGTCCATTGGAGCTACTTGCTTGCAGAGGGAATTTGGCCAAGATCCTTATTTTTGTGGGGCTTCAGTTGCTCCTTCTGCCAAGTGAAGACAGTTGTACCCACACCACAGGGCCACTTGGGAGGGGAAATAAGATAAGGGATGTAAAGGCTCTTGACAATGTAATGGGCTCTTTAAGTGTAGAGGATGATTATCACACATTCTTCCTGACCATGTTTTCTATTAAGGATGTGGTTTTGGCATGCAGAAACGGCAGCAAAGGACATTCATTCATTCAAGACATAACCGTTGTCATCTACTATATATTGCTCATCATCATATCTGAAGAGCTTAACACGGTGACTAAGACCGATACAGAGCCTTTCCTCACGGGGCTGGAGTCTGGCTGGAGACACAATTCATTATGTGAAGAAGCAGGTAATAATGAAAGATCCTGACATAACTCGAGATGTAGAGGAGTGCTTGGAAGCGTCTTCTCATTCAGACTTGGCGAGGAGAAAATGCTTTGTACTCTGGTGCTGTTAGGAGCTGAACTGTGTCCCTCCAAAATTCATATGTTGAAGACTTAACCCCCAGTACCTCAGAATGTGACTGTATTTGGAGATAGAGTTTTTTTAAAGGTACTGAAGGTAAAATTAGGTCACGTGGGTGGGCACTAGTCCAATATGACTGGTGTCCTTCTAAGAGGAGGAGATTAGGACACAGATAGGCACAAGCACAGAGGAAAGACCAAGTGGAGTCAGAGGGGAGATGGCTGTCTGCAAGCCAAGGAGAGAGGGCTAAGGAAACACAGCCCTGTCAACACCATGATCTTGAACTTCTAGCCTCTGGAACTGGGAGAAAATAAATTTCTATTTTTTAAGCCTCCCAGCTGGTGGTACTTTGTTATGGCAGCCTGAGCAGACTAATATAGGTACTAAGTATACACTCAACAAATATTTATTGAATGAATGAATAAATGAAAATGAGACTTAGCTGAGCCCTGATCCATGGGTAGCAGTTAGCCAGGCTAAGGGTATGTGTAAGGGAGAAAGAGGCATGGGCAGACTACTCCAGGCACAGGGTGCAGTATGTGGAAAGCATGGGGAACAAAATGTGTTCGGTACAACTACAGCATAGAGAACATAGAGGGTGGAGGAGATGAAAGTGGAGGGGTAGTCAGGGACTGGTCAAGCTGGGCCATGTAAGCCAGGCTAAGGATGAGAATCCCTCCAGGGGGCCCTACTACCCCCAGATAAGATGCAGTTACACTTTTTTTTTTTTGAGGTACGTGGGCCTCTCACTGTTGTGGCCTCTCCTATTGCGGAGCACAGGCTCCGGACACGCAGTCTCAGCGGCCATGGCTCACAGGCCCAGCCGCTCCACGGCATGTGGGATCTTCCCGGACCGGGGCATGAACCCGTGTCCCCTGCATCGGCAGGCGGACTCTCAACCACTGTGCCACCAGGGAAGCCCGCAGTTACACATTTTATGCATGTGCTTTTACATAACACACAATTCAGTGAGGACTGTGACCCTAACTACCAAAGGTCGGGTATATGAATTATTTCATTCAAGCTTCACAACAAACTTATGGGGTTCTATTATTATCCCATTTTACAGATGAAGAAACAGAGGCTCAAAGAGATTAATTAATTTCCCTCAAGACAAATGACTAGGAGGTAACAGAGCAGGGCTCAGACTCAGTTTAGTGTACAGCTCTCAGCACTGCAGTTATACCTCTCTGGGATCTACGTGGCTCTGGCCGGGGTGCCTCTCACTGGGAGACTTGGGTCCTCAGAGTTTAGGTGAGAAAGTTGTCAAGAGTGAAGGCCTTCTACTTGCTGCAGGGGCGTGTGTGTGTGTGCGCGCGTGTGTGCATGCACGTGTATCCCTGTGGCTGGATTACATGAGAAGAGGCTTCTGTGGACAGCAGGATTGGAAGTAAATCTTCCTGCCATGTGTGCTGTCAGGGAACAGGGAAGATGCCCCGTCCCCAGGCAAAGTCAGCAGCAACTTCACTGGAAAGTCCATGTAATCTGGGACAAGAGAGTATTGCCAGGACATCAGCGGTCACCTTTTTCCTTGCCCCTCACCTTTCTATGTGGAAGCCTCAAGCACGTGGCATCTCTCCTCATTCCTTCCTTCTCCTAGTGGGGAGAGGAACGCCCCTGCGATGGTGGGTGTGGGAGGCTGCCTGCCTCCAGGGAGAGGGTGTCCTGGTCTGTTCTCAGCCATACCTAGGCAGCCTGTCCTGCTGGGAACCAGCAGCTTCCAGCGTGCCCCTCCTCCCCCCGCCCACCCTGTGCCAGGTGGGTGAGTTTAATTTCGGGCTGCAGCGTTGTTGACTGGCCCTTTGACCATATCTCACACCATATGCTCCATTTATCAGTATAAAAGCTAACAGTTTTCTGTATATCTGCCTGTCTCCCAGGTTTATCTTAGTTGGTCTGAATTACAAGAAAAAAGATACATTATTTGCTTATATCCTAAAGTTGGAATGCACTGGATTAATAACAAAGAGGTGCTTAATGTGGGTGAGGGTCGCTCAAACAATGGAGGGCGGAGATGCTCCGGCTAATTCCCCACCTGTGCATTTCCTGTCGCCTGTATACATGTGCCAGGGTTATTTTCTGGAGAGAGTGGGGATTTGGGGAGACTTTCAGCTTGTAAGCCACCTGCAGATTGATTTTTCAAGTATTTTCCCTGTTAAATATTTTTGATATTTTTGTATAAGGAATGCTGATGAGAAAGTTGGATGATGCACCGACAGTTTTGTAAAACTGTGAGCTCTGTGAAAGGCAGGGGGCGGAAGGGAGGGTGTTATCTATTATCTCTTGCCATAATAAGGGTGTCTAACAAGCAACCATAAAACTTCAATGCCTATGATAATAAGTAAGCCTTTCTCTGTCAGGAGCTCACTGGGGATCAGCAAGGCAGCTCTGCTGGTCTCGTCTGGGCTTGCTCGCCATGTTGGGGATTGGCTGGCCGATGGTTGATCCAGCATGGCCTCCACTGGGTTTGCTGGGGTCACCCTGCCTTGCTCTGTGTGTCCCTCATTCTTCAGCAGACTAGCCCAGGCATGGTCTTCTGACACATGGCAGAGGTGCAAGTGAGCAAAGGGACACGTGTGGTGCCTCTGTGGCCTAGGCTCAGAAGTGGCACAGTGTCCCGTCCACCTGGTGAGAGTGGCTAAAGTGAGTCACGTGAGGGTGTGGGAGATGTACTCTACCTTTTAGAGAGAAACTCCGCAGTCCAGAAGCTTAGGGAGGAGTAAAATAGAGGGGGCCTCAATGCGATCAATCTAGCACAGCAGGGGAGAGAGGAAACCCTGGTGAGAACAAGATACTAGTGATACTTCATACTGGCCCCCTCACCACAGGGTGACCTGGATGGAAGAGTACTTATACCCCCTGCCCAGGGCTGCCATCCGCCAGGATGCATAGTCTGGCTTTGTGTTGGGCTGGTGTTCATTGTGATGGGTCAGTGCCTGTGCTGTTCTGGTTGTTGAGCCTTTTGAATATCCCCTCCCTGCATCCACCACTAACAAACCGCATCTTAGAAGTTTTTGATCGTTAAAGATTTCTATTATCTTTGCCCTGCTAGGTTTGGGGCTATCTCTTCTCCAGCATGGTCTCCTCACACTATGAGCAGAGTTGTCTTTCTAAAACACTCCTTACCCTATTTAAATCCTCTGTGGATTTCCGTATTCTGTCTATTACCTGTTCATCCACAGCCCCATCCCCCATGACTGAGATAATTACAGCTGTTTGTTTCGAACCATGGACCTTTAGTTGTGCTGGACCCTCTGCTCAGAAGCCCTGCCTAATCTCCCCTTTCTATCTCACTCTTGTTCTACATCCCTTCAGGCTGTGGCTTAGGCATCCCATCCTCCAGGAAGTCTACCTGCCCTTATCCCCAGCCGGGTGGAATGAGACTTGCTCCTTGGTGTTAATGAGGCCACCCATGGTCCCCTTAGCACAGCGCTTACCATGCTCTGCTATTATCCTCTCTTTGTCTGCCTCCTGCTCCAGACTTGAGCTTGGGGTGAGGGGGCAGCAAAGACTCAGTCTTATTTGGGTTGGTATCCACAGCACCTCTGACAGAGCCTGGCACACTACAGGTACTCACTAATTTGTTTTGTTTTGTTTTAGAGAAAATAGGTATTTACACAATTTACAATACATATCCAGTAAAGCACAGACTATTCCTCCATTCTCCAGTGTGCCTATGAGCACACACACACACACACACACACACACGCAAACACGCGCACACACACGCACACACACGCACACACTTGCACTCTCCTTCCCCTTCTTTCCCACTCCAGTTCTCTTTCTTTCTCCCTGATGCATGGCAGTACACACATACCCAAAGGGTTCACACAGGGTGCTAAGTAAAGTAATTGAAAGCTTCTGCTTTGATGTTTTTTTTATTTCAGGAAGCTACTTGAACAGAGGGTAATTATTGCTGTTAATAGCAATAATTTCCCCATAATCTGGTTACATGTCCTATTTCATTTTAACGATCAGAGCAGCTGTCTTTAAACAAGTCTGGACGGGCCTCTGGGGACAGGGCTTCCTGAGGCATATTCTCCTTGGTCTAATTACTCCACTGCTGGAACGTGTCTGAGGAGGAAGCGGAGGGTGGGGTCACAGTCCTCCCTTTCCCTCCATCCCGGAGTCTTCTAGAACACTGAACTTCCTGGCGCTTTTCCACAGCAAGTCCACCTTGCCACAGGAGGAGAGGCAGGTAGGGTTCCAATCTCATCATCTCCCTTACTCCGAGGGGCAGTGAGATGCTTTCCGGAGCCAGGACCACAGCTCCAAGGGAGCATGCTTCCTTTTCCTTCTTTTCATAGGCGGCTGATAACATGGGAAGCCACCAACCATATCAACGCCTTGCAGCCTCTCAGATCTTTTTTTTTTTTCTCCTTAAAACTTGCTTTACAGGAGGAAATGAGGCTGCTTCAGATGGTTTCACTTTAAAACAAAACATAGGATTCTATGCCCTATGCATTTGCTAAACATTTACTGAGGCTGTAGCTGCCAGCTCACTAGTTCGGCAACATTTGTGCATGCTCCCTTTGGCTTCCTGGTCTGGAGTTTCCTCCCCAGGCATGCTGTTTCATTTAATACCACTAGCTCTGGAGCCATCCCCACCTACATTTCGGTCCCTTCTCAGCCACCCACTAGCATCTGTGACCTTGGAAAGTCCCTGCATCTTTTGGCATCTCTGAATATTAGTTCCTTATTTGTAAAGTGTGACTAAAAATACCTGTCTTGTGTGGTTGACCTGAGGATTAGGCAAGGCAGCTGCATACATACAGGTAGTAAATGATTGCTTCTGGTCCTTACTTTACGGGCAGTCTTAGTGGGAGAGGCTTAATGAGCTGTTTAAACACACCTGGGCAGAAAATGCAACTTTCAGAAAATCCACTGAGACAGGAAACATGGCCCTTTAGGAAACAATGGATTTCAACTAAAGTTCATCTTTCCCAAATCACAAAGGAACAGAGATGACCCACTGGTCATCAGGTAGACTCATGTGGGAGAGAAAACGATACCTTTGGCATTTTCCCTTTAGCTCATTGTACCTACCTAACAGCTGTTTTCAATATGTTAACAATTTAGGAAAACAGAATGATACCTTGGAAATTTTAGTCCCACGGTTAGGAAAAGACCTGCAGGAAGAGAAGGGTTGTCTTTAATCGGGTCATTTCACTTGACCCATGGTGGGTTTTATTTTATTTTATTTTTAAATGAAATAAACCTTTAGAAAAATTATTGTTCTCCACACACACACACACACACACACACACACACACATATACACACATATATATATATATATATATTTAATGCACACTTCCTGGCTTTAAAAGGGTTGGTTCCATAATTGAAGCAAATATAAAATATATAAAATGACAAATGGAAACATATGCTGGCACTACCCATGGTGAGTTCTCTTTTGACAAAAAGTATTTCCAGGAACTGTTACAAAATTTTCAGGCCATGTGAGGCAGTTTGGATAGGATATGGAGACTATCTGTTTTCTTTAACACAATACTATTAATGTCCTGGTCTACAAATTGAAAAACATGCTTATTTGTATATTCATTCTTTTCTCCCTAAGTCTTTTGCCTCAATGGTATGAGACTATGTGGAAAAATAGAAGGGAATGAGGCTTTGGAACTAGAGTTGAAAGCAGTGCCTCATGAATAGGGGTTTGAGTGATAATAATTCACACTCTCTGGGCTCTGAACCAATTGAGAAATAAACACAAGAGACAGAAGGATGAAAGCAAAAGTTCTGGCTTCACTGTTGGTAGCATTGCATTGGATGGCAGGGCTTGGATCTGAGGCCAAATAGACTTCCTATCCTTTCCCCCCAAGAACAGGATTTTAGATGACACATTTAAGAAAGTGTGAGTCCACAGAATGGACAAATGCTTCCACAGCCTGCTGCAAGAAGAATTGCTGCCCCTCAGCCAGCTAGTTCCAGTAGCAAGGAATAGAGATAAAGGCTCTTAACCCCACCTGCTTTAGAAACATGAGCCAGTGAGAGTCAGGCTCTCACTGCTCAGCTATGAGAGGAATCATTTCTTCTCCAACTGAGCATGATGTGGAGAAGATGGGCTAGAAGTTGACTCTGAAGCAGCCAGTCTCCCTATGAAATACGTGGAGAGAAAAAAGGAAATGTGACATTGGTTACTTTTTTTCCCTTTTGAGCCTTATTTTTCCCATTTAACAGACGAGCTACTTGGATCTTTCCAATATCAATTCTCAAACACCAACTGGATGTCCCACAATTCAATCCTATTCTCACATGAACTACCCAGACTTAGTGTTAGATGCCACAGATTTTAGGGTTCAGTCTCACAAGTCTTTCCTTATTTCAGAAGCCAGTAGCAAGTCCCAGGTCCTCAGGCTACTGGTACTTTTGTCCAAATTGGTTACAAATTCAGGGTTTCCCATAACTGCAACCCCCCCGCTCCATCCAATAATTCACTGGAACAACTTAAAGAATTCAAGAAAGTGCCATACTTACAATTACCATTTTGTTATAAAGGATACAACTCAGGAACAGCCAAGTGGAAGAGATGCCTAGGACAAGAGCACTGGTGGGAGGTGGCGTAGAGCTTCTAAACACTCTCAGGCTGTACCACCCTCCCAGCACATTGATGTGTTCATCAACCCAGAAGCTCCCCGAACTTCACTGTTCAAGAGTTTCTGTGTAGGCTTTACTATGTAGGTATCGTTGATTAAATCATTGGTCATTGGTGATTGAACTTGATCTCTAACTCCGTTCTCCTCCCTGGAGGTTGGGCTGAAAGTTCCAACCTTCTGATCAAGTGTGTGGCCTACCTTTTCCTTGAAACCATCTAAGGGCCCAACTTGAATCACTCCATTTGCATAAACTCAGGTGCAGTGTAAAGGGACTCATTATGAATATCAAAAGGCACCTCTGTCACTCAAGAAAGTCCCAGGGATTTTAAAACTCTGTCCCAGGAACTGGGGCAAAGACCAAATACATTTTTTTTGTCCTATCACAGTACCCAACTGAGGTATCTAGTTAGCTCTGTAGACTCTTCTGAAGATTAACTGGATTAAGGTATATAATAAATGTTTATGAACATTAATTACCTTCCCTTAACCAACTGGTTAAATTAATGTACTAGACATATTCAAGGGTTCCCTAATTTTTCATCAATAATGACCTCATCTATTATAATTCCAGACAGGAGCTTACGTTTTGAAACATTTTGCTTCTTAAACTGATAAATTTAAGATGGGGGAAAACTCAACACATTATATATAGCTTAGAAAATAATGAAAAGGTACACAGAACAGATTAACTCATATCCAGCAATATGATCCCACCAAATTGACAGGTTTCCAACCAAAACTGAAGAAGACTCATCTATGTGGCTTCACCTCTGGGAAAGGAATGCTTTTTTTTTTTTTTTTTAAATTTTTTTGATGTATAGTTGATTTACAATGTTGTGTTAATTTCTGCTGTACAGCAAAGTGATTCTGTTTTATATTAGGTATATATATATATATATATATAATTTTCCATTATGGTTTATCACAGGATATTGAATATAGTTCCCTGTGCAAGTTAAGACCTTGTTATTTATCCATTCTATATATAATAGTTTGCATCTGCTAATCCCAAATTCCCAATCCATTCCTCCCCCATTTCCTCCCCCTCCTGCCCCTCCCCCTGCCTTGGCAACTGCAAGTCTGTTCTCTATGTCTGTGAGTCTGTTTCTGTTTTTCTAAATAAGTTCATTTGTGTCATATTTTAGATTCCACATATAAGTGATATCATATAGTACTTGTCTTTCTCTGTCTGACTTACTTCACTTAGTATGATAATCTCTATGTCTATCCATGTTGCCACAAATGGCATTATTTCATTCTTCTTTATGGCTGAGTAGTATTCCAGTGTGTGTGTGTTTGTGTGTGTGTGTGTGTGTGTGTGTGTGTGTGTGTGTACCACATCATCTTTATCCATTCATCTATCAATGGACATTTAGGTTGTTTCCATGTCCTGGCTATCGTAAATAGTGCTGCTATGAACATACGGATGCATGTGTCCTTTTGAATTATAGTTTTGTCTGGGTATTGGGATTATGGGATTGCTGGATCATATGGTAACTCTATTTTTAGTTTTCTGAGGAACCTCCATACTGTTTTCCATAGTGGCTGCACCAATTTACATTCCCACCAACAGTGTAGGAGGGTTCCCTGGGAAATGAATGTCTTTGTATTGTGTATCAAAATTTGCTCTGAGAGAAAAAGAAGGTATGTGGATATGGTAATATTAGAAGTCTCTAAGTGATGGAATTAAGGGTAATTTGTAAACACAAAGTATAAATAAAAAATAGAAAAGAATGAATGCTTGTCCATTTGGAAAACTTATAAATCAGAAAAATAAATATGCAAAAATAAATGAACTAAGATGGCTAATATCTTGGTAGAACTCTAAGCATCTGATTAAGAGCAGGTCATCTTTAAGGTTTTTTTTAAAACATTTATTATTTACTTATTTATTTAACAAATATTTATTGAGAATGTTCTCTGAGACAGATATTGTTCCAGGCAATGGAGATAGGGAAGCAAACAAACACTTGAGGTTCCTGCCCTCATGGGGCTTCATATCAGATCATATTAATTATCATATTAATAATAATTATAATAACTATGCAGTGAATGTTAGCTATGCTAGGGCTGTGCTAAGTGTTTTACATGGATAACTAGTTATTCCAAGCACCTTATGATATTGGTGCTGTTACTATCAAAATCTGAGACCCAAAGAGGTCCAGTTAACTGACCTAGGTCACATAGCTACTAAGTGGCAGAAATAGGGTTAGACCCTGAGTCTGGCTGATCCATGCTTTTAACCCCTGCTTCTTCTAAAACAAGATTTTTTGCTTGAACTTCTTCTATTCCCTCCTTTTACAGAGAAGGGCTTTGAAGCATAGAAGTGTGTGTGTGTGTGTGTGTAAAATCAATTTTAAAATTAGCAAATAAAATAATGATTGCTGAATTTGGCCAGTTGTTTGGAAAATCCAGAGAATACTTCTGGCACTCTCTATCGGCAAGGCATCAAAGCTTCGTACTAATTTGAGTTTATCCCTCAGATACTGGGTGAGCTGTTTAAGGAGGGAGCAGCAGGAACTTCAGGTGCAAAATTGTTGGTGGGGAAGGTAAAGGAGGAACTTGGAATATCCAGGTTCGGGCAAAGGAAACCCGGAAATACTTGTTTGAAGGGAGGAAAACCCCTATGTTTGGGGTTGGATCAGGATTGTTGCCTTCTGCCTTAAAGCAAAAAAGGAGGGGGGCAAAGAGCTCTTGGCAGTTGTCAGGCAGGGGACAAAACATAACCCACCTGTCTGGTTTTACAGAACAGACCTGCAAGGCAGACTAATCTTCTGGCACTCAGAGTGTTCCCAAAAGATGACCTCTGAGTCTGGCGCAACCATTGCCCTTGGCTGCACTTAACTTAAAAAACACCAGCAAAGGTTCCTTCTTTCATTTAGACTCATATTTGGTTTGAGCTGTAAGACAAGATGAGAAATGGTTGGGCAGGGCGGGGGAGGGAATCCTGAAGGTGGGTGGCTGTACTTTCATTCTGCCCCTCTCTTTGAACTGCATGCCACATGCTTCATGAATTCCTTTGCTCAGGGCAATGGAAATAAAATTACCTGCCTGAGGAATTGCAGAGTGAAAAATGAACTCACAGCCACGATGCTAGGGTTGCTTCTGACACAAACATTAATGGGGGAAAGAGAGGCAATTCAGGGCAGGGAGCTACACTGGAGCAGGGGAAAGGGAACATGCATTTGAGAGGTAAGAGATCTGACGTACCCATCCTGAGTATGTCACTCCCCACCGTGGGCACTCAGTTCCTCCGTAGTTAAAACACGAGTATTAAGTCAGGAACTGAAATTTTCCCAGTTTCTCCAACAGGAAATTGGATGATTCCCAACCCTGGCAGGGGTAGGAAGGGCTTTCTAGTTCTAGGCGAGGAAACACGACCTTGAGGGATAGCCTTTTTGAGGGGACAAAGGGAGCACCTATTTCACATTGCCAGGGCAGAGGGCTGGGCTGGGGAGGACCCCAGAGCACAAGACATGAGGTCATAGCAGCTGTGGACCCTCCTGGCACTAGGAGAAGTTGGATCATACCCCTTGATTACGAGTGCTCTCCAAAAGGCAGCCTTGTCTTCCTCTTCTTTATTTGTAGTGTGTGACTTTCTTTAAAATTAGAGAAAATAATCTGCTTCATCTGTCTTTTCCAGTGTCCTTCATCAAATAATGAAAATAATAAAAAGGGAGCCAAGTGTATAATCTTGATTTTATTTCCTCTCCCCTCTTCCTCCAGCACCACCCCTCTCCCATACCGACAAATGGTGATTTGATTTTTAATATGAGGCCTCCTCTGACAATCTAACCATTGAAAGCAAGTTGTAGCTCATCCAAAGGAGGCTTGATGTCCTGCTAAGTTCCCTTGGTAGTGGTGGCGGGGTGTCACCGGCTGAGCTGACAAAGAGCAGGGTCCAGGTCTCCAGATTTCAAATCCAGGGCATTTCCTGGAGAGCAGCATTTCTCAGCATTTCAAAACTAGTGTTGAAAAATTTCAAACTGTTGTGGACCAATACTTTAAAAAAATGCAAGGAAAATAAATTCATGGAGAAATATAGTGTAAAAAACCAGACACACCAACTACAAATCTGAGTTTTTTATTATTAAGTTCAACAGACTTATGAAAAGTATCCTGCTAGATTGCTCTAAAGTTTCTAAGCGCTTGTTCTCAATTCAGGGCCTGGACCCCTGCCCCTGGACCGTACTGTGAGTGACACAGGTCTTTGGTTCTTACTCTGCCTTGCCTCATCCCCCCAAACACCCCTGAGAGGCAGCCTGGCTTGGAGAAGAGAGGTTGGCCTTTGGGAGTATTCCGGCCTGCGATCAAACCCCAATGCAGCCTGATCGTAGATGCCCTCAGTCTTAGGTGCTCAGGTTCATCAGTTTGAAGTGGGGAAATAAGGCCAACCTTTCAGGATTGCTTTGAGGATTAAACAAGGTAAAATATGGGAGGCTCCTAGCATACAGTGCTTGCTCCCCAAATGCCCTTTTTCTACTCCACAGAGACAAGGGCAGGTCTGACATTTTGCTCCTACTCTCTGAGGGCAACACACTGTCCCCTCAGCCTGGATTTTTCTTTTTCCTCCTGATTTTTGTCCCCCACCCCCTTGACTAGTGACTGTTCATCATCAGCCTTACCTGATGTGTACCCACACTTCAGACGCCATGGCTTGTTTATTTCCCTGATAGCTGGAAGCTCCAGGAGGGCAGAGACTAGATCTGTTGATTCACTTCTATTTCTCCCAACTCCTAGCAAGGTGCCCAACACACAGTAGGTGGGTAATACTGTTTTGCTTAATAAAAATATAATGTCCTTGTTAAAAATCTGGGTTTGAATTGAGGATGAAGAAGCAGCCTTTACCCCAGGCCTGACCAGGTACAGATCTCAGAAAGTTATAACTGTTACCTTCTGTTATTAAGGCCCACTTGGCATAGGGAAGGCCTGAGCCCATGTCTGTTCACCAGGGATGTGAATTAGCTGCCTCTCTCCAGAGCCTTGGGCTTCTGAGGAGCTGAGGGCAACAGAGTTGGCTGTCTTTTCTTCTCTAGCCACAGAGAAAGTCCTCTCAATCACATACAGAATGTTGGATGGGGTGGAGGTGCACGGGAGGTGAGGGGAGCTGAGGGCAGACAGGCACAGAGGAGAGAAGAGTAAAAAGGTACAGATGACTCAAAATCACAGACCCACAGTATGTTCAAACCAGGAGAGTCCTTAGAGATCATCCAATTCAGCTATTTCAAGGAAATTCTAATGTCAAGCTTAAAAGTATGGCCTCTGGGGCCAGATGACCTGGGTTCAAATGCATCCATGTGACTTTTGGGCGTGTTTCTTAACCTCTCTGTACCTCTGTTACCTGTGTATAGGTTTGATGATAATATATCTGCCTGTACGGTTGTAAGAACTTAAATGCAGAAATACACGTGAAAGACTTAGGTTAGTGCCTCGTACACAGTAAATGTAAGAATTAGCAATGATTATTCTTTTACCTTTTGGGAAAACTGAGGCCTAGAACTTATTTAAGGTTACAGAATTATGTGGTGACAGAGTCTGGACTAGAATCCCATTCTCTCAAATTACAGTTTCTGCCCCTCTCCCTCTGAACATAGACGTAAAATTTTAGAGGAAAAAACTAGCTTGGGTGTGATCTATCGTCATTTAACACAAAAGGAAATCATCATCCAGAGAGCTTGAGTGAGAGGCTTAACGTGAGATGGCATGAGGGCCAGGATAGAACACAATGTTCCTGACTCTGCTCTCCTCCTGGGCCAGGCAGACAGGCTATTTACAATGAAAAATGGAGAATAGACCCTTGTGTGCACATTCGGTCTTTCTCTGAACGTCTGTGCGATAAGGGAGCCGTTCAGATTTCAAGTTCTTCCTAGTGAACTAGAAAGTAAATTCAAATGGCAGTTTGGCTTTGGAAAATTCCAAATCATTCAGCTTTTGGAAATTATTAGAATTTTTTTTTAAAAGAATTTCTCTAAGCCTTTTTTTTAAAAATAAATTTATTTATTTTATTTATTTATTTTTGGCTGCGTTGGGTCTTCGGTGCTGTACAGACTTTAGCTGCGGCGAGTGGGGGCCACTCCCTGCTGCAGTGCACGGGCTTCTCACTGTGGTGGCTTCTCTCGTTGCGGAGCAGGGACTCTAGGCGTGTGGGCCTCAGTAGCTGCAGCACGCGGGCTCAGTAGTTGTGGCTCGTGGGCTCTAGAGCGCAGGCTCAGTAGTTGTGGCACAAGGACTTAGTTGCTCCGTGGCATGTGGGATCCTCCCGGACCAGGGCTTGAACCCGTGTCCCCTGCATTGGCAGGTGGACTCTCAACCGCTGTGCTACCAGGGAAGCCCCAATTATTAGAATTTGATGGCAGCATTTTTCACTAAGGAGTCTGTTCTAAGGGGACAGGAGTCCAGGAATGAGCCACCCAGGTGGCAAAGGCCTGGATTTAGTCAGGGACCTTTGTCCCTGAGCTCTCTGAGGCCTGCAAGTTTCTCTTTTTGCCCCCTCTCTATCCACCTATTCTTTACATAAGCTATGCAAGCACAGTAAAAGCATTTTGAAAAGTGGGGAAGTGGAACAGCACCTACCTCGTAGGTATAGTTGGGAGGGTTAAATGAGTTATTTCATGTAAAATGCTTAGAACAGAGCCTGACAATTGGTAAATGTCAATGCACCTCTCCAGACTCCATAACCTTTGTTTTAATGATTCTACAATATGCCATGAGATGGCTGTCTTATAGCTATTAGAATGTTTATCTACTGTGTTGATGTGATTACTGAATGCTGATTATTTCCCTGGCTTCCGTTCTGATGTTTCACCAGTTTAGACAAACAACTTTATTCTAACGCAGGGGACTGCAAACTATGTTACTTGGGCTAAATCCAGCCCACCCCTTGTTGTTGTAAAGACAGCTTTATTGAAACATAGACACTCCATTGAAATATTGCCTATGGCTGCTCTTGCCCTGTAATGGCAGAGTTGAATAATTGCAACAGAGCCTGGTATTTCTATTATCTGGCCTTTCCTAGAAAACATTTGCCAATTCCTGTCCTAAATGAATGATCTTAGATGAGTAAAAAGGTTTTGCTTTGTTTTTGCATAGATTATTAAAAATATATATATGTACATCTATGCATATATCCCTTCCCCACTAGTTTAATTCCTAGAACTCTCTCGATACATTCTCAGTGTTTCTTTCAAAGGGGGCAGTGTGGGAAAGGGAATAAGGAAAGACAGCAGGGCGCACGTCCAGCCCCAGCAGTTTTGTTAGGTGGTGTGGAAACCATTTGACATGGTTGTTTTCTGAGTCCATTTATCAATGTGCTCCTTAAAAAATTTTTTTTCTTTAAGATTCAAGGATTTGTTCAATATAAATTTTCACTTATCCTACGAGGACCTTTTTTTTTTGCTAGGCAGAAAGTAGAAATAAGGGGAAGAGCACTGGGCTGGGAGTCCAAGACATGAGTTCCAGGTCTAATTTTTCACTAATTTAACACATGACCTTGGGCAAATGGCCTCTCTTGACAATAGTTCCAATTCATTCCCAGATCATTTGTGTGGTCCAGGCTTTAATCGTCTTCCTTGGACAGTTGGGATAGTCTCCCTTCTCCTGGCCTCTCTGCCTTCCCTTCACCCCTCTAGCCCACCTCCAGCTTCTAAAGGGTGCCTTCAATGGTGTCTCTCCCTTCCTCAAAAGTTATCCTTGGGTCTTCATTTTGCACGTTTTAACATCTCCGAGACCCAGTTTCTCATAGAAAGAGGATTCATGACAACAGACTGCAGTTGGATTATTGTGAAGGTCTTTTGAGATCTGTACTATATGGTTCTAAAGACAAGAGGTTACCATCATTACCACCACCACCTCCACCACCGCAGAATAGGCCCCTAGAATACTGCCCTCTTGAAACTTGGGCCAGAAATCCCACTCTATGGGAAACGCAAATGCTGGAAGCACTTTTAAAAATCTTTTTCCTCCATCCAAACTTCTGCCTCCTGGCCTGGCATAGGGCAGATGCTTTCACAGGCAGCTAGGATTTTAATCAGTACCAAGAGTCTGCTTGTCCAAGGTTGTTTGGCAATACTTGGAGTCTCCCACCTCCCACACATCTCCTCTTTCAATGTTCCATCTCTCAAAGGGCATTTCCAAATAGACTCTTTTATCAACAAACTCTTCCAACTAACCTTAGAAATAAGCATGGCATATATTACTCCTCTATGATAGATAGGGAACTGTGGCCCGGAGAGGTGAAGTGAACTTTCCAAGGTCACACAACCATTTGACAGCCCCTCTGGGAGTAAACTCAGATTTTTAAACTCTTGGTCCTGTGCTCTTTCTCTCTCTCTACAAATATTTTTAAATGGCTTTTGGTCTTAGAATTTCCCACACCTGGCCTTCACTCCAAGTAATATTTTTGTATATAAAGTCAGTATTATGAAGCTGGGAGAGAAATTGGTGGGAAAGAAATCTCACATTAATGGACTTTGAGGCTAGACAGGAACCTTTACACTGAGGAAAAAAAAAAAAGCAAAAACAAGCCACAGATGAAATCTGCAGAGGAAAATAATGTTTTACTTATTCAAAAGAAAGGAAACTGGGCCATGCTACCAAGGTATTCAACTCTAACATATTAATTTCAAGGAACACAAAGGATTGTTGACATGAGAACTTCTGCATGAATATGAGAAAAAATATGCTTTACTAAGATTCACAAGACTTGAGATAATTTCTTTTCCTATTCCTCTTCCAGATTCTTTTCCTGGGTCTCCATTTATTCTTCCATAAAATGAGAAGGCGGGCATATCACTTAGCTTAGCCTAAGTTTGGCTGCTATAACAAAGAACCCTCCAATGTTAACAGCTCGTGACAACAAAGAATTATTTCTTGCTTTCTTGGACCAGCTGTGACTCTGCTGTGGGTCTTCTTTTTTTCTGGATCAAAGTGGAAGCAGAAGCCCTTCTCTGGCACATGCCAGTCTCATGGCAGAGAGAGAAGAAGCAAAGCAGAACCACTGTTTGTCTATTAAAGATTTTGCTTGGAAATAACCCTTATCATTTCTTTTACATTTGGCTGAAGCAAGTCACATGGACAAGTCCAATGTCCATGAGACGGAAATTATGATTCTCCTCAAGGACAGGCCCAGTAGAGGAGAGTCCTAAAGGAACATGTTTGACAATAATGCAGTCTACCAAGATGGGGTTAAACTTAGTGTATCCAACTATTTCTTGAACATCTCCGTTTAGGTGTCCCATCTCAAACTCAAAGTGTCCGAAACTGAACTTATTACCTTAGCTTCCCAAATGGACCCCTCTGTCTATATGTCTTCAGTACAGAAATGGCACCATCATCTATCTATCTACCCCACCATTCAAACCAGAACTGAGGAGTTGTCCTACAGTATTCCTCCTTGGTCTCACCTCCTACGGCCAACTGTCAACTGAGTCCTGTGGATTCTGCTTCTGCATTACCTCTTCTCGTGTTTCCTCAATCACTGTCGTAATCCCAGCCAGGGTTGATGAAAGTCGATCTACTACAATTCCTAATGAATCTCCCCACCTCTAGGCTATGGCACCCAGTGTGAGGTATGGATTTGAGGGCAGAAGACATAGTGAAAGCCAGAAATTATCATAAGACCAGTAAATTTTTCCTGAATAAATGGTTGGTAAATGTGTCACTGAAAGCATTTCTTTCTCTTTTGCTTTTTTTTTTTTTCCCGCAAGGAGGAAGGGATAGGAATCAAGTATATTTTAAAAGAGTTAAGATCTTTCCCGTTAAATATCAGCATATTCTTTAGTCCTGCATTTTAAAGATATACACAAAAATGATGAGAAATGCAAGTCTTTCAAAACAGCAGGACTTCTTATTGCGTGAGGCCATGTATTTGACTGGCCTGTTCACCTGGAAACCCGCCCACTTGATGTGAAAAGTTTGGGTCATCCTTGTTCACTGCTGCTTCTTTCTACACCCATTCCTGGCCTTACAGTTTCTAGGGGCTCTAAAGGGAAAGATAGACAAGGAAAGATCGGTGGTAGGCAGAGTCCCAGGAATAGGGGACTGGGAAGAATTAATTCTGGCCAGTTCTCCAGATGCTGGTGACATGAAATGAGAGAGACACACAGCAGGAAGGAACCTCAATACCAGGGAGTCCAGCCCCCACGTTTAAAGGTGAAGACTTGAAGGCTCAGAGCAGGGAAGTGACTTGCCCAAGGTCACCCAGCAAATGCGAAGCAAGACTGGGGCCCGAACCTAGGACGCCTGCATCACAGAGCAGTCTCTGTACTTAACAGTCTGTGATAGGTACTCAAGCATGCTTAAGGAGAGACATATGCTTTGTGTATGACTGTTTTTGCATTTTCTTTTTCATCCATTTCCAGACACAAAGATGCTTCTAGAACTCTCCACTGGCATATTTTCATTTGACTTGGAGGCAGGTGGGCCCCGTTATTGGACATGGGCTGGCCTCTGTGTTAGAAGACCTAAGGCCAAACCCTGACACAACTCCTCACTCCCTGTGTGACCTCAGGCTGTTGCTTTGTCTCTCGGAGCCTTGGTTTCCTCACTTAGGAAACGGGCATGAAAATAATGCATGCTTGTCAAGCTGCTGCTTGTAAAAATTACAATTTTTACAGCAATTGCTGAATTTGATAATTCAGTTTGTCACATTCCGTTTGTCACACTTCTACTGAAGTGCTTGCTCTGAGCAAGACACCAGGGCAGCAAAGATGGCTCAGTGTCACCCTGCAAGCACCACCAAGAGAGAGCTCCCTGATAACGCATCTGTCTTCTCCACCCACTAATCAATAAATGCACAGTGACAGAAAGTCAGTGATAGAAGGGTATAGAGGACAAAGAAATAAGACAGGGAGGGAGGGATCAGTTCTTTCTAGGTAGTTACAGGAGGCCCTCCAGAGGAGGTGATACAGGAGAATAAGTTTTGAAAGATGAGACAGAACTCTCTAGGTGAGGAATCGGGGTAATTTTAGGGAAATGTAATACCATGAGTTAATGCATGAAGGTGTGAACGTGTAGGGTTTGGGGAAAACTATAGTAAATAATTTAATATAGCTAGAGCACAGAAGAAAAGTGGGGGTAAGGGGTGGTCAGGGTGAGAAATGAGGCAAGAGGGTTTGGTCTGGGCCCCTTCATGAGGCCACTGCCGTGAGACGCTGCAGGAGGAATAATTCAGCATGAGCCAGAGCACACAAGTTGGTGGCCTGCGGATTAGCCCAAAGATGTGTTTTGCTTGACTGATGTGGGACGTTAATTTAGGTGGGATGTGCACTCTCCAATTCTATGTTCTATCGTCTTCCTAGCCCTGACCTTACTTTGCTCCTTCACTTATTTTTATTCATTGCCTGGACCTTGTAGGCCTTTGAGCTTGAGAGGTTTAGAGCAGAGTGCTGATGAAATCAGATCTGAGTTTAAGATTGATGCCTATGGCTGAATCCCTGGGGGGAAATAAGGGGTAACTCTGGAGGCCAAGAATCCTGTTGAGACAGTGGCAGTAATTCAGTTGAGAGATGACGAGATCCTGATCTGAGGCAGAGGGTACGGAGAGGGGAGGATGAAACTGAGAATTATTTGGGAGGCAGGATCCACGGGACTTGGTAATAAATTATGACGAAGATATGCGAGAGTGAACTCATCTGAAGGGTTTTTGAGGTCAGACTGTCTCATAACTAGTATCCCTGGTGTTCGCCCAGAGCCTGATGCAAACTAGAACCTGAATAAATACTTCTTGAATATAAAAATAAATGGGTAAGAGATTTCAGATGGTTCTCAGTTTTCTAATTTAAAAGGAGACACGTAGTAGGTATTCAATACTCCTCAGTTGAATGAGTGGCACATTTCTAATAAGAAGTTTGGGCTCCTATTTTAACCTGAGTAGCAGTTCCTCAAGATCTAGAGCCCATGGGAGGCCAGTGAAGGAATTTGTGTGGCTTCTGAAGAAGCATAAATTAGAGGCAATCGTTAAGGGGAATGTTGTCTGACATTTCCCTTACGAGACCTGGGCCAAAGGAGTTCAAACGCGGAGTGCCTTTGCTTTTTGAGATGAAAATCAGAGCACGTTCAGACCCGGAGCTGCCAGGAGGCTGGGACATTCTCCTGGCCTAGTCCTCTCACCATTGAAGTAATAACAAAGATATAACCAACAAAATAAATAAGTGCTCTGTGGATTGAAGAGATAATACTTCCATGGGCCAAATATTAAAATATCAAAGGTCCAGGAAAAGAGACCATAAAGGCCCACTTCATGAACCAGTCAGGAGTATTTCAGAGCAAAGATGGAATGATATTTTATGTCACCTCTGAGGCATAAAGGGCACTTTATGAGTCAAAGGAAACCAGGTTCTCAAATGGCTGGAGACTGCAGGTTACTTGTTTGAAATCTAAACACCAACTCGGATTGCAGAACAAAATTAATCCCAGCACTCCTTGCCCAGGAGAGTTTGCTGAGGCTGTCAGAAGCAGTGGAGTGGGAGGTGAGCCCTGGGGCCAGGCAGATGGAATCCCAGTTGCTCCAGTCACCACGGGGCCAGTGCCCAACGGGCCAATGTTAGCCAATGGGCCCATGTTTACCGAGCCATAGGGTCCAGGGAAGGACCCCAGCCCTGGAAGATTGGGAGAAAGAAAATGAAGTACTAGAATTTCAGGAAATGCTTGCTGGGTGAGGACTGAGTGAAGGGTTTGCCTCATTCACATCTCTGCTTGAATGTTTCTTCCCCAACAACCCCTTACATTCTGTCCCCTTGCTCTCCTTTATTTTCCTTCATTGATATATAATATAATATCAAGAATTGGTGCATGCCCTCTCTTTCCTTATTGTCCCTTTTTCTTTTAGATGATAACCTCCATATGGACATGGGCTGCACATTTTTATCTGCAACAGAGCATTGCCTGATGCAAAGAAAGGACTTAGACGACTGTCCAATGAATAAATGAATGGATGCCCCTTTTTTGTGGTAATTAAGGCCTGTGTCAGATGATTCAGACCTGGTCCCTCCCGTTTTAGTGCTCACAATCCGGTGGGAGAGACAGCTACCCTGTTGTATTGAAATTATTAGCATCAATGTAGAGTAGCGTGCCGGATGCTATGGGGTCCCAAGAAAACACATAAGCCCTCCTTCTTGTTGGAGAAGGACAGGGAAAGCCACCAGGAAAGTGATGTTGCAGGGAAGATCTGAAGGATGTGTAGGAGTTAGCCAGAAGGGGACATTGGGAGAGTGTTCACAGCAGTAGAAGTGACTTGTGCTAATTCACAGCACCCCCTGTGACGTAGCTGAGTAAAGATGTATCAAAGGAATTAATACATGAAGAAATGATTTTGCATTTACAACAACTGATTTTTCTAATCATTTGTTCCAAGAGCCAGTCAAAAAATTGCCTTCCCACTAAGGTGTCATTTAACTGAATTGTGCATTGGCCTGTTTTGTTTTTCTCTAAGAAAATATAAACATTGCCAGGAACATGAGCAGGTTGACATAGGAACTTGGAAAAAAAAAAATAAAACAGGACAAAATAATAGACAATATATAATTGGTTCTCCTACAAACACTCACACAGCCTTTTAGACAAGAAAAGGACTTCAAGTATCACCTAGTGAGGTGTGTTGAAAAGGACCCAGAATTTAAACTTGGAAGGATGGGTTTCAAGGATCACATCAAAATTTACCAGGCAAGTCACTTTGTGTCTGTCAGTTGTGGTTTCTGAGCTGTGAGAATCAAATGAAAATACTTTGTGGGTCAAAAATGATGGGCACATAAGAGTAATTTATTATTATTCTTCCCACTCAATTTATTATTTTTTTAATAACAGAGGAAAATGCCCTCTTTTTTTGGTGTACAGTTCTAGGAATTTTAACACATGTATAGATTTATGTAACCACCCCAATGATCAGGATATAGAATAGGTCTATCAGCCCCCCCAAAACTCCCTCATAATCCCATCATCCCTGCACCCCTCATCCCTGGCAACAACTGGTCTGTTCTCTGTCACTGTAGTTTATCTTTTTGTAAATGGCAAATGACAGATAAATGGACTCGTACAGTGTATAACCTTCTGAGACTGACTCCTTTCACTCAGCATTACGCCCTTGACATATGTGCAGTTGTTGGATGGGTCAACAGGTCATTCCTTCCTATTGCTGAGCAGGATTTCATGGCATGGATGTATCACAGCTTGTTTATGTGGTCACCTGCTGGAGGATATGTGGGCTGTTTCCTCTTGTTGGTGATTATGAAGAGACCAACTATACCTATTGGTGTTTGGGTGTCTGTGTGAACCTATTTTGTTTTTTCCCTAGAGAAAATACCCGATAGTGGGGTTGGTGAGTTGCAGGTTAAGTATATGATTAATTTTATCAAACATGCCTAACTGTTTTCCAGAGTGACTGTACCATGTTGCATTCCCAGGACTGTGATTTAGTTTAGTTCTTTTCAGTACGCGGGCCTCTCACTGCTGTGGCCTCTCCCGTTGCGGAGCACAGGCTCCGGATGCACAGGCTCAGCGGCTACGGCTCACGGGCCCAGCCGCTCCGCGGCATGTGGGATCCTCCCGGACCAGGGCACGAACCCGTGTCCCCTGCATCGGCAGGTGGACTCTCAACCACTGCGCCACCAGGGAAACTCAAGTGTGATTTAGTTTTGAATGGGGAGAGGCCCAGAGAGGGGAAATGAGAGGCCCAGAGAGGGGAAATGACTTCCTTTTGATCACAAAGCAAACAAGGAAATGTGGGAAAGACTCCTATAACTCCCATTCCTGCTCCCCTTCTATTAACCTGAGATTTAACACCATTCATTTTATGTAATTCTCAAGAGAAACTCTGTGAGGGAAGGTCTATTTATTGGTTTGCTCACTTATTTATTTGCCCTATTTTACAGGGGAAGAGACGGGTGGGAGGGTAGGTGTAAGAAGGTACGTGACCTGCCCAAGGTCATATAACTCGCATGTGGGGGACAGTTTGACTCCAAGTTCATGCTCTTCCCACTAGGCACATTTCCTCTCGATTGCTGGAGGTTAGGGCCAGAGCTTCATTTCAAATGAGTCAATATTTCCACTCTCATGGTTGTGCTATGTTACAGAGGAAAAATTTCCATGCTTTCATAGTGTGAACTGTGTTTATTAATAACTGTTCCTCAATTGCTTCAATTTTCACATTATTAAAAAGCTAAAGCTTGGCTCACTTGTCATCTTCTCTCTGCTTAGAATGGATTTTTTTTTTAACTGGGGCAGGGGCTGAGAAATGAAAAGAAGGCTTTGGATCTGGTGCCCACCGTGCCCGCCAGGCGATTCCATGCTGCTCTGCCTCCTTCCGGTTGGCGTTTCAACAAGGAGTGGTCCTCAACGTCAGCTGGATTGGAGATACTTTGACAGGGCAGGAGACCCACTCTGGTTCCAGCATCCCACAACTAGTTTCATGGCTAAAAGGTGTTGAGATGATTTTTAGTTCAAGGCTGTTTGTGTCAGAGGGAAAAACTGACAGATCACTTGCAGCATTCAGCTTTTATGAGTGCTTACATCTCTCCTGGGCTAAAGTTCCCTGCTTGAGCCCTGGAGACAAGGAGAAAAAAAGGAAGGAAGGAAAGTAGGCAAGGAAGGAGGGAAAAGAGAAAGAAAGGGAAAAAAGAAGAAATGAAAAAATGAAGGGAAGTAAAACTAGAGAGAGAGAGAGAGAGAGAGTAAGGAAAGATGAGAAATGCTAAAAAGAAGGGGGGAGAAAAAGACTTGAAACCAGGTAGTTTATTTTTCTTCCTTGGTGTTTGTTGTAGATTATCCTAGACTAGGGAACAGAGTAATTGGACCAATGGGACAGAGTAATTGGACCAAGCTAATTAGATCTTCATTTGATTTTGTGTTTGTTTGTTTGACTACTTAGTTTATACCTTGGCAGAGAGTTTTATCATACATATTCTGCTAACTGGTTTATCTAAGAGATGGTGCATGAACAAAACTGACATTGGATTTGCTGCTTCAGACCACACAGAAGAGGGGAGAAAACCTTTCAAGTAAACATTGATGTCTAGGAGCAGTGGAAGACCTGACAGAGAGATTCACAGGCCTCTTGGAGTCCCTGAGAAGCAGAGTTGATAAGTGTGGCTGGGCTGAGCAAATGTCGAGTGAGCCCCCAGGAATGACATGGTACCCTCCTAAGATTCTGGAATTTGCAGTCAGACAGATCTGAGTTTAATTCCTGACTTTGCTACTTACTACCATTTTTGTCTTCTCTGAGTCTCAGCATTCCCACTAGTGAAATGGGATAATAATGCTTTCCCAGTTGGGCTGAGGGAAGGGTGAAGTGAGATAGCAGGGAAGATGCTTAACAGCAAGTATGCCTTTTAGGAAGAGCTTAGTTCTGCCATTCCTCCTGGCCTGGGGAATATCTGGGGAAGTCAGCCAGGACACTTATGATGTGAGGAGAACTGACACCGAGGCCACAGGCTATGCCACAAGCATCTATTCACCCTAACTTCCAGTAGAATCAAATTTTAGGACTTGAGCAAGGCATCTTTTCTTCCTGGATTTCAGTTTTCCTATTGGTCAATTATATTCTGAGCAATGAATTAATGATGCTGAGCCCTTGCAGTTCTTGCAACAGGCACTCTCTCATTTTTGGGGTCCCCACTGGTGTGTCCTTGTTCTGTTTGACTCTCTGACCACCCTCCCTGGGCCTCTAGTTTCAGGTGAGGCATCATCTGCTCTGGGGCTCTTCTCCAGACATGGGACTTTGTGCCCTTCCTTGGGGCTCATTTGGCATCTCTACAATAACACTTGGAAACTGTTGTGCTGTGTTGTATATATCGGTTTATTTACCTGTCAGAATGCACGCTTCTTGAGTTCAGGAACCTGCTTCCATCTCTGAATCTCCAGTTCCTAACACAATACCTACTTGTGTGACTCTGTGCAAATTACTTAACTTCTTGTAGCTTCAATTTCCTCATCTGTTTCTGGCACATAGTAAGAGCTCAATGTATGTAAGCTATTATAAATGTCATTTTGAATGATTGAATGAATTAATAAATATGAATAAGACACATTCCCTGACATTAAGGAGTTTAGTCTAGTGGGGGAATATGTATAAAGAGCTCACAATGAAACAATGTTGATTTTAAAGTAGAAAAAACGTTAAAAAATGTTATAACAATAGCAAAGAAAGACTAATTTGAAATTTGACCATTAAAGTAAAGATGAAAAGTCTAGAAGTATGAAACTGGTACGTGTGAAGTAGAGACATGGGGAAGTATAGGTAGAAAGTATCTTAATAACAAGGAGATGTGAATGAGAATTCTCTAATTTGCTCTGAGTTTCCTAACTACCAAAGCAGAAAATTAGGCCAGTTTTACATTACAAAGCTTTGATCCTAGCAGTAGAGATGATCCAGGGATTTGTAACAAGGGCACCGTTAGCATTTATGGGAGGGAAGATTCTTGACCGGGTGAGACTGTCCCACATAGTGCAGGACATGGAGCTTCCCTGGCCTCTGCCTGATAGATGTCAGCTGTAACCTCTAGTCAGCATGACAATAAAAAAAAATGCTTCTGTCAACATTGTTCATCATCTATATTCCAATATAAAATAAAAAGTTACCAAAGATAAATTTCTAAATGCAGTAGTTCTCAAATTCTCGTATCTGAATAAACTTAATGATAGCAAAGAATGAAACATTCAGGTAGAGAGGGTTGGGGAACAATCAGAAACTGCCTATCACACAAATAAAATTTCTTTGAAATCTCTTTTAAAAAAATGCCTTCACCCTTTTACAAATGCCCCTTAAACACGGAGCTAACTCCAGTCTAGGACCACTGAACCAAACCCATTTGATTTCAAAGGGAAAGGATGTCGAAATTCAGAGAGGACCTGGCTGTCCAGGGTCTCACAGATTGGAAGCATCAAGGTCAGGCCCCGAACTCATATTTCTTGACTTTGCTTTGGTTTCTATTAATGTTCTATTTCCCAGTGTTTTTTTTTTTAAGTTCTGTTGATTTTACAATTTCAACCATATATTGAAGCCAACCCACCCTTTGCATTTGAAGACTGAGCTTTAATTTTCCAATCTGTAAACCATTATCTTGTATGGGGAGACATTGGGGGAAAATGACCAATTATCTCATGGGCAGAAACCAGAGGGCCTCAGTGCTCTTGGAAGCTTAGAGAGTTCTGAGTGAGAAGTCAGAATGCCTGACTTCCTCCACCGAGACTGCGCCAACATGGTTTCCTGAGATTTCCCAGGCCAGACAGTTTGACTCAGTCCTTCCAAGAATTCAGACAGAAAAACCCAGACTCTTCCTTCTTTGGCTGCATTTATCTGGTGATTCTGATGGAAGCAAACAGAGGAGTGGAGGGGGCTCTCAATGTGTGTGATGACTATCATAGTACGTACAGTGATGAGAAACTCCTTGTAGAGCTCTTCTAGGTAAGGAGGGGCCAGATCTGACCTGGTTCCCTTTGTCAGCCTGGAGATTGGCCAGGACCTACACACAGCTTGGAGGAAAGACTTCTGGATCTAGAGGGTTTCTGCCTCTGCAGCTTAAGTCCGTGTGATCTTGATCAAATGCAATTCTCCTCTCCTCTCAGAGCCTCATCCTGAGAGCACTGCAATCCCATGGTTATTGGAGGGACTCTCACTGGACGATAATGAGAGTGTTCTTTGCCTTTTTGAGGCAGCCATGGTGGCAGAGAACACTAGTGTTTGAGAAGGATCCAGTTTCCATTCTTCTTCCTGGATACATAGCTACACCTCATTCCAGCCCCCTTGCACTTATGATGGAGCTGATGGAAGGTGGGTAAAACTGCTATATTCTCCTTTGAAGGTACTCCACCCTCTCTTTTTCCTTCTGTGCAGCCTTGGAGATCACATGTTGGAGATGGCAGTGCCCCAAGATGGGAGGAGTCTGGGCCCCAAATCACCCTGAAGGCTGCCCCTGAGCATTTGATTACACTATGGAGTGGGCAAGAAATAACTTTTAAATCTTAGTGGCTTAACAATAAAGCTGTGCCTGTTCTAGAAACACCTGATAGCCTATCCTGACTAATACAATTATTAATATGACTCAGCAGACTATGGGAAAAGTCAATGAATGAACACGGCTTTCTGCTTCCCCCAGCCTCCAGTCCCTACCTGTCTGTTCTCAGGAGAGATTCTGAAGAGATTACTCAGAACTTATTGGGAATTTTCGTCTTTGTGCTTTTTTATCCAATGTAAGTTGATTCCAAAATCCTTTCTTTCCCCCATTGTAATACTACTGCTATTTGAGAGGCAAACAAACCTCTGGTTGGATGCTGTTTCTGGAACTTCCCCTGTGTGACCTTGGGAAGGTCATCTGACAGCTGAGGAGACTGAAGCTCAGAGAAGGATAGGGGGACTAATAGAACCTGTGTTACTGGATTGTTGTGAAGATTAAATGAGGTCATGGACGTGAACACAGTGCCTGGCACATAGAAAGTGCTCCATAAATGTGAGTCCCAACATTCCTCACTCTCCCTGAAGAGTAAGGAGCTTTGTTTCTTGCTAAAGGAATCACTGAGGGAACAGCAGATAAGGGATTGGGGGAGAGGTAGGTAGGCATTTCCTGATCCCTTCACCCCAATTGCAGCCCTATATAAAACTCATCTTTTCAAGGCACTCTGGTGTGGAAGAAGGGTTGTTTTTTTTTTTTCCAGCCTTGGTTCTTTGGACAAATAGCTGCTCTTCTTCTGGGGGCTTCAGTTTCTCTTTAGAATGGCTGGGTTGGACCTAATGACCTCCAGCTCTGCCAGTGTGGAATTCCAGGTTAATGTGGGAAGACCGAGAGATTGTGGAGAGAAAGGCATCAAGGGTGGGGAATGGGCTGGATAGGAGGCTCAGCTGTATCATATAATATGTCCCAGAGGACACAAGCCATGCTCCAAGGTCATGCAGAAAAGATTTACAGTCTTGGAGTCCATAAATAATCCCTGGATAGTGGAATCTTTTAAATCTGCAATGACACTGGATGCCAAAATAGAGGAGAAAACTCACTCTTTTTAGAAACTCTAATGTCGATTGTGAACTTTTGCAGGATTGAATTCAAGGCTTGCTTTCTTTTCTTTTTCTTGTATTTTTCTTCCTTTCTCTCCTCCTCTTCCTCCTCCTTTTTCTTCTCCTCCTCCATCTCCTCTTTCTCTCCAGGCTCCTTTCCCCTCCCTTCTCCTCCCTTAGTCCTGGTTTGCTACTGGCAACTACTTTCTCATTTTTCAAGAACTTTGCTTCTTTCACTTCTCTTTTTGATGCATGTGTTTTATTATCTAATTTCCAAACCAACTTATCTAACTTATGTATATATTTTCACATCTATTATTTAGCCACCTCTCCAGATACTACAGGGAGGAAAATCAGGTCACTTTTTGATTAAACGGTCTTGGTGACTTAATAACACTGATAACAGACAGTGGTTTATAAATTCAGGAGAAAGTGTCAGGCACCATGATTTTAACTACTATTGCAGGCAGTTGAGGTTTTGCAGAAAGAGATTATGGGTGGGGGTTAATTCTGGGAAAAACAAGTTGAAGACAAATAGGCGCTTTCCAACACTGTTTATAGTTTTTAGGATAATTACAAATTCCAAGTTTTGGGGGACAAAATCATTAACTCTGACGTTCCAAGCAACCTTGAAATTGACTCCAATCTGAAACTTCAGCCAGTGAGCCAACATTTTTTTGATGTGCAATCATGTGCTTTTTTTCTTTGGAGTAGAAAATTAAGAGCACAATTTGGAATCGTGTGGAGAGTGTTACCATAGCATTTTATTCCCAAGGTGGCCTTGATTACAATTACAGGGACATAATTATAGGGAAATACAGAGATTTCACCTATATCAGGCCTCCTTCCTTCCCTTCTTCTCCTTAATACATACAGGTTGAAGATTTTGACTAGAAACCACAACACCCCAAATTCTTAACAGTGCTCAGAACAGGTTTTATGCTAAAAAATGTTAAATGAGTTTATTTTCTCAGCTACTCTGCAACCTAAGTATCACTAGTGTGATTTATAGATGAGATTGCAGTAGTTTTGAACTTCGAAGTGGCAGAACCAAGATTTAATTCCTGGTGTATCTGGTTCCAAAATTTCTCTTTCCACTCTTGTGCCCAGAAATTCCTTCTACTTAACTATTGTTTTCGTTGCCTGAAATTGACACTAATGTCTTTCTTTTCTTGTGGAATACAAAAATTTAAAGGGGATAAAACTCTGAATAAAGGAAACACAATAATGTAAATTTCCATTTTCCATTGAGAAAGCATTTCATGGTTTCATTCACTTATTCCCAACAAACTGTCACAAATTCAGTTTTTTAAAAAAATGTTACTTTTTGAGTCTCCCACTCTAGACTGTAAGCTCCTCAAGGAAAGAGAGCATCTCTGCTTCATTTGGTATTTTCTATCCAGTACTGAGTCCAACGTCAGACAACTGGTGGATGTTTACATACTAAGTACTTCCTACTATGTGACTACTCTTAACTGATATTTAACTAGTGCTTTCCATGTATAATCATACAAGACCATAAGACCACAGACCATTGAATATAATTGGGAAGAGAAGATTAAAACCAGGAACAAACAGTTAATGAGAGAAAACACTGAGGGCCAAGGGACCAGTGGATATTGGGCTCATCTGTCATGGCTTCAGAACCTTCTTCATTGTGGTAGAAAATGGATGAAAGGGACTGTACCGGTTATTCCCTGTTTGTCCTCCAGATCTACTCTCTACTCTTCCCTGATTCTCTCTGTGCCCTGAAGTCTGACCCCTATGGAATGTATCACCCAAGCTCCCTGTCCTCTGTTTTCCAGTTGAGTTTGGCCGGTAAGTGCTGGCAAGATTGTGGAGGGCAGAAATGGAAGAGGAGGAGTCTTTCTACTCCCTCCCTGCATTGCCATGGTTTGGGCAGTGGCTGTATCTCTCTGCAACAGCAGCACATGTTGGGAAGAGTAGCCCCTCTCTCATCTCTCTGTTTCATGGGCTCTGGTAATTCTGGTCCCTTTCCTTGCTCTTTTAGCTCCTGGGGTGGCAGCAGCTTTTTGTGATTATTAGTCTCTGGGTATGTTACTTATCCTTTGCTCTCTTTTTAAAATTTTTAATTAATATTTATTTTTTTTAATTTTTATACAATTTTTAAAGGCTATACTCCATTAACAGTTATTATAAAATATTGGCTATATTCCCCATGTTGTACAATACATCCTTGTAGCTAATCTGATACTCAGTGGTTTGTACCTCCCACTCCCCCACCCCTGTATTGCCTCTCCCCTCACTCCCTACTAGTAACCACTAGTTTGTGCTCCATATCAGTGCATCTGCTTCTTTTTTGTTAGGTTCAGTAGTTTGTTGTATTTTTTAGATTTCACGTAGAAGTGATATCATACAGCATTTGTCTTTCTCTGTCTGACTTATTTCACTTAGCATAATACCCTCAAAGTCCATCCATGTTGCTGCAAATGGCAAAATTTCATTCTTTTTTATGGCTGAGTAGTGTTCCATTGTATATAAATACCACATCTTCTTTATCCATTCATCTGTTGATGGATACTTAGGTGGCTTCCATATCTTGACAATTGTAAATAATGCTGCTATGAATATTGGTGTGCATGTATCTTTTTGCATTAATGTGTTTAGTTGTTTTGGATATGTATCCAGGAGTGGAATTTCTGGGTCATATGGTAGTCTATTTTTAGTTTTCTGAAAACCCACCATACTGTTTTCCACAGTGGATGTACCAAATTACATTCCCACCAACAGTGCATGAGGGTTCCCTTTTCTCCACATTCTTGCCAACATTTGTTATTTGTGTACTTTTTGATGATAGCCATTCTGACAGGTGTGAGGTGATATCTCACTGTGGCTTTGACTTGCATTTCTCTGATGATTAGTGATGTTGAGCATCTTTTCATGGGTCTATTGGCTACCTGTATTTCCTTTTTGGAAAAATGTCTATTCAGTTCTTCTGCCCATTTTTAATTGGTTTGTTTGGGTTTTTCTCATGTTGAGTTCTATGAACTGTTTATATATGTTGGATACTAATCCCTTATTGGTCATATGATTTGCAAGTATTTTCTCCCATTCAGTAGGTTGTCTTTTTGTTTTGTTGATGGTTTCCTTTGCTGTGAAACACCTTTTAAGTTTAATTAGGTCCCATTTATTTATTTTTGCTTTTATTTCTTTTGACTTTAGGAGATGTATCCAAAAAAAATTGCTATGATTTATGTCAAAGAGTGTTCTGCCTAGGGTTTCCTCTAGGAGTTTTATAGTATCTGGGCTTACATTAGGTCTTTAATCCATTTTGAGTTTATTTTTGTATATGGTGTTAGAAAATGTTCTATTTCATTCTTTTACACATAACTGTTCAGTTTTTCAAGCACCACTTATTGAAGAGTCTTTTCTCCATTGTATATTCTTGCCTTCTTTGGTGTAGATAAATCGACCATTAGTGCGTGAGTTTATTTCTGAGATGTCTATCCTGTTCCACTGATATTTGTGTCTACTTTTGTGCTAGTACTATACTGTTTTGATTACTGCAGCTCTGTAGTATAGTCTGAAGTCAGGGAGTGTGATTTCTCCAGCTCCATTCTTCTTTATCAAGATTGTTTTGACTATTCAGGGTCTTTTGCATTTCCATACAAATTTAAAAAAAAATTTGTTTTAGTCCTGTGAAAAATGTCATTGGTATTTTGATAGGGATCGCATCAAATTTGTAGATTGTCTTGGGTAGTACGGTCATTTTAACAATATTCATTCTTCCAGTCTCAGAACATGGTGTATATTTTCATCTGTTTGTGTCATCTTCAATTTCTTTCATCAGCATCTTACAGTTTTCTGAGTACAGGCCTTTTAACTCCTTAGGTAGGTTTATTCCTAGGTATTTTACTCTTTTTGATGTGATGGTAAATGGAATTGTTTCCCTAATTTCTCTTTCTGATACTTTGTTGTTAGTGTATAGAAGTACAACAGATTTCTGTATATTGATTTTGTATCCTGCAACTTTATCAAATTCATTGAGGAGCTCTAGTAACTTTCTGGTTACATCTTTAGGATTTTCTATGTAGAGTATCATGTTATTTGCAAACAGTGACAGTTTTACTTCTTCCTTTCCAATTTTCATTCATTTTGTTTCTTTTTCTTGTCTGATTGCTGTGGCTAGGACTTTCAAAACTATGTTGAGTAAAAGTGGCCAGAGTGGGCATCCCTGTATTTTTCCTGATTTTAGAGGAAATGCATTCAGCATTTCACCCTTGAGTATGATGTTAAATGTGGGTTTCTCATATATGGCCTTTATTATGCTGAGGTATGTTCCCTCTATGTCCACTTTCTGTAAATATTTCTTTTCAGCATGAATGAATGTTGAATTTTATTGAAAGATTTTTCTGCATCTATTGAGATGATCATATGGATTTTATTCTTCAATCTGTTAATGTGGTGTATCACATTGATTGATTTGTGGATATTGAAAAATCCTTGCATCCCTGGGATAAATCCCACTTGATCATGCTGTATGATCCTTTTAATGTACTGTTGGATTTGGTTTGCTAGTATTTTGTTGAGCACTTTTTTTTTTTTTTTTTTTTGGTGGTATGTGAGCCTCTTACTGTTGTGGCCTCTCCCGTTGTGGAGCACAGGCTCCGGATGTGCAGGCTCAGAGGCCAAGGCTCACGGGCCTAGCCACTCCGTGGCATGTGGGATCTTCCCAGACCAGGGCACGAACCCGTGTCCCCTGCATCAGCAGGCGGACTCTCAACCACTGCGCCACCAGGGAAGCCTTGTTGAGCACTTTTGAATTTATATTCATCAGTGATATTGGCCTGTAATTTTCTTTTTTTGTAATATCTTTCTCTGGTTTTGGTATAAGGTGATGCTGGCCTCATTGAATGAGTTTGGAATTTTCCTTCCTGAGCAAATTTTTAGAACAGTTTGAGAAGGATAGGCGTTAACTCTTCTCTACATGTTCTATGGAATTCATCTATGAAGCCATCTGGTCCCGGATTTTTGTTTATCAGGATTTTTTTTTTCAGTTACTGATTCAATTTTATTACTGGTAATTGGTCTATTCATATTTTTTATTTCTTCCTGGCTTAGTCTCGAGAGATTGTGCTTTTCTAAGAATTTGTCCATTTCTTCTAGGTTTTCCATTTTATTGGCATATAGTTTTTCATAGTAGTCTATTATGACCCTTTGTATTTCTGTGGTGTTGGTTGTAACTTCTCTTTTTTCACTTCGGATTTTATTGATTTGGGCTTTCTACTTTTTCTTGATGAGTCTGGCTATAAGTTTACAATTTCATCTTTTTGAAAGAACTAGCTTTTAGTTTCACTGATCTTTTCTATTGTCTTTTTAGTCTCTATTTCTGCTCTGATCTTTATGATTTCTTTCCTTCTACTAACTTTGGGTTTGTTCTTCTTTCTCTAGTTCCTTTAGGTGTAAAGTTAGGTTGTTATTTGAGATTTTTCTTGTTTCCTGAGGTAAGCTTGTATTGCTATAAACCTCCCTCTTAGAACTGTTTTTGTTGTGTCCCATAGGTTTTGGATCATCATGTTTTCATTGTCATTTGTCTCTAGGGATTTTTAAATTTTCTCTTTAATTTCTTCAGTGATCTGTTGGTTGTTTAATAGCATATTTTTTAGCCTCCACGTGTTTGTGTTTTTTGAAGGTTTTTCCTTGTAGCTGATTTCTAGTCTTATAGCTTTGTGGTTGGGGAAGATGCTTAATATAATTTCAATTTAAAAAAATTTACCTAGGCTTGTTTTGTGGCCTAGCATGTGATCTATCCCAGAGAATGTCCCACGTGCACTTGAAAAGAATGTGTATTCTGCTGCTTTCAGATGGAATGCTCTTTATATATCAATTAAGTCAGTCTGATCTAATGTGTTATTTAAGGCCAGTGTTTCCTTATTGATTATCTGTCTGAATGATCTGTCCATTGATGAAAGTGTCATGTTAAAGTCCCCCACTATTATTGTGTTATTGTCAATTTCTCCTTTTATGTCCATTAATACTTGCCTTATATACTTAGGTGCTCCTATGTTGGTAGCTTATATATTTACAATTGTTATATCTTCTTGGATTGATCCCTTGATCATTATGTAGTGTCCTTCTTTGTCTCTTGTAATAGTCTTTATTTTAAAGACATATATTTTGTCTGATATATGTATTGCTACCCTGGCTTTCTTTTGATTTCCATTTGCACAAAATACCTTTTTACATCCCCTCACTTTCAAGCTGTATTATGTCTCTAGATCTGAAATTAGTCTCTAGTAAGTAGCATATATACAGGTCTTGCTTTTGTATCCTTTCAGCCACTCTATATCTTCTGGTTGGAGAATTTAGTCTATTTACATTTAAAGTAATTATCATTATGTATGTTCTTATTGCCACTTTGTTAATTGTTTTGGATTTGTATGTTTTTATTTTTCCCATTTCTTCTCTTTTTGTTCTCTTTTCTTGTGATTTAATGACTATCTTTAGTGTTATGTTTGGATTCCTTTTTTGTGTGTATATCTATTATAGATTTTTGATTTGCAGCTACTATGAGATTTTTGATTAACAGTCTATATTTATATGTGATTGTTTTTAGTTGCTGATGTCTTAATTTAAATGCCTTTTAAAAAGACTGCATTTGTACTCTCGTCCTCTCTCGATTACTGTTTTTGATATCACATTTTACATATAATTGTTTTGTGTATCCTTTAACTGCTTATTGAGCATATAGATGATTTTATTACGTTTGCCTTTTAACTTCCCTTTTAGCTCTGTGTGTGGATGATTTTCGACCTTTACTGTATGTTTGCCTTTATCTGTGAGCTTTTTCATTTCATAATATTCTTGTTTCTAGTTGTGCATTTTCTTTCTTTTTTTTTTTCACCCAGAGAAGTTCCTTTAACATTTGTAAAGCTGGTTTTGTGGTGCTGAACTCTTTAAGTTTTGCTTGTCTATACGGTTTTTGATGTCTTCATCAAATCTGAATGAGTGCCTTGCTGGGTAGAGTATTCTTGGTTGTAGGTTTTTCTCTTTCATGACTTTAAATACATTGTGCCATTCCTTTCTGGCCTGCAGAGTTTCTCCTGAAAAATCAGCTGACAGCCTTATGGGAGTTTCCTTTATGTTATTTGTTGCTTTTCCCTTGCTGATTTTAATATTCTCTCTTTATCTTTAAATTTTGTCATTTTAATTATAATGTGTCTTGATGTGTTCCTCTTTGGGTTAATCCTGAATGGGACTCTGTGTTTCCAGGACTTCGGTGACTCTTTCCTTTCCCAGGTTAGGGAAGATTTCAGCTATTATCTCTTCAGATATTTTCTCAGGCACTTTCTCTCTTTCTTCTCCTTCTGGGACCCCTATAATGTCAATATTAATGCACTTGATGTGGTCCCAGAGGTCTCTTAAACCAATCGCATTTCTTTTCTTTCTTTCTTTTTTTTTTTCTTTATTCAGTTCAGGGGCAGTGATTTCCACTACTCTGTCTTCCAGCTCACTGATCCATTCTTCTGTATCATTTAGCCTACTATTGACTCCTCCTAGTATATTTTTAATTTCAGTTATTGTATTTTTCATCTCTGTTTGGTTGCTCTTTATTTTTTCTAACTCTTTGTTAAGAAATTTTAACTTCTCACTGTGCATCCTTTCTTCCCTTGAGTTCTTTGATCATCTTTACGATCATTACTCTGAACTCTTTCTTGGGTGGATTGCTTATCACCCCTTCACTTAGTTTTTCTTCTGGAGTTTTATCTTGTTCCTTCATCTGGAACTATTTCCCTGCAGACTCATTTTGTCTAAGTTGCTATTTGTATTTTTAAGTATGTGGTAGGTTAGTTATGTTTCTAAACCTTGGAGAAGTGGCCTTCTGTACAAGATTCCTATGTGTCCCAACAGTGCACTCCCCTCTCATCACCCAAGCTATGTGCTCTAGGGCTTCCCCCTAGGAAGTCTGTATTAGTCTTCCTATTGTGGTGGGCTGACTATGTGGGTGGTCTAGTAGGCTTGGTTGACTCCTAGACTGATTATTAGCAAGACCCTACCTTGTGTGTATTCTGTTGGCTGCTGTTTAGCAGGGCCTAGTCATGAGATGGCTGGCTCAGAACCCTAGGAGGTCCTAGGACTAGTGCTGACTCACTGGTGGGTGGAGTAAGGGTCTCAAAGACTCCACAGCTTTTGTCTGCCCACTGTCAGTTGAATTCAGGTCCTTGGGTTAGTGCTGAACTACTGGCAGGCAGAGCTGTTTCCTGGAGTCTGGCTGCAGTGCCCACAGATCTCAGAGCTCATTTAAGATCATTGGGGGAGGGAGGCAGTTCCTGAAAGAATTGGATATGTGGCCTGGGGTGTCCCAAAGCTTGTGTTGGCCTGCTAGTGGACAGGGCCAAGGCCTATCTTGTCCTAGGGTAGGGTTTGACCTGCTGTATGCAAGCTGGGTCTGCAGGCTGAAGGATTGTGGTTTTCTTGTATCCGATGTCTGCTCTTGGTGGGTGAGGCTGGTCTAGAGGCTAGTGTAGGCTTCCCCAAGGGAATGGTTTGTGCCTGCCCACTGGTGGGTCTGGTGGGCAGGACCATGGCTAGGGACCTGTCTAGAGGCGGTATAGGCTTAGGAATTCTTTAGGCAGCCTATCTGCCAATGGGTGGGGCTCTGTCCTCACCCAGTTAGTTGTTTGGCCTGAGGCATCTCAGCAGTGGACCTACAGGCTGCTGGGTGGTGCCAGGTCTTTGTGCTAATGATCTAGAGTGAGGATCCCAAGATGACAGTCACCAGCAGCAGTGTTCACATGGTAGAATGTTCCAAAATATGTCTCCCACCAGTATTTGTATCCCCAGGGTGAGCCCCACCTGCCCCCCACCTCTCTGGGAGACTGTCCAAGACCAGCAGATAGGTCTGGCCCAGGGTCCTATGAAATTACTCTTTTTGCCCTGGATCCCGGTGCATGTGAGGTTTTGTGTGTGCCCTTTAAGAGTGAAGTCTCTATTTACCCCAGTCCTTTGGGGCTTCCAAAATTAGGTCCTGCTGGCCTGCAAAGCCAAATGCTCTGGGGGCTTGTCCTCCTGGTGCAGGACCCCTGGGTTGCAGAGCCCTATGTCGGGCTCAGAATTCTCACTCCTGTGGGAGAACCTCTACAATGTAATTATTCTCCAGTTTGTGGGTCACCCACCCAAGGGTATGACACGATTATATTATGAGTCTGCCCCTCCTACCCATCTTGTTGTAATTCCTTTTTTATGTCTTTAGTTGTAGAATATCTTTTCTGGTAGGTTACACTCTTTTTCATTGATGGCTGTTCTGCAGATAGTTGTGGTTTTGGTGTGCTCATGAGAGGAGGTGTGCTCAGGGTCTTTATACTCTTCCATCTTGGCTGATCTCTCTCCCTCATTGGTTCCCTTAATGCTGCCCACACCTTTAAAAATAATCTCCCCATTAAGTTTTCTTCAGTTAAACACATTGAGTGTTCCGTTCCTTGCCAGGACACTGACTGATACAGGGAACATTGGACTGTATAATTGCAGATTATGTGTTAACATGGGCTGATCAAGCAGAGCCTCTTTCCTGAAACCCATGACCCATCTGATTAAGTGATGGAAAGTATGTGAGCAGAGGCTAATGGTCTCTGTAGCTTTATTTAGGCACTATAGCTCTAAAGCCCTTACTCCATTATTCACTCATTCATTGATTCATTTATATGTTTATTCAACTATTTGTTGAATATTTCTTGCATGGCCACTATGTGTCAGGCAGTCTTTCAAGCTCTGAAATTCGATCATGAATAAAACTGACAAAATAGCTGGGTGACCGGAGTTTACATTCTAGCTAGAGAAAACAGTAATTCTTCCTATCTATCTATCTATTTATCTATCTATCTATCTATCTACCTATATATCTAATTTATTATCCTAGGAGGGGATATAAGCTATAAAGTAGAGGAGGATAGAGAGAAGGGCTGAATGGCCCTACTTTTGTGTAAAAAATTAACCCCCAGAACAAATACTTCTTAATAGTATTTGGGTCACTAAATCACAACTCTCCAGAGGGTGAAGTCTTGTGGTTCCCTTTCTTGCTACTGGAAAGGGTGTTGGTTTCTATTTGAGTGCTATGCTAATCCCAACAAATTTAATCTCAGTCAAAGCCTAATGATACATGCTCCCTTCCATGTGCAAAATCAAGTTTTCATACAACCATGGACTGAATTTGACATGGGCTCAGCTCATTAGATGGACTCACATATTACACTCAGAATTTCAGATACCAAAAACAAACATTGTGCATGTGAAGTTCCTGGTACAGCATCCAGTACATAATATATATTGAATAGGTATTATTATTTAAATCTCACATCAACCTACAAGCTAGGTGAGAATTATTATACCTTTCTTATGGATGAGAAAAATTAGGCTCAAGAAGATCCAGAAGAAAAGATGTAAAAAAGAAACAAAGGCTTTGAAATAAGATACATGTGACAGTTGTTGCTAATATAAATACACACCCATGGGCATATTTAGAACTGTGTTCAATTCCCTGTAAACTTCATGAAACACCTTTTATTTTTGTTCCCACACAAGTTAACCTCTTAGTATTTAAATGAGTAAAAATATTATAGAAATATATTTGAATCTGCTTTAATTCACAACAATGTACACACCACTTACAGTTGCTGTTTTTTCATTAATATTTGTAATCACTGACATATACTAAGACCCATAGCTGATCACAAACACTGGTGTGTAGTGGTACCACTGGAGAGAAGCACTACTAGTGATGATATAGTTCAATGATTCTCAAACTTTTCCTCACCAAAGGTTTATCTGATTTTTCTTCATAGTGTCAAGTTTTAAAAAGAATTCTGTATTTTATCACCATTAATTAGTAAAAGAAAAATTAAAAGGAAGAGAGAATGAATTTATCATTATGTTAATACTTTAATATTGCTTGTAAAAATTCAGTACTTAAAAGAGTGTGGCAAACACAGAAATATTGAGAAGCCTTCATAAATTGTACGAACAATTGTATGAACAGTTATTGCATCTTTCTGTGGTCACCCTTCAGGCTAGCCACTGTTTCAGAACTGTTTTCTCCTCTGTTCTACAGTTCAACCCTGTGTGCTTGGAAGTGCAGTGAAGTTCTCTTCAGCTGTCCTGGAGCCTACATTTTACACAACAAATACTTTTTATGTTGTAGTACAAAATGTACTAAATGGGAAAATGATCATGACATATTATTTATAGGAAAATTGTTTGTAGACTACAAAACAGCATTTACAGTATGCTGTCAGTTTTGTAATTAAAAAAATATTAACACTGAGATGTCCCATTGTGCATTCCTATACTTTCTAAAATGTCTACAATAAACTTAAGGGACTTTAGGATTTTAAAATCTCTCTTTTTTATTACCAAGGTATAACTTACATATAATAAAGAATGCAAATATTAAATTTATAGTTTAGTGAAATTTTACAAACATATATATCCAAGTAACCACCACCTTGATCAACATATAAACCCCTGTCACACCTTAGGAGTTTCTCATTTCCCTTCCAAGTCAATATACCTATAGGTGTCATAACTAGTCTGGCTTCTATCACCATTGATTGATTTTGCCTTTCATAATTCATAAAAATGGAATAATACAGGTTTTATTCATTTGCATTGATCTTTCTTCACTTGTTTTTCTGCCAGTGAGATTTATGCATGTTGAGTGTAGCAGTAGTTGGTTATTTTACTTTGTTTTAGAGCATTCCATTGTGTATATATTGGTATTTGGGCCATTTCTAGCTTTTGGCTGTTTTTAATAAAGTTGCTCTGAACATCCTTGGACATGGCTTTTGTTGCATAACTTAACAAAAGTTTTGTTAGCTATATGTCTAGGTGTTGAATTACTTGGTTGCAGGCTGTGCAATTTTTAGTCTTCGTAGATCTGTCCAGTTTTCATAGTTGTTGAGCCACTTTACACCATTACAAATAATGCATAAAAGTTCCAGTTGTTCCACATTCTTGGAAATGTTTGGTATTGTCGGGATTTTTTGTTTTTGTTTTTGTTCTTCATTTTAGAAATTCTTGTGGATATGCTGTGGCATCTCACTGTGGTTTTAATTGAAGTTTTCTTGATGACTATTAATGTTGAGCGTGTGCTTATTGGCTGTTTGGATATCCTCTTTCATGAAACACCTCTACAAGTCTTTTGACTGTTAAAAAAATTATCTGTTCAATTCTTACTGGTTTATGGGAGTTCTTTAAATGTTTTGATTATGAATCCTTTGTTGGGTATATGTAGTGAAAATATCTTTCCCTACTCTGTTGCCTTTTCACTGTCCCAGTGGTATCTTTTAATGAACAGAAGCTTTAATATTAACAAAGTCAAATATATGAATCTTTTCCTTTATGGTTAGTATATTTTGTGTTCTACTCAAGAAATATTTGCCTACCCCAGGGTCATGAAGGTATGTTTTTAGAGGCTTTATTATAATTTTTTTTTGCCTGTCACATTTAGGCCTATGATCCATCTGGAATTGAATTCAGTGTATGTTAGAGTTCAAGGTTTGTTTTTCCCTGTATTAATATCTAATTAACTCAGCACCAATTATTAAAAACATTATACTTTCTCCACTGCACTGCAGGCATCTTTGATATAAATCAGGTGACTAAATATGTGTGTATCTGTTTCTGGAATTTTATTTTTTTCCATTGGTTGTTTGTATATTACTGTGCCAATACCATACTTGTTTTAATTAATGAAGATTTATAATAAGTCTTTAAATCTGGTAACATAAGCACTCCGACTTTATTCCCCTTTCCCAGGTTATCTTTGTTGGGCTTGGCTCTTTGCACTTCCATACACATTTTAGGATCAGCTTATTGATTTTCCATGTAGTGGGTGTTATCTGTGCTCTACCCCAAACCCCTCAGATTCCTTTTACTCTTTATGTCTTCCCTCCTCTTCTAACTTCTCTACATTTTACTTCCTACAGACTGCATCTGTGCTTCTCTTTGAAGGACTCTGAAAGTTACTGGCCACTTTGCCCAAATGCATAGAAAGCTGGAAATGCTTAGAAGCTTATGTCCTCCCAGGGCTGAACCTAACATTGACTAACTGGTGCATGAGCATGAAAGCTTAGCTTATTTGTCTTGAAGTAAAAATCTTTGGGGTATCAGCTGCACTCCTGTACTTCCTCGTAGGATCAGATTGAAATCAGACCTTTGCTTGTTTTCCTCTTCTTCCATGATCTACTTACTCATTTTCTGATCAGTTTCTTCTGAGAACAGTTCTTTAATAAAACACTTGCCTACAAATCCTCATCTCGGGGTCTACTTCTGGGTGATTCAAACTAAGACATACCAGAAAAAAATCACTGGGATTTTTATTGGGATTACAATGAATGTATAGGTCCAACTGGGGAGAACAGACAAAATTACAATACTGAGTTCTTGAATCCTTGAACATAGTATATCCTTTAATTTAGGCAGGTCTTCTTTGCTTTCTCTCAGCAATGACCTGGACAAGTGGGCATCAAATCTTAAAGGGCCTCAGCAGACCTCCCAGACTTTTCCCTGTAATCCACAGAGTGGAGTTCTAAGCTGAGGCTTGCCCATACCTGCCAGTCCGTCTCCTCTATGCCTCCAAGTGTGTCTGAGCTAGTCCTGCTTCTGGCCCCAGTGTGGAAAATGTGTTAATTAATGATGAAAACCATTCTGTTCTTCAGACCTGTAAAGGCTTCCCGGGAGAACTTTGCAGAAACAAGTCCTGGCTGTTGCTGTCAGCAGTTCCTGTGCTCCCGTAGTAATAGGATCCTGGTCTTGGGCAGTTTCCCTGTCTCTGTCTCTGGGGTGTGCCTGCCTCAGCATCACTCAGAGAACCACATCACTGTAGCCTGGTGCTCCGGTGGGTCAGATCCATCGAGGCCTGCAACCCATCAGAGATACAGGGAATTAGATGTGTCGGGCAGAGAGTGTCAGGGCCTTGAGGGCTGGGACAGTCTCCATGTAGTTTTTTGGATCCCAGCAGTGCTTGTGGAAAAGGAAATTTTTTTGCAAAGAGTGAGGAAGGAACTCCCTGCACCCCGACTTCCACCCCCACCAGGTTATTCTTGTATTTATCTTTATGACTTTGAACATATGTTACAGGCCAGTTTGTTTTTTAGCTAAAGTACCAATGAAATTATACTAATCTGATGCAAATCCTCTTCTGGCTAACTTTTCCAAGCCTTCAGCGAGAGACCATACCTGTGGATGGAAAGGGAAGGGGAAGAAGGTCCAAATGTTTGGGACACACACTGAGGGGCATGTGAAGACTCAAATGCGATTTACGTGGAGAGGCATTTCAGTCCTCCAGTTGATGGGTATTTAATTGGGTAAATCTCCTTAGCAGGGAACCTCAGGGGTTAGGAAAAATTCCTTTCCCTCTCCACCCCCAATCAACGCCCCCCTGCAATGAGTGACTATGATATTAGTTCTTCATTTATGTACCCCACCCGCAGACCCATTTTACCCTCCTCTGACCTTCTGTTGACCCATGAAAGGTTGACATTTACAGATCACATGAGTCAGGCTCTCCTGACCTCTGGCTTCCAGTTGGTTTTGGCCAATGAGAGGCACTAGCCTGGGATCAGGGTGGAAGGGAAGAGAGGCTGGATACTTTATTCCTGACCCCTCTTCCCCATGCCTGGCATGTCTGTGGAAGCCATGTTCCCCACTAAGTTTGTAGCCCCTGCTGGGTCAGCCATCTTCCTTGAGTCCTGATTCTCTGAGCTCCTGCAATACCATCCCCTCCCCATGTCCCTCAGGCTCAGGGGTGGCAGTGCCTTCCTGTCTTGGTTGTGCCTGGTTCCCTGAACCCTGCCCACCCCTCTCAAGAAGGCCTTTTATTAAGCTCTGTTGGGTTAAATCCATCTGAGTGGGCCTCCTGTGTCCTGCCAGACCCAGGATGACAAAGTGGCCAAGCCTCTTCATTTGTATTTCCCCAGGATCTTTCTCTTCTTTCCCCCATGAATGATTCTCTTCATTTCTGGCTTGGATTTGTGTGACAGCCTCCTTCCTTCCTGCCTCCAGTCTGGCCAGCTCCCTCCCATCCTTATGCTCCAGTCAGACAGTTTCTTAAATTGCACATTCCAGTACTCTACTTTCCAACTTATAATATTTTTATGGCTCTTTTCTTCTCTTCAGAGCAAAGCCAGACTCTCTGACTGCTTACAAAGCCCTCCATAGCGTGGCCTCAGACAGCCTCGCCTTCCATGTGCTACCTCCTTTCACGGGCTCTAAGCTCTAGCTGTGAGGGAACACTGGCCTCCTTCTGTGCCCGTCCAGCATGCTTCCACTGTTGCAAGAAAGTGGCTGTACACGTAATATTTACTGGATATTAACTATGCACCAGTCACCAGGCTAAGAGTTTTTTTAATGCATAATTCTATTTAATTCTCACAGCCACTGTATATGGCATATAATATTATAGTCTCCAATTTACAGATGGGGAATTGGGGGAACCAATCTGTGAGGGAACTTGCCATAGTCACTCAGCTGGGAAGTGGTGGAGGCAGGTTTTGGATCCAGGCAGCCAGGCTCCAGAGGGTGTACTATTGTCAATGGGACCATGATTCCCAGCTCTCAGGTCGTCTCCACTGAGACATTTCTCCTGATGCCCTCCAGCTGAAGAAGGCATGCCCTCCTCTGGGTTTCTACAAAATTTTGTTCCTCAACTCAATCCAATATACTTCAGTTGGCAGTGTCCATGCATGTAGATGGTACCCCCATGAGCTGTGAGAAGCATCCTTAAAGGAAGGACATCGGCTTCCTGTTAGGGCAGGTGCTGTGTCAGGGGCTGGACACACTGTGCGTGCTCAGTAATTGGAGAATGAGTGGGTAAATGAATATATTTGGAAGTATGGCCATTTAGCTCAAGCCTGCATTTGTGTATATCAGAAAAGGTGAGGTCGGTTCCAAGGACCTCAGAGATCTTGTCTGAATGTTGAAATTCACTGAAATGTACTGAGAACCTATCATGTGCGATGTCTTGTTTTAGGCACAGGGTAAGAGCAATGAAGATGACAGATGTCTCTCTCGCACAGAGATTACGTTCAAGTTACTAATTACTACATTAATGAACATTGGATTTGTAAGTGAATAAAGGGATGGAAGGAGGAAGGAATGCAAATCACTGTCTGAGATGATATTCTATAAAGAACAATAAAGCTGCATAATGGATGAAGGGCAGCCCTCATGGAGGTGACGTTTGAGCAGAGGCTCACCGGAGGCAGGAGAGGGAGTCCTGGGGGGAAGTGCAGCTCAGGCAGAGTCTTGAGCAGGAGGAACAAGCTTGGCATGTTTGGATGAGAGCAGGACCTGCAATGTGGCCGGGGCATGGGTGCCGAGAGGGACAGATTGGAGCGGTCATATGTGGGAAGGCATCGGAGGTGGGGAGGAGATTTCAATGTATTGTGAATATGAGGGGAAGACATTGACATTTTTGATCAGGATAAAGACATGATCTGATTTTCTTAACAAAAGATACCTTTCCGGCTGCTTTGTGAAAAGTACATTATTTCAACTCTCAGGATCTCTAGACCTCCCACTATGCTTAGGATACCTACCCTTGATCAACTAGTTAGTAGTAGTAAACAGAATGACAAAAACAGTGGCCATACATACCTAAAGCAATTAGATACTAGCAATTTCAACTATGGGTTTTATTTTTATATTACTATAATGTAGTAATTTTCTAGTTATTGAACATGCACTACATGCCTGGCACTGAGGAAAGTTTTTATACATTTAACTTCTAGGGATGTTATGAGAATTAAATAAGATAATGATTTCTTTTTACACCTGGAAAAGGAAGGTAATGAGAGCTGGAGAGGCTGAATGATCTTCCTAAGATCATGCACTTGGCAAGTGGAACTAAGATTCAAACTTCACTCTGTATGCCCATTTGCCTGTGTTCTTCCCACTCTACCCCATCACTTGCTATGGTGCGAAGACCAGCCTCTGCTCTAATTCTCTTTACCATCATGTGGAGGCATCAGAGCAGAGGGACTGCTAACATTAGTGTGAAAAAAGTTATTCGCTTAATTCTCTCAACAATGCTGTTCAAGGGACATTGCTATAATTATCTCCATGAGCATTCTCGTTTTACAAATGTGGATAATGAGGCTTAGAGAGGTCAGGTGTCTTGCATGAATCACACGTGCAGGGTTGAAACCCGGTTCTGTCTGACTCCAGAGCCCAGGCTCCATTTTCTATGCCAGTGTTGTCCAACAGAGTGTTCCCCATTGATGGAAATGTTGAGCTATTGAGCACTTTCAATGTGGCCAGTTCAACAGGAACAATTTTTAACTTTATATAATTTTAATCAGCTTAAGTTGAAGTAATCTCATATGGCTAGCAGCTACCGTAGTAGACACCTTAACTTACACTGTGTAAATTAAGACAGAGACTCAATTTATACTACTTTCTTTGTCTCTTTCCTATCCCTCTCCTTTTCCTTACTTTTGTCACTGGCTGAGGACCAACCATGCAGAAGGCAGTGAGTGGATTGAGGCAAGGGGTGGGGTGGTGGTGGAACAAGGATGATTGGTCCCCGTGCCTGCTCTGGCTTCTGTTCAAGGTGGGGAGATTAGACATGTGCATAAATAACTAAAATACAAAGTTGAAGGTTTAATGTTCTAAGTACCCTAAGAGAGGGGCAGATAAGAGGTGAGGGGATAAGAAGGTTCACGCTGTCTCCTTATAGGGCTGTTGGGGGTTGTGGGAGATAACTGATGTGAACGTGCGTTAATAAGTAACGGACTTCGTAAATCGTCAAGTACTCTGTAGACGCAAGCCATCAAAAACAACATTATCTTAACCTTGTGAGTTGACAGTATTCCAAGGGCCTGCATCTATGATCTCATTTGATCTTCACAAGCCCACTTGAAGTGTGCAGGATCCCATCCCCTTCCTGAGATGTGGGAAGGGGTGCTCGGAAAGGGTAAGCCCCTGCCTATGGACAGACAGCTGGTTGGGACAGAGCCTGGGGTGCATCTCTAGGCTTACTGACTCTGAAGTCAAGGCTGCTTGCAACCCCTTTGCTGCCCTTGGCAGATTTTGTGAGTCATTATTATCCATCCACCCTTATCACTGGCAGCAGCAGGTCTCCTAGGGAAATAAGTCCTGAGGTTTAGGCAACTCTGTTGAAGCTGGCTGGGATGTGTTCCAGCTACACCCCTGACCCAGGGCAGGCCTTTTGGATGCACCAAAGCTTTTGTCATAGCAGAGGATGTGCCAGAGAATGAGGTCAGTGGTGAGGCCATCCTGCTTTGATGGTTCTGTTCTGATGGGGAGCCAGCGGGTGGCACATACAGAGAACTATTGTCCCTACCTCATTATGAACATAGAGTCCATCCTGGAGGCTCTGAAGCAAACACAGCTCAGCTCCCCTCTTCAAAGCCCAGTTTTAGTTCTGTTTCTTCTGGGAAGATGTCCCTAACTCTTCCAGCACTAATTCTTTTCATTTCCCTCTTTACTTTTTTTATTATCTGTCCCACCCCGCTTTGACCTTCTACTGGATATATAACTCCAAGGAAAGGGAATTAGCATGTCTTGAACACCTGCTCTGGGGCAGGATTTGCATTCTTATCTCATTTAAGCCTCTCAATAACCCATGAAGAGGATGTCATTGTCCCTTTCTTGGAAGGCAGGACACTAAGTCTCAGAGAGGAGTGGTAGCTTGCCTAAGACCACACAGTACATACCTCATTAATTTAGTCAGTAAAATTTTATTGCACACCTGCCCTGCCATGTACCAGGCACTGCTCTAGGTGGAGTGAAGCCCTTTACCCCATGGGAAGCTTATGCACTAATGGGAGACACAAAAAATAAATTAGTAGATGCATCTACTTAAAGCTTCCTCAAATGGGATTGCTTATTTTTTCTGGAAACACCCTATCATTTCTTTAAGTTGGCTCCTGCTTCTCCCTCCATCAGGAAATATCTCTTTCTAACTTTGTCTTCAAAGTCCACGCACTTGTAGGGCCCATGTCCACCAGGAAGCTTCCTCTAAGCCCTCAAACTGGATCATAAAAGCTAACATGTATTGAGCACTTAGATTGTGTCACAGAGCGTTCTAAGCTCCTTATGGTTTAGCCCTTCTTGTCCTGACAACAAGCCAATGAGATCAGTACTATTATTGTCCAACTTTACAGACAAGGAGACTGACAAACTGAGGCTCAGAAAGGCTAAACTTGTCCCTTATCGTCCCTTATTAGGTGTTTCTAATAAGTGGTAGAGCTGAGATTAGAACCTGAGCAGGCTGTCTCCAGAGCCCATGTACTTAAATGCTACTCTATCCTGAGTCAGACAGAGCTCCTTCTGTTTCTGAGCTGTGTTGAAAGATGCTGTATGAGGCAGGCTGGTATGGGGGGATGTCATAGCAATGGTAGACCGTGCTCCAGGTCTGAGCTCAAACTCAAGTGGTTATGTCATCTCTCTGGGCTTATGATGTTCAAGGCATACTGGGAGATTCAAATATCTGTCATACAAGATCACCTGTACATAAATATCCTCTGGCATAGCTCCTGAGATTTGTAGATGTTCAATAAATGCTTGTTGAATCTGAGGCTGGATAGAGCAAATATGATAATCCTTTTCTTCCTGGCCACACTTTGATTCTCCAAACCATTAGGTTCCCCTGATAGTCTCTATTGCTGCACCATGCTACCTTAGAAAAAGAGTGTATTTTTCCTTGTTCATTATCTGATTCCTCTACATATAAACTTCATGCTAGCTGGGTTATATCTTACTCACCACTGTAAACACAGTAGCTCATGTCATAACTTGAACATGACATTAATAATTGCTTAATGAATGAAAGGATCCCAAATGGAAAAATCCCTTTACATTGAAGACCTGTCTTCCTGGCCAAATGGCCACAGCTAATTGGCCTAATCTGAGTCAGGTGTCCACATCTGGTCCAATCAAATTATTTCTCCAAGGAATTTGGAATTGGGACTTAGAGATGGAGTCAGTTGGCTGTGAGAGACAAATTACAGAGTTCTGTGAACTTTGAGGCTGTTTCAGTTACTATGACTGTGAGACAAATTACCTTAGTGGTATGTGACAACCATGTATTATGCATATAGATTATAGGAGCCTGGAATTCAGATATGGCACAGGCGGAACAACTTGTGTCTGTTCCACCATGTCTGGCACTTGGAAGATTCAAAAGTGGGGGGCTGGAATTATCTCAAACTGCATTCATTCATATGTCTGGTGTTTGATGCTGGCTGTCAGACTTCAGTTCTTTTCCATACCGTCTCATTACACGGGCTAGTTTGGGCTCCCTCACAGCCTGGTGATTAGGTTCCAAAAGTGGATGTCCCCAGAGAGAGAGCCAAGTGGAAGCCATATTGCCTTTTATGACTTAGCTCCAAGAATGAATGCAATGTCGTTCATTCTATTTATCAAGGCACTCACAAAGTTCAGCCCAACTTCAACATGAGGAGAAATAGATTCTTACTCTTAGTAGGGATTGTCCAGTTTCTGGAAAAACATGCAGGATTGAAAATGTTGCATTTGTGAATTTGGAAAACACGGTCTGCCACAGGTCTGGAGGCAGCCCTGATGGGTTATGTTCAAGAAGATAAGTCGGGAATTTGTGTCTCCTCGCAACTAGGGCACCTACCAGGCACCGGTGGGGGACCACAGACAGAATAAAGAAACAGAATGAAAAGAATTGAGGACAGTCTCAGAGACCTCTGGGATAACATTAAATGCACCAACATTCAAATTGTAGGGATCCCAGAAGAAGAAGAGAAAAAGAAACAGTCTGAGAAAAAAAAAAATATATATATATATAAATATATATATATATATATATATTTTTTTTTTTTTTTTGCAGTACATGGGCCTCTCACTGTTGTGGCCTCTCCTGTTGCAGAGCACAGGATCTGGACATGCAGGCTCAGCAGCCATGGCTCACGGGCCCAGCCACTCCGCGGCATGTGGGATCTTCCCAGACCAGGGCACGAACCCATGTCCCCGGCATCGGCAGGCAGAGTCTCAACCACTGCGCAACCAGGGAAGCCTGAGAAAATATTTGAAGACATTATAGTCAAAACTTCCCTAACATGGGAAAGGAAATAGTCAATCAAGTCCAGGAAGCACAGAGAGAACCATACAGGATAAACCCAAAGAGAAACATGCCAAGACACTTTAGTAAAACTATCAAAAACTAAATACAATGAAAAAATATTAAAAGCAGCAAGAGAAAAGCAACCAATAACATACAAGGGAATACCCATAAGGTTAACAGCTGATCTTTCAGCAGAAACTCTGCAAGCCAGAAGGGAGTGGCAAGACATATTTAAAGTGATGAAGGAGAAAAACCTACAACCAAGATGACTCTCCCCAGCAAGGATCTCATTCAGATTCAGTGGAGAAATTAAAACCTTTACAGACAAGCAAAAGCTAAGAGAATTCAGCACAACCAAACCAGCTTTACAACAAATGCTAAAGGAACTTCTCTGGGCAGGAAGCACAAGAGAAGGAAAAGACCTACAATAACAAACCCAAAACAACTGAGAAAATGGTAATAGGCACATACATATCAATAATTACTTTAAATGTAAAAAGATTAAAGAGTCCAACCAAAAGACATAGACTGGCTGAATGGATACAAAAAAAAGACCCATATATATGCTGTCTACGAGAGACCCACTTCAGACATAGGGACACATACAGACTGAAGGTGAGGGGATGGTAAATATATTCTGTGCAAATGGGAATCAAAAGAAAGCTGAAGTAGCAATTCTCATATCAGAGAAAATACACTTTAAAATAAAGACTATTACAAGGGACAAAGAAGGACACTACATAATGATCAAGGGATCAATCTAAGAAGAAGATATAAAAATTGTAAATACTTATGCACCCAAAATAGGAGCACCTCAATACATAAGGCAAATGCTGCTAACAGCCCTAAAAGGGGAAAACAACAGTAACACAAAAATAGCAGGGACTTTAACACCCCACTTTCACTAAAGGACAGATCATCCAAAATGAAAATAAATAAGGAAATACAAGCTTTAAATGACACATTAAACAGGATGGACTTAATTGATATTTATAGGACATTCCATCCAAAAACAACAGAATACACTTTCTTCTCAAGTGCTCAAGGAACATTCTCCAGGATAGATCATATCTTGAGTCACAAATCAAGCCTTGGTAAATTTAAGAAACTTCAAATCATATCAAATATCTTTTCTGACCACAATACTATGAGACTAGATATCAATTACAGGAAAAAAAACTGTAAAAAATACAAACACATGGAGGCTAAGAAATACATTACTAAATAACCAAGAGATCACTGAAGAAATCAAGAGGAAATCAAAAAGTACCTGGAAACAAATGACAATGAAAACACGATGACCCAAAACCTATGGGATGCAGAAAAGCAGTTCTAAGAGGGAAGTTTATAGCAATAAAATCCTACCACAAGAAACAAAAAACATCTCAAATAATCAACCTAAACTTAAACCTAAAGCAATTAGAGAAAGAAGAACAAAAAACCCCCAAAGTTAGCAGAAGGAAAGAAATCATTAAAATCCCATGGCAAATAAAAAGAAATGAAGGAAACAGTAGCAAAGATCAATAAAACTAAAAGTTAGTTCTTTGAGAAGATAAACAAAATTGATAAAACATTAGCCAGACTCATCAAGAGAAAAGGGAAAAGACTCAAATCAACAGAATTAGAAATGAAAAAGGAGAAGTAACAACTGACACTGCAGACATACAAAGGATCATGAGAGATTACTACAAGCCACTATATGCCAATAAGATGGACAATCTGGAAGAAATGGAGAAATTCTTAGAAAAGCACAAACTTCCGAGACTGAACAAGGAATAAATAGAAAATATAAACAGACCAATCACAAGCACTGAAATTGAAACTGTGATTAAAAATCTTCCAACAAACAAAAGCCCAGGACCAGATGGCTTCACAGGTGAATTCTTTCAAACATTTAGAGAAGAGCTAACACCTATACTTCTGAAACAGTTCCAAAATATAGCAGAGGGAGGAAAACTCCTAAACTCATTCTACGAGGCCAACATCACCCTGATACCAAAACCACACAAAGATGTCACAAAAAAAGAAAACTACAGGCCAATATCTCTGATGAACATACATGCAAAAATCATCAACAAAATACTAGCAAATAGAATCCAACAGCACATAAAAAAGATAATACACCATGATCAAGTGGGGTTTATCCCAGGAATGCAAGGATTCTTCAATATACACAAATCAATCAATGTGATATATCATATTAAAAACTTGAAGGTTAAAAACCATATGATAATCTCAATAGATGCAGAAAAAGCCTTTGACAAAATTCAACACCCATTTATGATAAAAACTCTCCAGAAAGTAGGCATAGAGGGAACATATCTCAACATAATAAAGGCCATATATGACAAGCCCACAGCAAACATATTATCAATGGTGAAAAACTGAAAGCATTTCCTCTAAGATCAGGAGCAAGACAAGGTTGCCCACTCTCACTACTATTATTCCACACAGTTTTGGAAGTTTTAACCACAGCAATCAGAGAAGAAAAAGAAATAAAAGGAATCCAAATCAGAAAAGAAGAAGTAAAACTATCACTGTTTGCAGATGACATGATAATATACATAGAGAATCCTAAAGATGCTACCAGAAAACTACTAGAGCTAATTAATGAATTTGGTAGAGTAGCAGGATACAAAATTAATGCACAGAAATCTCTTCCATTCCTATATACTAACAATGCAAAATCTGAAAGGGAAATTAAGGAAACAGTCCCATTTACTACTGTAACCAAAAGAATAAAATACCTAGGAATAAACCTACCTAAGGAGACAAAAGACCTGTATGCAGAAATCTATAAGACACTCATGAAAGGAATTAAAGATGATACAAACAGATGCAGATGTATACTATGTTCTTGAATTGGAAGAATCAACATTGTGAAAATGACTGTACTACCCAAAGCAATCTACAGATTCAATGCAATCCCTATCAAACTACCAATGACATTTTTCACAGAACTAAACAAAAAATTTCACAATTTGTATGGAAACACAAAAGATCCCAAATGGCCAAAAGAATCTTGAGAAAGAAAAACAGAGCTGGAAGAATCAGGCTACCTGACTTCAAATTATACCGCAAAGCTACAGTAATCAAGACAATATGGTACTGGCACAAAAACAGAATTAGAGATCATTGGAACAGGATAGAAAGCTCAGAGATAAACCCAGACACATATGGTCACCTTATCTTTGATAAAGGAGGCAAGAGTGTACAATGGAGAAAAGACCACCTCTTCAATAAGAGGTGCTGGGAAAACTGGACAGCTACGTGTAAAAGAATGAAATTAGAACACTTCCTAGCACCATACACAAAAATAAACTCAAAATGGATTAAAGACCTAAATGTAAGGCCAGACACTATAAATCTCTCAGAGGAAAACATAGGCAGAACACTATGACATAAATCAAAGCAAGATCCTTTTTGACCCAGCTCCTAGAGAAATGGAAATAAAAACAAAAATAAACAAATAGGACCTAATGAAACTTAAAAGCTTTTGCACAGCAAAGGAAACCATGAACATGACGAAAAGAAAACCCTCAGAATGGGAGAAAATATTTGCAAACAAAGCAACTGATGAAGGATTAATCTACAAAATGTACAGCAGCTCATGCAGCTCAATATCAAAAAAACAAACAACCCAATACAAAAATGGGCAGAAGACCTAAATAGACATTTCTCCAAAGAAGATATACAGATTGCCAACAAACCCATGAAAAGATTCTCAACATCACTAATCATTGGAGAAATGCAAATCAAAACTACAATGAGGTATCACCTCACACCGGTCAGAATAGCCATCATCAAAAAATCTAGAAACAATAAATGCTGGAGAAGGTGTGGAGGAAAGGGAACCCTCTTGCACCTTGGTGGGAATGTTAAAGTGATAGAGCCACTATGAAGAACAGTCTGGAGGTTCCTTAAAAAACTAAAAATAGAACTACCATACAACCCAGCAATCCCACTACTGGGCATATACCCTGAGAAAACCATAATTCATAAAGTTTTGTACCACAATGTTCATTGCAGCACTATTTACAATAGCCAGGACATGGAAGCAACCTAAGTGTCCATCAACAGATGAATGGATAAAGAAGATGTGGTCCATATAATCAATGGATATTACTCAGCCATAAAAAGAAACAAAACTGAGTTATTTGTAGTGAGGTGGATGGATATGGAGTCTGTCACGCAGAGTGAAGTAAGTCAGAAAGAGGAAAACAAATACCATATGCTAACACATATATATGGAATCTAAAAAAAAAAAAAAAAAAAGAAAAAGGTTCTGATGAACCTAGGGACAGGACAGGAATAAAGACAGAGACATACAGAATGGACTTGAGGACATGGGAAGGGGGAAGGGTAAGCTCGGACGAAGTGAGAGAGTAACATTGACATATACACACTACCAAAAGTAAAACAGATAGCTAGTGGGAAGCAGCTGCATGGCACAGGGACATCAGCTTGGTGCTTTGAGGCTACCTAGAGGGGTAGGATAAGGAGGGTGGGAGGGAGACACATGAGGGAGGGGATATGGGGATATACATATGCATATAGCTGATTCACTTTGTTATACAGCAGAAACTTAACACAACACTGTAAAGCAATTATACTCCAATAAAGATGTTTAAAAAAACCCTTAAATTGTGTCTATAAATAATTTTCCAAACCCATGGGATTGTCTTCTCATTCCTCACATGAAGTTTTATTTCTGAGAGTCATAAACCCTAGTTTACTTTCTCAGGTATGGTAGGCATCTTCTGTTTGACATAGGATCTAAACCAGGATATATTTTGTACGATTGTGAAGTGCAGTTTTCCGGCAGTTAAGTTTGCTTCTAAATGTCAGTCCTTTTACCCTGCAATCTGTTATTAAAAGTTTTTAATATGTAGAAAAAAAAGAAAAAGAGAAGTCACAGGTGGATTTTAGGGAAAGGGCTGTTGAATGGAGCAAACCCAGGACTGCAGAAAGGGAATCCTATTTAGCCAGAGAGAGTCAGGGTGTTATAGATTGGATTCTCCAAAGGATATATTTAGAATTTGGGTGCACGGTCTTTTTTAGGGACTGATACCTGTGAAAGAAAGTAGGAGGAGGCAATACCAAGCAGAGGGAGAAACTGAACTGTGATAGAGTTCCAATACTACAGTTGGCTGTTCTGGAGCAAATTTTGCCTATCAGATTTGTCCCTTGTCAGGTCAAAATGACTGGACCTTTATACGCTGCCTTGCTTAATCATGGAATGTGGGCTACTGTAGCAAGGGCATGACCTTGGTGAGACTGGCCTCTGTAGCTAAGGCAGACCCTGAAGGAGCTGATAGCTGGAAGCTGTCTACTGACAGCACTCCCCTGAGCTGGGCAGTAAGTTTTTCCTCAAAGGGCGATCTGTATGATGCATCTCTGGGTCTACCACAAGGCGGAGGACTTTCTAGTTCTCATGTGTTCTGGATATCTCTCCTACAAGTGGGATTCATAAAATACCCTTTTGTATTTAAATATACCACTGTCCATTAAATTGAATGGGTTTCCGTGTCTTGCAACCCAATATACTAGCCTAAGGCTCTGGGTCTCAGTTTCTCTACCTGCAAAGCAGTGGGGTTGAATAGGCCTTACCATTTTGAAGTCCTGTGATTCTTATCCACTGGGCTGCCGCCTTTTACACAGCCAGCCCTGCAGTAAGTGGAACACAGCTCACTTGTTGTTGAGAACCTCTTATCAGATACAGACCCAGACAGACACTGTCTGGCTTAGCTGTTCATGTGATTTATTCACCCCGCTCAGAAGAAAGCGCCAGGTGATATCTGAGCTGTGGCAGCAGCCAGCTGGCTCCCAGCACATTCCAGGTATAAAAATAGAATTATTGGATCTTGGTGCTCCTTATGAACTTATTTCAAGACTCCAGGAATACCAAGATGGCCTGGAAAATCTTGGTTAACTCAGTTCCTCTCTGAGCCTCCAGTTTCTCGCTTGGCAAGTACAGCAGTGCTAATGGAAGCAGATTGTTGAGGGCACTAAGGACATGGATGCTGGGCAATTCCAGAAATCAGACTCTTGGCCCAAAAGTCCTTCAAAACAAGCACAGAAGTATAGACTTGGACAACGTACAATATTTGATTTGCACAAACCTAGATTTAAACTATAGAAACTTAGTCTCTCTGAGTATGTTTCCTTACCTTATAAAAGTATATGTAAAATCTATTTCATAGGCTTATTTTGAACACTGGAAAAATAATGTGTTATAAAGCATTTAGCACAATGCCAGGCACATTCTTGAGTGGATAGCATTAGTGTCCAAGAGGAATAATAAAATTTCTTTTTTTTTTTACAGTTACAGGTGTACAATATAGTGATTCACAATGTCTAAAGGTTACTCCATTTATAGTTATTATAAGATATTGGCTATATTCTCTGTGTTGTACTATGTAACCTTGTAGCTTATTTTATACCTAATAGTTTGTACCTCTTATTCCCCTACCCCTATATTGCTCCTCCCCACTTCTCTCTCCCCACTGGTAACCACTAGTTTGTTCTCTATGTCTTTGATTCTGCTTCTTTTTTGTTATAGTCACTAGTTTGTTGTCTTTTTTAGATTCCACATATAAGTGATATAATACAGTATTTGTCTTTCTCTGTCTGATTTATTTCACTTACTCCAAGTTCATTCATGTTACTGAAAATGGCAAAATTTCCCTCTTTTTTATGGTTGAGTAGTATTCCATTGTATATATATATACCACATCTTCTTTATCCATTCATCTGTTGATGGACACTTAGGTTGCTTCCATACCTTCCATATCTTGGCAATTATAAATAATGCTGCTATGAACATTGGGGTGCATGTATCTTTTTGAATTTGTGTTTTTGGATTTTTCAGATATATACTCAGGAGTGGAATTGCTGGGTCATATGGTAGTTCTATTTTTAGTTTTATGAGAAGGCTCCATACTGTTTTCCACAGTGGTTGCACCAATTACATCCCCACTAATAGTGTACAAGGTTTTCCTTTTCTCCACATCCTTGCCAACATTTGTTATTTGTGTTCTTTTTGATGATAGCCATCCTGACAGGTGTGATATGATATCTCATTGTGGCTTTGATTTGCATTTCCCTGTTGATTAGCGATGTTGAACAACTTTTCATGTGTCTGTTGGCCATCTGCATTTCCTCTTTGGAAAAATGTTCACTTAGTTCTTTTGCTCATTTCTTAATTGGGTTTTTATTTTTGATGTTGAGTTGTATGAGGTGTTTATATATGTTGGATATTAATCCCTTACTGGTCATACCATTTGCAAATATATTCTTCCATTCTGTATGTTGTCTTTTCATTTGTTGACCAGTTCCTTTGCTGTGCAAAAGCTTTTTAGTTTAATTAGGTCCCATTTGCTTATTTTGTTTTTATTTCCTTTGCCTTAGGAGAGAGATCCAAAATAATATTGCTGCGATTTATGTCAAAGAGTGTTCTGCCTATGTTTTACTTTAGGAGTTTTATAGTATCCTACCTTACATTTGGGTTTTTAATCCATTTTGAGTTTGTTTTTGTGTATGGTGTTAGGGATTGTTCTAATTTCATTCTTTTACATGTAGCTGTCCAGTTTTCCCAGCACCACTTATTGAAGAAACTCTCTTTTTTTCATTGTATATTCTTGCCTCCTTTATCATGGATTAATTGACCATAAGTGCATGGGTTTATTTCTTGGATCTCTATCCTGCTTCATTGATCTATGTGTCTGTTTTTGTCCCAGTACTACACTGTTTTGATTACTGTAGCTTCTTAATATAGTCTGAAGTCAGGGAGTCTGATTCCTCCAGCTCTGTTCTGCTTTCTCAAGATTGTTTTGGCCACTTGGGGTCCATACAAATTTTAAAATTATTTGTTCTAGTTCTGTAAAAAATGCCATTTGTATTTTGATAGGGATTGCATCAAATCTGTAGATTACCTTGGGTAGTATGGTCATTTTAACAATATTGACTCTTCCAATCAAAGAACATGGTGTATTTCCATCTGTTGGTATTATGTTCAATTTCTTTCATCAGCATCCTACTGTTTTCTGAGTACAGGTTTTTTGCTTCCTTAGGTAGGTTTATTCCTGGATATTTTATTCTTTTTAATGCAATGGTGAATGAAATTGTTTCCTTAATTTCTCTTTTTGATTATTTATTGTTAATGTATAGAAATGCAAGAGATTTCTGCATTTTAATTTTGTATCTTGCAACTTTACCAAATTCATTGATGAGCTCTAGTAGTTTTCTGGTGGCATCTTTAGGATTTTCTATGTATAGTCATGTCATCTGCAAACAGTGACAGTTTTACTTCTTCCTTTCCAATTTGGATTTATTTTATTTCTTTTTCTTGTCTGTTTACTGTGTCTAGGAATTCCAGTACTACATTGAATAAAAGTGGTGAGAGTGGGCATCCTTGTTTTGTTCCTGATCTTAGAGGAAATGATTTCAGCTTTTCACTGTTGAGTATGATGTTAGCTGTGGGTTTATCATATAAGGCCTTTATTATGTTGAGGTATGTTCCCTCTTTGCCCACTTTATGAAGAGTTTTTATCATAAATGGATGTTTAATTTTGTCAAAAGCATTTTCTACATCCACTGAGATGACCATATACTTTTTATTCTTCAGTTTGTTAATGTGGTGTATCACACTGATGGATTTGCAGTTATTGAAAAATCCTTGCATCCCTGGGATAAATCCCACTTGATCATGGTGTAAGATCCTTTTAATGTATTATTGGATTCAGTTTGTTAATATTTTGTTGAGGATTTTTACATCTATGTTCATCAGTGATATTGGACTGTAGTTTTCTTTTTTTGTGATATCTTTGTCTGGTTTTGGTGTCAGGGTGATGGTAGCCTCATAGAAAGGGTTCGGAAGTGTTCCTCGGCAATTTTTTAGAATAGTTTGAGAAGGATAGTTAACTCTTTTCTAAATATTTGATAGAATTCACCTGTGAAACCATCTTGTCCTGGACTTTTGTTTGTTGGGATTTTTTTATGTTACTGATTCAATTTCATGACTGGTAATTGGTCTGTTCATATTTTTTTTTCTTCCTGGTTCAGTCTTGGGATGCTATACCTTTATAAGAACTTGCCCATTTCTTCTAGGTTGTCCATTTTACTGGCATGTATTTGTTCATAGTAACTTTCATTAATTGAGCCTTGATATTTTCCAAGCACTATGATAAGTGCTAGGAAAGGAAAGCTATCAAAACATGTTCTAACCTCAAGGACTTTTGGTAGAATAGGAAAAACAAATTATTGTTCCTGTACAAACTCTGTCACATCCCAGCTAAATGACCTAGGACAAGTCATTTTGCTTCTGTGGGTCTCAGTCTCCTATTAAATAGAGATAAGTCTACTTTGTTCATAGCATTGGATTGATGACCATATGAGGTGATGTGTGATAAAATGCCTGGCTTGGCTACCATTTGTTGAGTATCTCCTATTACACCATGAGCTGTAATCCGGCCTATTGGCCTTCACTCTTCCATGGGCTACTTAGCAGAGGAAACTCCTAAATACCTTGAAACTGCAGGGAATTTGCCTAGCCTCTTTGGCCATTTGACCTGCTTTATATTTCATGGCACATGTTAAGGCAGAAGTTTGAAAGAATAGTGGTACAGGAGCCAGGAAACAATAGGCTCAAGACTGTGCTTTGCTACCTTACAGTTCAGAAAAATTAAAGTGCCCCACAGTTGTAAGGTCCTCGTTTATGGAGGGGAATGAGATTTGGAATCAGGCCCCCAGGGCTTACAGTACTGACTCTGCTCTTAATGTGAAATCTGATGATGAGCCTCAGTTGGGGGTCTCCGTTTCTTCAGGGCAATGGCTCTAGGCTATACCTGTCACAGCGGTGTTGTGGAATCCACAAGGTGGTGTTGGTAACCTATCTAGTACAGTGCCTGGCTTAGAGAAGGTGATTAATAAACATTCCTTTTATTATTAACTATTTTTATATCTCAAAACAAACTTAGGAGATATATAATAAAAATGGAGCTATGAGATGGAAAAATTAGTGCTCAGAGAGTTAGTTTATTGTGTTGCTTTACATTTGCCATCTCAGTGCCTGACACTAGGAAGTGCTCGAGGTAGATTTGTTCTATTCCCCTCCAGGCAAATGTCACTTTCAATCCTGGCATCATTTTTGAAGAGCATTTTCTTTTTTCTCAACTTTAGTCTGATATTTCTCTCCCAAGGAGCTTGAATCCTCTCCCTGAGTCCAAAGATTATTTCTCCTAACTGGAGCACTTCAGACCAGATGTCCCCTCAGGAAAGTTGCAAGGGAAGTGAGATGTGTGCTTGTGTGCCAAGGTTGTCAATGGTCTTGTGTCAGACCTAGGATCCCAGGGCCCATGATCACTTGACCTCATCACTCCAGGCCACTCGTGGCTTTGTGGTTGCCTTTGGTGAAGTATATAGAAGGAATGAGTCCCTTGTGCTGACACACACACACACGCTGACACGTACACGTGTAAGTTCGCAGTGATTCACATCCTCTCCTAATGAAAGCTGATGACCATGGAAAGCTGGATGGCTCCAGGGAGCAGGGTGGCAGTCAGGTGCATCTCTCAGTTCCCAAAGTGACCCTGTGGTCGTAGTGACTCACTGCTCAGAATGCAGCAAGAGAGAACCAAAGAGCACCACGGTTAGCTTGGCTCCTGTGATGATCTTGGAAGCTCTGGAGCCTGAAGAAAGATCACATTTCTGGACTTTTGAGAGAGCTATGAGACCCTCTAAATTTAGATGGGGCTCTCTTCTGGGATCAGTCGTTTCGGGGAGAGATGTTATTTCGTTATGAAGACCTACATTGGAATCATAATAGCTTGTCCTGCTGTGCATTCGTATGCTCCCGGCCCACAGAGATCATCTGGCAGAAGCCTCGAGTTCAGTTGCAGATTTTTTCCCCAGCCCAGGCTCTTTCCTGTCCACAAACAGGATTTAATCATCCCCAACCTGCTTTAAAAGGTGCTAATAATTTCCAAGTGCCTCTTGGGTCCTCTGTGGGCGTCCCGTACGTCTTCTCAGTTAACCCCACCCACTCCTGCATGAGACACACATTATTGTCCTCACCTCTCAGAGTGTAAAAGACTCTTGTTTAAATAATTCGTCCAAGACCTCATGGTGGCAGAGTCAAGAACTGAAGCCTGGTTTGTGTTTCCAGAAACTACGTTTTTCCTCCTACAGCACACAGGTCGGAGTTGTGGTCCTTCCTCCCACTGTCTCTGCAGTCCTGTGCGTCAGACCCTCTACAAACCTTGGTGTCTCATCACATGGTCACCCACAGCGTGGCCACCCAAACACAACTTACAGAAATGAAAGGAAAATGTGGTGAAGGGTGCGATGTTGGGCAGAACTCAGGTTTTCTCACTCAAAGTGAGGAGTTTGGTCAGATAATCTCTTGGCTTCACTCCTATTTGAATGGTTTAGAGAAGTGGTTCTCAACACAGGCTAGACATTCAAATCTCCTGGGAGAACTTTTCAAAAACACCAATGCCCAGGCTCCTTTCTAGAGTCTTTGGTTTAATTGGTCTGGAGAGGGGCCAAGAAATAAATATTTTCTTGAAGCTTGCCAGTGATTCTAATGGGCAGGCAGGCTTGAGTCTTCCTAGTCTAGAGGTCCCTGACCCTTCCACTCTTGCATCTTATTGCTAAAAATCGTTGACTCACTGCACAGGCCAGAAACTTGAAGGTCGACTTTGTTCTCTTTACTGTCACATCCAATCTAACAAGTCCTTTTACCTCCAATATCTGCTCCAGTCTTCCCTGTTCTTTCCTGCTTTCCTCTAACTAAGAAGTCACCGTTATCTTCCTCCTATACTATTGAAATAGTCACTCTGGTGGATCCTGGTTGTTGCCAGTCATCACCACCTGTGTCCCTCTCTTTGTCCTTACTTGAAACTTTGTGCCAGAATTCATCTCTCTCCCACATGGCTCAGGGGATGCTGCCACCATCCCCAGTTGAGAGGTGGATCCTAACAGAGCCAGTCTGGGCATGATACACCCCTGGTAAATGTTGTTTGTCTGGGATTGGGCTTGTGACTTTAGTGGCCTAATTAAATTGAAGGGAAGGAAGGGTAAGATTTATAATTCTTGCTGAGGGGTGGTGGAATCTTCCTCTTCCCTGCTGGATACAAACAAGAAAGCACAGAGACCAGGTTGCCATTGACACCCATCCTGTGGCTATGAAGGGAAACAGGATGACATGGATTGGAAATATATATATCCAGATATAAATATATATCTAATATATCTAAATCTATATCTATACAACATGGCATCCTAAGGCTGTTTCCCTTCATAGTATAGATTACTATGTTATATTACATGGTATATCTTATTATATTACATATATGTTATATATATGTATAGTGTGTGTGGAACATATCAGACATGTAATAAAATATGTGATGAATATGAATGAATGAATGACTTCATTATCTGATTGGAATCAAGTCAGCCTGGGTCCCAGTGTACTCTAGAACAGGGGCTGGCAAACTTTTCTATAAAGGGACAGCGTGTATATATTTTAGGCTTTGTGGACTGTACGGTCTCTGTTGCAATTGCTCAGTTCTGTGATTGTAGAGCTAAAGTAGCCACAGAAAATATACAAATGAATGAACCTGGCTGCATTCCAATAAAACTTTATTTATAAAAACAGGCAGTGGGCCTAATTTGGCCCACAGGCTATATTTTGCTGAGCTATAATACAGAAAAAAAAAAGAAAATGTTGAACCAGATAAAAAATGACAAATATTTGGCCTGCCTGCAGAACCTCTGGCTCCCATGACAGACATCACTAATCAATTAAGCCCCACTTTCATGCTGAACCTGCATTTGCTCTCACACACCTCACCCAGCACTATCAATCAATTAAAGTTGGTGAGCTGAGTGCAACCTGTTTGCCATCCCTGCCTAGATAATGCTCTTTGTTCCTTACACAGCCCTGAGGTTGGGAGCTCACAGGCCTGGGTTTCAGACTTGGGTTTTCTGCTAGTGTTCTGTGTGACGTTGTCCCAGATATTTTCTCTCCTTGCATCTCGTTCATTTCTAATGTTGGGAGTTTTGTTGACAGGAACTTGAGAGATGACCTAGGCAAAGATTCCATAAAAAAGAGTCCTGCCTGGTTTTACTCTCTCTGTGTTTGCTGTGTGGTCAATGAAGCAAGGAAAAATAATTTAAACCAGTTGTGATAATAGAGCATTAGAACCTGGGCTCATATTGTTTTCCTTTCTACCTTGCTGAGTTACTAAGGGCAGATCATGGCTTTAGTGGCAGAGAATGGCTGAAATCCCATTCCAGAATGCCACCTTTCCTCCCATTGTGCCACTTGTCAAGTTTTCCAAATATGCCCCTTTCACCTTCCATTTCAACATTATTTTCCTTCTGAGGCTTCTGCCATGTTTAATTCCTTGGCTAAGCTTTCTACCCGTCCAAATGCCGCCACCCTTGTCATACAATTTATTTTCTGCACACATATAAAATCAAGCCTGAACATTTTTCTCTACTGTGAACTCTTGAGAAATAGCTTTTGGTGCAGCCATCCATCACGGTGGCAATAATACCTGAAGAGTAAATTCTCTTTGATTTGTTTAGTATTTCCCTTTCTAGATCAGATTTCAACAAGTGCAGCCTGTATCAGCAGAAAAGTGCCCCTGTTGGGTATGTATCTGTCTTATCAATCAGTCAAGGAAAGGGGAAAAGAAATGATCTGAAGCACCTACTATGTGCCAGCCATGGCACTAAAGGAGGGCAATTAGTCTCCATTATGCTGATGAGACAAAGGGCTCAGGGAAGTTAAATGATAGAGAGAGGAGATTGGAGTGGGTTTTCAGACTCCTAGTCAGGGTTCTCCAGAGATACAGAGCCATAGTGTGTGTGTGTGTGTACATTTCCTCCTATCTATCTATCCATCTATCTATCAATTTTTCATCCTATTTATCTATCATCTATCAAGAGATTAATTTTAAGGAAGCGATTATAGGGGCTGGTAAGTCAGCAATCGCAGGGCAGGCTGGCAGGCTGGCAATTCAGGTAAGAGTTTATATTGCAGTCTTGAGTCTCAAATCCTCAGGGCAGCTCAGCAGATTGGAATTTCAGGCAGAATTTCCGTTATGGTCTTGAGGCAGAATTCCCTCTTCTCTGGGAAACCTTGATTTTTGCGCTTAAGGCTTTTAACTGATTGGATGAGGCCCACTTACATTAAGGAGGATAATCTGCTTAAAGTCACTGATTATTAATGTTTATCATCGGGACTTCCCTGGTGGCACAGTGGTTAAGAGTCTGCCTGCCAATGCAGGGGACACGGGTTTGAGCCCTGGTCCGGGAAGATCCCACGTGCTGTGGAGCAACTGAGCCTGTGAGCCACAACTACTGAGCCTGAGCTCCACAACTACTGAAGCCCGCATGCCTAGAGCCCATGCCCTGCAACAAGAGAAGCCACCACAATGAGAAGCCCGCACACCGCAACGAAGAGTAGCCCCTGCTCGCAGCAACTAGAGAAAGCCCGCGTGCAGCAATGAAGACCCAACGCAGCCAAAAAATACATAAACAAATAAATAAATGTATTAAAACAATAAATGTTTATCATATGAAGGTCAAAAGACCTTCATAGCAACATCCAGACTACTGCTTGCCCAAAGAGCTGGGCGCCGTTGCCTAGCCAATGAAATTAACCATCGTACTAAGCCACTCTTCTTTCTGTTTCTCATACTCCTTCAGACTTCGACGAGCTCTGAAAGAGAGCTTTCTTGAGTTCTCTTCGATTCCGTGGATGATTTAGTGTGTGTACAAGGGCCAGCATAGGACCTGGAACTTGGGAGACTCTCCTTGAATGAATGTGGCAGATAGGACGCTTCCACCAAGCACTCTTTTTTTTAAAAAAAATAATTAATTAATTAATTTATGGCTGTGTTGGGTCTTCGTTTCTGTGCGAGGGCTCTCTCTAGTTGCGGCGAGCGGGGGCCACTCTTCATCGCGGTGCGCGGGCCTCTCACTGTCACGGCTTCTCTTGTTGCGGAGCGCAGGCTCCATACGTGCAGGCTCAGTAGTTGTGGCTCACGGGCCCAGTTGCTCCGCGGCATGTGGGATCCTCCCAGACCAGGGCTTGAACCTGTGTCCCCTGCATTGGCAGGCAGATTCTCAACCACTGCGCCACCAGGGAAGCCCCACCAAGCACTCTTATTTGGGATTTGTGGTTAGGATCTTGCTTAAAGGGCTTTACTGTCTCTTTTGTGCTTTTAGGAAAAGGTCTGAATGTCCCAACATGGCTTCTAAACCCCTTCATTGTGGGGTCTCTGCCTCCTTCTGCAGCCTCCTTATGACCACTTATCTGCGCACTCAGTGTTCTAGCTGCCATCAGCTGATTCGTCATTTTCAGTGACCGCTGCTCTTTTTTACCTCTATTTTCTCTGACAGGAACACATATTCTTGTTCTCACATGAGTAACTCTGAGTTGTCCCTTAGGTCTCAGCTGAATTACAATTTTCTTGGGAATCTTCCCACGTCCTCAGTGGGGCTCTGATCTGCATGTGTACTTAGCTGACCAGAGGACTTATCACACTGCCTGCCTGGTTAGCTATGAGTTTTATGTAGGCAGGGTTGAGTCTCATGTCCTTGGCCCACTAGTGCACAGAGTAATGTCTGACACATGGTGGATATTTAATAAATATTTGTTCAATATCGAGTGAGAGAGAAAAATACAACCTTTGATATTCTTTGCCTTCTTTTCAGTGTTTATGAGGTTGGTTTTTTTCCGCCAAGTAAATTACTGTCTGAATATGAGTTCATCCAAATACCCATCATTATATCATAAATGTTCCTTATAAGGAACAATTAAAGAAGCCAAGAGGTGACCAGCTCTTCTCAGTGGAATTCGTGTCAGCCACACAATATACTCTCTTCTTAGAAGCGGGATCTGGTGAGCTGGCCTGGGCCCAGGTCATGAAGGATGCATTTATCGGTTGGATGGAAACATGGAATCATTGCCCCCGTGGACTTGCCCTGACGCTGCTCCAGGAAGAGTGACAGGAGGATGACAGGTACGCATGTTCAAAATTACTTCAAGGTGGTCTCAGTCCCATTTACTGTCCTCAGGAGTCCTCTCCAGAGTTTGATGCGGACACATTAGAAGCACACATGAAGACGATGATGTATATGTGTTTAGTCTGAACTTGTCCAGCATGGCTGCGTCACTGTGGAGTGCAGCTGCCTCGGAAAGAGAAGAAAGATGGGGGTGTTAATCATCATGGCAGGCCCGTTCTTGCCCCTCAGCCCATCTGCCAAGGCTGCAGGGCTGGTCACCATCTTAGGAGCTTTCATTTCACTCTTCTCTAAAAATGACATAGATGTCCTCTGCATTGGGAAACCTTAAGGAATTCAACCCAAGTCCATTTATTTTAACATTTCCAGAATAGAAACAAGTTTCACTTGTTTAAAAAAACAAGTTTCACTTGTTTAAAAAAATCTTTTGAGGCACTGAGCCTCAAAAGATTAGGAATGCAGTTATGAGCAAGGGGATATAAACCCTGCCCTCAAGGAACTTACCTGTGCTGGGCTGAATCTGTGCTCAGAGAAGGGAAGGCAGAAGTGGACACTGCTCCCCATGTCCCCAGCAGGTAGTACAGCTTGCTGAGCAATGATTCCACCCCCGGCACTCAGCTGAGTGTTTTATATCCATCCCCACATCAATCCTTTGAAGTAGGTGTTAGTCTAATCATATAGGTAAGGAAACTGTCTCAGAGTCCCTAGGAGACTTTCCAGCTTCAAGTCAGGAAATTGTAGAATAAAACCAAACTAAGGCCAACTGACTGTAAAGCTAAGCCAGTTCCTCACGGCAGTGCCCTGCTTCTAGTATCAGAAGCATCACCTTGAATCTGATTGGTTGTTTATTTATCTAAGTCTTTTAACAGAGGTTCATCCAGGACACAAAGGAGAGAGCATTTGGGCTGGGCTTGAAAGAATATGTAGAAATGCATCATGCGGAAAATATGGGGAGGGATTCTAGGCATGGACACAGTGCTGCATCTGGATGTTGGATGGCTGCTGGGGTCATGAGGTGGAGGGATGGAAGGAGGGACAGGGAATGAGCCTGCTAAGGGGGAGTTGGACCAGTTGTGAAGAGGAGTCTTGACTGCTTCCTTAGGGGATGGAAGCGATCAGTTACATTTAAGCAATAAGGTGACATAATCAGAGGTGAAAGAGCCACAGAGGCAGTACACAGAATTGTCCGGTAGAGGGTGACAGAGAGTCCAGACCTGGGAGATCATTAGGAGGCCATTGTAGTTGGTCTTACAAATAATGATTCTCTGTTGTGGACCCATTGGATGGGTCAGTCTGATGTGTTCCATTGAGGAGCTGCTGATCAGTTGTCACTTATTAGTTAGCTAGGTAGAAATAATGTTTTCCACGTTTCTCTTATAATTACAAACTCTTTGGCCAAAATCAGAATTTCTTTTAGCCAGGCCACATGAGGAGACAAAATAAGTAAAACAAAATAAATCACTTTATTTATGTAATAATAATGATGATGTAGGGACACTGGGATGCATGGCCCAGATCTCACCTCTCTACTTAAGAAATTATTCCTCTAGCTGCTGGGGGGGCTGCCAACAGACAGCCCTCAATTCTTAGTCCTCTTTGAGGATTGCATCAGCTGAAGAGAGCTATCTTTTCCAAGATCACACATGCCTTCCTGGGGCAGCCCCAATCCAATGACTGAACTCTAGGGTGGGGTATAAATGCCTGGCCCCCTTCCCCTAATTTGGTGTAACCCTGAAAGGCCCTCCCCACTTCAGAGCTCCCTGTCATGTCGGTTGAGACCTCTGTTGAACCTGGGCTGCGGCTCATCTTCCTCTGCCTGACCCTGCCACCTTTCCTTTCGTTCCCTTTTAGGATTTGGGGATCCTGAGAGCACTCCCTGATATAGTTCATGCATGCACATCTCCATTCCAGCTTGCTGCTAGGGAACTATCCAGCAGCAAACGATAATTGCAGCTAATGTTTTTTGTGCCTGACAGCATGAGAACATACACATATTCTCATTTCATTCTTACAATAACCACAGGTAGTAGGTAGCCCATAGAAACATTACTATACCATTGCATGGGCACCAATGGGCTAGACATATTAGAAACTGAGGCCCGCAGGGAAATAATTTTCCCCAGCTCACAAATCTAGGAATGTTGCAGAGTTGTCTTTCTAATCAATTCCATTGCACATTGATCTTCCCATTTCTGCTCATGCTTTTTAATATACTATATGCCAGGCAGGCTAGCCTGGACCTGGGATTTCTATCCCTGGGTCGGAAAGCAGGGCATTTATCAGTTAGCGCCTGCATTTAAACTCTCACTCCAAATGTGTGGCCTAAGGCAAAATGGAAAGGAATGGCTCATACAGGTACCAGTGCCAAGGAAGCCCTTAGCATCTAACTCTGGGATTTCATACTGTTTTCTACAGAGCTGTCTTGAGGACTCAAGAGAAAAGAACAGGGAAAGAGAAAGAGAAGAATGGTGACTAAGAGGAAGGGGAATAGGGTCTAAGAGGGAAAGAAAAGATGAAAAAAGAGGAAAAGGGGTTAGGGAGAAGAGAGAGAGCAGGGGTGTGGTGGTGGGGAGAGCGAATGGGAGGAGAAAGGAGGGGGAGGGCAAGAGACTGGCCGGCTGCTTTAGGAAATAAACAATGGCAACTTTCCTGCTCTTGAGCAGCCGGCTGTTTGGGGCTTTGAACTCCTCAGGACAGTATGCTTTATCATCTGGAATAATAAACTCAGACCTGGTGGCCCAGGGAGCAGGCAGGCTGTGGCCCGGGGGTGCAGCCCCGAACCCCGCCGCAATGGGCAGCCCGCTGTCTGCGTCTGCACAAAGGAGCCCTGGAGGGCATCCTTCAGGAGGCACCGGGCCAAGAGGGCTCTCAGCTGGTGCTGAGTGAGCTTTTGAAAGTAAACAAGGGCTCGGGGGCCAGTGGGAGCCTCCTGTTGATGGTGACTCTGATGTGATGTGGGCCCTGGAAGGAGATTGGTATTTTTAGCTCTCCAGTTGCTTTGAAAGAAAGAAAGGGGGAAAGAAACAGAGCCACAGCGTGCAATCTATTGTTTTTTAGGACATAATAGCTAACAGCTCCGAAAACATGCTGGATGCGCTCCGCAGCTCATCAATGAGCACATCACTGCAGAATGAGGGAAGGATAAACACCACATGTATCAGAGTGCTGGCCGGTGCTGCCTGGGGCTAGGGAGCCAGCTCCTTGCTTGCCTCGCCTGGGACCAGCGACAGTCACTCACCTGTGGGTGCCTAGGTGCATCAACACACTCCTTTTCCTTCAATGGAAAACATGCTGATTTGATCAGACCCAAGTTCAAGTCCTGCTTTTCTAGGCCACTAAGAGGTTATGGAAATCCTATGGGGTTGAGAGTCGTCCAGGGATGCAACCTGCCCACTTGCTTGCTGTGGCCTTGGATGAGTCCCATGGTTCCCTTGAACCTAGGTGAATTCAAATGGCTGCTTGAATTAACAGTAAAAAAGTCTCAATACTAAACAAGCCTTCTAAAGTATAAGTGAGGAGAGATCCTGAGAGGCCAGGTGGGTCCCAGTGCTCTGCAAAAAATAAATATTGGTTGAGTGAACAGGAGGTACAACAGGGGGTGATGGCCCACTTTTACTTGAAAGGGTAGATGAAATTGGACATTCTCCTATTACTTGAAGCTTTGTAATTTCTAAACCTCCAGAAGTGGTAAAGAAATTTTAATTTTGTGGTGGCAAACAGAGGCAGGCAGCCCTAGGAGCTGGTGGGTGAGCAGAGAGTAGATGGCTGGGGGCTTGGGGGCTACTGGGAGCTGGCTAGGGTGCATGAGTGTACGAGGCGAAGTTCGTCCCATGGGGAAAGAATGCTGGACTAGGATGTGGAAGACCTAGTCTTGCCATCTCCTTGCAGTGGAGACCTTGGGCAGATCTGCCCTCCCCGAAGCCCAGCCGGTTCTGGTGCTGAGACTCCCTTCCCTCTCCACCCTCCACCGCAGTGCCTCAGGCTGGTCTCCATGCAGTCTGTATTCCTCTCTGTCCAGGATGATCCTTCCAGCCTCCTAACTGTTCTTGCTGCCCTTCAGCCTTGCCCCGCTCCACTCCAGCCTCTCCCAGCATGAAAATCAGATGGGGCCACTGTCTGGCACACGACTGTCAACAGCCCCTTTGTCTCAGGCCAATGCCAAGCATTCAAGGCCTCCCCAAGGTCTGGCCCCAACTCATGGTTCCAGTGTCAGCACCTGCATCTGCTCTTCTGCATGTGCCTTAAGGTTCTAGCCACGTTAGTCTCGGAAGGCTGCACGCTTTCTCAGACATGCATACTTTCGTATGTACTGTTCCTTCCACACGTGCTCTTCCAAAACTCATCTCAAGCATCTGCTCTGCCTGGAGGACAGAGCTTGGGAAGGTCTCTTGGAACAAACCCCTTCCCTCTGTGCACAGTCCCGTTACAGCCCACTGCCCACCCCTCTGCATCCCCCCGCTCCGTTGCCTGCAATACTCATCTGGGGAGATAGGCGAAAACAGAACCCGCGAGAACCACGTTGTGCCCATCGCGGCACCCCATGGGTCTCATGGTTATCAGTGGTTCTCAGCAGATGATTGATTTATGAATGTATCTATACAATAGGGATAAAGTTCCATCTCTTTTTATTCACAGGGCTATTGGAAGGATGCAAAGAAAGCAAAAACATTTTACGGAAGGTAAAGGCTGTACACATTTGAGGGTTTGTCATTATGATGATCTGATTTAGAACAGAAAATAGAGACAGAAGAGCAGAAACAGAATTTTTTCCTCCCTGCCTTCTCTTTCCTCTTCCCTCCCTGCTTCCCTTCCTCCCTCCTTTCCTGAGTGTTTGGCATTGCCCAAAGCCTAAAGAAATACTAAAGAACACAGCAGACAAGATCCCCTCCCTCCATGAAGCATATTTTCTGTTTAAGAAACAAATACAGCAAACAAACAAATAGGCATGATGATTTTGATTAACGAAAGACTGAGGGAAAGCAGAAACAGGTGCAGCAGGGTGCCTTGGGAAGAGAAGGTCTTCAGAAACTAGACAGCTTTCCACCCCCTTACCTCCACACCCATCAGAGGGGGGCAGCTTCGAGCTGTGGGATTTGGAGCGTCAGGGCTGCTTGGTACCTTTGTGTGTGTGTGTGTGTGTGTGTGAGATTATGGGCTCCTCCTTATTTTTCCCTGAATTTGAAAAAAAAAATAGCTAACATTATTTTAAAATAATATTTAAAAGAAGAAAAAGCTTTATAGTAAAAAAGCTGAATCTGATCCCTATGGTTTATTGTTACATGAAAAGAGAAAGTTGTACAGCAAATGTATTATAAGATCCCCTTTATTAATTGATAACAAACACACACTGAACTATATAATATACTTGTATAAATATGAATAGACAGCTATAGATATAGATGTATTGATATTGACACAGCTATGGATATAGATGTACACCCATACACCAAAGAGTTAATAGGGCTGATTGGTGGAGAGGGAAGTGATACTGAGGGGATGGATGAAGGAGGACTTCAACTGCATACACTTTATATTTCTGTATAGTAGTCTGAAGTTTTTCTTACTCCTTATAATTTTACAGATTCACTATAGAGTGTATCTAGGACTTTCTCTCTGAGAACTGAAGATTTTTTTCAGTTCTAGAAAATTCTCAGCTCCTGTCTCTTGCAGCTTTACTGAGATATAATTCACATAACACATAATCATTCACCCACTATTAAATATATATTCGGAATGTCCTTTTTTTTTGGCTGTGTTGGGTCTTCATTGCTGCACGCAGGCTTTCTCTGGGCTTTCTCTAGTTGTGAGTGGGGGCTTCTTTTGTTGTGCAGCAGGGGCTCTAGGCACGTGGCCTTCAGAAGTTGTGGCACGCGGGCTCAGTAGCTGTGGCGCACGGGCGTAGTTGCTCTGCAGCATGTGGGATCTTCCCGGACCAGGGCTCGAACCCTGGTCTCCCCCCATTGTCAGGCAGATTCTTAACCACTGTGCCACCAGCTTCCTTCTCCACAGTGTGAGATGATGATGATGATCTCAATGGAGAATTGTGAGGACTAACTTGATAGGCCTGGCTTATGGCTTCCTAGGAACTGATCTCCTGGACAAAGAATTTATTAAACTTCCCCATCCCCCAATAATAAAGGGAGCTTCTGTGAGGTCCTGAGGGAAGGAACTAGCATCCAGGCCTTGTGTGCAAAGGAGCAGCATCTTCTCTCCCAGCGAGGGACCCACACACACCAGGGAACCCATTTTTCTTTGAAGCTCTCTGCATGGATTTCTAGAACATTCCCAGGCCCTGAATGACTTGCTATGATCAACTGTATTTTGGCTCCATGGCTGACCTGGGACTAGTCACTTTCCCTTTCTGGGCCTGTTTTTCCACTTGTAAGAAGGGCATTAAACTAGAAAATCACCCTCTGGTATCTTCCAGTGCAGGCGCTCTCTGATTTTGGTTTGAGAACACTTTTGCTATGGAATGCTTTCCCTCTCCAACTAATGAGCTCTGATTAGTTTTACCGGTGTCTATTACAAGGCTGGGGACAGACATTCTTTCCTTCGTGGGCCAGACTGAAGTGTAAGGTCAGGTGTGGAGCCATGTCCTTTTTGTCAATACAGCCTTAATTGAGCACCAACTCTGTGACAGATCCTGGACTGAAAGAGGAGTCCCCCCATCTCCTGAAGGAGGCATCACCCACTCCATCAATATTTGAGACCTGACTTCCCTGAGGCACAAAGCTGGTGAACAAACCAGACCTGGCCCCTGCCTTCACTAGGCTTCTATTCCATCTGAGGAGGTGGCCAGATGGAAGCCAGAAATGCTTGGTAGCCAGAAATGCTAACGTTAGCTGAGAAATAAAGAAAATACTGATAAATTGTGATAAGTGCTATGAAGGTAGCCAGCAAGGGGCAGAGACAGAATAATTATGGGAGAAGCCACACTACATAGGAGGGTCAGGGAGAATCTGTCTGAGGAGGTAACTTGTAGACAAACAGTACATATATTACACCATTGAAATGATAATATGGTGCTGAAAATATTCTGGGAGCAGAGGGGAGGAAATGATGAACTCTCTGCCTGAGAAACTTAAGACAGTTAAAGCAACTTGCCCAAGGTCATGAGGTGGGTCACAAGCAAGCCCAGTCTAGAAACTGGGGCCAGAAATGTTTCTTTTGCTTTAAAGCCTTTATCTTGGTCCTTTTATTCTTCTATCTTAGATCACTTCCTCTTGATTAGATTGCCTGGTGGGGGCAGAGTTGTGTTCAAAGAGTCAGTCTTTATGTCTTGGAAGATGAATCAAAGGTCATCGAAAAGAAAACATGTGTCATGCTAAAAGTGTCTTAAAAGAGACAATGAAAAATTTAAATTATACTGTGAGCTTAAGCTTCAAGCACTTCTCGCTCTTCAATGGTTTCATCTACTCCATAGGCTTGTTATGTGTCTGAGGGACCAGATGGAAAGCACTTTATAGATTGTAAAGCACTGTACACATGCTAGGAATTATCGGATACCTGATCCAACACTCAGAGCCAGTGAAGACTTTTACTCTTTTACCTTTAGAAGATTGCTACTCCCATTCTCTTCTTTCTCTGAGAATTAGAAACAAAAGTGGTTTGGTTCCAAAATGGTGAGAGCTTCGACAAAATGTGCCCTCTGCGCATCTTTCCTTTTATCTTTTCTGGGGACAATCAACTGCCAGAAATGCATCACTTCAAGCAGCCTTCCACATCTTACTTGGATAAAAAGAATTATTACCATACCATTCTGTGCACACTTTTCCCCCTTCTGTCTTCTAAGAATGGCCACAACCAAGCTTGACAAACTATTGATTTCTACCAAGGTGCTTTCAACATCTTTTAGACATCAGAGACCAAAGGGCTGAGAAGGACTGAAAACAATGAGGAAACTCAGAAGTTTCTCATGATTCCAGACTTACAGCTTACTCCAGGCAGTCTTCCCAAGTTTGCTAGCAGCAAATGAGGATTTACTCAATGCCTGCTGCCTGAGCATGGGGATCACGTAGCTCTATTTTTTGTTTGCTTTTGTCCCCTCAGTGAATGACAAGGGTCTATTTGGGCATTGGGGTTATGATGATGAGCCCTATGACCCAACAAGCTTTCAAAGCATAGAAGATGTAAACAAGTAAATATAAGTAATGGCATATGGCAAAGAGTGATGTGAAATGAAATGTTGTAGGCGTACAGAGGAAGTAAGGGGAGATGACTTCTTGCTGGAGGGATGAGGAAAGAGCAGACCTTAATTTTGGATCCTGAAGAGAGTGGTATTTGAACTGGTCCTTTAAAGATGCTAGGGGTCATACAGATTGAGCTAGGGTAGCAGATGCAGGTAGGGAAGTTTACATGATTCAAAAAGAGGTTGCTAGTACATTCCAGTGCAAGAGAAAGCAGGAACTAAAGAATAAAGAAGAATCTTTTGGGAAGAAAAATAACCCAGTTTGCCTGCTGCATATAATGCATGACAAGGAAATACGAGTAGATGTTTTAACAGGGAAAGCATTTGGACTTGGTGGAGACTTATTTCAAATTTGGTCCATGTTACCTCATTGACTAGCTGTAATCTTGAAGACATCTCATCACCTGTCTGAGTTTAGTGTTTTTCATTCAGTATGAGAATAATAATGCTGTCATTCAGAGTGGTAAAGATTTTAGGTCCTATTTTCTGTGAAGGAGCTTAGAAGGGTGCTTGGACCAAAATTGCTGCTCAATATAATTGAGAGCCTTGTTTGGCTCTCTCAGCAAAGGGCTAGAAGCCATTAAGGATGGGCACCCAAACACAGCTGGTCCTAGCTGGCCTTGGTATCACAATTTGGGCAGTATGCCTAATTTTTTTACTATGTGTTTTTGGCCATGTAACTTCAATTCTCTGAGCCTCCATTTCCTTGTCTAGATTTGGAGATTTTTGATCAAGAAGGGATCTTCTCCTCCATTCTTCCCACATTCCCACCTTGACCCATAGAAGAGAGACTGTCCCTTCTACTCTGCTCTCATTTAGTGCTGAGTGGAATACACTCTCTTTCCACTTCCTTACATACTTCTCTCTGAAAGGGAGTATCTAATATGCTCAGTACAAGTGGAGGGCAAACTCTAACCCCTTGCTAACAATCCCCATTTTCTGTTGTGTGTTCTAGCTTATCCCTCTGTGACTGGGCATATCACAGGGCAAGTGTAGGTTGTATGACTTTCAGATGGAAACCTAAGCCATGCTAACAGTTAACCCATAACTGTAATTTTGAGTTACAGGCCACAGGTCTTTGTTCCTTCTCCTTTGAGACATGGAGTCAACTTCTCTATCCCTATAATTGGCTTTTTGACTTGCTTTGGCCAAAGCAAAGCAACAGAAGTAATTGTATGAGGCCTGAGCCTGGACCTTAAGAGGTGATACCTGCTCTCCTTTGTTTTCTTGACACCCTGCTACCTCCATGCATAGCCAGGCTAACTTTTTTTTTTTTTTTTTTGCGGTACTCGGGCCTCTCACTGTTGTGGCCTCTCCCATTGCAGAGCACAGGCTCCGGACGCGCAGGCTCAGTGGCCATGGCTCACGGGCCTAGCCGCTCCGCGGCATGTGGGATCTTCCCGGACCGGGGCACAAACCCATGTCCCCTGCATCGGCAGGCAGACTCAACCACTGTGCCACCAGGGAAGCCCCAGGCTAACTTTTTGAATGAAAGGAAACCAATGGAGAGAGGTCTCAGTCATCTGAGCCAGCCTAGCCAGAGCCATCAGAGACTGGCCATCCTCTAGTTGGCCCATTAGTTGATGCATATAGATTAGTGAGCTTAACCAAGATCAGCCAAGCCCAACCCAGACTGCACAACTGGCCTGTAGATTTGTGAGCAATAACAAATGGTTACTGTTTTAAGCCCCTAACTTTTGGGGTGATCTTTTGTGTAGCAAAAGCTACGAGATAACACATGATGATTAGACAAATTTTAAAAAGTGATGCTTGTTCCCCATTTGGCTGGTAATCTTTGCATGCCAGAAGGAAGAGGGCTCTTTCTAACCCTGAACCACTACAGGAATGATAGCCTCCTTATAAGGTTGACATTAGTCCTAAGAGGCCACCGGGTATGGCCACACAAGTTATGAAGAGCAGTGTTCTATGGGACCCATGAACGTTCTGGCATGTATAATGTGTACTCTGAAACTAATGATGACCCCTGGATTTGTGCAATGCAGTAGCCCTTAGAATTAATTAAGATAATGTGTGTGAAGTCTCTGGCATATAGTTGATGCAAAATAAACATCCATTTTATAATAATTTCTTGGTATGGAAATATTTTGCTGTGTTGAATTTTGTGATTATTAATACGTCATTATCCAATAAGCCTCCATTTTCCCACCAGAAAACTGTCCAGGGAGTGATGATAGTAGAGGTGGGGAACTAAATGATCTTTAAATATTTTTTCCAGCATGGCTACTCTGTGATTCATGGTCTAACACAGATCTTCTCATAAAAAGAAGCCAAAACACATGCCTGAGTGAGCTCCTTTGGTGAAACTGGGGACGCAGCCCTAGCCGTGCAGTGTGGCAGGCCATCAGTCAGGCGGCTGCGTCAGCAGCCTGAGAGGCAGCCCATAAAGCTGCCAAAGCTGCCCTTTGTTTTGCCCCAGTCAAAGAGCAGGCAGAGGCAAGCCTTTGTGCCCAGAAGTTCCCACTTGGCAGGAAAGAGGCTGTTCTGTGTTCTGAGCAGGACGGGCCTGAGGAACCTAAACAGTTAAGGCACAATAGAAGCCACAAATAAATCCTATGGTTTGAGGTCAAAAGCAAGCAGCACAGGAAACTGAAAAACTGATGCATTTTTTTCCATCTGTCGCCCTCCCTGCATCCCACCCAGCTCCTCACCTGACTCAGAGCTTCTAGGGATGGTTCCACCGTAGAATTTTACTTACTGCAAACGGAGCTTTGCAAAGGGTGCTGAGGCCGGGAGTGCTGAGTTCCAGTCCTGAGTTTTCTATTCATCAGCCATGTCACCTTGAACCCTGCTGCCTGAGTCTCACCCCAGAAGATCTGTTGGAGCTGCGTGGGCTGGGGCCTGGTGGCAGAATCACTTAACAGCTGCCCAGTTGATTCTCCACTGCAGCCAGGGTTGAGAACCACTGATTTAACCATTTTAGACTCTGGGTCCCTCACCTGGGGGACGGTAAGACCTACTTTGTGGTGTCGTTGTGCCGTCCAGTAGAGGTAGATAATAGATGAGAAAGGGCAATTAGGACCATCTGGTGCACTTACTTGTCTGGAGGGATCCTTTGCCTGTGGTCTTGAGCCAGGTACATGAAGGGCTTAAGGACCCAGCTGTGCCCATTCTTTAATCAGCCCCCTTCAAGATCAGGACTGTGTCCTGGCTCTGCAGGGTATGGGTAGAACCAAGGTAGACCTGAGGAATAGTGTGGAATGCATTCATGACTTCCTGGTCAGAGGAAATAGGACATCCTGCCAGTCACCCAGTGAACTGGTTACATTTGTTCCCACATTGCTTGTTCCAGTGGTAGCCAAGTGGCCCTTAAAGGTAATTAATATTGTACTGTCAATGAATGAAGAAACAATTTTGCCCTATTTACTCAGCCAGTGTTAGGACCTGGGTGGGGATAGGAGCGGGTAGGGAAGAGAATGAGGTAAGTGGGGCACACAGCTGTATTCTATTTCCATCCACTGGTTGATTTATTTGGGCATGTCAGCCTGCATTCATTCAACAAATGGGGCTGACTCTGCTGGATGCCAGGAGATGGAAGTTATTCAGACCCTATTCTTGTCTTTGAGTTGGTCACAGCACAGGGAGGCAAATCTACTTAGTAGTGCTGTTAAAGGTCCAGTGACCAGGACTCACATTAGTGGTAAGGTGGTTAGGGCAGGGCAATGCTGGTGTAGGTGGGAAAACTTGGGGAAATGTTCTTGGTAGAATTGGGTCTAGATCACTAATCAGGCCCCTGTTTGCATCTTTTGAGTTTCTTACCTGGCACATGTTCTAACCACTCTATTTACAGTCTCATTTTCCAATCCAGTTTCCCAAATGTATGCTCTAATGGTGTCACCCCTCTGCTCAGATGCTGTTAGTGTCCCATTACTACCTGCAAAATAAAAGCCAGCTTCCTTAGAGAGGTACTCACAGCCCTCCCTGGCCGGAGCCATCCTCCTTTCCAACCGTGTCTCCCTCTACATGCCTGCTTGTGTGGCCTTGGGCTCAGCCCACTTGGAACTATTTGACACTGACCTGACACTCCAGGTTCTTTCACACCTGAATGCCCTCCCACAAGCCTGAAATGTTTTTCTTTTCTCCACACCCTCAATCTCCTCATTTTCTCACCAGACTGAACTGTTTTCTGTCCACCCAATAGTACCTTTCATGTCTGTGCATAAATAACCAGGAATAACCATCCTCCTGTCTTTTGTCTGTCTGAAAAAGTACCTTCTAATCTTTCAAAAATGAATTAAGATTCTGCCTCCAGGTGAGCCTTCTGGTTCCCCCAATGATGATGGCTTCCACCTCTGGGCTCCATTTATGCTTTGAGTGTCTTTGTCTCACTTATAGCACCCATGTGTAATAAGACAGACACAAGTAAGCAATGGATCTTTGCCACCTGGGGAGACTCAGGTATTAGAAATTGGTTTTTTTACTTCTCTTTTTAGGCCCCTGTTAAGGGAAAGGGAACATATCAGCCAGTAGCTAGTAACTTAACTGGATTTATCTTCATATTGAGCTTGCATTTCCCTGGATTTGATGTCTAGCTCTTTCTTGGAATCAGATTTCATTTCCAGGCTAAGTCAGTAAAACAGGAAATCTCTTGCAATTATTTGCCTGACTTTACAATGTTTTATGCAATTTATGGGTTAAAAGGCTTGCAGACCAAGGGATTAAATACACATGAGGCTGACCTGCAGCAGGTGGGGAGAAGAGCCAAGGACAAACCACGGTCAAGTCCTCTGACATTGTGATTTTTAGGACAGAAAATTGGCTTTGAGTTTTACTATTGGTCTCACTGCCAGGACACAATTTTCTGATTTTCTTTTATTTTTTCCCATTCATAACCAACAATGTCAAAATGTGGAGATTTTTTTTTATAAATATGTCTGTTTATAAAGTTATGAAACTGATTTTTTAACATCTTTATTGCAGTATAATAGCTTTACAATGTTATGTTAGTTTCTGCTGTATAACAAAGTGAATCAGCTATACACATACATATATCCCCATATCGCCTCCCTCTTGTGTCTCTCTCCCACCCTCCCTATCCCACCCCTCTAGGTAGTCACAAAACACAGAGCTGATCTCCCTGTGCTATGCGGCTGCTTCCCGCTAGCTATCTGTTTTACATTTGGTAGTGTATATAAGTCCATGCCACTCTCTCACTTCATCCCAGCTTACCCTTCCCCCGCCCCGTGTCCTCAAGTCCATTCTCTACGTCTGCATCTTTATTCCTGTCCTGCTCCTAATACTGATATTCATCAGAACTGTAATTTTTCTTTAGATTCCATACATATGTGTTAGCATATGCTCTTTGTTTTTCTCTTCCTGACTTACTTCACTCTGTATGACAGACTCTAGGTCCATCCACTTCACTAAAAATAACTCAATTTCCTTTCTTTTTATGGCTGAGTAATATTCCATTGCATATATGTGCCACATCTTCTTTATCCATTCATCTGTCAATGGACAGTTAGGTTGTTTCCATGTCCTGACTTTGTAAATAGTGCTGCAATGAACATTGTGGTACATGTCTCTTTTTGAATTATGGTTTTCTCAGGATATATGCCCAGTAGTGGGATTGCTGGGTCATATGGTAGTTCTATTTTTAGATTTTTAAGGAACCTCCATACTGTTCTTCACAGTGGCTGTATCAATTTACATTCCCACCGAGGTGCAAAAGGGTTCCCTTTTCTCCACATCCTCTCCAGCATTTATTTTTTGTAGATTTTTTGATGATGGCCATTCTGACCAGTGTGAGGTGATATCTCATTGTAGTTTTGATTTACATTTCTCTAATTATTAGTGATGTTGAGCATCTTTCATAGGTTTGTTGGCAATCTGTATATCTTCTTTGGAGAAATGTCTAGGTCTTCTGCTATTTTTGGATTGGGTTGTTTGTTTTTTTGATATTGAGTTGCATGAGCTGCTTGTATATTTTGTAGATTAATCCTTTGTCAGTTGCTTCATTTGCAAATATTTTCTCCCATTCTGAGGGTTGTCTTTTCATCATGTTTATGATGAATGTCTTTTCATCATCCTTTATGGTTTCCTTGGCTGTGCAAGGAAGTTAAGTTTCACTAGGTCCCATTTGTTTATTTTTGTTTTTATTTCCATTTCTCCAGGAGCTGGGTCAAAAAGGATCTTGCTGTGATTTATGTCACAGAGTGTTCTGCCTGTGTTTCCTCTAAAAGTTTTATAGTGTCTGGCCTTACATTTAGGTCTTTAATTCATCTTGAGCTTATTTTTGTGTATGGTGTTAGGGAGTGTTCTAATTTCATTCTTTTATATGTAGCTGTTCAGATTTCCCAGCACCACTTATTGAAGAGGCTGTCTTTTCTCCATTGTATATTCTTGCCTCCTTTATCAAAGATAAGGTGACCGTATATGCGTGGGTTTACCTCTGGGCTTTCTATCCTGTTCCATTGATCTGTATTTCTGTTTTTGTGCCAGTACCATACTGCCTTGATTACAGTATAGTCTGAATTCTGGTAGCCTGATTCCTCCAGCTCCGTTTTTTGTTCTCAAGATTGCTTTTGGCTATTCGGGGTCTTTTGTGTTTCCATACAAATTGTGAAATTTTTTGTTCTAGTTCTGTGAAAAATCCCATTGGTAGTTTGATAGGGATTGCATTGAATCTGTAGATTGCTTTGGGTAGTAGAGTCATTTTCACAATGTTGATTCTTCCAATCCAAGAACATGGTATATCTCTCCATCTGTTTGTATCATCTTTAATATTTTTCATCAGTGTCTTATAGTTTTCTGCATAGAGGTCTTTTGTCTCCTTAGGTAGGTTTATTCCCAGGTATTTTATTCTTTTGGTTGCAGTGGTAAATGGGAGTGTTTCCTTAATTTCTCTTTCAGATTTTTCATCATTAGTGTATAAGAATGCAAGAGATTTCTGTGCATTAATTTTGTATCCTGAAACTTTACCAAATTCATTGATTAGCTCTAGTAGTTTTCTGGTAGCATCTTTAGGATTCTCATCTTTAGGATTCATGTCATCTGCAAACAGTAACAGTTTTACTTATTCTTTTCCTATTTGGGCTCCCTTTATTTCTTTTTCTCTCTGATTGCTGTGCCTAATACTTCCAAAACTATGTTGAGTAATAGTGGTGAGAGTAAGCAACCTTGTTTTCTTCCTGATATTAGTGGAAATGGGTTCAGTTTTTCATGGTTGAGAATTTTTGTCTTTGGGTTTGTCATATATGACTTTTATTATGTTGAGGTAACTTCCCTATATGCCTACTTTCTGGAGAGCTTTTATCATAAATGGGTGTTGAATTTTTTTGAAGGCTTTTTCTGCATCTACTGAGATTATCATATGGTTTTTATCCTTCAATTTTTTAATATGCTGTATCACATTGATTGATGTTTGTATATTGAAGAATCCTTGCATTGCTGTGATAAACTCTACTTGATTATGGTGTATGATCCTTTTTACGTGCTGTTGGATTCTGTTTGCTAGTATTTTGTTGAGGATTTTTGCACGTATGTTCGTCAGTGATATTGGCCTGTAGTTTTCTTTTTTGTGTTATCTTTGTTTGATTTTGGTATCAGGGTGATGGTGGTCTCATAGAATGAGTTTGAGATTTTTCCTCCCTCTGTTCAATGTTGGAAGAGTTTGAGAAGGATAGGTGTTAGCTCGTCTCTAAATGTTTGATAGAATTCCCCTGTGAAGCCATCTGGTCCTGGGCTTTTGTTTGTTGGAAGATTTTTAATCACAGTTTCAATTTCAGTGCTTGTGATTGGTCTGTTTATATTTTCTATTTATCCCTTGTTCAGCCTCAGAAGGTTGTGCTTTTCTAAGAATTTGTCCATTTCTTCCAGGTTGTCCATTTTATTGGCATATAGTTGCCTGTAGTAATCTCTTATGATCCTTTGTATTTCTGCAGAGTCAGTTTTTACTTCCCCCTTTTCATTTCTAATTCTGTTGATTTGAGTCTTCTCCCTTTTTTGCTTGATGAGTCTGGCTAATGTTTTATCAATTTTGTTTATCTTCTCAAAGAACCAGCTTTTAGTTTTATTGATCTTTGCTACTGTTTCCTTCATTTCTTTTTCATTTATTTGCCATGGGATTTTAATGATTTCTTTCCTTCTGCTAACTTTGGGGTTTTTTTGTTCTTCTTTCTCTAATTGCTTTAGGTGTAAGGTTAGGTTGATTATTTGAGATGTTTTTTGTTTCTTGAGGTAGGATTGTATTGCTATAAACTTCCCACTTAGAACTGCTTTTGCTGCATCCCATAGGTTTTGGGTTGTCGTGTTTTCATTGTCATTTGTTTCCAGGTATTTTTGATTTCTTCTTTGATTTCTTCAGTGATCTCTTGGTTATTTAGTAGCGTATTGTTTAGCCTCTATGTGTTTGTATTCTTTACAGATTGTTTCCTATAATTGCTATCTAGTCTCATAGTGTTGTGTTCAGAAAAGATACTTGATATGATTTCACATTTCTTAAATTTACCAAGGCTTGATTTGTGACCCAAGATATAATCTATCCTGGAGAATGTTCCATGAGCACTGAGAAGAAAGTGTATTTTGTTGTTTTTGGATGGAATGTCCTATAGATATCAATTAAGTTCATCTTGTTTAATGTGTCATTTAAAGCTTGTGTTTCCTTATTTATTTTCATTTCGGATGATCTGTCCATTGGTGAAAGTGGGGTGTTAAAATTCCCCTACTATGATTGTGTTACTGTCGATTTCCCCTTTAATGGCTGTTAGCATTTGCCTCATGTATTGAGGTGCTCCTATGTTCGGTGCATAAATAGTTCCCATTGTTATATCTTCTTCTTGGAGTGATCCCTTGATCTTTATGTAGTGTCCTTCTTTGTCTCTTGTAATAGTCTTTATTTTATTTATTTATTTATTTTTAAATTTTTTTGTGGTATGCGGGCCTCTCACTGTTGTGGCCTCTCCCTTTGTGGAGCACAGGCTCCGGACACGCAGGCTCAGCTGCCATGGCTCATGGGCCTAGCTGCTCCGTGGCATGTGGGATCTTCCCAGACTGCAGCACGAACCCATGTCCCCTGCATTGGCAGGCAGACTGTCAACCACTGTGCCACCAGGGAAGCCCAATAGTCTTTATTTTAAAGTGTATTTTATCTGATATGAGAATTGCTACTCCAGCTTTCTTTTGATTTCCATTTTCATGGAATAGCTTTTTCCATCCCCTCACCTTCATTCTGTATGTGTCCCTACATCTGAAGTGGGTCTCTTGTAGACAGCGTATATACAGGTGTTGTTTTTGTATCCATTCAGCCAGCCTATGTCTTATGGTTGGAGCATTTCACCCATTTACATTTAAGGTAATTATCGATATGTATGTGCCTATTACCATTTTCTTAATTGTTTTGCATTTATTATCGTAGGTCTTTTCCTTCTCTTGTGTTTCCTGCCTAGAGAAGTTCCTTTAGCATTTGTTGTAAAGCTGGTGTGGTGGTGATGAATTCTCTTAGCTTTTGCTTGTCTGTAAAGGTTTTGATTTCTCCATTGTATCTGAATGAGATCCCTGCTGGGTAGAGTAATCTTGGCTGTAGGTTTTTCCCTTTCATCACTTTAAATATGTTCTTCAACTCCCTTCTGGCTTGCAGAGTTTCTGCTGAAAAATCAGCTGTTAACCTTATGGAGATTCCCTTGTATGTTATTGTTGCTATTCCCTTACTGCTTTCAATATTTTTCTTTGTATTTAATTTTTGATAGTTTGATTACTATGTTGTGGTGTGTTTCTCCTTGGATTTATCATGTATGGGACTCTCTGTGCTTCCTGGATTTGATTGACTATTTCCTTTCCCATATTAGGGAAGTTTTCAAGTATAATCTCTTCAAATATTTTCTCAGTCCCTTTCTTTTTCTCTTCTTCTGTTAGGATCCCTATGATTCGAATGTTGGTGTGTTTAATGTTGTCCCAGAGGTCTCTGAGACTGTCCTCAATTCTTCTCATTCTTTTTTCTTATTCTGCTCTGTGGTAGTTATTTCCACTATTTTATCTTCCAGGTCACTTATCCGTCTTCTGCCTCAGTTATTCTGCTATTGATTCCTTCTAGAGAATTGTTAATTTCACTTATTGTGTTGTTCCTCATTGTTTGTTTGCTCTTTAGTTCTTCTGGGTCCTTGTTAAACGTTTCTTGTATTTTCTCCATTCTTTTTCCAAGATTTTGGATTATCTTTTCTCTCATTACTCTGAATTCTTTTTCTGGTAGACTGCCTAATTCCTCTACATTTGTTTGGTCTGGTGAGCTTTTACATTGCTCCTTCATCTGCTGTGTGTTTCTCTGTCTTCTCATTTTGCTTAACTTACTGTGTTTGAGGTCTCCTTTTCTCAGCCTGCAGGTTTGTAGTTCCCGTTGTTTCGGTGTCTGCCCCCAGTGGCTAAGGTTGGTTCAGTGGGCTGTGTAAGCTTCCTGATTGAGGGGACTGGTGCCTGTATTCTGGTGGATGAGGCCGATCTTTTCTCTCTAGTGAGCAATACCACATCTGGTGGTGTGTTTTGGGGGTGTCTGTGAACTTATTATGATTTTAGACAGGCTCTCTGCTAATGGGTGTCCAGCACTGGAGCTTGCTGTCATTGAGTGGAGCTGGGTCTTGGCGTTGAGACAGTGATCTCTGGGAGAGCTGATTGATATTAGAGATTAGATATCATAGATTGATATCAATCTCTCTGATTGATATTACATGGGGTGGGAGTTCTCTGGTGGACCAATGTCCTAAACTCAGCTCTCCCACCTCAGAGGCTCAGGCCTGACACCTGGCCAGAGCACCAAGACACTGTCAGCCACACAGCTCAGAAGAAAAGGGAGAAAAAAAGAAAGATAGAAAATAAGAAATTAAATAAAGTTATTAAAATAAATAATATATTATTAAAATAAAAAAAAAATTAAAGTAATAAAAAAAGAGAAAAGAGCAACCAAACCAATAAACAAATCCACCAATGATAACAAGAATTAAAAACTATACTAAGATAAATGTAAAAATCAGAAATTAGTCAGTTACATACTGCAAACCCCAAGTCTACAGATGCTCCCAAAGTCCACCTCCTCAATTTTGGAATGATTCGTTGTGTATTCAGATATTTCACAGATGCAGGGGACATCAAGTTGACTGTGGAGATTTAATCCTCTGCTCCTGAGGCTGCTGCAAGAGATTTCCCTTTCTCTTCTTTGTTCTCACAGCTCCCGGGGCTCAGCTTTGGATTTGGCCCCGCCTCTGCATGTAGGTTGCCTGAGGGTGTCTGTTCCCTACCCCGACAGGATGGGGTTAAAGTAGCAGCTGATTTGGGGTCTGTGGCTCACTCAGGCTCGGGGGAGGGAGGGGTAGAGAATGCAGGGTGAGCCTGTGGCGGCAGAGGCCGGCGTGACATTGCAACAGTCTGAGGCATACCGTGTGTTCTCCCTGGGAAGTTGACCCTGGATCACGGGACCCTGGCAGTGGCGTGCTGCACAGACTACTTGGAGGAGCCTGGATAGTGACCTGTGCTTGCACGCTGGCTTCTTGGTGGCTGCAGTTGCAACCTTAGTGTTTAATGCCCATCTCTGGTATCCGCACAGATAGCCATGGCTCGCACCTGTCTCTGGAGCCCATTTAGGCAGTGCTCTGAATCTCCTCTCCTTGCGCACCCCAAAACAGTGATCTCTTAGGCAGTTCCAGACTTTTTCCCAGACTCCCTCCTGGCTATCTGTGTCACACTAGCCACCTTCAGGCTGTGTTCATGCAGCCAACCCATCCTCTCCCTGGGATCTGACCTCTGAAGCCCAAGCCTCAGCTCCCAGCTTCCCCCCGTCCTGGCAGGTGAGCAGACAAGTCTCTAAGGCTGGTGAGGGCTGGTCAGAACCAATCCTCTGTGCAGGAATCTTCCTGCTTTGCCCTCTGTACCCCTGTTGCTGCACTCTCCTCCATGGCTCTGAAGCTTCTGCCCTCCCACCCCCCCTCTCCGCCAGTGAAGGGACTTCCTAGTGTGTGGAACCTTTTCCTCCTTCACAGCTCCCTCCCACTGGTGCAGGTCCCGTCCCTATTCTTTGGTCTCTGTTTTGTCTTTTTTCTTTTGCCCTACTCAGGTACATGGGGCGTTTCTTGCCTTTTGGGAAGTCTGAGGTCTTCTGCCAGTGTTTAGTAGTTGTTCTGTAGGAGTTGTTCCACATGTAGATGTATTTTTGATATATTTGTGGGGAGGAAGGTGATCTCCATGTCTTACTCCTCTGCCATCTTGAAGGTCCTCCAAGAATTTTTAAATAGAATTGCAATTGTGAAGTAGAATGGACTGGAAAGAACACTGGTTTCTAGTTCTTCACGAATCACTTTGAGGTCCCACTCAGAGGCTTGTCTTCCCAACTGTAAAGTAAGGAAATTACACAGGGATTCTCCAAAATCTCTTTCTAGTTTGAATATTTTCAATCATTTCTTTACTATGTGTGTCATGCCCCAGCAGTAGTCAATGTACAATCCATTTTTTTTAAGCACCTACCGTGGGCCTTGTGTCTTCTTTGTCATCCACAAATTAGCATCATCCAGACTTGTTGATTCCCTACAATGAGCTCCAGGCTCTAATTTGACATTCAAGTTCCTCTATACTCTGTCCACAATGAACATTTTCTAAGTATCACTTCTCTCAATCTCAGACCCAACAGACCATTTGTTATTCCCCCCAAATGCCATATGCCCATCCAGCTTTTATGTTTTGGCACATGCTATTCTTTGCCTCTAGTATCCTTTATGATGTCAGCATTTGGCAAAATCCTACACAGGCTGTCCCCAGATACAGAACCATAAGAGTCCTTATTTTGTATTTCCTAGGATTCTGCATCAAGTTACCATTTTTGATCACCCTGTTCCTGCATTGATTTCTTGTTTGGCTATTTGAACTCTGCTCACGTTCCTATAATTAGACATAGGCCTTGTTCCTGATACCATGTTTTGGTAACCTTTATGGGAATCCAGTGAAATCCAAACCTGGATGTCCTTGTTTGTTCCTTCCCCCAGTAGTAACCTTAACCACTACCCACCCTCATCCATTTAACTGACCTTCCTCCAAATAATTGAGAGACTTAGCTAAGGCTAACTATTGGTCTACTTGTTTCCCTTCTCTTACTGCTGGACCTTCAGAGGTTTATCCCTCCTGCTCAAACTGTCTCCTGTTGCCACTTACTGTGTCCACCATCTGTCCCCTGCTCTTTCCTTTCAGCTCTGGAAATGGCTGGATCCTAGAAAGCGTGCATCTGGCCACTGTCACCACCTGGCTGAAGCCAGTAACCATCTCACCTAATGACACGCAATAATTAAGGGAATTCTGACTTCTTCAGATTTTAGGAAGCCATGTCCTATAAGAGCAATCATACTAAGGGCCAGAGACTTCAAATTTAAAGTTCCTAGTGTTTCTGGAGCCATCTCCTTTTAGAGTTTTATAACATTTTATCCTTGGTCAGAAACATAGCTCCTTCATAGCATGTATGTTATTTATAAATAAGCTTTGTGGTCAGATGTATAAGACTCCAAATACCAGAGCTACGTGTTTATTTCTATATTACCTTGGGTAAAGATACTGAACCTCTCTGACCACCAGTGTCCTTATCTGTAAAATGATGATCTGACCTCCATCACAGGGACATTGTGGGGAGTACATGGGGTCAGTTATATATGAAATCATGCCCTGAGGTTACACTGTTAAGCGTTTCCCACCATTGGCTCCTTTGCATTCTTTTGATAATAGAGTCTTTTCCTGGATCTAAAACACAAATTTTATTCTGGGGAAGAAACAAAGTAGGTCCTTGAATGTCCATCATAGGGGTTCACCTCTTTGAAACTCCACCTTCTTATTGCCTTTGACTCTTATAGTCACAGATCTGTCTTAATATGTTTGCATAGCCATCCGATTTCAACATGTTCTCCCTGAAACTTAACCACAGACATCTTGGGCGACCTCTTCCTGAACTTCCATGGGTAGAAAAGGGAGGTAAAAAGAGGGGTTGTTTAGGGAGGCCTCATAATGGACTAGTCTGTGCTAGGAGAATTTCATAGTGATTTATATGTCATCTCATTTAATGTCTAAGGGACTCTGTGTGTGTGTGTAGTTACTGCGATTGTAGCTGCTACTATTACTTTTATCACAATAACTGCTGCTATTACTATTATTTAATACTAAAGATAGTTAGGATGTGTCATAACAGAGTGGATAAAGTCATAGTCATTGAAGCTGGGCTGCCTGCTTCAAAGCCAAGCTCAGTTTTCTCATCATATAATTGGAATGAAAATATTAACAATACCCATTTCATGATGTGGATCTGAAAATTAAATGTGTTAATACAAATAAAAACTTACAAAAGTATTTGGTCAGAGTAAGTACTGTATAAGTTGTAGCTACTGGTATCATGTTAATAGTACTGTTAGTATTAAGATTCTGGTGTGCAGTCAGGAGCTTCAATTTCAGGCTAAGGAATTTAGCCTTCAGTTGATACTGAGAATACATGAACCTTCCAAATGCTCACTACTATGTACTATGTACTATTTATGATGTGCGTCTTATCATAGGCTGGTGTGAAATTTTCTTCTCTAGACAGAGTTTCTCAGGCACAGAACCATACCTAAGTGGCAGAAGTCCAAAAATAGTGCTAGAGGGTCCATGTTTGGAGAAATGTCTACTTAGGTCATCTACCCATTTTTTGATTGGATTGTTTAGTTTTTTGTTATTGAGTTGTATGAGCTGTTTGTATATTTTGGAAATTAATCCCTTGTTAGTCACATCATCTGCAAATATTTTCTCCCATTCAATATGTTGTCTTTTTGTTTTGTTTATGGCTTCTTTTGCTGTGCAAAAAGCTTATACGTTTGATTAGGTCCCATTTGTTTATTTTTGCTTTTATTTCTATTGCCTTGGGGGACTGAAGCAAGAAAACATTGCTATGATTTATGTCAGAGAATATTTTGTGTATGTTCTCTTCTAGAAGTTTTACAGTGTCATGTCTTATATTTAAGTCTTTAAGCCATTTTGAGTTTATTTTTGTGTATGGTGTGAGGGAGTGTTCTAACTTCATTGATTTACATGTAGCTGTCCAGCTTTCCCAACACCACTTGCTGAAGAGACTATCCTTTCTCCATTGTATATTCTTGCCTCCTTTGTCAAAGATTAATTACCCGTAGGTGTGAGGGTTTATTTCTGGACTCTCTATTCTGTTCCATTGATCCGTAGGTCTGCTTTTTGTGCCGTGCTGTTTTGATTATTGTAGCTTTGTAGTATTGTCTAGAGTCTGGAAGGGTTATGACTCAAGCTTTGTTCTTTTTACTCAGGATTGCTTTGGCCATTCTGGGTCTTTTGTGGTTCCATATAAATTTTAGGATTATTTGTTCTAGTCCTGTGAAAAATGTCATGGCTAATTTGATAGAGATTGCTTTAAATCTGTAGATTGCTTTGGGTAGTATGGCCAGTTTAACTATGTTAATTCCACCAATCCAAGAGCATCTTTCCATTTCCTTGAATCAACCTTGATTTTTTTTATCAATGTTTTATTGTTCTCAGCTTATAAGACTTATAAGCAGCTTAATTTTTAAGTAACATGAAAACATCTAGAAATAAGGGCTAGAAGGTCAAGTTGGCATAGTTCTTAGATAAGCCATTAGTACTCAAAGACTCTTGAGGCAGTGGCTTTGGGCTGTACTTCTAGGACTCTTAGGGGCACCTGATCATTTTCTTCTGTCCTTAAGAGTCTTTGGGGATAATATTTGAGAAGTGCTGTCTAGCTGCACATCTGGGAAGGGATTAGAGAAGATAGTAGGGTATAATCAGGGCCTTGAAGAGTGAGCAGGAGTTATGCAGGCAACAGTTGTGGGCACAGGTTTCTGAGAAGAACAATGTGATCAGAGTGGAATTGATTTTTGAAGATCATGGTGGAAGCATGTAGAAGTGAGTAGAAAGTGGAAGAGACTGGAGGTGGGGGAGCAGTTCAGAGGTTTCTATAGTTATCCCGGAGGCAGGGAAAGGTGTCAACTTATTGTAGGGATCCCTTCATGAGTCCAGTAGCAGGCTGGGGAGAGAAGTTAATACAGCAGGAGTGGGGAACATGAGCATTTGGGTCACTTCTTCATGTGACTCACCTGTACCTTCAGGGCCTGTGTGAGCCCAGTCTTGTCTATATCATTTCCATTTGATGATGGAGTGCAGTCGTGCATGCCCAACTTTATGGCTTGGTGGGTCAGATAACATACAGGTCACGAGGGGCAGCTTAGGTTGCAGGATAACTTGGCCCATGGCTAAGTGTTCAGCCTCTACTAAGGCCATTACAAGGAATGGAGAGAAGGCAAACACTGTGAGAACAATGTGAAGGGAGATAGAAATGACATACCAAGGTAGAAGGAAGCCAATACACCACTGGTTTAAAACAGACGATACCAAAAGGGATGGGAGGAAAACTTTAGGTATATAACTTTGGGAAGGTTACAAGACATGATTGGTATTTTCCTTTTTCATATTTAAATTAAAATATGCTGAATGTGGATTGGGTGTTAAGGATAGTATGTTAGGAGTTCAGAGAGGGGAACAAGAACTATGGGCTGGATGTGATGGAGAAGTGGAAATCAGAGAAGCTTCTAAAGGAGATGGCACCTGACCTGGCCCTCAAAGATTTGGTAGGACTTTGGGGGAATGGATAAACATTCTAGACAGGGAAAAGGCATTGAGCCTGAAGTCCTTAAAATAATGCAACTTGTCTCCTGACTTTGATTCATGGGGGAAGAATTCACCCAAAGCCATCAGCTAAGTGGAAAAACTCAAAGGTCAAGGACCATACATTTTTTTGTAACATTTTGCATTTTTTGGTAGCATTTCTCATTTTTTGAGCTTAAATGAAGCCGAACCCTGCAGGGAAATGAGCACATGTTACACATCTCCAAAGCCAGGAGGCCTAGTGCCCAGGAAACTGTGCTGGTAGGATAGTAATACAAATGACTAATGCATCCTCCCAGGTCTCCTGTGGTTTCAGACCTGGGAATCTGGGCCAGGCAGGAGACAAACAGGCGGTGGCTCCAACTGAGGGTGGTGATTAAGCAAGAAGCAGCCCAGTGAAGAAGATAATGTTGTTCTGGGAATTACAAGAGGGGTTCTTACTCCAGTGGCCCTGAACAAGCCAGGTTCCTTCTCCGGGCTTCAGTTTTCCTCATTAATGTCTTGATATAATATCCTAGAGGGCCATGAATTACCAGCAAGTGTCTGCCCCATTAGCCAGGGCTGCATTCTAAGACATGTCCTAAAATCCAACCACACACAGGCCCAGGCTTAGGGACAAGTCATTTTGTACTTATTCCTACTCATTCTTTAAGATTCAGTTAGCTGCTGTCTTCAGTGGGAGGGTCTAACTCCCCGAGATAGACTTTGTAGCTCCTTCCACATCACTTGGAATACACAGTTGTCACAATCAGGACCTTGCAAGGTAGTATCAAGAGAGCCATCTCCTCTCTTTTCTCTATGGACGTTTCAAATGCAGGCAAATCTTTGAATTAAGCTTTTCAGATAAGGATTCTCAGCCCTAACACGGGGTCTGCCTGGCAAAAGAAGGAATAAATGAGACCCTGACTTCTCTGAGATATGAAATTACTCCTAATACAGGTGCAGAGACTTAATTGTTTCTTGGCCTGTGTGACTGCGTAACCTCTTCATCTGTTTGAGAGTCAACATATGTTTCTCCCAAGGCTTGGACTGCTAGATATCCCAGAAAAACACCTCCTGATTTATATTTCTCCTTAAGTCCTTTACAGGTACAAAATGTTAGAAAGAGAAGAGGGCACAGCCTGAGACAGCCATGGGTTCAAATCCAAGGTCCACAACTTGTTTGCTATATTTTCTTAGAAAATTCACTTTACCTCTCTGAGGCTTCATGTCTTCATCTACAAAATCCAATAATAATATTGACTCCAAAGGGTTATTGTGAAGATTAAGTGAAGCAGTATACATAAAATTAGCACAGTCGAAGGTTTTTGAAAATGTAAGTTGAAACCCTGCTATGTGTCAGTCTGACACGAATGCACACTTGGGCTTCCCTGTAAGTTATTTGGAATGCCAGGGAAAGTGTAGTTTTCTCCCAGGCAGGGGGGCTGGAGGTGAATTTACTTCCTTCTTAATCAGACTATAGCAGAAGAAGCTTGCAGGTGGGTGGGCAAGGCCCAGGCTGCTCTGTGCCTGGCAGACATCCAGCTGGGCTTAGCTGTGTTTATCCTGGTGCCAAAAGGACTCATTCACAGAGCAGGGCTTCACCCCTAGGAAAACCCAGGAGGAGCTGCCCCCAGCTGTGCCCACCAAACGTGACTCTGCTCTGCTGAGACAAACCCTGCATGTGACCTACCACCCAGCCATGTCCCCTCCTCCAGATGCTGACAGGGGTTCAGCTCAGAGCACCCCCTCTCCATAGAGTGTGATTCAGGGGACAGTCACAGAATCCTCACTCAGCACCAGAATGTGTGATCTATGTTTGCTCACTGAATCTTCACCAGCCCAAGAAACAGTGACATTGTTCTAGTTAACACACATGGAAACTGGAGCCAGAAAACCTGTGATACCAGAATGTTTTCATTTCTCTCAGTTTTAAAAACAGAGTTCTTTCCCCTCTATGTTACCAGAGCAGAGATAAATCCATACTTCATCTTCAGAGGAAGACACTGATCATCAAAACACAATAATAAATACCGTAAGAATAGTTATAACATTCATCAAGCTATTGCTAGGCATTGTGTAAAGCAGCGGTTCTCACAGGGAGCAATTTTGACCCCTGGGGAACATTTGATAATGTCTGGAGACATATTTGGGGCGCTATGGCATCTAGCAGGTAGAGGCCAGGGACGCTGCTAAACATCCTACAATACACAGGACAGCCCCCATAACAAAGAGTTATCTGGTTCAAGATGTTAATAGTGTGGAAGTTGGGAGACCCTAATGTAAGTCACTTAAATGAAGTATGTCTTTTAATCCTCATTAAAGTCCAGCAAGGTAAATAGAATTATTGTCCCTTTAAGACACGAGGAATCTGAAGCACAGATTGGTTAGGTAACTTCTTCCAAGACGACCCTAGGAAGTGGTAATGCTAGGAATTTGAATCCAGCATGTTGTCTTTATTAGTCGAGGCTGTTAAAACAGAATACCATAGACTGGGTGGCTTATAAAATATAGAAATTTATTTCTCATGGTCAGAAGGCTGGGAAGTCCAAGTTCAAGACGGCAGCAGATCTGGTATTTGGTGAGTGCCTGCTTTCTGACTCATAAATGGCCATCTTTTCACTGTGTTCTCACATGGCAGAAAGGGTGAGGGAGCTCTCTGGGGTCTCTTTTATAATGGCAAAAATTGCAGTCATGAAGGCTTCACTATTATGACATCAGCACCTCCTAAAGACCCTCACCTTCGAATACTGTCACATTGGGTTTAAGATTTAACGTATGAATTTCGAGTCTACAGCACTCACAGCACCGACAGAGTGCCTGGTGCTTATGGAAATGGAGGGGATTCCTGTGAAGAGATGGTCTGTGAATTCCTCTGTGCACTGATGAGCTAATATGGACTAAGGAATGGTTTCAGATTTATCCCCTCTTCACTGAGGGCTGGGAAGATTCCAGAAGGAGCAGTTAGTTCTTAAGGTTGAGAAAGTCCCCACCGTCATAGAAAAGTCCCACAGAAAGGAATCCTGGGCTGAAATCAGACTTGTCCAAGGTCCAACCTGGCAAGCAGATGTCAGGGCCTGGGCCCCAACACACCCTCCACGCTCCCCGGCCAGGACCCTTCACAGGATCTTGTTATGTTCAAACATGAAAATCAATGTGAAAGTGCTTAGAAAGAGGACCAGGGATGTAGGGACATGAGGGATAAATATATCAAGATGGGTTTTTCGTGAAAGGAGAATGCTTTAAATCCTTTAAAATGCACACATTGCCAGAATGATCCTAATATGAAGTGTTCATGGATGCAGGTCAAGGGAGGTGTCTTCAGGCAATGAAGTCTTCCACCCACCGCCTCCTTGAACCCCATGCAAGTCAACATAGCTTTATGCTCATGGTTGACCATGCACAAATATGACCGTATTTAGGTGGCTCCAAAGCATTTGCTAATTGATTTTCAAGAATGCAAGTTTTGTTTGTTTGTTTTATTCTTTGAGTCTTAATCAATGTTCTTAAGTTGACAATTAGCCTTTGAGTTGACAACCCCTTCTCAGTTTTCAATTTACGTTGCAATTATCTCAGCCAAAGGGGGTCTCCCTCGTGCTTCTTACACCCCAGTCCCTTACTTTCTGTACTGAAAATTCTCATGATTCTTTGCTAATAGTGCTTTGAGGGATCTAGAAACTATTTGGTGAAACCCAAACATTTTATGGATGTGGTAAATCGGGCTTAGAGGAAAAGGAAATGACTTTGCTATTATAATAACCACAATCATCAGCACAAATTATTATCATGATTAATATCTCTGCATATGTGTATAAAGCTTTAAAGTTTATAACTCATTTTTATTTAATTGATCTTGCTTGAATACCATAGCAACATCATCAGGCAAAGAGGACAAAGAATATTCTTCTCATGTTTCAGGTGAGAAATAGATGATGCAAATGACTCCAAGTCACACAGTTAGGAGAAGAGAAGGCAGTCTTAGTCCCTACACCCAAACCTAGGTCTCATGGCAAATTATTGTGTACTATTGACACTGTATGTCTTTGCACATAGCTACTTACTGAGCCAAGCCAATTGCCTAGCTTTGTTTGTTGCTTTGAAGGGCATAATGAGGCCAAATTCAAGGAGTCAGATCTGACTAGTAGAAGTAGGACCTTAGACAAATTATTGAACTTGTCTAGATCTCAGTATCTCCATCTGAAAAACAGATTTTTGTATCATTGTTGATGATCTATTAGAACCTATTACAATAAAATGGTGGTTATTAATATTAAAATGGATTACTCTGACTTTTTGGCCTCCCCTGGTCACCAGTGAGGCTACTCTATGACTCTTGGAGATGTATCATTCTAGCCTGTATTTCGTTCCTATGCCAAATAGAGACCCACTTCACCCCCCCACCCACCCACTTTAATGGTTGATCTCTTAGTCAGGGGCAAGAAAAAATAAAGCATAAGTTATGAAGAGTTACCACAGCTGGAGGCATCCTTCATGATTAAAGGATAAACAAACAAATCTTTTGAGCAAAGTAGACTGTTTCTTTACAGCAATAAAAACAACCTTCTACAGTCACATACAAGGGCTGTTTTGAAGTTGGTTTCCCACTCCAGGGTCAGACGGGGGCTGAGACTTCATTATCCTTTCATCTCCAGAATTTACTCCATTTGTAGCTCAATAAGAACCAGCCGTGCCCCGTGGCCACCGAAAAGGCTGATTCTATACCAGGCTGCACTACTGATGTGCAGCTCCCACTGTCACGTCTCCCACACATCTGTATATGCTATAGGTTCCTTCCATCTCATTGAAAAGTGCACTTGTCGTCTTGTGCTCCCTACGCTCCCCCATGCTGCTCCTTCTGTATCTCAGCACCTCTTTTGTCAATCAAAATGGAAATCTGTCAATTATCTGTGGATGGCAGAGATAAGTGAAAATCACATTCTGTTGAGGTGCCTCCCAAGTCCGGCCCCTGTTTTAAACCTCTAATCCTGCTATCCTCATTCTGCTCACTCTCATTTCCCACTTCAACTGTTAAAATAGCCTTTCCAGGCTTCCCTGGTGGTGCAGTGGTTGGGAGTCCGCCTGCCGATGCAGGGGACACGGGTCCGTGCCCCGGTCCGGGAAGATCCCACATGCCGCGGAGCGGCTGGGCCCGTGAGCTATGGCCCCTGAGCCTGCGTGTCCGGAGCCTGTGCTCCACAACGGGAGAGGCGACGACAGTGAGAGGCTCGCATACCGCAAAAAAGGAAAAAAAAAGCCTTTCCTAGTCTGCTTTCAAAAGTGTAATATCACTGGATAGTAATGGTGAGACATACCCAGAGGTCCTTTCATGAAGGTCTTCATATGCTACAGTAAGGAGTTAAGAATTTATTCGATAAGTAATAGGGAACCAAATGATGGCGTCAGATTTGCATTTTGGAAAAAATCACCCTAGCTCCAAGTATAGATGGTGAATTAAATGGTAAAGAGTAGAGGGTGGAAGCAAGGCTAGTGAGATAATTGCAATAATCTAGCTGAAAGTTGACCAGAATCTTTAGTAGAAATAGAGTGGAGGGAATTGCTTGAGAAATCGTAATGCGGTAGAACTAAAAGGATTGGTATTTAATAGAGTGTTGGGGGTAAGGGAAGCCAGAATCTAGAATGGTGACCAATTTTTTTTGTCTTGGAATGGATGGAAACATTCACATTGGAAAAGGGAAAACTCAGTGAGATGAGATCTTTCTTCAAATACCTCAAAAGCTGTGATAGAAAAGAAAAACAACAACACTGATTGATTTAAGTTCTGAATGTCTTCTGAAGGTAAAACAAAAGGCTGAGGTTGGAAGAAGTAGATTTGGTATGATATAAATAGAGATTTCTAGAAGGTTGCTCCCAAAAGTGTTCTGATGGGGAGTTCATTGGTTCACAGATAGGTTCAGTCTTCAGTTGTATAATGTAAGATGAATCATTGATAAACAGGAGGATTCCTTCAAACATGGTGATTCTGGGATTCTCTGAGTGCCCGGGGATGAACCTTATGAAGAAGTGCAATGATGTCATCAAGACAGTGCTGGGCTGGCAATCTGGTGACCAGTGTTCTGGTCCCAGTTCTGTGTCTACCTAACTTACAGGATGACATTAAGTTGCTTTCCCCTGGGCTCTAATTTTCATCTACTTAAAAGGTGAGTTACAGCGGTTGGTCATTGATCATACTGATGAGACCAGTTCAGAGGTGTGGTGGGTGAACATCTGCACGGAATGGTATGAAATAATTTATGTCTGTTTCATCTTACATCCATCCCATCCTTTTTCTCACTCTGTTCTGCATTGTAGGGAAACGTAGTTTTTAATATCCATTGCCAAATGGCTTCAGACCAGCTTGAGTTTACAGGAGACCCTGGAGGGAGGTTTGAGGACAGAAGGAGAAGGTAAGCCAGGATATTTCTCCCGCATTCTCTCTACTTTGAGTAGCATCCCCAGCAAGACCTTCATTGCCTACATCGTTTTGGCTACCACTGGATAATCCTCTCTATTTATGGTCCAAGCTCACACGAGGCAGGCTCACTGGCATTCCAGCTTTCATGGAGCTCTGGAAGCAGCGTCTTCTCCCTGTCTCTCTAGCCTTACAGGTGGTAGTGGTTTTGGCCATGGCTATCACCTTCCCCTGTCAATCTTTCATCTCTTCTCTATGCAGGGCCCATGCCCAGAGACAAGTCTGACTGTATTCATCCATTTTTGGTCAGCAGAATCCTGGGCCCTGCGTTCCACACATTCTGGGCCATCAGCCAGGCACCCCTGTTGTTTCCAAGCACATTTTTGAGAAGGACATGGGGACCCAAGCCCCAAGAACAACAGTTCCTTGGGTGTTCCTGGAATGACTTGAAGTCGGTTGGGGAGAGCTGATAGCCATTTCTGTTTCGCTGGGATAGAAGCACTCTTCCTAAGGCATAAATCCTTCCCCAGATGTGGTAGGCAGGCTCATCCACAGGAAATGTTTAAGCAAATAAACCTGCCACTACAGTTTTCAAGTGTCCTATCTGAGGAAATCTGAAAAGAAGGCAACACACATAAACTAACTCAGCAAGCTTTGTATAAATGAGTGGGAGGCAAATACAGTGGGCCACAGAAATGGAAAGGGGAGCCTCAGTTTTCACCCCAGTATAGTTTTTTCCCAGGTTAACCATGACTTTACATATTTTAAAATTCTAAGATACTGAGTTTCTTAGATTCTGAGTTTGTCGCTGTAATTGTTGTGTCTCTAGGCCTCCCCAGTCTATGGATATAGATTGTGGCCTCTTAATAATAATTATCCACGTTTTGCTGGCTATTTCCCCCATCTGCTTCTGCAGGCTTGTTAGCCCATCCCAAATGTGTTACTGCTGGGCTGGCCCTTCTGTCCCCCCTGCAGCCCCTGGCAGATGGGTTCTCTTCTGTGGCTCCAGTTCCCGCCAAGCTTTGATGACCCTGTTTTCTCTCCTTCTCCCTTCAGACCCAAGGGTGGAAAAAGCTTCCTGCAGTTGCCAACCCCTAGATGCCTCCTCATCCTTTGTTGACTCCCTTAACACTTCTGCTGTATCTGTAAAAAGTCCCTTCATTAAATTCTTGTTCAGTTAAGCTCTACTGAGTTTGCCATCTCTTGCCTGTGTCCTAGGGGGATCTCAAGTAAATTCAAGCTAACTTGCCACTGTGCCATTTAGCACTGATCATGTGCCTGTCTTGGGCCAGGCGTAGCCTTCTTCTCTTGTTCTAACTGCCCTTACTGAGGTGTGTGGTTTGGAAAACACCAGAGGACCTCTCATCACTGCTGGATACCACTATGCCATGGCAAGGTGCGGCCTGTCTCCTGATGTTCCCATGGCTGCAGGCTTATGCGGTGCCAACGTGGAGTCACATTTCCTAGAGCCTTCACTGTGCTGACGCCTTTCTGTTCTGCTCAGAATTGAGGAGAACATCCCTTTCTCCTAGTGTGACCATCTCATTGAGCACAGCTGTCCCAGTGTCTTACAGAATACCCTCCTACCCCATGAAATTAGCATCCTTTAGCTTAAGCCTGGAGACCTCCTCCATGGTACCTGACAGCTTTGTGCAACTGGGCCAGGAGCTGTAAGAGTGTTAGGATGAAAAAGCATCTATGACTAAGAAAGTCTGGGCAACACTGGACTAAAAAAGATTAAAAGGAGGTCTTTTTCTAGTTACTCAAAGCCTTTCAATGGACTATGAATCTCCAAAAGGGACCAATAGGATACAGCATCTGCCCATGTTATTTGGCCCTGGAATACTTCTATCAGGGACCATTTCTTAGACTATGATTTTGGGAAATGCTGGTCTATGGTATTACAGCTTTCCAGTAAGAATAGTGCATTATTTAGTATTTCCACTAGTTTGTGACAATAATGACGCTTTCTACGTCTTTAAAATATTACCTTAGGCAGACAGAATGGGCTTGCCAATGAGAGGCCACTTTGAGGAGAAGCAACATAGTGTCATGGAAAATAACTGGGACTCTGGGTTCAGGCAGACTTGAGTCTGGATTCTGACTCAGTCATTAAGTGGCATTTGGCAACTCACTTAGCCTTTCCGGACCTCAGTTTCCACATCAGTAAAATGAAACCGATAGAGTCTGTTAAATGTGATGATGGTAAATTTTCTACCCCTGTGTCTGGAATATAGAAGGTACTCAACAAGTATGACTTCCCTTTCTTTAGAAACAAATGCTCTATCACATGGGCCAGACTGCTCACTGCTTATCAGAGGCCTCGTTGACTATTTCTTTCCTAAGTCTTTCTTATTTCTGAACTTCTGTAGCATTTAAAGGATGCGCAGGGTCTGGAGAGGCAGAGAATAAGTCTTAGTGAATTAGAGAAAGTTAAAACAAGAGACTGTCTTTGTAATCTCAACTCATTATCAATGGCAGCTGCGGGAACAGCTCTGAATTCTAGGAACTAGATCTCAACAATCCCCTTTGAGGCAAAATCCACAAGGATTTTTTATTTCTCATTCCAAATCTGGAAAGAAGTATTTTCTCTCTAGTTTCTATTTCTTTTTAACGTTGTTACATAATCCTTATTATAAAAGTAATTCACACAAAATCCCATTGCCTAAACGTATCAGATATTTTCATTTTTGCTGGTGACTTTCAGCTTTTGTGATAGTGTAAAATATGTTTGCATATAATCAGAAATTACTAGACATAACATTAAATATTATTCCAGGTTGATGGTTTGTCTTCTGAATTATTTCTAATGATTACGTGATAGTCAATCAAAGATTATTATGAGGATTAAATTCAGGTTTTTTTTTTTTTAAAGTCTGCCCTGTTGACTCATTACATGATCATGTCCCATTGTTGGAGATATATATACATATATATTTGTGTGTATATATATATATATATATACATATATATGTGTGTGTGTGTGTATATATATATATATATATATATATATATATATATATATATATATCTTTTTACTTCCAGTTCCTTCACCATTTCTTTCTGTCATGGCAATCTTCATGCGTGTATGTCAGGGTACTATTCTGAGATATTAATTTTTTTCTGTGTCCTTGATCCTCTCTCCCCTCATCCAAACACAGATAGATTGTTCTTCCTCCAGCATAGAGGGGGCTTGGGTTTGGGCTAAAAGCACAGTTCTCTACAAAATTCTTCTCTTTTTGACTTCTGTTTTCAAAAGCTTGTTGTGGGAGTATGGGTTCTGGTGGACTGAAAAGAGAGGGCAGCCAGGGGGTCTGGGGAGAGGCAGAGAGTCTTAGAAAATAGAGTAAGAATATGATTCCTTCTCTCCTCTTTTTTGTGGGGGGGGGGAGGAAGAGGAGGGTACCATCTCCCAAACCCCCTGGGATGAGAGGAAGTGGGGAAAAGGAAAACTGTGTGACCAAGAACATCAATAAAGCAGGAATCCAGGTCTTCTTTCAGCCACCAAGGAAGGTGGCAAGATCCTACCACGAAGGATATGCATGATATGGGACTGAAGAAAAAGCATTCTCAGCTTTATCAGTGATCCCTTTACCTTACATGTGATGCAGAAGCGACAGAGAGGCTGAGTTCCAAGGCACCTTGAGGGTGGGGTGATGGTCAACTGAAGGCCAGCCTCATCCTAATCCCAAGAAGCTTTGGGATAAGTGATCTTGGAAACTTGATACAATCCTATATTCAGGAAACTCCAATAACTGAGATTAAACTTTCCAGGACAATCAGAGAAATGGGTTTCAGGGTCAGAAATTGAGTTGAGTTATAGAAAATCAGAATGCTTTCACCCTTGAGTATGTGAGATAAAATTCTTACCCATTTTTGATTATTTTTTTTAAGATAAACTTCCTGAGGAAAAAATTCTGGGTCAAGATATATAAACATTTTTATATCTCTTGTTGTATGGTTCCATCATTTTCCCAAAGAATTACCTTAAATTACCCTGATGCTAAGAATGATTGAAGGTACTGTTTTCACTGTATACTAACTAGCTTTAGTTACTAGTATTTTAAAGGAAATTATTGCTAATTGAATAGTGAAAATATTACTTCAACTTAATGAGCATTTCTTAAATTATTAGGGAGTTTGAACATCATTCCATGTACTTATTTGTGAACTGAATTTCTTCTCATGTATGTTATATTTTGGTTATTACACACAATTAGCTTTGAAAAAATAAATCATTTTTTTCTGTAATAGCTTATTTTTCCTTTTGGATAATGCCTCTCACAGAATATTCTGCCTCTTAAACCTCCTTCCCAATCCAGACCCAACCCCCAAACTCTCACCACTGTAAAATATGTCTTTCATCAAGTGAGTTAAGTTCTGACTACCTAAAAGGCCAAGTTCTCCCTTTCAGCTGAGATGGACAGGTTCTAATTAGGCAGCATCGTGATTATAAGGGAATTATTCACTTATGAAATACAGAGGAAATGTGATAGGGAGTCAGGCAACCCATTGCATTATATAAATAGTTGCAGACGCTTGGGAGTTAAAACTCACTACCATTGGCTGCACATTTTCTGAAGGAAATAACCCAGATGAGAAATATACCTTGGGTGGAGACACACAATATAAGCCTTGTATAAGCAAACCCACATTTTATTTATAAAAATGAGTTTAGAAAAATTACAGCTCCACAAAATGTTACTCAAGAGCACTTTCTTCCACTCAATCCAGGCAAATTTGAGAGGTCCCAGTGGTGAACTTGAAATGAGCACTGGATGAGGAATGCCCTACTTTTCTTCATCTACTCTCTTGCCTGGTTAAATTCACTCATCCTTTAAGTAGTTTGGGTCAGGTGTCATCCTCTTCAGGTAGCTTCCTTTGACCATCAGATGGAATAGTGATCCTGATATGTGCTTTGGTAAACATGTTCTTCTGTCTTCTTAGAAATCTTATGCCTCTTTCTCCTGTGATTTTAACTTCTCCCTCTCAACTGGACTGCTTCTATCAATAATCAAGCATGCCCCAGTCTCTTCCAATTTCATCAAAAGACTCTCAGGAACCCACATTCCCCTCCAGGGGTTGCTACATTTTTTCTCCTTCCCTTAATTGAAGAATTTCTTGAAAAAACTGTCTACTCTCTGTCTCTACTTTTTCATCTTCTCTCAACCCATTCCAATCTGGTTCTACTCTGTAATTCCAGCAAAGTGGCTCTTACTTGAATTACCTTTATGTTGCTAAATCCAGTGAACGACTTTCAATAGTTTTCATTGTACTAGACTTATCAGCAGCCTCTATCACTGCTGACCACTGGCCCTCTGTCTTGCTTTACTCTTACCCTGGCTCTGTAATACCATATTCACTTGATTTTCTTATCACCTTTCCAGTTGCCCCTCTTGAGCCTTCTTTGCTGGATATTCATATTTGTCCTGATCCCTCAGTGCTGCACTCATCCTCTTCACTCATCATCTCTCCTTCCAACAGCTATCTGCCAATATTTGCCATATTTGTATCTCAGCTCAACTTACCACTTCTGAGTTTTAGCTTTGCATATCCAAAATCCACCATGGCCACTGTCAAAGGCAATATGTTCCAAAGTGAATCCATCCTACTCTTCCCCCAACCTGCTCCTTCTCCAGTGTATTTCAGGTGGGAATACTCTCCTTCAAGTTCTAGGTTATTTTGTTTTTTTCTTTCTAGTTTATGTTTATTTGTTCATGGATCTATTGATTGATTAGTTGACTGGATATAAGTTGTATTTTTCGAACAGTCAAGGAGAAGGCTTTACACTTCATTATCAGCCTAGAAAAACTTCCTGTTTAACAAAAATTGCTTCCTCAATTCTCCTTTCAAATGTGATTCATCAGTATTGTCAATGGTATATGAATTCTTTGCAAATCCTGAATCTCAAAAACAAAATTATAGGACATACATCTTTTATTTTAAACTATTAACCTTGGAACCTTAAGTTTATGGTACTTCTCTGGCACTGAAGGACCCAGATTTAATGCAAATAAAGCAGAGCTCACTTTAAAAAAAAATCAGTTGCTTTGAAATACTTCCAACTATGTGAAAAACAATCACAAAAAGCCTATTTTATCCCCTTTGTGGCTATTGGATGAAGCTGCAGTGGAAGAAGCTACTCAGCTGGGACATATCTTAATCATGATTCTAGCCAAACTCTTAAAAAAACACATCAGCTAGGAAGATCCTGAATACTAATGACAATCCCTTACGTTTGTATAAGCAAACGCATGCATAAAGGATTGCTTCACAATTTGCAAAGCATTTTGCAAAAATTATCTTGAGTCTTGTAGCTGTCCTGCCAGGTAGGCAAGCTTCACTTTACGTTTCACAGATGAGGAAACTGAGGTCCAGAGAGAGGTAAGGTCTTTCAGTGTGTAAAGTCATGTAGCTTGTAAGTCTTATTACTGGCGATTGAATTCAGGTCTCTATATTTTGAATTTAGGATTACAGCGCCACACCCAACCCCGCCAATCCCATTTCCACCCTAACCCTTGCTCTCTCCTCTGAATACAGGAATCCCAGCAAGTATGCTGCACCATCTCTTCCAGGGAAAAGGATGGGTTGGTTTTAGCAGAAGAGGAAAGCATGGAAGAGAGATGAATTTAGGACACTATCATGGAGAAGCATAAAATTGGGTTGGCCTGAAAGTTATGGTTTAAGGAAGGGAATAGAAGAAGATAAGACTGGAAAAGGTGGCTGGAATCAGAGCAAGAGGGCTTCAAATGTTAGTTAGGCAAAGGAGTTTCTCAGAGCATCCTCATGCCACTGGAAGTGGCACTGTAGGATTAAGTCTCCCTGCACTGCAGGATACATATTCAAAAGTAGCTTTCCAGCACAGATTGAATTGACTCCCACACCCAAGATGACCATCCTGTGGACCTTGTAACCAGGAAAAAATTTCAAAATGGCTCCAAGTTCAGTCTGGAAACTGGAAAGCTAAATCATTGTAGTCTGTGCTCACATTGAACATATCACCTCCCCACTATCTCCCTGCACTCCAGCTCTACCATTCCTTTGTAACTTTAAAAACACTATTTGTATTTAGGGATACGTACCCTGCTGTATTTCAAGCTCTTTTGTGGGCAGGAACTGCACAAGATTCACATGTAATTACCTGCACTCACTGGCCCTCAATACAGCCTTGCACATGGTGGATGCTCAATGTTAGATGAATAGACCAGTTGATAAAAGGAACCTGGGACCCAGAGAGGTTCAGTGATTAGGTGATGGAGGAGAGGGAGAAAAATGGGGAAGAAATGAGTTTGTAGAAAGATTGTGTTTTAACTCCAAATGGGGTACTCAATAACTGTGTTACTTGGGCAAGTCCCTTTCTTACTCTGATCCTCATTTCCCTTACATGTGAACTGGACAGAATCCAACACTAAGTTTATGGTGTTCTAGTGAAGACTGCATTCAATTTCATGAGATTAATACATAGCTGCTTAAATATATCTGTCACTATATGCTTTCACATTTCTCATATGTAGTTTTCTGCTTTCTATACTGAGTATGAAGCAGTTCACACACTCAGGTATGCAAAACAATATGTCATTGTCTTTTTTTTTCTTTCCTTAGAGCAACTTGATTCCCTTTGAGTCCCCATCCCACTGAGCTGGTATTATTATTGGGGATTTCCTCCCCTCAGGGGTTGTGAAATGATTCCAAAGTCTTATGCAAGTCAAGGCTAAAGTCTGTCCTCTCTGTCCATTCTCCAGAAAGATCTGGAGAAAAGATCTGGTCTTTTCTCCAGATCTTCCCATGATTGGCTTTTTTTTTTTTTTTCATGAAAGTCTAAGCTCACATGTGTGCTCAGAGAAGGCTTTGAGAACACCCAATATAAAGCAATCACTCTCCCTCTATCACACCACTTTGCTTTATTTTCTATATAGCACACAGTAATCTTATATTTTAACATTTGATGTTTTCTGTTCTCCTCACCCATGGAAGCAATATGTTCTGTGCCTGGAATACAGTCCACTTTGGTTGAATCCATCTCTATGGGCTCTGCCATTGAGCAGCACCAAGTCTTGCTAATAAAGGGACCTGATGACTTTGTCTACAGAATCTCTGCTTCCTTTGTTCTTGCCCTCTCTCCTCTCCCCTAGAGATAACTATGTATTCTCTTCTATAGACTTAGGCCTTTAAAAATGTAGGAAGGGACATTGATTCTGGCTGCTTCTATTTCCAGTTCCTGCCAAGATACTGGAAGCAAGGAATTATAGAGGTGGCCTTTGTATTTGGAGGGGATGTGGTTGGTTCAAGAAGAAAAACCTTAGGAGGACAAAACTTTATTCCAAAATTTCCAAGGTCACTTGATGTTGCAGATACTATTCGTGCCCAGCTTGTATCGCCTTGGCACTCACGTCTACATAAGGCTGCTCTACCAATGCCTGAAATTCTCTGCCTAGATGTAGGGTGGCCAACCATCCTTGTTTGCCTGGGACTGTTCTAGTTTTAGCAACAAAAATTCTGCATTCTGGGAAACATTTCAGTGTTGGCCACTGAGATGGTTGCCCACCATACCTGGGGTAGCCTGGTATTCAGCCTCAAAGCAGGGCAAGCCAGAAGTTTCAGAAAGTTAATTAATGGCCAGCAAGCAGCCCTCAATCAATGATGGACAGGACTTTGGTGGATAAATACCCAGGCTTTTTGTCCTTTGGTAGAGGGTGACTGTAGGTGTACTTTCTGCTGATCTAGGAATTCCTCAGAGGATTAAGCTCTAGTAGTTCCCCAATAGTATCTAATTTGATAAATATAGCATTTATTTGCTGCTTTCTTTTTTCCACCTCCTTACAGGTATTTCCTGGTATTACTTTCCAAATAAACCACTTGCACTCAAGTCCTTGTCTTACGGTCTGCTTCTTGGGAAACCCAAAGACAAATGACTTTCAAATTGCAGAGCTGGGTTAACACTTGGATTGATGAAATCCCCATCCCGGTATAAAAAGTGTCAAAACAGAATGGGTCCTCTCATTTTTGGATGAAGCTTTCAATAGCATAAAATAGGTGGCAAAAACTTCATGCAGAGGCTTCAAAGGGGGTGGTATAAGGCGGTTTTGTGCCTACTGATCTGTTCAACACCAACTGTTCCTATACCCTTGAGGTATGTATTGGGCTGAGAAGAAGGTTTTTATAATGCTGTGGCATTTTCCATGCTCTGCCTCCTCTGTGGATCATCCCAAGACTAATGAGGAGGGCTGCAGAGTCCATCTGAGAAATATATATGCGCTCTGGGACCTTGTGTCTGACCCACATCTGAAGAGTCTTAAGGACAAGAGGTTTTGCTATTTCCCTAGCAGTGGAGCAAACAGAAGTGGCCACTTTGGGGGCAAGTTGCACTTCCCTGGTGTCATAAACCTGGTCAGCCCTCTTTTGATGTGACCAGATGAAGGACTGCTTGAAAAGGGACTTTACCCAAGAGGACTTCATGCTGGGGCAGATGAGGGTGTTATAAGAGACCCCCATCATGTTATAAGGTTACTGGAGCCATTCTAAGGGGAGTATCTCATGGCTAGGAACTAAAGCCTCAAGCCAGAAACCATGTTAATTAAGCCATTTTGGAAACATTTTTCAGTCCTAGCCAAGCCTTCAGGTGATTTATTCCCTGGCCAAGTGCTTGACCACCTGAGACACCCTGAGCCAGAACCTCCCAGCTAAGCTGGTCCTGAGCCCAGGAAACATATGTGGCAATAAATGTTTATTGTTTGAAGGTACTAAGTTTTAGGGTATTTTATATATATATATATATATATATATATATATAGTAATAGGTAACTGATACTTCCTTTTAAGAGAGGTGTAGTCAAAAGTTCACCAAAGGTGATCACTGAAGGGTCCACAAAAGCAGCCCATTAAAGTCAGCTTTGAACATTTACCAATCCTGAGGGCACCAATAGAAGATCACAACAGTATCAATCTAGGAGGACCTTTTCTTCTCTCTCCTCCCTCCTATGACTCTGTCCACACCTCCCTATACCCTGGGTTAGCAATCTGGGAAGAAAAGGGGAAATAGGAGACCAGAGAGAAAAAAGATGCTAACCTCCCAAATCTGCAGAAGCAAAGATGCTTTAACTTTCAATGAAATTTGGAATTTTGGGCCATTACATGGGTTGGGTGTTTTCATTACTGAGATGAAAAAGAGTGAGAGGTAGGGTCAAAAGAACAGCCCTCGATTTCACCTAATAGGCAGAGAGGAAGTAGCCAAAGAGGGGTTTAAATAGAGAGTGGGGGAAAAGATTGAAGGTCCTGTGGAGTTGTCTTCTTTCAACCCCATCCTGCCATTGGCAAAGTCGATGACAAAGTCCTCCAGAGCTGATATTCTACCTGTCTTTTCAGCATCAGCTCTTCTTTTGTTAGTAGAAGCTTGACTAGTCTCCTTAGTACTTTATAAATATCACCTGTTTTAAGCAAGATCTCTTGGATCCCTGTGTGAGAATTAAACTCTTCCTATTCCATACTGTTTTGGCTCTTTGTGTCTTGGCTGTCTCTTCCTCTTGCCTTTTGTACACACTCCCTTTGTGGTATTTTTAATGCAGTTTCTTAAGGACAAGTAAACTTCCTCTCGTACCAGACAGTGAGCTCACTGAATTTGGATCCTACATGATAAATGTTATAATAATAGATGTTTGAGGACTGATAATGCACAGATTAATGAGACAACCCACTTTGTATTTGAGTTACTACAGATGAAGTCTGGCTTTACCTCCCAGAGGCTATTAATTGAGTGGGGATGAAAGATTCATAAACAAGGTCCCCTGAACCACCAGAGCCCTGCCCAAAGATGATGACAGGGTACGCACTTGAGGTCAGATGCTGGGGTCATAGGCAGGTCATCAACAAGCGTGCACAGAAAGTGCTGAGCAGACAAACGGAGGTCAGAAGCAGTAGACAGAAGGAGACAGGAAGTCCAAGAAGGGAACAGAATGAAGAGCCAATGTCTGAGAGGCAAACCCAAAACTAGGGTCACAGGGACTCAAGTTTATTCATTGAGTCCCATCAAGTGGCACGCAAACATCCTGTGATGGTTACACAGACCCAAAGCCACACATCTCAATGCTCTTTAGCTTGACTTAAAGCATGGTACCCTGATTTCGGCACAATGGTGGTATCTAGAAATAGGTAGTATTTGGGACTGCAGTCTGCATCAGAAAGGGACACTTAAAGTACACTTGGAGAGCATTTTATAAAAGATTAAGACTGTGTTAGTCATTGAAATCAAGAGAGAGTGTTAGGTGGGCTATTGCAATTAATGAAAAGCCAAGGACTTACTGCCCCAGGCATTGCTTATGAGACTATCCCCAAAAACTTTACAAAAAAAGAGGGGGCGTGCCTGATAAGCTGAGGAACTAAGTTTAGTCAACAGGCACACTTAAGATGCAATCCCATAGCCTATCTTGATCCTAATACGAAGTGGGTCAGTTACCCCTCTCCCATTTAATACTCCTCTCAGAAGTGACCAGACCTCAGGTTATCTAAATAGGAAATCAATCAGTAGAACCTTCTGGTGATAAATACCATGCAACGAGCAACAATATGGAGGTGAGACCATGCACATGAGTTATGCCAACTTCCTTTTGGTGGATAATCACTCCTGCCATTTTTGCTGTGAGGCTGTAGTACCTTGGCTTGGCCTGGGCTTCTCAGATGCTGGTTTCCCAAGACTTCCACCCTCTCCCTTCCCAAAGTGGGGCAGTGCTATTTGCTCTGAAAGCTTCAAACCCTGGCTGGTTAGCAGCCAGCTGCAGCCCATCAAACTCACTGACTAGGCATTTGAAAGGGTGGAGCATTTTTAATGCAATGATTGACAATGGCTTCTATCTCACACACCTGCTGCTTTAAAATCCCCATAAAATGTCAGCAGGGAGTGTAAGTGATATATAGCAGTGATGCTGCCCAGGGTAGGAATGTTAAGTGCTAGGAGATGGGAGTGTCTGAACCTCAGCTACTGGAAAGACAATGAAACAACACCCAATCTAATCTGATTCTAAAGAGAGAGCCCAGCACAGGGGGTTCAGCACAGGCAATCACCGTTAAGCCCTGACTTGTGGTTACTGTGTGACTACCACAAGACTGTCCCTGTCCAATGCAGGGCCAGCTCCTGAGGACCAGATCAGGCAGCCCTAAAGTCATTGCTGGCCACCAGGCAGTTTCCTTGTGGGTCAGAAACTGGTCATGATTGTTGTAGGTTTGAGGGACTCTGAACGCTTTCTCAGTGTCCTACATGTAAGACCTGTGCAGTCGAATGGCTCTGTGATAGTTTCCTTATAGACGGGTTGCCAAATCCAGGTGGCCCAATACTAAAACAAACCTGAGCACAAACACCCTCGAGCCCAGTGATCTTGTCTGGGTGGCCAAAGGCAGGAGGATGAAAAAGATTCCAGGTGCATCTGAGAGCAAGGGCTGAGGAGTTAGGTACAAAGCCAGGTTACCAAAGTTGGAGGGTAACCTGAGTACAGTTTGCAAAGGTGGTCCTCAGTTAGGCAGAGTTCAGAGAGAGGGAGCAGGGAAGGAGCAGCCCTGGACTAATGCTCTAGAAGGCAAGTGGCGAGGGACCCCAGTTCACATTTCATCTCTGGTATGGTGAGAATGGGCTAATCCTGGGTAGTTACCAGTGAAGAATGGATACTGGGACTTTTACGCTGTGGATTATTAAGTTATTTTAGTTAATAAGTGTCAGGCACTGTGCTGTCTCCTGAGGATACCATAGGCCACGGATGCTCTTCTTGCCCTCACAGTACTAAGTAGATGTTAAGTGAATATTTCTAGTCCAATCTGATGAGTGCTGGGTGGAATGGGAAGTACAGGGAGCTTTGGGAGCCCTTGATCTGAGGGACAAGGCAGGGAATCCTGTGTACTGCAGAAATTATTTCAATTCAGTAAGCATTTATTGAGCACCTGCTGTATGCCAGGTACTAGAAAGGTATGGGAAACTCTGCCCATTACTGTGAACAAGGACTTAAGGACTGAGTTTCAGTTTCTTTTCATGCCTGTGTCTACAGAAGCAGAATGTAACAAGAGAGTGTGTCCAGGTGCAGGAGTAGTAAAGAGGTCAGAGGGATTATTATAAACCTAAGAGGTTTTTCTTTTATTATTAAATATTCAAAATATACAAAAATGAGAAAATAATAGAATAGATGCACAGGCATATCCATCATCCAGATTTAATAGTCTTCAAGTTGCAAAATTTGCTGTATCTATCTCTCTCTCAACGATTACATCTAAACTTAAATCCTCTTTGCACCAGCCTGTCTCTCTCAGGGGCCAGAGCTCTCCTGAAGTTGGTATCATTCCAAACATTTTAAAAACTGTTACTTCATCTGCTTGACAAATGCCTTCTCCCTATCTATTGCTTGTCTTGCCACTTCAAGTATGCTGGTTTTTGTTGAACGTGTGCTTTAATATATACTGTGTTCAGTCTTACTAATCTCTTCTTTTACATGTGCTTCTTGTGTTTTGATTTAGAAAGTCTTCCCCTACCCTGAAGTCATGAGATCTGTTTCTCTATTGCCTTCTAATAGTTTCAGAGTTTTGCTTTTACCTTTATAGCTTTAAACCTTCTAAAATTTATTTTGTCATGAATTTTAAAGAAAAGATTTAATTTTATCTCCCCCCCACATACATAGTAGCCAATTACCTCAGCATCATTTGGGGATTAGTCCTTCCTTTTCCCACCAACTTCTAATGCCTTTCCTCATATTCATGGTTCTCATATATTTCATATTTGTAAATTCATTTCTAAACACTGTTTTTTTCAGGGTTCATCTGTCTCTGTGTCAATACCATATCATTTTAGTTACATCTTTTGATAAATAAGTGATAGCCTATCATATTTGGTAAAGTAAATCTTCCTCTACCCCTCCATTGGATTGGTCATTCCTGACCCTTCACTCTTTCTTATAAAATTTTGGTATCAACATCTTTAGTTGCATAAAAATCAATTGTAGAGATTTAAAAATTGAATTATATGAATTTTTATATTACTTTAGGGAAAATGTCATCAATATCACTGTCTTCTCAAGTATGAATATGATTTATATCTCCATTTATTTACATTCTTTTTTCAGACAAAATAGACTATTTTTTAGCCTTTTTTTTTTTTTTTTTACTATATATTTGGTTGTGCCAGGTCTTAGTTGCAGCAGGCAGGCTCCGTAGATGCAGCTCACCAGCTCCTTAGTTGCAGCAAGCATGTGGGATCTAGTTCCCTGAACAGGGATCAAACCCAGGCCCCCTGCATTGGGAGTGCAGAGTCTTATCCACTGCGCCACCAGGGAAGTCCCTAGCCTTTTTTTAAATTGAGGTGTAGTTGATATACCATATTACAAAAGTTACAGGTATACAATATAGTGATTCACAATTTTTAAAGGCTATACTCCGTTTATAATTATTTTAAAATATTGATTATATTTCCTGTGTTGTACAATATATCCTTATAGCTTATTTTATACCTAGTAGTTTGTACCTTTTACTCCCCTACCCGTATATCGCCCCTTCCCTCTTCCTTCTGCCCGCTGGTAATCACTAGTTTGTTCTCTATATCTGTGAGTCTGCTTCCTTTTTGTTATACTCACTAGTTTATTTTTTAGATTCCACATGTAAGTGATATCATACAGTATGTGTCTTTCTCTGTCTGACTTATTTCCCTTTGCATAATACCCTCCAAGTCTATCCATGTTACTGCAAATGGCAATATTTCATTCTTTTTTATGGCTGAGTAGTATTCCATTGTGTGTGTGTGTATTTATATATATATATATATATATATATATATATACACATACACACAGTGTTCATCTGTTGATGGATACTTAGGTTGCTTCTGTATCTTGGCAATTGCAAATAATGCTGCTATGAACATTGAGGTGCATGTATCTTTTCAAATTAGTGTTTTTGTGGTTTTTGTTTTTTTTTTTCAGCTATATACCCAGGAGTGGAATTGCTGGGTCAGTTGGTAGTTCTATTTTTTGAGAAACCTCCATAATGTTTTCCACAGCGGCTGCACCAATTTACATTCCCATTAACAGTGTGTGGGGGTTCCCTTTTCTCCACACCCTCTCCATATCTTCCACATATCTCATTTATATTTTTTTATGTTCAATAAAGTTTTATAATTTCCTCATAAAGATGTTAACAGACATTCACATATGTTTTAAATTATTTATGCCTAAGTGCCCTATATTTTTGTTGTTATTGTAAATGTTGTTTATGGTTTTCAATTGTTATAGGCCTACAGGTTTATAGCAACAACTGAATTTTATTTATTGATACAGTAACCTGAAACTATGAACTTTTTTAGTTTCCCTGTAGCTTCTTCTGAATTTTTCAAGTAGATAATTTTACCTCTGTACATTATAGAGTTTTATTTATTATTTTCCCCAGTCTTGATATTTTGTATTTGTTTTTATTGACTTATTGCTGTGGCTAGGACCTCCAGTACAATCTCTGTGCTACATATAGAATAACTTGTGAGATTTACTTCTAGTTTACTAATTCTTCATTTATATCTTTTCTGTTCTGTTCATTGTGTTTATAATCTCATATTTCTTCTTTGATTCCCTGATTCTCTTTCACATTGGTCTTTGCTTCCATAGTGTCTTAGATTAGATTATGCTAGGTTATGCTTCAATAACAATCCCAAATGCTTGATGGCTTAAAACGACAAAATTTTCTTGTTTATGTTAAATGTCCTGAAAAATGAGTGGGATGATTTGCTCTACACAGCTCCTCATAAATCCAGGCTGATTGAAGTTATGTTTTTTTTTTTTAATATTGACATATGTCATGAAGTTTTAAATTTATTTATTTATTTATTTATGACTGTGTTGGGTCTTCGTTTCTGTGCGAGGGCTTTCTCTAGCTGTGGTAAGTGGAGGCCACTCTTCATCGCGGCACGCGGGCCTCTCACTATCATGGCCTCTCTTGTTGCGGAGCACAGGCTCCAGATGCGCAGGCTCAGTAATTGTGGCTCACGGGCTCAGTTGCTCTGTGGCATGTGGGATCTTCCCAGACCAGGGCTCAAACCCGTGTCCCCTGCATTGGCAGGCAGATTCTTAACCACTGCGCCACGAGGGAAGCCCTTGATTATTTTTTTTTTCCTGCATCATCTGAAGCGTGAGGGCTCTCAGTCACTTTGGAGGGGAGGAGAGCATTTGTTATGGACTGAATGTGTCCCTCAAGTTCATATGTTAAAGCTCTAACTCCCAATGTGATAATATTTGGAGATGTTGCCTTTGGGAGTAATTAGAGTTAGATGAATTCACGCATATAGGTCCTGCATGATGGCATTAGCTCCCTTACAGGAAGAGACACCAGAAAGCTTGCTCTCTCTCTCTCTCTGTCACATGATAGAGCCAGAAGATGGCTGTCTTCAAGCCAGAAAGTGGGCTCCCAGCAGGGAGCTGAATGCGCAGTCATCTTGATCTTGGACGTTCAACCTCCAGAACTGTGAGAAAACAAATTTCTGTTGTTTATGCCACCCAGTCTATGGTATTTTTTATGGCCATCTGAGGCATCTAATACAACAAGGGAAGTCATGCACCAGCTTTTAAGTGCTTTGGCCCAGAGTGACATGCATTGCTTCTCATAACAGACTATTGGCCAAAACAAGTCATATTTTCCCACCCATCTATAATGCAGCTAGGAAATATACTTTTCCAGGGGACTAGGAAGGGAAGGAGAACAAGGTATTGGTACATAATGCCAAAGTCTATCAAGTGTTTTATTCCTTTCACTTGTGAGTTCTGTGTGTTTTTGTATATTTTAAAATTATATTTAATCTTTTGAATTACAAACAGTTTACCTAATTATCTCTGATTTTTTTTTTTTTTTTTTTTTTTTTTTTTGGTGGCAGGAGCATTCTGATCTTGCTCTCTTTTTTGGCTAACTCTTGTTTTATAATCATTTTTTTCTTCATGTTTTTAAACTTTTTATTATAAGCTGTTCTTTAGCTGTTTTTCCCTACTTGAGGGAATCCTGTTCAGTCTTGTTTTTCAGAGTATATTCCCATAATATTTATTTTGTTTTTGTTTATTTCCTTCTACCATATACTCTAAGCATATTACTAGTCAAAGATTTTTTGTTTGTTTGTCCTTAATCGTTCTTTTTATTTTTTATTGAAGCATAGTTGATGTACAATATTACATATGTTACAGGTGTACAATACAGTGAGTCACAATTTTTAAAGGTTATATTTCATTTATAGTTATTATAAAATATTGGCTATATTCCCTGTGTTGTACAGTGTATCTTTATAGCTTGTTTTATACCTAATATTTTGTACTGCTTAATCCCCTTCCCCTATCTTGCCCCTCCCCCTTCCCTCTCCCCACTGGTAACCATTAGTTTGATCTCTATATCTATGAATGTGCTTCTTTTCTGTTATATTCAGTAGTTTATTTGTTAGATTCCCCATATAAGTGATATCATACAGTATTTGTCATTCTGTCTGACTTATTTTACCTAGCACAATGCCCTCCAAGTCTATCCGTGTAGCTGCAAATGGCAAAATTCATTTTTATGGCTGAGTAGTGTTCCATTGTGTGTGTGTGTGTGTGTGTGTGTGTGTGTGTGTGTGTGTGTGTGTGTAACCTCTTTATCTATTCATTTGTTGAAGGACACTTAGGTTGCTTATATATCTTGGCAATTGTAAATAATGCTGCTAGGAACATTGGGGGTGCATGTATCTTTTTGAATTAATGTTTTTGGTTTCTTTTTGGATATATACCCAGGGGTAGGATTGCTGGGTCACATGGTAGTTTTATTTTTCATTTTTTTGAGAAACCTCCATACTGTTTTCCACAGAGGCTGCACCAATTTACATTCCCATGAACAGTGTATGAGGATTCCCTTCTTCACACCCTTGCCAAAATTTGTTATTTGTGTTCTTTTTCATGAAAGCCATTCTGACAGGTGTGAGGTCATATCTCATTGTGCTTTTGATTTGTATATCCCTGATGATTAGTGATGTTGAGCATCTTTTCATGTGCCTGTTGGCCATCTGCATTTCCTCTTTGGAAAAATGTCTATTCAGTTCTTCTTCCTATTTTTTAATTGGGTTGTTTGATTTTTTGAGGTTGAGCTGTATGACTTGTCTATATATGTTGGATATTAACTCCTTATTGGTCATATCATTAGCAAATATTTTCTCCCATTCAGTAGGTTGTCTTTTCATTTTGTCAATCATTTCCTTATGCAAATGCTTTGAAGTTTAATTAGGTCCCATTTGCTTATATTTACTTTTATTTCCTTTGCTTTAGGAGACAGATCCAAAAAAATATTGCTAAGATTTATGTGAAAGAGTGTTCTGTTTTCCTCTAGGAGTATTATGGTATGTGGTCTTGAATTTAGATCTTTAATCCATTTTGAGTTCATTTTTGTATACAGTGTTAGAGAATGTTCTAATTCCATTTTTTTACATGTAGCTGTTCAGTTTTCCCAGCACCACTTATTGAAGAGACTGTCTTTTCTCCATTGTATATTCTTGCCTCCTTTATCAAAGATAAGGTGACCATATGTGTGTGGGTTTATTTCTGGGCTTTGTATCCTATTCCATTGATCTATATTTCTCTTTTTGTGCCAGTACCATACTGCCTTGATTACTGTAGCTTTGTAGTATAGTCTGAAGTCAGGGAGCCTGATTCCTCCAGCTCCATTTTTCTTTTTCAAGATTGCTTTGGCTATTTGGTATCTTTTGTGTTTCTATACATATTTTAAAATTATTTGTTCTAGTTCTGTGAAAAATGCCATTGGTATTTTGATAGGGATTGCATCAAATCTGTAGACTGCCTTGAGTAATATTGTCATTTTAACAATATTAATTCTTCCAATCCAAGAACATGGTATATCTTTCCATTTGTTTCTGTCATCTTCAGTTTCTTTCATCAGTGTCTTATAGTTTTGCCTCCTTAGGTGGGTTTATTCCTAGGTATTTTATTCTTTTTGATACAGGGTAAATGGAGTTGTTTTCTTAATTTCTCTTTCTGGTAGTTTGTTATTAGTGAATAGAAATGCAACAGGTGTCTCTATAGTAATTTTGTATCCTATAACTTTACTGAATTCATTGATGAGCTCTAGTAGTTTTCTGGTGGCATCTTTAGAATATTCTATGTAGAGTATCATATCATCTGCAAAGAGTGACAGTTTTACTTCTTCCTTTCCAATTTGGATTCTTTTATTTCTTTTTCTTCTCTAATTACTGTGGCTAAGATTTCCAAAACTATGTTGAATAAAAATGGTGAGAGTGGACATTCTTGTCTTGTTCCTGATCTTAGTGGAAATGCTTTTGACTTTTCACCATTGAGTATGATGTTAGCTGTGAGTTTGTCATATATGGTCTTTATTATGTTGAGATATCGTCCCTCTATGCCCACTTTCTGTAGAACACATTTTTTTTATCATAAATGGATATTGAATTTTGTCATAAAAATCATTTTATGTTACTTGATTGGTGTAAGGATTCCTAAACCCCATGACTAAAATTCAAACTCCAAATATGAGAGATAGACAGGCCTAGTGGTTTGGAGTTTTCAGGGAGAAATTTTTTTCCCATTCAGAGTCCAAGTGGGGCAAGCAACCTTCCTTATCACCTCCCTGTTCTGGTAGGCATACTTTTAAAGCACCCTTTCACTGATGTTACATCTTTTTGAGAGTCTCAGCTTTATGCAGCTATCTTTGTTCCAACTCTTTACCTTTTTTTCTCTAGCAACTAAACCCAAGCCCCTGATGTTAAATGCCATAAGCTACATAATCAATGCTGATTTTTAATAACTTTTCTTCATTTCTGACATACGATTTTTTCCTTTATTTCTTATGAAACAATAAAATTAATTGTTTTTAATCCACAGTTTCTAAGAATTTTAGTGAGAGTTTGTATGTTTATGGTGTTATTGTAGTTCATAATATTGCCAGAATACTTATAGAGCTTCTAAAAGAAGGAACAAATTGATTATTTAGACATGGATGAATTATCAAACACCTCTTCTTTATCAGGTTTTGTGGAAGGCTTTAGAAATCCATGTATACATAGAATAATCTCTACTTTTAAATTGTCCCTAGTCTAGTGGGGAAAAAAAGACCAAAAATAATGATTATAATAGAGAATAAATACCAAAAATAGAGAGACAGGTCAAAAGAGAGAAAGGAACTGTTCTCAAAAAGGTAGCTAGAAGGCCAGATCCTAAGTCATAGAATGTAATTTTTTTTCAACTAATGATATTTCCTTTGGGTTCATTTTATACAAATCATTTTGTATTACTTTTTGTATCTGAGAGATTGAGGTTCTGAAGTAATAGAACTAGTTTATGTCTTAGGCCCCCAAATAGGTGTGAAGCTCATAGAAGCAGCCTGTGTGTTCAGTGTTTCTATATTTGAACTCCTTCCTGCAACTCAAAGAAGCTGCCTCTAGGTTGATAGCTTTGGTCTTATGGTTGTAACTGATCAAGCTGGTTAGAAAAGACAGGGCATTTTTATTTTTATTTAATTACATTTTACATTTAAAAAATGTATATAATAACTTAATTAGAGTTAATAATAAAGTTTGCCATAAAATAGAAAACTTCTGATGCCAAACAAATCCATTGCTTTTACATTTTTCAGTGAGATATTTTATTCATTACCTACCAATTTTACTGAGTTATTCAAAATCTAATACTTCATTTTAAAATTTTACCTAACCATACATCATGGACATTTACATTAAAAATATCATAATTTGGAAATTCATTTGATAATTGCATTTCTTCTGTTTTGTTCCATTTCTATAATGTTTAGCTAGTAAGCCAGTTGAAATTTTTAATAAGGTAATTTTTGCAGAATGTAAAAATAGATGTAGCTATGTCTCATTATTCTCACTGTTGTCATTCTCTTATAACTTATCTATGATCAAGTTTTTCTAAGACTTCAGAAGATCATTACCTTTATATTCACTTTTAAAACTTTTTCATAGCCATAAATCCACTGATCCATCTAGGTTCTACTGAACCTAGATTCTTATATTCAATGTTCAACAAAGTTTGGTATTGGAAATCCTCATAGGAAACTTCTCTTTAAGTTTTTTTTTTTTTTTTAATAACAGAAACCATCTTTGAGTGTATTTGTTAACTTTTTGGGAAGAAGAGATTCAATTTTTTCCTGTAGAATCTGAGTATTATGCCTTTATCCTCAGTGTAGTAAGTCAGAGTGATCATGGAATACTACATCACTGGCATAGGTGATCTAATTTCATACTAAGAAATATAAGGTAGTTGTTACTGTCTTGCATTCAAAGAGAATGAAAACAGAGAGAACTTTCAATAATGGTGGCTGTAGAAATTGGTTATTCCTTTTACAACAAACAAGTATAAAAGTTGTCAAAATTGTTGAAAATGACCATTTCAAGGCATAAGGAATTGACTAAAGACAGACAAAAAATGAGAAGCATTTATTCTTGGAAAGCTGATTGTGGTCCTCTTGCCTGGGTCTGCTCCTTACCCCCCCTCTACCAGATAGGTGGGAAGAACAGTAGCTTTGTCAGCCTGGGATTGACTGCAAAACCAGCAGCTTTACTGCCAGAAACAATTAATTCAAATAGGAATGGGAAGCAAACCTTTTGGCTTTGCCAGCTAAAATGGAAGACTTAATTGGAAATAGATGGGGAAAACCCACATCTGTGCAAGACCAAGGTTGCCATTCCAATTTGGGGTGAGTGACAGACCATTCAGAAACTTATGGAGAGATTGTGGAAAGGACACAGTAACGTAAGCCTGAGATAAGCTTTTCCACGCTTTCCTGCTGTCTGGGAAACTAAAATGCATAGGGGAGACCCAAGAGAACCTTGGCAAAATTGAAAGCCAAGGTACACTTAAGGATTGTATGAAACTTTATATGCATCCCCCAACCCACACAGAACAACTGACAGTGGGTGAAAGAATCCAGATGTTCGACTTCCCAAATAAAAACTCCAAAGCAGCCATTATAAATGTTTAAAGATTTAAAGTAAGCTATATTAAATGAATTAAAGGAAAATATCTTAACAATTAATCAATCAACAGGGAATCTAAGAAAAGAAAAATATATTTTAAAAATAATCAAATGGAAATTCTAACTAGCAAAGTAAAATAATTGATATGAAAAAATTCACCAGATGTGTTCAACAGAACACACTGAGAGTGTAGGGAAAACTAATATCAATGAACTTAAATGTGAATAGAAATTGCTCAAATGGAATAACAGAGAAGAAAAATATTGATGAAAAATGAGCATAGTGTCAGACACTTATAGGACAATGTCAAGTGTTCCAATATGTGTATAATGGAGACTTAAGGAGGGAGGTAGGAATAGAGACAAAAGAAAACATTTGGGGATATAATGGTCCAAGCTTCCTAAATTTGATGAAAACCATTAATTTAAAGATCCCCAAGAAGTTCAATAAACCCAGAATAGGAAAAACACAAACATAACCACACCTAAACACAACATAGTCAAATTGCTGAAAACCAAAGCCAAGAGAGAAACCTTGAAAGCAGAAAGAGAAAAACAACTCATCAAATACAGGGAAACAACAATGCAATTCATGGCAACAAGGGAGTCCAGTAGGCAGTGGAGTGACCTATTCAAAGTGCTGAAAGTAAAAAACATCAATCAAGAATTCTATACCTCCTTATTTTTCAAAGATGAGAGTGAAATAAATACATTTCCCAAATAAACAAAAACTTAGGGAATTTATTGCCAGCATAATTTCCCTACAAGAAATACTAAAGAAAATCCTTTAGGTTGAAAGCAGATGACACCATGTGGCAACTTTGATCCACAAGAAAGAATGAAAACCATCAGAATATACACAGCTTTGCTTTTTTCATTTTTTACTTTTTTTTTTAAAATAAGACAACTATAATTCAGTATTATTGGGTTTATAGCCTATATAGTTGTAATATATGTGACAATATTAGCTACTTTGTACCAATACAGCTTTATTTCCTTTCACCTTCTTTGTGCTATATTTTGAGGGAATACAGTCAGCATTAACTTGAAGTATGTTGTGATAAGTTACAGATAAATATTGAAATATCTAGAGCAGCCCCTAAAAATACCTCAAAACCATAGTTAAGCTATCAGAGAAATTAAAATGGTACACTAAAAATATTTGTATAACACAAAAGAAGTCAATAAAGGAGAGGAAAAGGAACAAAAAGTCACAAGACATTTGTAAAAGAAATAGCAAAGTGGCAGACATAAATCTATCCATATCAATAAGTGCTTAAATGTGAATAGATTAAATATTTCAACCAAAGGGCATATACTGTCAAACTGAATAAAGAAATCATGATCCATCTTTAAATCTTTTAGTTAAAGATACAAATTAATTGAAAAAAATTTTAAAAGAAAAAAACAAACCATGCAAACAGTAATCGTAAGAGAGTTGGAGTGACTTTAATAAGGTCAGACAAAATAAATTTTAAGACAAAAAAATACTACTAGAGACAAGGAGGGTGATTTCATAATGATAAAAGCATCAATCTGTGAGGAAGATATAGTAGTTATAAATGTATATGTACCTAAAAATAGAAGCCCCAAATACATTTTAAAACTGACTGAATTGAAAGAAAAAACAGAGAATTTAACAATTATAGTTGGAGATTATATTAATTAGGGTCCTCCAGAGAAACAGAATAGGATATGTGTATGTATACACACACATATATAATTATATATATATTCTCATAATATATTACATACAATATATATATTTTTTATAATAAACAGATTACAAGGAATTGCTCACATGACTATGGAGGCTGCAAAGTCCCAAAATCTAAGTTGGCAATTCCAAAACCCAGGAGAGCTGGCGGTATAGTTCTAGTCCAAGTCTGGAGTCCTGAGAATCATGAGAGCTGGTGGTGTAAGCTGCAATCCAAGGGCAGGACTGATATCCCCGTTGAAGGATCCAGGCACACAAAGTTTTCTCTGACTTAGCCTTTTTGTTCTATTTAGATCTTCAATAGATTAGATGAGCCCCACTCACATTAGGGAGAGCAATCTGCTTTGCTCAAGCTACCAATTCAAAAGTTAGTCTCATCCAGAAGTGCTCTCACAGACAGACCCATAATGTTCAGCCACATGTTTTGTCACACCATGGCCCAGTCGAGTTGACATATAAAAGTAACCATTGCAGAGATTTCAATACTCCTCTCTCAATAATTGATAACAACTAAATAGAAAAATTGGTAAAAATACAGATGATTTGAAAACCACAATCAACCAACTTGACATTTTCTTTTATTAGCTGCCACATGTGTTACATATGAGAGGGTCAGTCTGGCCTAAATGCACATGGTGGAGATAAACAAGGCAATCAGGTGTGTTATCCTGCCAGTAACTTAGAGTACAACCAGACACAGCGATGGAAACATTAGGATTGAGATATGGGCACAGGGCAAGAAAAGCAGTTTATGTTTATTTTAGTGATCAAGGTTACATCTTATGTATCAGCTATGAGTGGTGTCAGCAGCTAGACTGACGTGATACTGAAGACCCTCAAACTATTATGGTAGGTAATATCATTGTACCCAATTATTCACTCCCCTGCTTATAAAAGATTATACATTTATACCTTCAAGGATTATATAGATCTCTCACATTGCCCTGAATTTACAGTGTCTCCCTATGAGAGGAGTATAATTCCCTACAACACAGATATCCTGCTTGACCATGTGATTTGATTTATCCAGTGAAATGGGAGAGAAAGTGATATACCCAGAAACTTTAAGAGCCATTCTCTGACTCAATCTTTCAAGAATAACATGACCCAGATAGGACCTGTTTGTTCAGCCTGGATCCCACACATGGAGAAAAGAAGCAGCTGACCTATAACTTGGAATGGAGCCACAGCTTATCTGAATCCAGCAAGCAGACTGAGTGAAAAATAAGTTTTGTACCACTGCAATGTTTTCTGTTGTCACAGAATAACCTAGTGAAATGTGACTGATAAACTTTGACAATGAACACTCCAACTAATGCCACTACCCCAGTGTGGTAGACATTTATTGGAATGTCTGTCCAGCCACTTTTCTCTGGTGCATAATAGGGTCCTGATCCACAGGCTAGGGCCATGGAAAACACACTGATATTATATCTCGTTATCATCATTTGGCCATAGCTGGTCAAAATGGGCCAAATCCTCTGCTTTGAGAATTTTACCCAAGGCCTGAAGCCTAGAAATTTGGAGCCAATTCATACCCACTGACAAGCATCCAGAAGAGGTCTACAAACTCCTGCTGTTCCCTAGAGAAATCCTTGTTCTTACCCTATTCTGCTGCTTTATTAATTTCTCTTGGATTCCATATGATACCCCAGTATTCTTAAAAAAAACAAAACCCCCAGCTGCATTTAAACCTAAGCCAGTGCTAGCTGATTTGCAACCAAAAGAACCTTAACTAATACATCAAGGACCTAAAACTACCCTCATATTACTTGAATTCATTATTTACGTGTGGGCTCAGCCAAGGCCAGCCCCTGCCAGGGGCTGCTCCCACACTGGCAGAAGATGTGGAAGGGGCCCTGGGCTAAGGGAGTTGGCCACTCCTTTAAGTCTGGCCAGGAACAAAGCAGAGCTTGGAGTTTCCAAATTCCATCTCTGCATTTTAAATCTCACATGACATATTCTTTTTTTCTTTCTTACCACCCTACATAGGGTCCAGGTTTCCAGTAGGCTTGATGCATCCTCTCCCTAGGTCACTAGGACAATGGGTGGGCAGAACATATATGGTACAGAATTCTCTTGTGTGAATGAGTGGTCCCTGGCAGGGTTGTTTTTGGCCAAGTGGGTTCTGGGTATTTTCAGTTACAGTTGCACATCATTGCCTGCAATTTCTTGGTAGTATTCCAACTGAATACATTAAACTATAATTGCCTTTATTAAGAGGAAGAACAGACATGCACTAACACATGGGTTTTGCAAAGTTAGGGACAGTTAACTAATGAAATAAAATTTTGTAAGAACAAAGCATGGAACTTCTTTTATTGGTATATTTACATTTTCTTTTCTTCTGCACATCTGAAGAAAATGTCCTTTCGGCTACCAAATTTTCTCTAGGATACCTGCCAGATTTCTTGGCAAAAAGCTTTAAAGCTGTAGCAGTTGATAGAACAATTATAGGTGGTGCTTCTCCTTCTCACACAGTTCTAGCTAAAGTGTCCCGATCACTCCTTTAAGCTTTAGATCCATCTGTCTAAATATCGGCTGGATATTTCCAATCTGGAGGTCAGTCCACCAGATCTAAACTCAGTTTGGTGCAAACAAAATTCACCATATCTCTCTCTTCCCAGAGCTCATATCTCTATTCCTTCTATATAATCAAGTTGTGTTGTTACTACTATCCACCCACACCAACCAATTAGAAATCTATCATCCTTGACTCTATCCTTTCCATGACATTCCATATCCAATTAGTCACTATCTTCTATTTGACTTTCCAGATAGCTTTTAAGTCTGTTACTTCACTGCCTTAAGAGATGAATTATGCTGAATCATTACAATGGCTCTTTAATAGGTTTCCAGATAAAACACTTACTGTAATACCTCCTCTCCCCAATCAGTTATTCATATTGCTACTAAAGTGATCCTCCTAAAGGGGATAAATTGGATAGTGCTACTCCTGGTAAAGTTTTGAATTTAATACTGTGGGTAATATGGAAACCTATATGTTAAAGTTACATGTTAACATCAACTTTCTTAATAACTAAAAATTTAATACTTAATATTCCATTAAACATGTATTTTCACTTTTTAATTTCTGCTTAAATGTTTATTGCAAAATACAATAAATTAAATGACCATTGTAACAAGTGTGTTTATACTTCTATCTATACACTCTACCTCAGGAACTGTCAGCCTTTTTTTCCCCACACATATATTTCACTTACACTTAATCTATAATTTCATACATTTCCTGCTGACCCACTGACTGGCAGCCTGGCAACTTCATATATCTTGAAGGACAAGGAAAGGACCATGGCATAACTGACTTGTACAACAAGTGGCTGGCAGGCTAAGTAGGGTGAATTCTTTCTGCTACTCCTACCTGAGACCAAAAGGAGTTAGATGTCCCTACCCAATCATATCTGAGTATACTGTTTATTCAGTGAGTACCAGAGAGAACTTTTTATTTACCTTGCAACTGAAAAGTGTCAAGGAGAAAAATAATTTATCATATCATATGGGTAATTGTGATTATCTTTCATATTTCATCATGTGTTAAAGTGAGAACTTATCTCACACATACTTGACAAGACCGTGGTAGAAACTTGAAGGACAAAGTGATTTTCTACCAGATTCATCCCAGGGCATTGTTATGTAACTATTAATAATAACATCTTTTAAAAAATGAAAAATCCAGAACAAATCCTGAACTCAATGGGCTGCTGAGATGGTAGGAATATACTGGAACTTTCTCAGGCAAAGTATGATATATGGTCATGCTTTTTATAGAAATCTAAAGGCTTAGATGCCTTATCATGAAATAATGGAGTTGTTTTACAGAGAATATTTGCTTTATTAAAATTCTACTGATCATTTCCCAAATATCAATCATGTAAATCCTAGTTTGCATTTTCCCTTTCCTTTTATTCTCAGTGGAAATCAAATCCTAAAAAAAAATCAGTTTCAGCAAACTAATAGTAGAAGGAAAACTCCTCAATCTGATGAAAAGCATCTATAAAAATCCTAGAGCTAATATCATACTTAATGATGAAATACTAAATGCTTTCGCCATAAGATCAGTACCAAGAAAGGATGCCATTCTCACCAGTTCTATTCAGTGTTATACTGGAGGTCATAGCCATTGAGATAAGGCAAGAAAAAGAAATAAAATAATAAACGTTAACAAAGGAAAAGAAAACGGTCTATTTTCTGTTGATGGGATTTTTTTTGTGTAGAAAATCCAATCCCATATTGCCAGAAAGTTTTGTACTTGTGAGGCATGTGATACTTCACTTCAAACTTGGCTATTGACTCTTATGTGTATGGACTATACTAGGACTTTGCTAGGAAATGCCAGAGGGAGAAGTGAGAGTTAAGATGTGGATGCTTAGACTCCATTCTAAAGCCTTAAAAATCAAATAATTGCTCAGTTCCTTATAATTTTCAAAGCACATGTATATTCATAATTTTCTGTGAACTTCATAAGCTTCTGTGAAATTTGCATAGTAAATATCATTATTCCCACATAATAGGTAAGGCAACTGATGTTCAACAAAGTGAAATGATTTGTGTGTTTTGGTGCAGCTAGTAAGTTAGCAGCAGTAATTGCTTTGGATTGCAAGGAGGTCACAGGCTAGTGATGAACAGATCAGAGATAGACCTGATTTGTACTCTGACACTTTTTCCAAACCAAATTACTCAGCAGGTACTTATGCATATGATTTGACCATGGCGCTCATCCTTTTATTTTTTATTTTTTTATCTTTTGGACTATTGTCCAAGTTGGGACATCTAAAGTGGGAAACTGAATCTAGGCTAATGTTCTCGGACTTGTAAGGGAAAATCCCAACTTGAAATTACTAAGTGAAAATCCTAAAGCTGGAAAACAAAATAGCTTGATGTGTTCTGACCTGTTGGAGAGATCATATCTGCATTTAAACAATAATAAAAATAATTACCCCTCTTGGGAACATAAATTCAGAGTCTAAGGACTGATTTTTAGCTGATAGACAAGTCATTTTAACTAAGCAGGCATAGTACTGGGGAAAAGAGAGCTAGGAATGGGTCCAGAAATTCTGGGTTTTAATTCTGAATCTGCTGTACCATGTAGTCAGAAGTCATGCAGGTCCCTTCTATTCTCTGCATCTCCAATTCCTCACTCATCAGAAGGGAGCCAGATGAGCATAGGCCCTTCTAATTATTATCATCTAGAGTTTTAATATGAGTTTCCTTTTAGGTAATCTGTTTTTGTTTTTCTTAAGGGGCTAACACAAATCAACCCATTCTAATATGGTGAAACATTTTTTCACAAAATATTCAGAGGAAGAGAATCTGTGGTTATGTAATTTAACCTATTCTTTTTAACCAAGTTATCATATCATAGTGGAAGAAAATAGGAGCGTTGGAGCCAGACCTGACTTCAAATTCTTGTGACTTCATACAAGTTACTCTTCCACTCTGGGCTTCAGTTTGGTTTTTTTCTTTATTGTAAAATAACAAAGTTAGTATCTCCCTTATAGGTGTCCAGAAAATTAAAACCAGTGTAAATAAAATTTCTGGAATATAGTAGATTCTCCCAAGGAGGCTCTTACTGACTGAATATTTGTATCCTTTGCTCCCAAATTCATATATTGAAGCCCTAACACCTAATGTAGTGATGGTATTCGGAGGTAAGGCCTTCTGGAGATAATTATGATTAGATGAGGACATGATGGGATTAGCGTCCTCATAAGAAAAAGAAGAGACAAGAGGTGTCTCTCTCCCTCCCTCTTCCTCTTTCTCCCTTCCCCTCTCCTCCTCTCCTCCTCTTCCCTCCATCATGTGAGGACACAATGAGAAAAGAGCTGTCTGTAAGTCAAGCCAGGAAGCTGTTTCTCACCAGGAACCAAATCTGCCAGCACCTTGCTCTTAGACTTTTCAGCCTCAAGAATAGTGAGAAATAAAAGCCCCTCTTCTATGGTATTTGTTATAGCAGCCCAAGCAGACTAAGATGGTGGCTATTATAAACCAGATGATTAAACTAAGAGAAAGAGATCACCCAGCAAATAGAGTCAGAGCTAAGATGAGAACTTAGGCTGCTTGACCTCCAAACCTCTGGTCCCCAGTGGTGTAATCTGAAAGGCAATTCTGCTCTATCACTGGGTTTTCTGAGAAAAGATGAACCATCTTTATGTACAGTCATTTTCTCCTTTCACAATGTGGAAAATTTAAACCCTTTCGGCCGACAGCCTGCCTGCACACTCTCAGGAGACACAAAGATCCTGGCAAGCACTGTGCTCCAAAATCACCCTTCTCCTATTACACTCCCCCAGGTTCCTCAGTTAGCAGCCCCAGCAGCTCCTCTCCACCGAGCCAGTTCTGGGGTTGGGGCCTAATGCATCACAGGTGGGTCCTGGCTCCAAACTCATTCCAGATGGCCTCACAGTCTAAGCTTCCCAGCAGCCTACTATATTTTGGTGATCCTGGGATCATTAATGATGCTGAAGGACCGTGAGTCCTGAGGATGGCAGAGATATGCTCTGAAATAAGGACCCTTGAGAGGCCTTGTGGAAGGGAGCACCCACCGTAATATATGCTTTCACAGGGAGCAAGCATATGCTGACCTTGGTGCTCAGAGGTCACTGTGAGGGGCCCATGGATTTGACATTGTGAACAGTCTGTCTGCTTGGGTCACAGAACAAGCATAAAGGAATCATCTGTGTTCTTACAGAAAATAGCTCCATTGCCTCTGGGCTCTAGAGAGAGTAAGGGTATATCCTTGAACCCTGGTAATTCTTGTACCAGTTATTCCTGGGGGTGGAGGGAAATGACATGCTGGGGCAATTGTTTAGGGGCACAGGGTGAACCTCATAGTTTTTAACCCTGTAACAGCCAGATCACTTAAGGAAGGGTGTAACATTCTGCTAATTGCACCTTTATGTTACTGAATAGCCTCATTCTACAAAAGAATTTCAGCTCCCTTTCTAGCTGGAAACTTCCCATGGCAGATACTAGAAGTTGAGCAAATATCAGGCTATTCAAGAAGCTTTTAAATATATATGTTTTCACAAAAAAAAAAAGAAAAAAAAAACAAAAAAAGGAAAGCACATTTGGAATTACCCATGTTTGGGGTTCTTAAGAGCTAAGTCAAAAAAATCTTGAGTCAAGAGCATGGCATTTAAAGCCAGTCATTCTTGGACTTAAATCTCAACCTCACCACTTACTAGCTTGGAGAATTTGTTGGAGAAATCTTTCACTTTTCTGGCAGCTACTATTATCTGTGAAATTGGGATAATCCCCGCGTAAAAGGGTGTTTGTTTACTTCCTTGTTCATATATATTTTTTCACCCTCATTCATTCATGCATTCATTATTTATTCTGAGTGCCTGCTGTGTGCCACACACATGCTAAATGATACAAGAAACCTTGTTTAGAAACTGATGTTTTAACTCAACCAATATTTGTGGAGCGCTCATTAAGTGCCAGTTGCTGTGCAAGACGATGGGCAGAGTGTGGTGTCCACACAACGTCTGTCCTTAAGGGGGTTAGGGCTTAGTACATATTAAACCAAGTTCCCTATAGCATGACTACTGCTGCAACTGTATGTTCTTGTACATGGAATGTGATTGGGCAGAGCAGAATCTGCTTGACTGTTTCACTAACTCCCTCTAAAGAAAGGACAGTCAACCTGGGTTCTGAGGAGGTGCTGGAAGGAAAGAGCCATGCAGGAGGAAGTTTAGGCTGTGGTCATTCTAGAAGACATCTGAAACCTATAGGAATGCATGCATTCATTCCAAAGACAAATTCCTAAAGTTCTCAATATATATAATTATTTTTACTTTGATACCATTCACATACTCGCTACCAGGAAATAATTTTTAATGCTCCATGCTTTATTCCTGAAACAATTATAACAAAATCATAAGCATTTGATTGGTGAGGTTGAAGTTCTCATCAGCCACTGTGGTGGAAACTGCTAGTTGCTTATCCCAGTCCATTTTCCCTTTTGCCATATGAGCAAAACACTGACTTTGTCTAGTTGAAAGACTGCATTTGCCTTTCAATGCAAAGACAAATGCAGGGAGATGCATTTGTTCCTTTGGCTGAGGGAGATGGTTGGCAATGAAATGGTTATTTTGGTTTTGAGTTGAAAGTTTAACATAGGTTGAGAAACAGGTTTGGGGGGATTTGTGCAGCAGGGGAGTTAAAGTGTTATAACTATATAGCATTGGACATAGACCTAAATAAATATAATGTGATTCTATTGTGAGCCTGGGGCTGCAATAAGAGTGCATGAGTGTATCAACCCTTTACATGTATTAAATTTTCACCTCCAAACGAGCTGCTTTCTGTTTCCACCACTCACTCCCTAGGGCCACACAGTTCATTAGTAACAGGACTAAGATTCAAACTTCAGTTCATTGCACTACAAATTGACACTTGCAAGAGTTAGAATAGTAGGACTTGAGATAATATATTGAAAGCACCCAGCATTAGCCATAGAATATTGTTGGTGTTGAATCTATTACAAGTTTCCTTTTCCCCTCTCTCCTCTTTACTGTGGTATACTGGACTCCAGCAAGATCAAAACAAACTTTTGGCAATCCATTTGAGTTCGTTTTAGAATGTGTGTGCAGTACGTACTCACACAGGCATGGGTGAGGGAGAGTGGTTGTTTAGAGAATACTGTACAGGTATCAAGAATATGTAGTGCAGCGTCTTGTGTTTATTTGGACTGCAACAGAGCACATTACAGCATCTCATCACCTGGCCTGGAGACTGGACCCCTTGATTGGGACCTGGTTTCAATACCCATTAAGAAATGCAGTTTCGGGCTTCCCTGGTGACACAGTGGTTGAGAGTCCGCCTGCCGATGCAGGGGACATGGGTTTGTGCCCCGGTCCGGGAAGATCCCACATGCCGCGGAGCGGCTGGGCCCGTGAGCCATGGCCGCTGAGCCTGCGCGTCTGGAGCCTGTGCTCCGCAACGCAAGAGGCCACAACAGTGAGAGGCCCGCGTACCGCAAAAAAAAAAAAAAAAGAAATCCAGTTTGGCTCATGAGCCAAGCATATCTTTTTTCCATATTTGTCTTTGCAGTTTCTATAGCATACCTTTCGGATGTCTGGGCTGCTGTACAATGTACAAATGATGAGCAAATAGAGGCCTGAGGGTCAGCTATTTAAGCGAGACTCAAACAAGCCACATATGTGTACGGTTCCCATACATACATGTGCATACACAATATAAAATTGTTCCCAACAGCAGCTAAAGGAAAAGCAACTAGTAAGATAAGTCGGTGGTCAGTGTTGTGAAAATGAGTCATTTGTCAGCTGCCTGGCCACACTCTGTGCGCGTCCACATCCATAGATCCTGCCATTGCCTGCCTCCTAGTCTCACGTGAGCACTCATATTTCTGTTTTTCACCTTCTGCTTTTACTCTTGCTGTCCCCTCCTCCAGGGATGTCATCTATTTTTAACTCCTACACCTTCCAAGACTTGCTTAAGGTTACAGGATCTCTTGTAAAGATCTTCTATCTTTGCTAAATCATGCTTTCCTGGATAGAAGGGATTACATGTTTTAGTAATTGCAATTCCAACCCCCCCCAAATCATGTATATTTAAGGATTTTATTTTAATGTAATGAAATGCTGGTATTAGCAGTATTTGGGAAGAATGTTCACATTATAAAATTTTAAAACAAATGAAATGGAATATTTAATACCTAGCACATATATTTATAAGTATAGTAAAAAGTCAAGTTAAATGATAGAAATATGAATGTTAAACATATACCATTCTAATAAATTGAGCAAGAGCAACAAACGTTGTGCACAAGAAAATGTATTCATACAAATTTGAAAATGAAATCTGGATTATAAAAAGTACAATCTTAAAAAGAGCATGAATTTTACATTAGTTGGAAAAGCAGTGTTTAATGAGGAACTGGTTGTCTTCAGTTTGGTCTACTCTTGTAGATTCTGATGCAGAGAAAACTATATCAAAGCGAAGGGCTGGATGACTTGAAGATGATGGAGCAAGCTTATAACTATGAAGAACCAAAAATGCTTCCTTTGAAAAATAAGTTTCAATGCTCGAAAAAAAATTGTTCAACTAAGTTCTTAATTTTTCAGTTTCACTACTATTACCTTTGTATTCCACATTTTTGGAAATCTTTCACCTAAAGTAAGAATCACACCTACACTAGAAGCATTCTCTTACTAATTGTCATTTTCTTCTTCCTCACAGTCATTTGCAGATTAAGGAACCAGAGTTCATGTCCTAAATGGGCATAATTTTGTTTGATTTGAAATTTAGATGTACATAACCCTGTGGTTATATGCAAGATATAAATGATTGAGATTCTAGAGTTTATAAAAAACTCTACAATAATGATATCACATATATACAAATCAATATTTATTTATATAAAAATAGCATGGTGTTAGGGATTTCCTAAAAACAGTATTATAAGCTCTAGTATCTTATGAATCTCCACACAGGACTTGGTGAATTCATTTCTTTGAATATTTACTATAGACCTTTCAGGGCCCAGGCCTATGCTGCACCCAGATGTGAAGTGGAGCCAGAGCCAGGCCTGCTTGTCCTTGTGCACTTGCTACTTTGGTGGGGGAGCCGGCACTGACCAAACACAAATGTGTATCACTGATTGTGACACTGCTTGAAGGAGAGGAGCAGTGACCACAGAAGAGCATGGCAGGAAACTTAATGTAAATCAAGGAATTAGTGAAAACTATATAAATAGAAATCTGAAAAATTTGATGGAAGTTTGGAAGGTGGGGAGAAAATTAAAATGTTCTATGCAGAAGAAATACTATGTGTTGAGGTTTTGAGGCAGAAAGAACTTAAGGTTATTTAGCGCATTTAGGGAACTGAAATAAGGTACTTTTTTTTTCTCCTTTGCAAAGATGTGCTAGGAGACTTGTGTGAAAGGAAGAAAGGAGGTGGAGAGAGGTAGGCTTAAAGGGCAGTGCCCTCGCATTAGGGCTGTAGCTAGTCTACATAGCCTCTGTGCAAATTAGAAAAGGTTCCTTCTCTGGGCAGAAGAAACCCCACCCACAGAGCATAGGATGGAGCTTAATCCCAGTATCCCATTGGCCTTTGTGCAATGTACAATGATAGGTGATGGAATTAAGTGATATTATTCAATTTGTTTCAGAAATGAGACTTATTAGTTTCCTATTTCTGCATAACAAATTACCCCAATACTTAGTGGTATAAAACCAGAGTAACTACCATCTCTCACAGTTTTTGAGAGTCAGAAGTTTCAAAGTGGATTGGCTACGCAGTTCTGGGTCAGGAAGTTTAACCAGATGTCAGCAGAGGCTGCAGGATCCACTTCCAAGGTGGCTTACTCAGAGAGTGGGCAACCATTCAGCTTTGCATGAGATGGAGGGGTTTCCAAGGATGTAGAACTTCTTGTGCTAAATCCAGGAGAGTATCAGGCAACTGGGATGACTGGTTACCCAACTCACTCAACTCATGGCTGGCAAATTAGTGCTAGCTGTCAGTGGGAGGCCTTGGTTCCTTTACAAGTGTGTGCATCATTCTGCTTGGGTAACCTTACAGCACGGCAAATGCTTTGTGCCAGAGTGTAAGAGATTCAAGACACCAAGGTATATGCTGCAATGCCCTTATCACCTAGGGTGGAAGTCAAACATTGTCCCTTCCATCATAGGATATTGGTGACAAAAACCAGCCCTGATTTAATGTGGATAGAGACTGTACAAGAGCATCAGTATCAGGGCACAAGGGTCATTAGGGGTCATTCTGGAGACTGCTTGCCGTATCTTGTTTGGAAGAGGGAAAAAGTGGAACAAAGAGGCTGGTAGGAGACTCTTAAAATGGACTCTTAGTGGTTTGGACTACAGCACTGTCAGAAGTAATGAAGAAAAGTAAACAGATGTGATGTAATAGTTGGACATGTAATTAATACCTAACAATACATAGCCATCCTTTTGTATTCTTAGAGTCAGGTGTTGGAATAAGCCACCCAATTCAGTTCACTTGTAGTAAGCACCTGCTATTGTGCCATATACATAGTTTGGACTGGGAGATTTGATGCATTAGATCTCATTGAGCTCCCCATCTTTCAGATTGTTTAGCAGTTATGTAACTTGCCAGAATCAACAACTGATGAGTGTTGGAACTAGGCCCAAACTCTGGGATTCAGGACAAGAAAGTCCATGATATCTATGTATTTTCCTAAACAGGTAAATATCCCATGCATTTTGAAGATGTAAGCTTTTATTATTTACCTAACAAGCAAAAAATGAGGTTATTTTCATTTCTAAGTAAAGTAGTGTAATTATTTTCAGATGTTAAAAACATTTTATCTAGGGCTTCCCTGGTGGCGCAGTGGTTGAGAGTCTGCCTGCCGATGCAGGGGACACGGGTTCGTGCCCCGGTCCGGGAAGATCCCACATGCCGCGGAGCGGCTAGGCCCGTGAGCCATGGCTGCTGAGCCTGTGCGTCCGGAGCATGTGCTCCGCAATGGGAGAGGCGACAACAGTGAGAGGCCTGCGTACCGCAAAAAAAAACCCAAAACACACAAAAAAACACTTAATCTAAACCTGTTCAATAATTTAATACCACAAACTTATGTTATACCCATAGGCCTACCATATGTGGTATATGGTTTAATACATCCAACCTATATCCATTTTATAGGTGAGGAAACTGAGGATCCAAGAGTCTATATGATGGCCTATAATCTTAGAGATACCTGTAGTCATTTACAAAGCTCAGACCCAGGGCTCTTTCCACTGTGCTACAATGCCTTCCTCAGAATAATGAGACTTCCTAGGTTAGAGGGACAAAGGGCAGCAGTGAAAGGGGGACCAATCATCCTTCCTCCTAGGTAGGAGATAGAAGTTACGACCATGTTCTTTAGAACCAGGTAGATGAGTTCAAATTCCTATTCTATGATTTACCAGTCCTTGAGAAAATTATTTCAACTCTTGGAGCCTTGGGTTCTTCTTGAGTAAAATCGGGATCATTACAATTACCTCCGAGCTCTACAAGGTTTAGATGAGTTAGGATATGTTTAGAAAAATATAGATGCCATTTCTACTGTAAGGGAACACTAGGTTTCCTTTGAGGCAGATTTGCTTAATTTCAGTGTTTCAGTCACTCAATGAGACCAGAGAAAAGACAACATTTCCCTCCGTCTGTGAGCCAAAACTCAGATTAAAATGCCTGAGGGTTTTGGAAATATACATTTCTTCCCTAAATTACACTACCCAGAGGTACTAGGGTAGATCTCCCAGGCTTGAAGAAATCAACACATGGCCCTTGGTCAGGAGCCTGGCAGTATCAGAGGGTTCTTCACATGTTTATAGACAATATTTTCCTAAAACATTTCTTTCAAGTTTTGGATATTATTGTGCTTTCTTGTATGTTTTTTTTTTAAATCTTGGAATGGATAACTTTATACATTATAAAACTATGAAATTTAATATATACTAAGTTCCTTTTGTAGTATTTTCCAATTTATAAGACCTTTTCACATGGTCTCTTGTTTCATCTTGAAATGCTGTGAGAAATAGGAAGACCATGGCTTAGTTTCATATTACAGATTGATGGACCTGGGCCCAGAGAGAAGTAAAAGTTCTGGAAGGTGATTCAGATGTAGGTGAGAAGGCAGGGGTGGGGGCAGGGGACAACAGAGGAAAGATGTCACAGCTAGGGTTTTAGAAGATGATTTTGGAAAAGTTTGAGATAATGATGGAAGATTGGGACACAGCTGCTGATTGTGTCTTTGTGTGTGATTGTGTGTGTGTGTGTATTGGGTTGTGGAAAATTGTGTAGATGAGCCAACTGGAGAACAAATTTTATTTATGATGATTTTTTGTGTGCTGTGAATGGGATTCTTACTTGGCATTGATCAGGAGACTTCAGTGAAGATTTAAATTACTTTTTAAATTATTTTTGGATGTTAATCTGATTTCTTCTGATAATGATGCTATAATGGAGGGGATCACAGATTATCTCAGCTTTGTACAAAGTATATAAATATATGAACTCTTTGATCCTCAGGGAGAATCTGGAACTTGGAGGTCCCCCGATTGTATTGAACTGTGCCAAGGGTTTATTGTGAGACTGTGTTTCAGCCTTTCCTACCTGTTTCAATGTGGGTATTGTCTCAGTTGCCTGATGTGTAGGAGTCACTCAGCTAGTTTTTGGATTTCTCTGAGAGACTTGCTCCATGTATAGCCATAAAATTTGGTGCATCTGTAGGAAGAAGGAAGTTCAGAAACCTCCTATGTCACCATCTTGATCCCTCCCCTTCAAATGCCCAATTTTCAACAAAAGATCACAAGGCATACAAAGAAATAAGAAACATGGACAACTCAAATGAACATAATAAATCTCCAGAAAGCAATGTTAAAGAAATAGAGACTGTGGAATATCTTGACAAAGACTTTAAAATGACTGTCTTGAATGTGCCCAAAAAGCCAAAGCAAAACATGGACAGATAACTAAAAGAAATGAGGAAAACAGTGTATGAACAAAATGAGAATATCAACATAGAGATAGAAATTTTTAAAAATCTGGTGTGGAAAAACACAGTAACTGAATTGAAAAACTCACTAGAGGGGTTTGACAGCAGAATCAAACAGGCAGAAGAGTCAGCAAACTTGAAGACTGGTCATTTGAGATTATCAAGTCTCATGAGCAAAAAGAATAGTAAATTGAGAAAAGTGAACAGAGCCTAAGGGACTTATGGGAAACCATCAAGTAGGCCAAAATATGCATAATGGGAGTCCCAGAAGAAGAAGGAGAGAGAGAAAGCAGCAGAGAGTGTACTTGAAGAAATAATGGCCAAAACTTTCCTAATTTGAGGAATGACATGGATATATAAATACAAGAAACTTAAGGAATAAAATGTATGATAAATCCAGAGACTCAAACCCACATGGAACATTATAATCAAACTGTAAAAAGACAAAGAGTGATTCATGAAAGCAGCAAAAGAAGAATGTTTTGTCATGTACAAAGTATCTTCAATAAGATCATCAGATGATATTTCAGCAGAAACGCTGTAGGCTGAAGGAAGTGGGATGATATATTTAAAGTGTTGGGGAAAAAAGTGTTAACTGAGGGGTATTTATCTGGCAATACTGTCATTCAAAAATGAGGGAGAAATTAAGTCATTCTAGATTAAGACAAAGCTGAGAGAGTTTGTTATCACTAGACATGGTCAAAAAGGACTGCTAAAAACCCTTCAAATTGGAATGAAAACAAACTAGACAATATCTCAAAGAAATTTGAAAATATAAAGTTCTTCAATAAAGGCAAATACATGAACAGATACAAAAGTCTGTATTATTGCAATTTTGGTTCATAATTTCATTTAAAATTCTCTTATAAAATTTAAAAGACAAAAGTATAAAATAATTATTAATCATATGTTAATGGGTACACAATATATAATGATATAATGTGTGACATCAATAATGGAAGGGTGGATGGAATGGTAAAGGAATAGAATTTTTGTAAATGATTGAAGTTGGTTTGAGTTTTAAATATTTCTATAACTTTAGGATATTATATGTAATCCCCATGGTAACCACTATGAAAATATTTATAGAATAGACACAAAAGGAAATACAAAGAGAATCAAAACACCTCACTACAAAAATCAACTGAACACAACAAAGGAAGTCAGTAAGGGAAGAAATGAGGAACAAGAAAGCTATAAGCCATATAGAAAACAGATAACAAAATAGCAAGGCTGTCTCTATCAGTAATTACCTAAAATGCAAATGCATGAAACTCTTCAAAAGACATAGGTTGGCAGAATAGATTAAAGACAATATCTGAGTATATGCTGTCTACCAGAAACTCACTTTAGGACACATATAGCTTGAAAGTGAAAAGATGAAAAAAGATATTCTGTGCAAATAGTAACCCAAAGAAAGCAAGGTTGGCTATACTACTAACAAACAAAATAGACTTTAAGTCAAAAACTGTTATAAAAGAGACTAAAAAGGATGTATATAATGATAAAAGGGTAAAGTCACCAAGGAGATAAAACAAGTATTTGCATATAGGCACTAACGTTACAACTCCCAAATATATGAATCAAAAAGTGACAGGATTGAAGAGATAGACAGCTCTACAATAATAGGAAACTTCCATACCCTGCTTTCAATAATGGTTAGAACAATTGTATAGAAGATCAATAAGGAAATAGAGGACTTGAATGATACTACTGACTAAGTGGACCTAACTAACATATACAGAACATTCCACACAGGAACTGCAAAATACATATTTTTCCTAAGTGCATGTAGAACATTCTCCAGGATGGACCATATGTTAGGCCACAAAACAAGTTTTCAATAAATTTAAAAGATTGAAATCATTTCTGATCACAATGAAATAAAACTAGAAATCAATAGAAGAAATATTTAAAACCCACAAATATGTAGAAATTAAACACATTCTTACCCTACCAATAAACCATAGAATAAATCACAAGGGAAATTAGAAAATAGCTTGAGACAAATGAAAATGAAAACACAAGATATCAAAATATATGGGCTACAGCAAAACCTGGGCAGAGGGAAATTTATAGTTGTAGTAGGTTATATTAAAGGAAAACATAGATCTCAAATCAACAACCTAAATTTGTATCTTAGGGAACTAGAAAAAGAAGGAAAAGCCAAACACAGAGCTAAGAGAAGGGAGGAAATAATAAAGGTTTCAGTAGAGGTAAACAAAATAGAAAATAGGAAAAACAGTAAATAAAAATCAATGAAATCAAAAGTTGTTTCTTTGAAAAAATTGACAGCGCTTTGGCTAGATTGACAAAGAAAAAATAACTAATTTCAGAAACTAAAGAGGAGATATTAATACTGATTACAGAAATAAAAATGATTATAAGAGTACTATGAACAATTGCACACCAACTAATTGGAAAACCTCTACAAATGAACAGTTTCCTAGAAACATACCACCCACCAAGATTGAATCATGAAGAAATAGAAAGTATGAGCAGACCTATAAGTAATGAGAAGATTGAATCAATAATCAAAAACTTATCAAAGTAAAACATAAGACCAGATGGCTCTACTGGTGAATTTTACCAAACATTTGAAGAAGAATTAAAGCCAATCCTCCTCAAACTCTAAGAAATTAAAGAGGAGGGATCATCTGCAAACTCATTCTGAAGTCAGCATTAGCTGGATGCTGAAGCCAGAAAAAGACAAAACAAGAAGTAGGACTACAGACCAATATTCCTTATGAATACTGGTGCAAAACTCTTCAGCAAAGACTAGCAAACAGAATTGAACAGCACATTAAAAGGATTACAAACCATGATAAAGGGGGATTTATTCCTGTATTGCAAAAATAGTTCAACACATGAAAATCAATAAAATACACACACTAATAGAAGGGAAAAAAACCACTACATGACCATCTCAAGTGGTACAGAAAATGCATTTGATAACATTCAACACCCTTTCATGATAAAAAAACAGTCAAACTAAGAACAGAAGACAACTACTTTAATGTAATAAAGGCCATATATGAAAATGCCATTGCTAACATCATAATGGTGAAAGACTGAAAGCTTTTCCTTTAAGAACAGAAGTAAGACAAGGGTGCCCAATTTTGCCACCTGTATTTAACATAATACTGGAAATCCTAGCCAAAGAAATTAGCCAAGAAAAAGAAAAGACATCCAAATTGGAAACAGAGTAGTAAAAGTATATTGATTCTCAAGTGACATGATCTTATATGTAGGAAGCCCTAAATATTCCATGAAGAATCTGTCAGAGCTAATAAGTACATTTAGCAAAGTTGTGGGATTCAAAATCAATACATAAAAATCAGTTTTATACATATACACTAACAATGAACACTCAAATAAGGAAACTAAGAAAACAGTATCATTTACAAAAGCATCAAAAAGAATAAAATACTTAGGAATAAACTTAACCAAGGAAGTGAAAGACTTGTAAACTGAAAACTACAAAACATTGTTGAAAGAAATTAAAGAAGACACTGATAAATGGAAAGACATCCTGTGGCCATGGATTGGAAGACTTAATATTGTTAAGATGTCAATACTACCCAAAGAAATCTGCAGATTCAATGCAATCTCTATTAAAATCCCAAAGACTATTTTTTAGAAATAGAAAAATTCATCCTAAAATTCACACGGAATATCAAGAGACTCTGAATAGCTAAAACCATCTTGAAATAGAACAAAATTGGAAGTCATATTTTGATTTCAAAATTTATTACAAAGCTACAGTAATCAAAATAGTGTGGTACTGGGATAAAGACTAATGGAATAGAAGAGAGCACCCAGAAATAAATCTGCACATATTGGGTCAAATGATTTTTGACAAGGGTGCCAAGGCAATTCAATGGGGAAAGGACAGTCATTTCAACAAGTGGTGTTGGAAAAACTGGATATCTACATGCAAAAGAACGGTTCTGGACCCTTAACTTACATCATAAACAAAAATTAACTAAAAATGGACCAAAGGTCTAAACATAAGAGCTAAACCTATAGAACGTTATAAGGAAACAGAGAAAAGCTTCATGACATTGGATTAGGCAATGATTTTTAGGATATGACACCAAAAGCACAGACAACAAAAGAAAATAGGTAAACTGGACTATATTAAAATTTAAAAGTTCTGTGCAAAGGACGCAAACAGAGTGAAAAGACAACCCACAGAATGGGAGAACATATTTGCAAATCATAAATCTGATAAGGAGCTAATATGCAGAATATATAAAGAACTTCTACAGCTTAACAACATCAGGAACAAAAACCCAGTTAAAAAATGGACGAAGGACTTGAATAAACACTTTCCCAAAGAAACTACACAAATGGCCAATAAACACATGAAAATATACTCAACTTTATTAATCATTAGAGAAATGTAAAAACCACAGTGAGATACCATCTCACACCCATTTGGATGGCTAGTAAAGAGAGAAAGAAAGGAAGAAAGCAACAGGTGTTGGAGAGAATATGAAAAAATTGGAACACTTGTGCAGTTTTTGGGGAATGTAAATATTATGGCCATTATGGAAAACAGTATGGCCATTCCTCAAAAATTAAAAATAGAATTACCATATGATCCAGCAATTCCACTTCTGCATATATACCCAAAAGAATTGAAATTAGTGTCTTGAGGAGATATTTGTACATCCGTGTTCATAGCAGCATTATTCCAAATAGCCAAAAGGTAGAAACAATCCAAGTGTCCATAGACAGATAAATGGATAAAGAAAATGTAGTAAATACATACAATGGAATATCAGCCTTCAAAAGGAAGGAAATTTTGACACATTACACTTTGATGAACCTTAAGGACACTAAGTGAAATAAGCCAGTCACAGAAGGACAAAACTCTATGATTCTACTTATGAGGTGCTTAGAGTAGTCAAATTCAGGGACAGAATAGTGGAATGCCAGGGGCTGGAGGGAGGGAGGAATGGAGAATTATTTAGTAGGTACAGTGTTCCAATTTTACAAGATGAAAATAAATATGTTGGTGGATGGTGGTGTTAGTACAACAATGTGAGTGTACTTAATGCCGAAGAATTGTATACTTAAAAGTGGTTAAGGTGGTAAACTTTATGTAACATGTATTAGATCACAATTAAACATTTTTATTTTTTTAAATTAATTTATTTTATTTTTGGCTGCATTGGGTCTTCGTTGCCGCGTGCAGGCTTTCTCTAGTTGCTGCGAGCGTGGACTGCTCTTCGTTACGGTGCGCAGGCTTCTCATTGTGGTGGTTTCTCTTGTTGCAGAACACGGCCTCTAGGCTCATGGGCTTCAGTAGTTGTGGCTCGTGGGCTCTAGAGTGCAGGCTCAGTAGTTGTGGGGCATAGGCTTAGCTGCTCCGTGGCATGTGGGATCTTCCCGGACCAGGGCTTGAGCCCGTGTCCCCTACATTGGCAGGCAGATTCTTAACCACTGCACCACCAGGGAAGCCCTGAACATTTAAAAATATTACATGAAATTATGTTCAGGACATTCTCATTTTATTAAAAAAAACAAACTTTATATATATGTGTGTGTGTGTGTGTGTGTGTGTGTGTGTGTGTGTGTGTGTGTGTTGCCACGTCCCAGTATGCATTAAGTGCTAATACAGGAGAGTCTAATGAAGAGACTCTTTTCAGAAGAATCTACATGATTAATGGAACTGCTGGATATTACCAACTTACTCTTCCAAATCCACTCTCTGCTCAGCTCCTCTTTGTTCTGTGTCCTAGGATGTAGACCAGAATGGACCACATCCATGATCTTTGTCCTCTGGCTCTGGTTGGGCTTGGCCAATCAGAAATATCTGTTCATGATCTTTGCACATCTTCTATTACATCATTGGCCTTTGTCATATTAATTTGTAAAAAGTTCTTTATAAAATAAATAGCCCAAGGAAATAAATTTCTAAGTACAGAACTTCAGATATGACAGACCAAATTGGGAGAGGAGTAAAGGTTTTCCCACAATTCAAAAATAGAGCATTCCTATGAAGCTTTTCATAAGCTGAAATGGTGTAAAGTGAAGAATCAATTACTTTAGGACACATCTTACTAACAGATGCACAAAATAAATCAAGATAAAGCACAGATACTCACAGACACAGTTCAAAACTATGGTGGCTTGATGCTGAGATGCCAAGTGTAGTTCCCGGGAAGGGGCTTGGTGGTGCCACTCTGGCTACTTGGGTTGTGCTCTGCCTCTACAGCAGCTGATAGCAAAACAAATGCTGACACTATTTTTGTTTTTAGTCTTTTTTCCTTTTTTTTCTTTTTTTGTAAAAGCAAAAATCCTCTTTGGATTTCTTTTGGTTAGCAAAAACAGATACAAATGTAGGTCTTTTGTAAAAGTGAAGTGGCGTAAAGCAAAAATTGGGGGATACCTGTAGATCGTTTTCCTACAAGATCAGTGCAATTGCTCTACAGCACACTGGGACCCCCTCAGTGAGCCTCTCTACACTCTGCACCTTCCAGTCCATCCAGGCTAATCTACTTGGTACAACCTGCACAGATATTACTTGTACACATTCCTGTGACACTTCATACTCAGAGGGAACATGGAAAGAATACAATCTATATATTCAGTTCTGCATCTGTGGATTCAACCAATGCCAGATCAAAAATCGATCTGCAGTTGCCTGAACCCATGGATGCGGAACCCATGGATGGAGGGCCAACTGTACTAGGCCATTTTATATACTGGACTTGAGCATCTGTGGATTTTGATATCCACATGGGGGATGGGAGGGTCCTGGAACCACTTCCCTGTAGATACTGAGGGATGACTGTAAGACAAAGACTTATTTGTCTTTGGAGTCAGGAGAACTTGGTTTGATTTGTCATCTTCTAACCAGGTAATCTGGGGCAAGGTATTGTATCCTCTAGTAAAGTGGCTGACAATGTCTACTTTGTAGGTTATGGTGCAACTTTTACAATACATGTGGAAGAACATAGCAGATTGCCTAGTACACAGCAGGTACACAGTAGATGCTACGGGTGGAAAGAAAGAATGAAGGAAGTTATCTAAAGCATAGTCATCCTTTAAGAATCAAAGGAATTATTTCACTTCCTCCAAAAGACTTCTCCAGAATCTCTTCTTGACTTAGACGCAAGAGAAATAATTCAAAGCTAGCCCTTATCTTATTAAATGCTGCTCTTACTAATGCAATACTAATTTTATTATTTTGTGAATAGTGTCTCTCACATTCCCATGCACCATATCTCATTTGAACTTTGTATCTGCCCTCTCTGCTCCATCCCAGTAACTATCGTACTAATTCAGGGCCTCCTCTCCCTCAATTTGCCTATAGTAGTTCTCTCCTCATCCTGTCTTATTGCCTCTAGCACAGCTTAGCTGGCTTCACGATTCCTCCACAGCTTCCAGAAGAATTGTGACCTCCTGGCATGGGAAGCCAATGTCTGCTACAAAAAAATCCACATCTGCTGAAACCCTATATCCACTATCACTGCTGGAGAATATGACTTTTGCCTCCTTTCTGCGTTCCAAATCTCACACGAATGCATCTTATTGATGCACAATTCTGGAGGCAAGGGAGTTTGGGAAATGTGGTTCCCAGGCTTCCAGTCCCAATGACAAAGGAGAAGGCAAAGCAGCAGCTAGAAGAGAATGGTAAAACAGAAAGCAAAGCCCCACATCGTCCAGAATATCCCTTCCTGATGTTTGGGCCTCAGCGGACTCTTCAGCTTCACCTACCTGACTCTCCATGCCCTAGACTCACTGAACACCTGGCTCTTTGCTGAGATGCAGCCCAGCTCATGCTCTTCTCTCTCCCGAGAAGACACTTTCTTCTGGCTGGGTGCACTGTGCCCATGCTTCCTCAACACCATACACTCGTGTCATATTTTGTACCCATCATACCCATCAATTGACTTGTCTATCCTCCCCACAGGCTAGAGTTTCTAAAAGTTAAAGTTGGTATTTCTGTGTGTGTCTGTAGCTCAGTGCCTTTTCTATAGTGTTCACTTATCCACAGGAAAGAAAATAGACATTCAACATGTATTTACTGGGCACTGACCACAAGCTAGGCACCATGATGGCCTTCCTCAAAGAGTAAGTGGAGAAGATGAGATCAACCACTGTAAGTTCTCATCTATTAAAAAAAAGGTCATGATAATTTCTGCCTCACATTCTTTCTCCTTTTCCAATTAACAAGTGCAAGAGCCATCTCTGGAGCCAGGTTTCTACCTCAGCTTTATCCTTTCCACCCTCCTTAGGCCATGAAGAATAAGATGGTTACCAGAGACCTCAAACTTCTGTCTGCTTATGAAGAGAAATTCATCCACAAACTGCTTCTGCCCCCCAGCATGAGCAAGGCCATTAAAGCACCGGACATAGGTCCCCTAGGGATGGCCAAGCCCTCAGGACACCGTGCCTCCCTGAGCCTGAGGGCCTTGGTGTTTCTAGCCTGTCAAGGGTAATCAGGGATGCCAGGACAAATGAAGTCTGCAGTCCATCAAAGGTGCAGACAGATGTGGTTGGCACTGTGTGGGGCCATAGCTTAGAAACTACTGGAGTCTCATTATGGAGACACATGATCCTTGCGTGTGTTGCTTAGGAGAGACTTTTTTTTTTCTCTTCTATGCTTCAAATCGGCCTGCAGCCCTGGGATTGCTCATTAGGAGAGAAATGCAAAAGTACATAAAATCTGATCTTTTCAGATACAGAATTGTGTGTTTACACTTGATATTTAAAAGCCTAAGGTTTTGGTCTCAGTGCCCTTGGCAGGGAGCAGGAGACATTTATTCAGGTCCTCACTACATAAGTCTGTTCCAGCTCATTTTCCTGCTCTCTATAAAGTAAAAAGGCTGATTCTTAACCTTTTCTCTTGTCACAGATTCCTTTGGAAATCTGACAAAGGCTCTTCCTCAGAAAGTGAATGAGTGTAAGTCCTGCCTTAGCCTCGTTGAAATTTTACTTTTTGTCTCTCACTCTACCTTTACAATAAAACCAGTGGCAGTTTTTTCCCTTCTAGATGCAAATGCCAATAGATCCATGGCTTTTCTGTTTACTCTTAGGAAATATTCCTCCTACGGTCAATTTAGTTCAAAACACAAGTTTAATTCAGAAGTCAGAATATCCAAAGTAAGATGTTAACCCAAACTCCAAACTTGAGAGTGAATGTTTCCCCTTCCTCAGTTTTGGGCCAGCTTGGGTGGTAGTTCCTGACCTGAGAGCAAGTGTCCAGGGAGAAGATAATGAGGGGCTGGTGAAGTTCTTACTGGAACTGGCCCAGCTCTCCACCTGTGGCAGATTTTTGGCGTGAACTCCTTTTCTCCTAGGCTCTTCCATGGGGCCTTGGAGATACCTGCTAGGTCCCACCTGAGGCTACAGTTCCTGGGATGGGGTCAGGCACATTTTCTTCAGCTGGCTGCTCCTGAATCTCTCCCTCAGCTCTGTGTTTCGGATTCTTGCTCTTGAATTCTCTAGGCCTCTAGCAGAAGCTCTCTTGGGCAGGTTTCAAAACACCTCCAGGCTGCTGTTTCTCTCCCACTTCTGGCCCCAGGAAAGACTCCTGTACCTCTAGTCCCAACAAAGTCCAAAGTACAGGCAGATCTTGGGGCAGCTTCTCTATCCTTTTACCACAGGCAGCTTTAGCTTTCTCAGGTGTGAGTCCTGCGTCATTCTTGTGTCTCCCAAACTCAGGGAAGGCTTAGCAAATTCTTTCAATGGTCCCATGGAAGCTGCCTTGCTTTTAGCCTGGAAGTAAAGAAATGAGCATCCTCATCATCACCATTCCCATCTCGGATGGAGGTAGCTTCTCCCAGATGGTAATAGCTCTGTTTGCAAATCCTTCCTTTTCCTTGCTTCCTTAACCTGTCTTAGGCCCTTGATCTAACCAAGGATCTTAGAGTCCTGGAACTGGGTTTCAGAATCTCTTTTGGTACCTGTTATCTGAGAATATGGAATTACAAAGGGCTTGAGAGAGACTATCATATTGATGATTTAGTGAAAATGGGGGCAGGAGAATCCTAGCATAGTCAACAATATATACAAACCTTTTTGCAGATGGTTTCAAGGATTCAAGGCAACAAATGGGAAGCAGGGCAAGGCTGCTTGGGTTAGATTTATTGATCCAGTTTTTATTAAGCTCCGGTTACAGATTGGGCATCAACTAAAGTTTACAGATACAGGGATAAATACGTATGGCCCTCTACCTTTTAAAATATGCAAACCAGTTCTTAGAGTGCTCTGTGATAATTGCTATAATGAAGCAGGGAGGTGTGGGGGAAAAAGCACCTAGTTCCATTAAAAGGATGCAGGCAAGGTCTCAAAAGAAATAACACTTAAAAGGAGAGCCAAGGTGGACAAAGTGGCAGTAGAGGTAGTGGAGGGCATCCTAGGCAGAAGGAACATGTGAAAGGTATAGAATAAGGTAGGTAGAAAGTAGTGTTTGTAGAGCCACCTGATAGAATACGAGGAGGAAAGTTAGTCAGGGCCTTGAATGCTTTGCTTAGGAGGTTCTCCATCATTCTTCCAATTCACCATATTGCTTATTTGGGCAAACCTCAGATCAGTGACATAGACAGGAAATCATTTTGGAGCATCTTGAATAGTTTAGGTATGAGATTATGAGAGCTTACTGACAGGGCAGTGAGGATGAAATTACTGACAGGGCAATGAGGAGTCAAGTGGAATTGGTAAAACTTGAATGTAGTTGGGAATAAGGGAGATGGAAAATCCAACATGACTGTAAGGTTTTGGGCTTAGGAAATACAGCAGTGATTCTCAGAGAGAGAGAACACAGAAGAAAGGAGCCAATGAAGGGAGGAATGGTAAAAACTAGGGATAAAGACTCATTAGTTTGGGAGCACGTTGAATTTGAGGTAGAGAAGTCCAGTGGGCTGACACATGTGGCTGTGAAAGAGGATCCATGGGTTGGCAGGGCTCCAGTCACTACCAGACTTCAGCCTTCACTTTCAGCTAATTGTCCCACCAGGCTGGCTCAGTATCACAGAGGCAAGTGGAGTTGAGATGTATTTTAAGGGTGAGACATTTGTAAGTCAAGGGTAAGATAGGCCTTTATTCCTTTATTCCATTTTGCCTCCATCGTCAGAAGACAATGGGCTGAAATTCGCAACAAATTCAAAAACTGATTCAAAGGCCAATTCTTTCTGATGGTAGGTCAAAGCCATTGCTTAATTAATGCCAGTTTAAAATGCCTGGATTCAATCCCAGATTGGATCAGGCCACTTCATTTATTGGTCAACAGAGCATTGGGTTACATGATCAGATCTGGGTCTGAGTCATGGGTGAGGTGAACACAGCTGACAGGCCATTTACAGGGAATCCTAGGGCCTACAGTGTCCCAGGCAATGATTTATGATCACGTGCCAACCAGTTAATTGCAGAGTATAGATGGGAAGAGAAACTAGGAGCACTGGTTAGAGGAACTGTATCAAACTTTAGCTTTAAAGGACAAAAACAGGAATTGAATCAAGAGGTTAGGAACAGGGAATGGCTTTCTCAATTACCCACGAAGGTAGATCTCTTTATCCACACACACTCAGCTCCTTGTTTGTTTCCCTCGTGGCACTTACCATAAACGTTTTTGTTTCCACATCTGCTTACTGTGACTTCTCCAGTAAACTTAAGGGCAGCAATTTTTAATCTTTTCTACTTATAGACCTCCAGTGCCTAGAATCAGTGACAAACACATAATAGACACTCATATGTTAGGCCAATTAAGTGGAATACAAGACAGGTTGTAGTTTTGGAGTGGGGCCATAAACAAGATGAAGGAGACTACCACCTCTTCTTATCAGGGGCTCACTGTGTCTGAGGTGGGCTGATAGGTCAGCTTGAGGACCCAGGCCAGACCAGTCACTCTATGGTCATTATGCCAGTCAAGTCCCTTCTAATAATGGCCTTTATGTATTAGAATCAAGGACTTTCATTTGGTTTCTATCTGCCACCTTACTCCTGCCCAAATATAATACTTGTATCACCTCTAAAACACCCTTACCTCAATGGCCTATCTTGTTTGTATAACTACTTCCAAGGGTAGGGCCCTCTGCCTCTGGAGTGAGCCTTTTGCTGTATAGATAGCTCTGACGACTACATTTTGCTACAATATTGGGAATATCTGATGTTTATATATTTTTGCCACTCCCAGCACAGTACTTTACTTAAGAAGCCCTGTCTATGCTTGTTTTTATGTACACAGAAATGAGGAAAAGATAAACATCTGTAGCTAGTCTTTAAACAAAGTTTCAAGAGATACTCTTTGACTATGCTTCACTTATTGGAGCTGTGGGAAGTGATAAAATACTTGGCTTTTTCCAATCCTTGAAAGATGCTGTGACCCAGGCACTCCATGATAAACTTAGCAGTGCAGTAACTTCAGGGAATAGAGGACAAGCCAGAGATCGGGGCCAGGAAAGAGGGGAATGAACTTTATATTATCTGGGAAGCAAAGTAAGGAGGCGAACCCAAGGCCAACTGCCAAGGGTTGGTGGTTACGGGTCATATCCTAGTCAGGAGGTATTAGGTCATGGTTGGAGGGTGGAATTCAAGGCAGTTAGTGAGGTCTTGATTGATATTTGCCACGTTGACATTTGGTGACCTTAAGAGTTGTAACAGGGACAGAAGTCAACTTAGGAATATTAACTGTGGGGCATTTCAGAATAGTGGTCAACAACAAGACATGGGTACCTGACAAACTTCTCCCTCAAGCTCCAGAATCACACATACAACCACTGACTGAATCTTTCCCATTTGTTGTCTCCATCCTGACTTGGCCAAAACCATCATCACAGACATGGGCTAAGGGAAGAATGCTGCCGCATAGGTGGTAGGTCTGAGCTGTATGATCACTAGCTTGCTTGGACCTTTTAATTCTGCCCATGTTTGATCTGTCATGTGCCATTTCCATCTTTTGATAGAGTGTTGCTGGGCCATTTGATCTTAACACCTGGTGGGTCTGATAGGATTCAGCTCAAGACAGGCAGCTCTGAGTACATGGTCACTTGGCATTAGAATTCCATCTCTATCAGGCCCCAGTAGCATAACAGGAGTTGTTTTTAAAAATAACACCAAGGAGACAGAATTTCAGAATGGATTACTTTCCAGAAATTACTAATTGCAAACAATCTGATCAGCAAAAGATGAACAAGGAATGTGATGCCATATTCACCTTTTTTTTGGAGGGGCGTTTGAAATATTTTAACTGATGATAGAGTGAAAAAGCAAAAATAACCAACATCTGCTCTTCTACTTTATTAAAGAGAACAATTTTCAAAATATTTATGGTGGTGTAAACATCAAATTGGGTGAAAGAACAATAAAATAAAGTTATAAACTATAAACTAAATTATTTTAATTTTTGCAGGCTCAGAAGAATACATCTTAATGTAATTAAAAAATAAAACTTGTGGATTTGATGTAGAAATATGGTACTTTCAGTAATCATAGGGAAATAGAAGATAATAGGATGCATGAGTTGAAAGTATGCTTCAACTTTCAAAAAAGGAGAGGAAAGTTTTAGTTTTAGAGTTTTAGAAACTACAGTCCAATGAACTCAATGTCAACCTCCAAGAAATTCTAGAAGGGATTACTAAACAAGTTATTGAGAAATAGTAAAGAAGAAAGCAATAACTATGAGGAACTATTACGTTTAATTTACTATATAAATTCCTTTTAAAATAAAAGTTCTGAGTAAAGTAAATAAATTTTTTAAAATGGTATATAATCATCCATTGAAAATGACATGACTTCCTTGCTAGAAAACTCTAGAGGCCTGTATTGGGATTATCCCCTGGGACTTGGCACAAATTCCATATGCATCTTTCTTCAGTCCTGACACTTCCAATGTCACAGGGCCTGCCAGATCATATGGCCCAAGCAGTAAGGCTGCTGGTCCTTTAAAAACACACAGAGCCTCATTGGGTGAGCTTGTTTGGAACTGGCCAGGTTGAGAACATGGGAAACAAAGACTACGAGAAAAGAAATCCTGTTCTTGTGTCAGTCCTATAAAGGAAAACACTGGGCAAAGTGCTGACCCAGCTTATCTCCCAGTAAATCCAGCAGACTGACTTCTGCCTTATGGGGTATGGATTCGTAAGGCCAAGTATGGTTCGTAGTGGGTTCTTTGGTTGCTTTTCTAGATTGTATGAAGCTGAGCCACATGAAATCACCAACGCCCTACTCTCTTCTCTGCTGACAACTTACACTTTGATTCTACTTACTAAATTTCCTCTTAGGCTCCAGGTTACCAGCCACACAAGCAGAGTCAACAAGTGAAAACTATGAGATGGCCAAGGGCAAAATGTAAGAGATTGACTGTTGTTGGTTATTGTTTATGTCAGGAAATATGTTTATGTCAGGAAATATTGTTTATGTCAGGAAACACTCAACCCTTATTATGCACAACCATCTCATTCAATCTGTAAGCTCTGTTAAGTTCATTTTACATAAAAGGTAACTCAAAGCTTTAAATGATTTGCTTAGAGTTTTGACCCAGTTCCTGCAGAAAAGAAGCCTGAGTTAAAATTTTTGTGCTAACACCTCCCTGGGGAATAAAATTTCAGGGAAGCAGTAGTGAAGGAAAAGGAGGAGTGAGGCAGGGGAGGAGGAGAGTATATGTAGCTGTGCATTCTGAGCTGCCCAGGCTTGGCAACAAGCCAACTCCCTGTCTTCTCGGTATCTTCGGAGAGGCTGTCTGAAGCTGCTGTGTCTGGACAGTCAGGGATGGCCCCGTGGGGCATCAACTCTCTGGCACTTTTAGGTCGTTCAACTGAAGCTATTAGGAAGTTCATCCCATGGTGGCTCAGCTGTGACAGAATGCAATAATGAGGTAGTGGTCTGGGCTCCAGGAAGGCACTGGCAGGGCAAGACCTCAAAGGATCCAAGAGATTAGGCACAATTGCCTCTGCTCCGGATGGTCTTTGCAAGCCCCTCTCTTTGTAGCAACAGTTGAGGCTTTAGAGACCTAAGTCCAAGGTCATAGGAGCCATGCAAGTGTTCTCTAGGTCTGCACTGTTCAGAAAGCAAGATGAGAGGACAGGGCATTATCTGCATCTCCCACAGTGGGACCCACCTGCGCATGTCTCTTGGCAATCCCATGCCTGTGACAACTGAAAGTCAACTTCAGCAATCATAGCCTGATAAGTGAAATGATGAAAGCTCAGATGTATCTGCTGAGGTGCAGTGAAAGTTTCAAGGGATGTGGGAGGGACACCGAGAGCATCTGCTGCAGTTCTGTGGGGTCCCCAAAGAATAAGAAAAGGATCTCTCTTGCTTAAACCACAGCCCCGAGGTCTGCAAGGCTCCAGTTTTGTGCCCACCGTTGAAGGGTGGGTCCTCTGTGTCAAAATCATCTGCCCCAGTGCTGAAACCCACAGCATCCAGAAGAGAGACTGCTTTCCTTCTGAGCCGGCATGGGTCATTTGGTGAAGAGGGTCTGGATCACTCTATTAGGCAAGCACCCTCGGCCTGCTGAAGTGCACATGAGCTTGGGAAAAACCCAGAATGGGTAATGGAGGAAGGGGATGTTGACCATCAGTTACAACCTAGGGACTGTCTGCAATAGCGGAGACTGGAGTTTGTTGCACTAACCTACCTGCATTAACTCTCCAGGAGACTGCAGTGGGCAAGGCTCATGGGAGGAGACTACACTGAGCCGTCTCAAGATAGATCAGAAATAGTGATGGGGTATGGTCTGTCTGAGACACCTCTTATGCCCTGCCTCCTGTCCTCTGGCCCTCCCTTCACTTCACCCATTGCTGCTGCACCAGCTTTGCACAGGTACAAGTTTTCAACACCTCCTCTGTCTTGCTTTCTGCCCCAGATCTTCCCTGACACTTCAGAGCAGGAGGTCCTTGGGAACTCACTTAATACTCATTCTTGTCCTGCCCAGGACATAGAAGAAGACAACACCCATGGGTAAGCCTTGACTGTTGGGGAATGGAGTGGACATACTCTCCCCTCCCCCCTCATATCAGTGGCTGCTTCTGAGGCACGTTCTCCATAGTCCCTCAGAGGGTCCCAGTGGGACTGAGCCCCCATTGTTCAGAGGTGACCAGCTCAATAGCACATCCTTGCATTGGCCTTCCCACTTTTGCTTTCTCACTCTTACCATTCCCCTACTCCTCTTTCCTGAAATAACGTTCCAAAATAAATTACATGCTAGCAAGTCCTTATCTTAGGCTGTGCTTTCTAGGAGAACCCAGGCTAAGATTAGCAGTGTGTATCCAACTCTACGTAACTATCAAAAGCCTGTCTCCCTATCATTATAAGATATATAAACATTTTTAATTGTTGTAACATAAGACAGGCTCTAGAACCACACTGCCTGTCAAATAACTGCCTGTTCAGTAAACTTGGACAAGTTATTTAACTTTTTGGTGTCAGTTTTCTTATACATAAAATGGTGATAATAGTAATAATACCCTCATAGGGTTATTGAGAGAATTAATATGTTAATTCAGATTAAGTGTTTTGAATTTTTCCTGGCATAGTATAGCTAACACATTGCTCCTGCTATTACTTTATTATAACAGCAAATTGGCTAATTACAATTTTCCCACTGTTTCCACAAGTTTTCCACTGTTAAATACCGCACTGTGTGAACCATGTCGGCATGAGAAGGGTCTGCTGACAGCAATGTTCACTGTGCAAACAATCTCTGTGTTAAGTCATTTCTGCATTTCAGATGATTTCCTTAGGATAGATTTCTAGAAATTGTATTTCTGGGTCCAAACATACCTACTGCCCATGCCTACTGCTATGGCAACACTTAGCACACTCCATTATAATAACCTGTTGTTGCTGAGAACTCCAAGATGCAAGTCCTTGGGGTAGGAGCTAGGCTTTTTAATTCTCATTGTATTTCCAGCACTTGACAAACTTATTAAGCCCTCCTATATGCCAGCCCCAGTGTTAAATAAACACACACTATGGTGTTGATACACATTTCTGAATTGTTTCCCAGAGCAGGTGGTGCATCCTTAATGCTCCTTTTAGTGAGCTTGTAGAGTATAAGGATCTAAAATTGATCAGGACACACATGCAGGACATTTAGTTAGAAACTCTCATAAGACAGACGTATAATCATACGAACTGAGGCTCAGAATATCTTATTGTAATATAAACTTACCTGTCTACCCCCATGGGAAAAAAAGTAAACTTTTCATATTCCAACTGTCTCCATAACCAAGGGGCAAAAATGTATCCTATAAGAAAATAAACATTTGGCCTTCATAATTAAAAGTCAATATTAGACTAAGACCCCAAATAGGCTAGGTAATTACTTACCTCCTCTTAACTCATGCCTTGATGATTCCTCCCTACATACGGTAGGAGGAACAGCTGCTTTACCAAGGCTCACCTGGTTAGAATTTTTCATGGAGCATGACTTCAAGAAAAAAAGCCCAGTCAAGCAACACTGTGCAAATTAATTTGGGTTTACATTACCACGTGTGTATCCCAACCAGGTGTCTGAAGGAAAATTGAAACATAAAATGCCATATAAACAGAAAAATAATTGGCCATTTTGGAAGCAATAAAATTAGTACCTTCTGGGAAATTAAACTCAGAGTTACAAAAGGATACTAAGTGTAAACAGAATTGATGGAAACAGACAGCATACACAGCTATTAATTTGGATATGGTGGGAATTTAAAACAGCTTAAATTTGGAGATGGTGGGATTTTAAAACAGCTTACTGTGTATCTTCTGACTGTTTTCCTGATATGTGTACTAGAGACATGGGGATGAGGATACACTCTCTTCCAGCTTATAGTCACAATATAGTGCATGTTGTAACAAAATGCAATGGGAGCACAGATGCTGGAGCAGTAAGTTCTGCTTGTTATCAGGGGGTGGTTATGGAGACATTTTACTATAATTATATATGGTTCCAGGTATAATGAAGACACAAGATGAGTCATTCTGCTCTTTGGGATACAAAAGCATTTTGCTGAACTCCCATCTCACAGGATGAGAAATTTGCTGCCATTCTAATCTCCTTGAAATTCTTGGGTGTGAGCTTTCTGGGCAGTTTGTATTTCTTCTGGTTATAATGGCTGTGGGTTCCTGATTCTAATGAATTAGACCATTTTATCAATCACCTGGCTACCCACATATGCAATCCATTTTCCACATTACGTCATCCCATACCGAAAACCGCCCCATCCTTTACTCCTACAGACAGCAGTCATGCCAGCTGTGCAGCACCAGACCCTTACTGAGGGTCTGGACTGTAGAGGGGATCTCATGTTATAGCATGAAACACAACCTCAACTTGAATATTTAAATATTCTTAAGTTGTTTAACCACTTGGCCACTAGGAGTTTCTGACTGTCAATTTATTACTGCCTTCTCCCCCTTTTGACTCTGCTTCTCAATGCTGTTTACTCCCAAATCCCAATACTTGTAGCTTAATTATTCTGGGTTAAAATTTTTATTTCACTTTTCAGAAATTTAGGTATAGTTAATTTACAATATTATATGTTTCAGGTATACAAAATAGTGATTCACAACTTTTAGAGATTATATAGTTACTATAAAATATTGGCTATATTCCCTGTGCTGTACAATATATCTTCATAGCTTATTTTATTATTTAAAAAAATATTTATTTTTATTTATTTGGTTTTACTGGGTCTTAATTGTGGCAGGCAGGCTCCTTAGTTGTGGCTCATCTGCTCCTTAGTTGTGACATGCAAACACTTAGTTGTGGCACACATGTGGGATCTAGACCAGGGATCGAACCCGGGCCCCCTGCCTTGGGAGCTTGGAGGCTTAACCAGTGTACCACCAGGGAAGTCCCATATATAGTACTTTATACTTCTTAATGCCCTGCCCCTATCTTGCCATTTCCCCCTTCCCTCTCCCTGCCGTTAACCATTAGCTTGTTTTATATACCTGTGAATCTGTTTTGTTGTATTCACTAGTTTATTTTTTAGATTCCACATATAAGTGATAACATATAGTATTTGTCTTTCTCTGATTTATGTCACTAAGCATAAAACCCTCCAAGTCCATCCATGTTGCTGCAAATGGCAAAGTTTCTTTCTTATTTATGGCTGAGTGTATATATATACCACATCTTCTTTATTTATTCATATGTTGATGGACGTTTAGGTTGCTTCCATATCTTGGCTATAGTAAATAATGCTGCTATGAACATTGGGGTGCATGTAACTTTTCAACTATTGCTGGACCATATGGTGGTTCTACTTTTAGTATTTTGAGGAACCTCCATACTCTTTGCCATAATGGGTGCACCAATTTACGTTCCCACCAACAGTGTAGGAGGGTTCATTTTTCTCCATATCCTTGCCAATGTTTTTTTATTTGCAGCTTTTTTGATGATAGCCATTCTGACAAGTGTGAGGTAATATCTCATTGTAGTTTTAATTTGCATTTCTCTGATGAATAGTAATGTTGAGCATGTTTTCATATGCCTGTTGGCCACCTGTATGTCTTATTTGGAAAAATGTCTATTAGTTCTTCTGCCCATTTTTTAATTGGGTTGATTTGTACTATTTGATATTGAATTGTATATGCTGTTTATATACTTTGGATATTAACCCCTTATTGGTCATATCATTTGAAAATATTTTCTCCCATTCAGTAGGTTGTTTCTTCATTTTGTCAGTGGTTTCCTTTGTGGTGCAGAAAAGCTTTTAAGTTTAATTAGGTCTCATTTGTTTATTGTTGTTTTTATTTCCTTTGCCTTAGGAACAGGTCTAAAAAAATATTGCTATGATTTATGTCAGAGTGTTCTGCCTATGTTTTCTTCTAGGAGTTTTATGGTTTCCAGTCTTACATTTAGTTCTTTAATCCATTTTGAGTTATTTTTGTATATGGTGTTAGAGAATGTTCTAATTTCATTCTTTTACATGTAGCTGTCCAGTTTTCTTTTATTGTATATAGGGAAGAGACTTAGTGAAGGGACTGTCTTCTCTCCATTTTTTTTTTTTTTTTTTTTTTGCGGTACACGGGCCTCTCACTGTTGTGGCCTCTCCCATTGTGGAGCACAGGCTCCGGACACGCAGGCTCAGTGGCCATGGCTCACAGACCCAGCTGCTCTGCGGCATGTGGGATCTTCCCAGACTGGGGCACGAACCTGTGTCCCCTCCATTGGCAGGTGGACTCTCAACCACTGCGCCACCAGGGAAGCCCCATTGTTTATTTTTGCCTCCTTTGTTGTAGATTAATTGAGCATAAGTGTGTGGGCTTATTTCTGGGCTCTCTATTATGTTCCATTAGACTATGCATCTGTTTTTGTGCCAATACCATACTGTTTTGAATACTGTAGATTTGTAGTATAGTCTGAAGTCAAGAAATGTAATACCTCTACCTCTGTTCTTTTTTTCAAGATTGTTTTGGCTATTCAAGGTCTTTCATGTTTCTAAATTTTAAAATTATTTGTTCTAGTTCTATGAAAAATGCCATTGATATTTTGTAGGGATTACATTGAATCTTTAGAATGCCTTGGGTAGTATGGTCATTTAAAAAATATTAATTCTTCTAATCCTTAAACACAATCTATCCTTCCTTCTGTTTGTGTTGTCTTCAATTTTGTTCATCAGTCAGTGTCTTACAGTTTTCTGAGTACAGACTTTTATATCCTTAGGTAGGTTTATTCCTTGGTATTTTATTCTTTTTGATGCAATGATAAATGGGAATTTTTCCTTAATTCCTTTCTGATAGTTCATTGTTAAATGTATAGAAACGCAGCAGATTTATGGTCATTAATTTTACATCCTGCAACTTCACCAAATTCATTGATGAGCTCTAGGAGTTTTCTGGTGGTATTTTTAGGATTTTATATGTACAGTGTCATGTCACCTGCAGTGACAGTTTTACTTCTTCCTTTCCAACTTGGATTCCTTTTATTTCTTTTTCTTGTCTAATTGCTGTGGCTAGGACTTCCAAAACTATGTTTAATAAAGTGGCAAGAGTAGAAATACTTGTCTTGTTTCTGAACCTAGAGAAAATGCTTTCAGCTTCTCACCATTAAGTATAATGTTAGCTGTGGGTTTATCATATATGGCCTTTATTATGTTGAGGTATGTTCCCTCTGTACCCACTCTCTGGAGAGTTTTTATCATAAATTGATGTTGAATTTTGTTGAGAGCTTTCTCTACATCTATTGAGATAATCATATGATTTTTTCCCTTAATCTGTTAATGTGATGTATCATATTGATTGGTTTCTGGATACTGAACCATTCTTATATTCCTGAGATAAATCTCACTTGATCATGGTGTATGATATTTTTGCTATATTGTTGGATTTGGTTTGCTAATATTCTGAGGACTTTTGCATCTATGTTTAGTGATTTTGGTGCATAGTTTGTTTTCTATCTTTGGTTTTGGTATCAGGGAGTTGCTGGCTTCTTAGAATGAGTTCAGAAGAATCCCTTCATCTGCAATTGTTTTGGAATAGTTTGATGACAGGTGTTGGTTCTTCTCTAAATATTTGGTAGAATTCACCTGTGATGTCATCTTGTCTTGAAGTTTTGTTTGTTGGGAGATGATGACGATGATTACTGATTCAATTTCATTGCTGGTAATTGTTCTGTTTGTATTTTCTATTTCTTCCTGGTTCAATCTTGGGAGATTGTACATTTCTAGAAATTTGTCAATTTCTTCTAAGTTGTCAATTTTATTGGCATATGGTTTTTCTTATAACTTACACCACAGAAATTCAAACAATTATAACTTCTTTTATATTTCTTATTTTATGAATTTTGCTCTTCTTTCTTGAGTTTGGCTAAAGGTTTACCAATTTTGTTTATCTTTTCAAAGAACCAGCTCTTAGTTTCATTGATCTTTTCTATTGCTTTTTTTTAGCCTTTATTTCATTTATTTCTCCTCTCATATTTATTATTTCTTCCACTAAGTTTGAGTTTGTTAGTTCTTCTTCTAGTTCCTTTAGGTGTAAGTTTATGTTGTTTGAGATTTTTCTTGTTTCTTGAGGCAAGCCTGTATCACTATAAACTTCCCTCTTAGAACTGCTTTTGCTGCGTACCATAGATTTTTGGATTGTTGTTTTAATTTTCTTTTGTCTCCAGGTAGTTTATTGATTTCCTCTTTGGTTTCTTCAGTGAACCATTGGGTATTTCTTATATTGTTTTGCATTCACATGTTTGTGGTTTTTATGGTTTTTGCTTGTAGTTGATTTGTAATCTCATAGCACTATGGTCAGGAAAGATGGAAAGATGCCTGATACAATTACAATTTTCTTAGATTTACTGAGGTTTATATTGTGGCCCAGCATGTGATCTATCCTGGAGTTTGTTCCATGTGCTCTTGAAAAGAATGTGTATTCTGTTGCTTTTGGATAGAATGTTCTCTATGTATCTATTAAGGCCATCTGACCTAATGTGTCATTTAAGGCCAGTGTCTCCTTATTGATTTTCTGTATGGATGATCCATACATTGATGTAAGTGAGATGTTAAAGTTCCCTATTATTATTTTGTTACTGTAAATTTCTCTCTTTATGACTGTTAGTATTTGCTTTATGTATTTAGGTGTTCCTATGTTGGGTGCATATATATTTACAATTATTATAACTTTTTGTTGGATTGATCCCTTGATTATTACATAATGTCCTTGTCTCTTTTAACAGTCTTTGTCTTAACATCTGTCTAAGTATTGCTACCCCGGCTTTCTTTTGATTTCCACTTGCACAGAACATATTTTTCCATCCCCTCACTTGCACTCTGTGTCTCTTCAGATCTGAAATGAGTCTCTTGTAAGCAGCATATACACTGCTCTTGTTTTAGTATCCATTCGGCCACTCTTTTGATTGGAGCATTTAGTCAATTTACATTTAAAGTAATTATTGATATATATGTTCATATTGCACTTTGTTAACTGTTTTGGGGTTATTTTTGTAGTTCCTCTCTTCTTTTGTGTTCTTAAGATTTGATGAATGTCTTTAATGTTATGTTTTTTAAATTTATTTTTATTGAAGTATATTTGGTTTACACTGTTGTGATAATTACTGCTGTACTGGCAAGTGACTCAATTATACACATATATAAATTCTTTTTTATATTCATTTCAATTTTGGGTTCTCACGGGATATTGAACATAGTTTCCTGTGATATACAGTAGGAACTTATTGTTTATCCATTCTATGTGTAATAGTTTACATCTACTAACCCCAAACTCCCAGTCATCCCTCCCCCAACCCCCTCCTGCCTGGCAACCAAAAGTCTGTTCTCTAGGTCTCTGAGTCTGTTTCTGTTTCATAGATAGGTTCATTTGTGTATATATTAGATTCCACATATAAGTGAGATCATATGGCATTTGTTTTTCTCTTTCTGACCTACTTCACTTGGTATGACAATCTCTAGGTCCATCCATGTTGCTTCAAATGACATTATTTCATTCTTTTTTATGGCAGAGTAGTATTCCATTGTATGTATCCAACATCTTTTTTTTATTTTATTTTTTTATTTTATTTTTATTTTTTAACATCTTTATTGGGGTATAATTGCTTTACAATGGTGTGTTAGTTTCTGCTTTATAACAAAGTGAATCAGTTATACATATACATATGTTCCCATATCTCTTCCCACTTAAGTCTCCCTCACTCCCACCCTCCATATCCCACCCCTCTAAGTGGTCACAAAGCCCCAAGCTGATCTCCCTGTGCTATGCGACTGCTTCACACTAGGTATCTATCTTACATTTGATAGTGTATATATGTCCATGCCACTCTCTCACTTTGTCACAGCTTACCCTTCCCCTTCCCCATATCCTCAAGTCCATTCTCTAGTAGGTCTGTGTCTTTATTCCCATCTTGCCCCTAGGATCCTCATGAACTTTTTTTTTCCCTTAGATTCCGTATGTATGTGTTACTATATGGTATTTGTTTCTCTCTTTCTGACTTACTTCACTCTGTACGACAGAATCTAGGTCCATCCACCTCACTACAAATAAATCAATTTTGTTTCTTTTTATGGCTGAGTAATATTCCATTGTATATATGTGCCACATCTTCTTTATCCATTCATCTGTTGATGGACACTTAGGTTGCTTCCCTGTCCTGGCTATTGTAAATGGAGCTGAAATGAAAATTTTGGTACATGACTCTTCTGAATTATGGTTATCTCAGGGTATATGCCCACTAGTGGGATTGCTGGATCGTATGGTAGTTCTATTTTTAGTTTTTTAAGGGACCTCCATACTGTTCTCCATAGTGGCTGTATCTATTTACATTCCCGCCAACAGTGCAAGAGAGTTCCCTTTTCTCCACACCCTCTCCAGCATTTATTGTTTCTAGATTTTTTGATGATGGCCATTCTGACCAGTGTGAGATGATATCTCAGTGGAGTTTAGATTTGCATTTCTCTAATGATTAATGATGTTGAGCATTCTTTCATGTGTTTGATGGCAATCTGTAGAGCTTCTTTGGAGAAATGTCTATTTAGGTCTTCTGCCCATTTTTGGATTGGGTTGTTTGTTTTCTTGATGTTGAGCTGCATGAGCTGCTTGTAAATTTTGGAGATTAATCCTTTGTCAGTTGCTTAATTTGTAAATACTTTCTCCCATTTAGAGGGTTGTCTATTGGTCTTGTTTATGGTTTCCTTGGCTGTGCAAAAGGGTTCAAGTTTCATTAGGTCCCATTTGTTTATTTTTTTTATTTCCATTTCTCTAGGAGGTGGATCAAAAAGGATCTTGCTGTGATTTATGTCATAGAGTGTTCTGCCTATGTTTTACTCTAAGAGTTTGATAGTGTCTGGCCTTACATTTAGGTCTTTAATCCATTTTCAATTTATTTTTGTGTATGGTGTTCTAATTTCATACTTTTACATGTACCTGTCCAGTTTTCTCAGCACCAGTTATTGAAGAGGCTGTCTTTTCTCCACTATATATTCTTGCCGCCTTTATCAAAGATAAGGTGACCATATGGGTGTGGGTTTATCTCTGAGCTTTCTATCCTGTTCCATTGATCTATATTTCTGGTTTTGTGCCAGTACCATACTGTCTTTATTACTGTAGCTTTGTAGTATAGTCTGAAGTCAGGGAGCCTGATTCCTCCAGCTCCGTTTTTGTTCTAAAGATTGCTTTGGTTATTCAGGATCTTTTGTGTTTCCATGCAAATTGTGAAATATATTGTTCTAGTTCTGTAAAAAATGCCAGTGGTAGTTGGATAGGGATTGCATTGAATCTGCAGATTGCTTTGGGTAGTAGAGTCATTTTCACAATGTTGATTCTTCCAATCCAAGAACATGGTATATCTCTCCATCTATTTGTGTCATCTTTAATTTGTTTCATCAGTGTCTTATAATTTTCTGCATACAGGTCTTTTGTCTCCTTACGTACGTTAATTCCTAAATATTTTATTATTTTTGTTGCAATGGTAAATGGGAGTGTTTTCTTGATTTCACTTTCAGATTTTTCATCATTAGTGTATAGGAATGCTAGAGATTTCTGTGCATTAATTCTATATCCTGCTACTTTACCAAATTCATTGATTAGCTCTAGTAGATTTCTGGTAGCATTTTTAGGATTCTCTATGTATAGTATCATGTCATCTGCAAACAGTGACATCTTTACTTCTTGTTTTCCGATTTGGATTCCTTTTATTTCATTTTCTTCTCTGACTGCTGTGGCTAAAACTTCCAAAACTATGTTGAGTAATAGTGGTGAGAGTGGGCAGCCTTGTCTTGTCCGTGATCTTAGTGGAAATGCTTTCAGTTTTTCACCATTGAGGACAATGTTTGCTGTGGGTTTGTCACATATGGCCTTTATTATGTTGAGGAAAGTTCCCTCTATGCCTACTTTCTGCAGGGTTTTTATCATAAATGGGTATTGAATTTTGTTGAAAGCTTTCTCTGCATTGATTGAGATGATCATATGGTTTTTCTCCTTCAATTTGATAATATGGTGTATAACGTTGATTGGTTTGCATATATTGAGGAATCCTTGCATTCCTGGAATAAATCCTACTTGATCATGGCGTATGATCCTTTTAATGTGCTGTTGGATTCTGTTTGCTAGTATTTTGTTGAGGATTTTTGCATCTATGTTCATCAGTGATATTGGCCTGTAGTTTCTTTCTTTGTGACATCTTTGTTTGGTTTTGGTATCAGGGTGATGGTGGCCTCACAGAATGAGTTTGGGAGTGATCCTCCCTCTGCTATATTTTGGAAGAGTTTGAGAAAGATAGGTGTTAGCTCTTCCTTATATATTTGACAGAATTCACCTGTGAAGCCATCTGGTCCTGGACGTTTGTTTGTTTGAAGCCTTTTAATCACAGTTTCAATTTCAGTGCTGGTGGTTGGTCTGTTCATATTTTCCATTTCTTCCTGGTTCAGTCTCAAAAAGTTGTGCATTTCTAAGAATTCGTCCATTTCTTCCAGGTTGTCCATTTTATTGGCATAGAGTTGCTTGTAGTAATATCTCATGATCCTTTGTATTTCTGCAGTGTCAGTTTTTACTTCTCCTTTTTCATTTCTAATTCCATTGATTTGAGTCTTCTCCCTTTTTATCTTGATTAGTCTGGCTAATGGTTTATCAATTTTGTTTATCTTCTCAAAGATCAAGCTTTTAGCTTTTTTGATCTTTGCTATCGTTTCCCTCATTTCTTTTTCATTTATTTCTGATCTGATCTTTATGATTTCTCTCCTTTGGCTAACTTTGGGGTTTTTTGTTCTTCATTCTGTAATTGCTTTAGGTGTGAGCTTAGGTTGTTTATTTGAGATGTTTCTTGTTTCTTGAGGTAGGATTGTATTACTATAAACTTCACTCTTAGAACGGCTTTTGCTGCATCCCATATGTTTTGGGACGTCATGTCTCCATTGTCATTTGTTTCTAGGTATTTCTTGATTTCCTCTTTGATTTCTTCTGGGAGCACTTTGTTATTAAGTAGTGTATTGTTTAGCCTCCATGTGTTTGTATTTTTTACAGATTTTTTCCTGTAATTGATATCTAGTCTCATAGCATTGTGGTCAGAAAAGATACCTGATATGATTTCAAGTTTCTTAAATTTACAAAGGCTTGATTTGTGACCCAAGATATGATCTATCCTGGAGAATGTTACATGAGCACTTGAGAAGAATTTGTATTCTGTTGTTTTTGGATGGAATGTCCTATAAATATCAATTAAGTCCATCTTGTTTAATGTATCATTTAAAGCTTGTGTTTCCTTATTTGTTTTCATTTTGGATGATCTGTCCATTGTTGAAAATGGGGTGTTAAAGTCCCCTACTATGAATGTGTTACTGTCGATTTCCCATTTTTTGGCTGTTAGTATTTGCCTTATGTATTGAGGTGCTCCTATGTTGGGTGCATAAATATTTACAATTGTTATATCTTCTTCTTGGATCGATTCCTTGATCATTATGTAGTGTCCTTCTTTGTCTCTTCTAATAGTCTTTATCTTAAAGTCTATTTTGTCTGATATGAGAATTGCTACTCCAACTTTCTTTTGATTTCCATTTGCATAGAATATCCTTTTCCATCCCCTGACTTGCAGTCTGTATGTGTCCCTAGGTCTGAAGTGGGTCTCTTGTAGACCGTATATATACGGGTCTTGTTTTTGTATCTATTCAGCAAGTCTATGTCTTTTGGTTGGAGCATTTAGTCCATTTACATTTCAGGTAATTATCGATATGTATGTTCCTATTCCCATTTTCTTAATTGTTTTGGGTTTGTTATTGTAGGTCTTTTCCTTCTCTTGTGTTTCCTGTCTAGAGAAGTTTCTTTAGTATTTGTTGTAAAGCTGGTTTGGTGGTGTTGAATTCTCTTAGCTTTTGCTTGTCTGTAAAGGTTTTAATTTCTCCATCAAAACTGAATGCAATCCTTGCTGGGTAGAGTAATCTTGGATGTAGGTTTTTCTCCTTCATCACTTTAAATATGTCCTGCCACTCCCTTCTGGCTTGCAGAGTTTCTGCTGAAAGATCAGCTTTTAACCTTATGGGGATTCCCTTGTGTGTTATTTGTTGTTTTTCCCTTCCTGCTTTTAGTATGTTTTCTTTGTGTTTAATTTTTGATGGTTTGATTAATATGTGTCTTGGCATATTTCTCCTTGGATTTATACTGTATGGGACTCTCTGTGTTTCCTGGACTTGATTAACTATTTCCTTTCCCATATTAGGGAAGTTTTCAACTATAATCTCTTCAAATATTTTCTCAGTCCTATCATTTGAATGTTGGTGTGTTTAATGTTGTCCCAGAGTTCTCTGAGACAGTCCTCAGTTCTTTTTATTCTTTTTTCTTTATTCTGCTCTTCAGTAGTTATTTCCACTATTTTATCTTCCAGGTCACTTATCCATTTCTACCTCAGTTATTATGCTATTGATCCCTTCTATAGAATTTTAAATTTCATTTATAGTGTTGTTCCTCATTGTTTGCTTGCTCTTTAGTTCTTCTATGTCCTTGTTAAACGTTTCTTGTATTTTCTCTATTCTATTTCCAAAATTTTGGATCATCTTTACTAGCATTATTCTAAATTTTTTTTCAGTTAGACTGCCTATTTCCTCTTCATTTTTTAGGTCTGGTGGGTTTTTACCTTGCTCCTTCATCTGCTGTGTGTTTTTCTGTCTTCTCATTTTACTTAACTTACTGTGTTTGGGGTCTCCTTTTCGCAGGCTGCCAGTTCATAGTTCCCGTTGTTTTTGCTGTCTATCCCCAGTGGCTAAGGTTGGTTCAGTGGGTTGTGTAGGCTTCCTGGTGCAGGGGAGTAGTGCCTGTGTTCTGGTGGATGAGGCTAGATCTTGTCTCTCTGGTAGGCAGGTCCACATCTGGTGGTGTGTTTTGGGGTGTCTATGGCCTTACTATGATTTTAGGCAGCCTCTCTGCTAATGGATGGGTTTGTGTTCTTGTCTTGCTAGTTGTTTGGCATAGGGTGGCCAGCACTGTAACTTGCTGGTCATTGTGTGAAGCTGGGTCTTGGCGTCAAGATGGAGATTTCTGGGAGAATTTTGCCGTTTGATATTATATGGAACTGGGAGGTCTCTTGTGGACCAGTGTCCTGAAGTTGGCTCTCCCACCTCAGAGTCACAGCACTGACTCCTGGCTGGAGCACCAATAGCCTTTCTTCCACATGGTTCACAATATAAGGGAGAAAAAAAATAGAAAGAAATAAAGAAAGAAGATAAAATAAAACAAAAGAAAATAAAGTAAAATAAAATAAAGTTATTAAAATAAAAAATAATTATTAAGAAAAAAAATTTTAAATTTAAAAACGAAAACAAAAATAACAAACAGACAAAGCCCTAGGACAAATGGTAAAAACAAATCTACACAGACAAAATCACACACAGAAGCATACACATACACACTCACAAAAAGAGAAAAAGGGGAAAAATATATATATATATCTTTGCTCCCAAAGTCCAAGTCCTCAATTTGGGATGAGTCATTGTCTATTCAGGTATTCCACAGATGCAGTGGACATCAAGTTGATTGTGGAGATTTAATCCACTGCTCCTGCCGCTGCTGGGAATAATTTCCCTTTCTCTTCTTTGTTCGCACATCTCCCAGGCTTCAACTTTGGATTTGGACCTGCCTCTGCGTGTAGGTCGCCTGAAGGCATCTGTCCTTTGCTCAGACAGGACAGGGTTCAAGGAGCAGCTGATTTGGGGGCTCTGGCTCACTCAGGCCGGGGAGTAGGGAGGGGTACGGATGCAGGGTGAGCCTGCGGCAGCAGAGGCCAGCATGACGTTGCACCAGCCTGAGGTGCACCGTGTGTTCTCCCGGGGAAATTGTCCCTGGATCACGGGACCCTGGCAGCGTTGGGCTGCACAGGCTCCTGGGAGGGGCAGTGTGAATAGTGACCTGTGTTCACACACAGGCTTCTTGGTGGCAGCAGCAGCAGCCTTAGCATCTCATGCCCGTCTCTGGGGTCTGCGCTGATAGCCGTGGCTCGTGCCCATCTCTGGAGCTCCTTTAAGCAGCACTCTTAATCCCCTCTCCTCGTGCACCAGGAAACAAAGAGGAAAGAAAAAGTCTCTTGCCTCTTCGGCAGGTTCAGACTTTTCCCCAGACTCCCTCCTGGCTAGCTGTGGTGCACTAGCCCCCTTTAGTCTGTGTTTACGCAGCCGATCCCAGTCCTCTCCCTGGGATCTGACCTCCGAAGCCGGAGCCTCAGCTTCCAGCCCCCGCCTGCCCCGACTGGTGAGCAGACAAGCCTCTCGGGCTGGTGAGTGCTGGTTGGCACCGTTCCTCTGTGTTGGAATCACTCAGCTTTGCCCTCTGCACCCCTGTTTCTGTGCTGTCCTCCGTGGATCCAAAGCTCCCCCCCTCCGCCACCCACAGTCTCTGCCTGCGAAGGGGCTTTCTAGTTTGTGGAAACCTTTCCTCCTTCACAGCTCACTCCCAGAGGTGCAGGTCCTGTCCCTATTCTTTTGTCTCTGTTTTTTCTTTTTTCTTTTACCCTACCCAGGTACGTGGGGAGTTTCTTGCCTTTTGGGAGGTCTGAGGTCTTCTGCCAGCGTTCAGTAGGTGTTCTATAGGAGCTGCTCCACATGTAGATGCATTTCTGATGTATCTGTGGGGAGAAATGTGATCTCCATGTCTTACTCTTCTGCCATCTTGAAGCTCCTCCCTGTATCCAATGTCTTTATCCATTCATCTGTTGATGGACATTTAGGTTGCTTGCATATCTTGGCTATTGTGAATAGTGCTGCTGTGAACATAGGGGTAAATGTATCTTTTTGAATTATAGTTTTGTCTGGATATATGCCTAAGAGTGGGATTGTTGGATCATATGGTAATTCTATTTATAGTTTTCTAAGGAAACTCCACACTGTTTTTCATAGTGGCTGCCCCAACTTACATTCCCACCAACAGTATAGGAGGGTACCGTTTTCTACACACCTTCTCCAGCATTTGTTATTTGTAGATTTTTAAATGGTGGTCATTCTGACCAGTGTGAGTTGGTAGCTCATTGTAGTTTTAATTTGCATCTCTCTAATACTTAGCAACATTGAGCATATTTTCATGTGCCTATTGGCCATGTGTATGTCTTCTTTGGAGAAATGTCTATGTAGACTTTCTGCCCCAACTGGGCTGTTTTTGTTGTTGAGTTGTGTAAGCTCTTTGTATGTTTTGGAAATTAAGCCCTTGTAGGTCACATCATTTGCAGATATCGTCTCACATTCCATACATTGTCTTTTTGTTTTCTTTATGGTTTCCTTTGTTGTGCAAAACGTGTAAGTTTGATTATGTCCCATTTGTTTATTTTTGTTTTTATTTCTATTGTCTTGGGAGACTGACGATTGGTATGATTTATGTCAGAGAAAGTTTTGCCTATGATTTCTTCTAGGAGTTTGTAATGTCTTATATTTAAGTTTTTAAGGCATTTTGAGTTTAGTTTTGTGCATGGTGTGAGGGTGTATTCTAACTTCATTGATTTACATGCAGCTGTTTAACTTTCCCTGCACCACTTGCTGAAGAGACTGTCTTTCTCCCATTTTATATTCTTGCCTCCTTTGTCAAAGATTAATTGACTATAGGTGTGTGGGTTTATTTCTGGGCTCTCTATTCTGTTCCATTGATCTGTATGTCTGTCTTTGTGCCAATACCACACTGCTTTGATTACTCTACTTCTGTAGTATTGTTTGAAGTCTGGAAGGGTTATGCTTCCTACTTTGTTCTTTTTCCTCAGGATTGCTTTGGCAATTCAGGGTCTTTTATGGTTCCATATAAATTTAAGAATTATTTGTTTTAGTTCTGTGAAAAATGTCATGGGTAATTTTATAAGGATCACATCAAGTCTGTAGATTGCTTTGGATAATATGGCCATTTTAACAATATTAATTCTTCCAATCCAAAAGCATGGGATATCTTTCCATTTCTTTGAACCATCTTTAGTTTCCTTTATTAATGTTTAATAGTTTTCAGCATATAAGTCTTTCACCTCCTTGGTCAGGTCTATTCCTAAAGTTATTTTTTTTTTTTCTGGTGTAATTTTAAAAGGTTTTTTTTTTTTTTTTACATTCCCTGTCTGCTATTTCATTGTTAGTGTAAAGAAATGCAACCAATTTCTGTATGTTAATCTTGTATCCTGCTACATTGCTGAACTCATTTATCAGTTCTAGTAGTTTTTGTGTGACATCTTTAGGGTTTTCTACATATAGTATCATGTCATCTGCATATAGTGACAATTTTACCTTTTCCCTTCCAATTTGGATACTTTTTATTTCTTTTTATTGTCTAATTGTTGTGGCTAGGATTTCCAATACTATGTTGAATAGAACTGGTAAGAGTGGACATCCTTGTCTTGTTCCAGATTTTAGTGGGAAGGCTTTCAGTTTTTCATGGCTGAGTATTATATTGGCTGTAGGTTTGCCATAAACAACTTATTATATTGAGATACGTTCTGTCTATTCCCACATTGGTAACTCTTTTATCATGAATGGATATTGAATTTTGACAAATGCTTTTTCTGCATCTATCGAGATGATCATGTGGTTTTTGTTTTTTCTTTTGGTGATGTGATATTTCACATTGATCTGTGTATGTTGAACCATCCTTGTGAACTTGGGATGAATCCCACTTGGTCATGGTGTATGATCATTTTTATGTGTTGTTGGATGTGGTTTGCTAGTATTTTATTGAGAATTTTTGCATCTATCTTCAAAGATATTGGCCTGTAATTTTCTTCTTTGGTGATATCTTTTTCTGGTTTTGGTATCAAGGTGATGTTGGCTTCATAGTATGTAGTTGGGAGTGTTCCATCATCTTCAGTCTTTTGAAAGAGTTTGAGAAGGATAGGTATAAGTTCTTCTTTATATGTTTGGTAGAACTTGCCTATGAAGCCATCTGGTCCCAGACTTTTGTTTGTAGGGAGGGAGTTATTTATTTATTTATTTATTTTTACAGATTCTATTTCACTTCTACTTATTGGTCTGTTCAAATTATCTATTTCTTCTTGATTCAGTTTTGGTGGGGTGTATGTTTCTAGAAAGTTGTCTATTTCTTCTAGGTTATCGAATTTGTTGGCATATACTTTTACATAGTATTCTCTTATCATTTTTTTGTATTTCTATGGTATTGGTTGATATTTCTCCTTCTTCATTTCTTATCTTGTTTATTTGGGTTTTCTCTCTTTTTTTCTTGGTGAGCCTGGCCAGAGGTTTGTCAACTTTGTTTACCCATTCAAAGAACCAACTCTTGGTTTTATTTATTTTTCCTATTGTTTTTTATCTCTATTTTATTTATTTCCTCTCTGATCTTTATTTTTTCCTTCCTTCTGCTGATTTTAAGTTTTGTTTGTTCCTCTTTTTCTAACTCTTTTAGGTGGTAGGTTAGGCTTTTTATTTTAGATTTTTCTTATTTTTTTGATGAGGGCCTGTATCACTATGAACTGCCCTCTAAGAACTACTTTTGCTGCATCCCATAGATTTTGTATGGTTGTGTTTTCATTGTCCTTTGTCTCAAGGTATTTTTAAATTTCCTTTTTGATTTCCTCATTGACCCCTTAATTTTTAGTATCATGTTGTTTGTCTCCATGTAATCATCTTAACAGCAGTGACAGCCCACATACCCTCTTAGTATGGTGGGGGACAGCAATTGGCTCCTACTTGTGGTTTTCTAAGTGGTGGTGGCAGCCCATACCTGACTCTGGAGCCTGCGATGGCAGTGGCAGCTTGTGCCCAACCCCAGAGCTCATGTAGGTGCTGTCCTGTTGCCTGAGATTGGTGCATGGAAAGAAGCTCCTATGGCAATCCTGTCCTTCTCCTTGCATACCCCCCAACAATGGTGCCTTGCCTCTCTGGCGGTCCCAGGCTTCTTCTGTTACAGTCTCATTTGCCACACTCCAGCCCCTTCAGGCTCTCCCTGAGCAGCCAACCTCAGTCCTCTCCCCGGATCTGACCTCTGAAGCCCAAGTTTCAGCACTCAGCTCCTGCCCTCACTGGCAGAAGAGCACCTCAGGCTCGGAAGCGTGGGTGGTAGTACTGACCATCTGTGAAGATCATTCTCTGTTTTGCCTTCTGAAGACTGGTTGCTGTGTTTTCCTCCGAGGCTCTGAAGATCCCCCTCCATCCAAGCTGATCTCCCTGCCAGTGAGGGGACTTCCTGGGGTGCAAGAATCTTTCCTCTTTCACAGCTCCTTCCCTGGGGTGCTGTTTCCATCCAGATTCCTTTCTCTCTTTCTCTCTTTATTTTTTTTCCTTTTTCTTTTGTCGTACCCAGTTACATGAAAATTTTCTTGCCCTTTCAGGAGTCTGAGGTCTTCTGCCAGCATTCTGTAGATGTTCTGTATGAATCATTCCACATGTAGATGTATTTTTCATGTATTTGTGGGGGGAGGTAAGCTCCACGTCTTACTCCTCTGCCATCTTGATCACTCTCTTAGTGTTATATTTGGATTTCTTTTTCTTTTTTTGTGTGTATCATAGATTTTTGGTTTGTGGTTACCATGAGGCTTTTACATAGCAGTCTATATACATACATGTGATAGTTTAAAGTTGCTGATCTCTTAATTTCAAGTGCATTGTAACAACCATATATTAGTACTCTCCTCCTCCCATGATTACAGTTTTTTGACATATTTTACATAATTGTTTTGTGTTTCCCTTAACTGCTTATTATATATAGATGATTTTACTATTTTTCTTTTAACCTTCTTACTAACTTTGTATGTGGTTAATTTTCTACCTTTCCTGTATATTTGCCTTTACTGATGAGTTTTTCTTTTAGTGATTTTCACATTTCTAGTTGTGGCCTTTTCTTTTTTGTTTAAAGAAGTCCCTTTAAATTTTTCTTGTAAAGCTGATTTTGTGGTGCTGAACTCTTTTAGCTTTTCCTTTCTGTAAAACTTTTGATGTCTCTGTCAAATCTGAATAAGAGCCTTGCTGGGTAGAATATTCTTGGTTATAGGTTTTTCCTTGTCACCATTTTAAATATGTCATAAAACTCCTGCCCTGCAGAGTTTCTGCTGAAAAGTTGGCTGATAGCCTAATGGGAGTTCCCTTTTATGTAACTTGTTACTTTTCCCTGGCTGCTTTATAATATTCCCCCTTTATCTTTAATTTTTGCCATTCTAATTACGATGTGTTTTGGTGTGTTCCTCTTTGGGTTGACCCTGTTTGGAACTCTCAGACATCCAAGTCCAGGGAGCACAGTTTATTTTCCCAGGTTAGGGAAGGTTTTAGCTATTTTGTCTTCAAATATGTTCTCTGCCTCTTTCTCTCTCTCTTCTCCTTCTGAGACTCCTATAATGTGAGCATTAGTACACTTGATGTTGTCCCAGAGGTCTCTTAAACTGTCCTCATTTCTTTCATTCTTTCTTTTTTCTCTTCACCATCAGTGAATATCTACTATTCTGTTTTCCATCTTGCTGATTTATTCCTCTGTATCATTTAGTCCACTGCTGATTCCTTTTAGCATAGTTTTCATTTCAGTTATTGTATTCTTCATCTCTATTTAATTGTTCTTTGTATTTTCTAACTCTTTATAAAAAGCTTCTAACTTCTCATTCTGTGCACCCATTCTTCTCCAAGTTCTTTGATCATCTTATTATCATTACCCTGAACTATTTCTCACGTAGATTGCCTATCTATACTTCGCTTAGTTTTTCTGGGGTTTTATCTTGTTCCTTCATTTGGAACATATTCCTCTGTCACCACATTTTGCCTAACTTGTTTTTATTCCTATGCATCTGGTAATTTGGTTATATTTCCCAACTTTGAAGAAGTGTCCTTTTGTAGGAGACATTCTATATGTCCCAGCATTATACTCCCCTCTTGTCACGAGAGCTATATGCACTAGGGGTGTCCACTATGTTTTGTAATATGTCCCCTATATTACTCCTTCTGTTGTAGAGGGCTGACTACTGTAGGTGGTCTGGTGGCTTGTTTAGCTCCTAGTCCACTGGTTACCAGGCTCTGCCTTCTGCAGAAGCTGCTAGCTGGTGAGGCTGGGTCGTGAGGTGCCTGGCTGTGGAAGCCTGGGGGGCCCTGAGACTAGTGCTAGCCCACTGGCAGGCAGAGCCAGGTCCTGAGGTCTGGCTGCAGGGGCCAGGGGTCCCAGAGCTGGTGTCAGACCACTAGTGGATGGGACCAATTCTTTACAGATGCTGTGGCATCTGGGGTGTCCCAAAGCTTGTGTTAGCCTGCTGTTGGGTGGGGCCAGGGCCCAGCCTGTCCCAGGGCTGGTGCTGACCTGCTGGTAGATGGGCTGGGTCCACAGGCTCTGGGTCTGTGGTTTGCCTGAGCCTGGTATCCACCCACTGGTGGGTGAGGTTGGTCCTAATATTAAAGCAGGGTGACTTTTGGGTGGTGCTTGAGATTCTGGGGCTGGTGCCTGCGTATTAATGGGTGGATCCAGGTTCCTGGCTGCAGGATCCTGGAAGTCCTGGTTCTAGTGCCTGTGCGCTGGTGTGAGGGGCTGGGTCCTGGACCACCTGGTGGACAGAGCTATGTCCAGGGGTGTCTGTGAGGTCTTAAGGCAACCTCTCTGCTGGTGAGTGGGGCTGTGTCCACATCCAGTTAGTCCCAGAACTGATGCCTACAGACTGTTGGGTAGGGGCAGGGCTCAGTCCTGAAGTTAATAAGCTAGAGGGAGGATTCCAAAAAGATTCTTGCACCAGTATTCATGTGGTACAATGAGCTCCCCAAAATGGCTTCTGCCAGTGTCTGTGTCCCCAGGGTGAGCTTCAGTTGCCTCCTGCCTCTCTGGGAGATATTCCAAGATATGAAAGTAGGTCTAACCCAGGTTCCTTTCAAATGACTGTTTCTGCTCTGGGTCCCAGAACATGTGATATATTGTGTGTGCCTTTTTGGAGTGGAGTCTCTATTTCCCCCAGCCCTCTGGGACTCCCTAAAGTAAGCCCCACTGATCTTCAAAGCCAAGCATTCTGGGGAGTCATCTTCCCCGTGCAGGATCCCCAGGCTGAGGAGCCTGAAGTGGGGCTCAGACCCTTCACTCCTTGTAGAGAACCTCTACAATGTAATTATTCTCCAATTTGTGGGTTGCCTATCTGGGTGCATGGGATTTGACTATACTGTAACTCTGCCCCTCCTACCCGTCTTGCTGTGGTTCCTTCTTTATATCTTTTGTTGTAGATCTTTCTCTGGTTCCAGTCTTTATCAATGGTTATTCTGTAAGTAATTGTAATATTGGTGTGCCTGTGAGAGGAGGTGAGCTCAGAGTCTTTCTACTCCACTGTCTTGGCTGATTCCAACTCACTGTCCATCAAATGTAGGATGCATTTGTGCTTGTTTGGCTTTGAGCAATCTTGGGGTGACAGAGTCATCAAGCTGTGTCGGCATTTGGGGGTGGACCTCCAGCTATTTCACTTTTATTTTTATAGATATCTTTTGGGGGTCTATCATGGTAGTTTATTTTTTTTAAATGGGTGCATTATTAGGTATTTCAGGGGATAATGGTATAATATGGAAAAGAACAGGAACATTGCTAAGAGTTCTTTGTGATCCCAAACACTAAATCTTTTCTGAGTTGTGTAACCATGGACCAGTTAGCAATATCAGAGCCTCTATTCCCTCAAATTAAAAATGGGGACACTACCAGCTATCTCATAAGGTTGTTGGATGAGTTAATGAAATGGTTTGTGCAGGCATTCAGGGACAGACAGGGATAAAACATGGAGAGTTTAGAGAAAGACTGAAGTAATCTGATAAGTGTGGCCTGATGAGCCTATAGACAAATGGACTTTTGTATATTTTTGTTTTTGTTTTTGTTTCTTGGCATACTCTTACTCTTTCAAGTCAAGTTAGTTGTAAACATTTTTTAATAGGATATTTCACATGAAAATCTGTTGTTAAGAATTTTTAAAAGTCAGAAAAGCTTTTAAAAAATCAGACTTGCCTTCTTCTGGTAACTGTTAGCTGGGGCTTTAGTAACAACTGCCCCAGTATAGTGGGTTGGCTTTAATCAGTTTTGCTAGCTGCTGGCCTCCATCAATTTTTGTGTCTGCAACTCCCATTTGAGGTGCCATTCCAGGGGCCATGCTGCTGAAGGCAAAAATAGAACACCTGGTGTGATGAGAATGTGAGCAGTCATGAAGATATCAGGACAAAACAACTGAAACTGGGATTCTCCTGGAATGTCTGAAATACATGGTTTCTAGAATGATATAATGATGGGGGATAAAGGATAGTCAGATGTAGGGATGGAATGGAGATTAAAAATTTAGATGAGGGCCAAGCTCAGCAATCCTACAACAGACAGGCCTGGCTGACCTATTCAGGGCAGTTTTTACAGTAACAGCAATTTTAGTTTTCAGGGTCTAGGAGCTTATCATTTCCTTCTTGCCCTGTTTCCTCTTATCAAAACATAATTTCGGCAGCTAGAGAATGCAGGTAGGTAGGGACCCCTCTGTCTGCTTATTTCTTTCATATGTGGGTTATTTAATTTTCCAAGGGGCCCTAGGGTTTGGGAAAACTACTTGTCCAGTGTAATCACCTATGAGCTAGTATAAACTCAAGCTTTACTGTAATTTATTAGTCACTGACACACCAAAAGGAAAAAAAAAAAGGTTTAAAGAAACTAAGAAAACAGCCATTTGAGATTTTAATCTGAGGTTTGCTTGAGCCTGTTTGAGGTTTAAAAAATAAAATAGTAGATCCATTTCCATCAACGTCCACACAATATCCTGTACAGATATTTTAAAGCTGATATGGTTTGTGTAAGACCACATTTCCAAAAGAGCCCAAGGATGGGTTTCAGAAGCCCTCTCATGAGAAATCAAATCTTTGGGTCTGTATTAGTCTTGCTGTGTAATCTCCAGATTACCCAAAATCTCTTTTAGGGGGGAAGTTGGTATGTCCTAGGGCAGATGAATGTCTTTTCTATAAGCTGAAGAGCTGTCACATTAGTGTTTAGTAGTTTCTTAAAAATCTCCAACTTCCTCCTTTTAAAGGGTAGGGAAATGTAGGCCCAAAGAAGGAATTCATTCAGCAAGACACCAAATCCTTACTTGGGGCACTGTGATATAGTGGGAAGAGAACCTTTGTCCTCATGGAGCTTAAAGATGGGGGGATAAGACAGATAAATAAGTAAATGTAAAACTATGACTGGAATGAGTACTACAGAGGAGTGTATCCATAGGAATGTTTAATCTGGGCTGGTAGAAGGCCTTTGAGGAAGTGATGACTGGAGATCTTAAGAATGAATAGGTATTCACTAGGCAGATCAAGTCAAGTCATGGGGCGGGAAATATCTTTCCAAGAGCACAAGAGTTAGATTCAGATCATGGGCAGTGGCAGAAGGGATGCTCTGTACAGTGTTCATTACCCACCATCCCCCCAACATATCCCTCCAAAGAAGCTTAATAATGTTGTACTCCTGCTTCTAATTATCTTTAGACATTTCTGTGCAGTGTGCTATCCTAGTCATTGCAAATACTTGATTACTTTTAGTCCAAAGTCCAGGGTCTGTTACAGAATCTATGATTGCTGAGAATTCTGCCTTTTCTCCCTTATTTGCTTACTTTTGGGTGGAAGTGCTAATGGACAGAAAATCTTTCCAAAGATTTTCCAAATCTTCTAAACCTGCAAAGAAGAAAAAAGAGGAACTCCCTGACTGGACTTTAATTCAAAATTTTTTCCCTCTAAGTTGGTTGTCAGAGGAAGTCCGTGACCAATGAAATGATGTGCAGATTGCTCCCACATTCAAGCGCATCCTGCTCATGTTGCTATATGGGATTAGAGTAACTGGAAAATAGCAACAACCAGAACTGTGATGAGAGGCACCTGGACATCTTGGCTGCATTTTTGTTGTAATGATCATTGGATGGTTCATTAGTGAGGACGTTAACAAGATTAAGCAAATGTTTCTGCTGAATGAGCTCCAGTCAAAATTATATTGCTTTTGGCTAAAGACATCACAAAACACATAGAGCAAAGGGTAGTTATAATGTATTTTAATAATTGTATTGAAACAGTCACATTCAAAAAGTCATACTAACCTTGTTTAAAGAATTAGGTCCACAAAGAGAATCAGACCCATATGTTGTTTTGTCACCTAAAATGTAATGCTGAAAATGGTCTTTGCTCTTATTTTAGAAGAAATTGATATAAAGTATATAGATAGACATGTACATAGTAATATCTGGTAATAGATTACTTTTCCTGAGATAGTACATACTAGTTAAAATCAAAGTCACCTCAAGAAAACTGTGGTCTGGTCATTGTTCCAAATTCTCTGGATAGGATTAAAGTGAATGTAGTATAACCCAAATAAAATTGAGATGCCTAGTAGTCCAGACTTAGAAAGATGTTGCATTAAAAAATAAATGAGTGAATAATTTCACCTTATTTTAAGAAGTCTTTCAAAAATGCAAAAGGGAGAGGTCCCTTATATGGCATATCATCACATTTCCTAAGCTTTTCTTTCCCCATCTTTCTCACATGCAAAACAGTTGTTTGGAAGGTTTGGAAAGGGAAAGGAGACTGTCAGATTCTCTCTAAACCTAGACTTCATTGGCTCAAGGAAAACTTTCACCTGAGAATAAATAGTTCATGGTAGAGAAGATTTTTATTTCCCCAGCTACCTCCCACATGGTTTCCTAGCAGGAATTTTATCACTTTGTTTCTTTTTCAGCTACTTAGGCTGCCAGATCCCATGCCATGAGGCATAATGTTTCATCCTAGATTATAAGTAGCAGGAAGAGCCCCAAACTCCAGGCATGAAGCTAATCAGCCTTGTTGTGGGGTGGCAGCCCTGTCACTCCTAAGGCAAGTGACTGGTGAGCCTCAGGTGGGTGCTGGGGTGGTTGATCAATCCTAGGAAAACAAGCTGCAATGAGTCCAGGAAGTAGGTAACGTCAACAGACTCAGAAGGATCATGCAATTTCTGATACAAGTCTGCCATAACTGGATGCAGAGAATATTCCTAACTCCTTCCAATTATTCCTTCACATTTGTTGCCAAACTGATCTTTTAAATAACTTCTCCTGACTCAAACTTTTTTTATTGAAGAATAGTTGATGTACAATATTGTATAAGTTATAGGTGTACTAGTGATTCACAATTTTTAAAGACTATATTCCATTTATAATTTTTATAAAATATTGGCTATATTCCCTGTGCTGTACAGTATATCCTTATAGCTTATTTATTTTATACAAAGCAGTTTGTAACTCTTAGACCTCTAGCCCTATCTTGCCCCTCTCTAATTACCTCTCCCCACAGCTAACCACTAGTTTGTTCTCTGTATCTGTGAGTCTTCTTTTTTGTTATATTCACTAGTTTGTTGTATTTTTTAGATTCCACATATAAGGGATCAGGGTATTTGTCTTTCTCTGTCTCACTTATTTAACTTAGCATAGTGCCCTCCATGTCCATCCATGTTGCTGCAAATGGCAAAATTTCCTTCTTTTTTATGACTAAGTAGTATTCCTCACATATATGTCTTCTTTATCTAGTCATCTATTGATGGACACTTAGGTAGCTTTCATATCTTGGCAATTGTAAATAATGCTGCTTGAACATTTGGGTGCATGTATCTTTTTGAATTAATGTTTTTGTTTTTTTCAGATATATACCCAGGAGTGGAATTGCTGGGTCATATGATAATTCTATTTTTAGTTTTTTTTGAGAAACCTCCATACTGTTTTCCATAGTGGCTTCACCAATTTACATACCCACCAGCAGTGTAGGAGTGTTCGCTTTTCTCCACATCCTTGCCAACAATTGTTATTTGTAGACGTTTTTTGATAATAGCCATTCTGACAGGTGTGAGGTGATATCTCACTGTGGTTTTGATTTGCATTTCCCTTATGATTAGCATCTTTTCATGTGCCTCTTGGTCATCTGCATTTCCTCTTTGGAAAAATGTCTGCTCATTTCTTCTGCCCATTTTTTAATCAGGTTGTTTGTTTTTTTGATGTTGAGCTGTATGAGCTGTTTATATATGTTGGATATTAACCCCTTACTGGTCATAACATATGCAAATATTTTCTTCGATTCAGTAGGTTGTCTTTTCATTGTGCTGATGGTTTTCCTTTGCTGTGGAAAAGCTTTTAAGTTTAATTAGGTCCCATTTGTTTATTTTTGCTTTTATATCCTTTGCTTTAGGAGACAGATCCCTGCCCACACCCCAAAAAAATATTGCTACACTTTAAATAAGTCTCCCAGGCCTAGAGTAACTAATGAATATGAAGCCTAGTCCCTTTGGCTTTGAGACCTACCACGTATGGACTGAGAGCTCATCTGGCAATTGAATTTGTGGTGGAATGAAGTGGGCATCAGCACACATGCTTATTGAATGATGGCTCATTTCCCTCAAATAGGTCCTGACCTTTCCCATCAGTGCTCACTCCAACCCCATATTCTCCACACACTCAACACTTCTCTTCCCTCAAAGTCCATTTCAGAAACCTGGAACAGAGTAAATTCACATAAATGTGTTACTTCAAGAGATGCAAATCGCTCACTTTGACTAGCTTCAGAGTCATGGCTAGAAAGGGGACTATGACTTTGGTGAAACAGACTCAAATCAACTTCCTGGGGGAATGGCCAATATACACAATGAAACATGCTGCATAACATCTTTGGAACTGAGAGACAAATAGAAACATCTGAGTACCACAGCCTGACAGGCCTAGCTCTAGGAGGAAAAGCTAGGTAATAACTAATGATAGCCTGGGGTTGAAAGGAGACTTCCAGAGTGGTGTTTCTAGCTTACTGTGACCCATCCAAGACACCACTCATGATTGTCTTTTGTTATCCTCCCAGACCAGCCAGTTTAGGAGGTGGAAGACAAGAGGGTGGTGAGATCCTGCATAAAAGTACTGTGATTCCTGGGCATTAGCTAGCCTGAGTAACCAGCAGGAACGCTGCAGTGGCAAGAGGCCTCTACAGTCTGATCCAGGTTCAATATTGGCTTTTCTTCTTACTAAGTGACCTTAGGTAATTTATCCTCTCAGGATCTGTTTCATTACCCAGCAAACAAAGCATCAGATTCTTCTCCAACATCTGTTAAAGGGAGAGCAGAGGATGAGATGATTTCTGTATTGTTTGAACTGGGGTGCCTTGTCTTAATCCTAGCCTGGGTTCCCTAAAAGCAGAGCCAGAGAGGATTCTTGTGAAAGTGACTTAGGGATTGAATGTCCAGAGGAGGAACCTGTATGGGAAGTGACGGAAGCAGGATAGAGCAGGAGAAGTTCACAGATGTTATTTCAACTGAAGTCACATCTCAGCCTTTGTTCTCTGAAGAGCACTGGAGGACGAGTGGTATCACAGAGTTGTCCCACATTGAGGGGTGATCCTACTTCCACCTCTTGGTGCCCAGACCCATGCATTTTACTAGTGGGAACCCAGAAGCATATAAAGGATATTGGTTCAAGTGTGTCCAGAAGGATAGTGCCCCCTGCTTGATGGTATCTCAAGCTGGCACTTCAGCTGCATCTTTTAAGTGGTTGTTTCACTACTCTACCAGGCCAGCAACTTCTGAGTGGTATGTTATATGGTGTGGTCATTGAGTCATTTGAGTCCAATAGACATGCACACATGTAGATTTGAGCTTCACTCATGGTGCCAAGTGCCTTAGGTCATGTTCCTTAAGCACAGGGATTCTTGTGCAGGTGGTTGTGGAGGGAGGACTTTCAGGACAAATTTGTAAGTAGGTGAGGGAGCAGGTTAGGACAGGGGAAGGAGGTAAGCAGAGATGTGGCTTCAGCTGAAGGCCATTTCAGCATGATCTCTAAGGGAGCTCTGGAACTGAATGGCGCCATAAAATTGTCCTACTCTGAGGCAAGGGATTGGTGCTTTTGAATCCGTCATTGGTCTTGGGCCACCCTTGCGGATGGCATTTCCAGGGGAGGTGCTCCCATCAGCTGAGGGCAATTTCCTGGAGAAATGTACATCTATGAGCTATTAGTATCTCACACTCACATAAGCTGGGTGGGGCCCCAACAATTGACTCTACCATATCTTGTAATCCTCCGTGAAAGGTCTGGATTAACTTGAAGATTGTCACAGTCACTAAGCTTGACATTACCCCATCCAAACTTCCAAATCTGGGAAATCTAGCCAGCTGTCTGATTTGAGTATCTCTACTCTTTCACTGCAACTTCTGTCCACCTAGTCAATGTATTTGTTGAACCTTGACTATAGCAGACATCATGCTATGCTTTGGGGATATGAAAATAAGTCAATCTTGCTCTTATAAGCACTCTATTCCCGGCATTTTATAGACAGCATTAGCTAAGATTTTATATAGCAACTCAAGTCTCATAGTCTACTGTAGTCACAAAACCAATCATTGGAATAGGGCATTAAATCTTATAGCCACCAGATGTTTCCATATCCCTGCCTGTGATGTCTGTCTCTATCAGCTTTCTGTTCTGATCATTCTGGATGATCTGACTGCTCTGCTGAGGCTGACTCTGCTGATGAAGTCAGCATAAGTAGGCATGATAGCAGCTTACATTTGGGGGCACTTTAAGCATGCTAAGTATTTAAAATGATAAACAGTTTTCATCAACTCTAGAAACTACCATATAATAAAACTTCTCAAAGAATGGTCCACTTCAAATACCTGAGGGTACTTTTTATAACACAGGGTTGTGGGGGCCTTGCTGCAGAATTAGTCAGAATCTATAGGGTTGAGAAATCTGCATTTTTAAGCACACCCTGAAATTATGTACACTAAAGAATAACTCACTAGAAAATAATTTATACTCTCCATTTAGTGACAGATGACAAAGATTAGATGCAAGTGGTTTATTTGGGAGGTGTAGGGAACACTGGCAGGTGGATGAAGAAGTGACACAGGGGATACAGTCAATAATGGATGTATTAAGCCAGCTACCACTGTAGGTGGCCGCAGCTTAATCTCAGAAATGGTAGCATACATCTCTCAAGATTAACCAAGGATAGCAGAGTGGGGATATAAATACCCCAGCTCTCTTGCCTCTCAGCTGGGGTAAGGATTGCATCTGGGTTGGTGATCAGTCTCCATCATGCCCAGCCTGCCATGCATGTGCCTGCAGAGCAACTGTCTGGAAATAGTTGAGATGTAGATACTAGAAGATGGAAGCTGATGGGAGCATAATAATACAGTAAATTCTGATGGATAAAGGGGGTACTGAATGTCTGCCTCATTCTCTACCCATTGTATTCTAGAGAAAGTATTAATACTTCTTGTACTGACTCAATATTTATACTTATGAGGGTCATATGGGCAGTAAAATCTAGTTTAAAGGGGGAGGAGATCAAGAGGACTTGTCTTGAAGCAGTCTTGGCACGGTAAGCAACCTGTCTTGTCTTGGTATGTTTCTTCAGTAAGGCCTGAGAGCAGGAGGAATCTGAGAATATGGTAGGCAGTAAAACCCATCCCCTTGAAGCTATGACTTTGTGATCCTGCTATCTATAGTCAGGATTCTTTAAGTTCCTTACTTAAGATCATACAACTTGTACGTGGTAAAGCCAGGATGCAAACACAAATCCATCTGATATGAAAACCCATGGCACAATTATCATTTATGAAGTATACCCTAGAGCAGTGGTTCTCAACCATGGTAGGGGTGGTAACAGTGCTCCCCAGGGGACATTTGGCGATGGCTGGAGATATCTTTGGTTATCACAACTTGGAGGGATGTTGCTGGCATCTGCTGGGGCTCTCCTGTGCATTATAGGATGTTTACCTCTACTCACCAAAGAATTACCTGGTGTAAAGTGTCAATGGTATGAGGTCAAGAAAGCCTCCCTTAAAGGTTAAGGGCATGGGTCTTGGCCCTACTACTTAGTAGTGTTATTTAAGGAGCCCAATGTCCATAGCCCAAACTATGACACCAAGTCTCAAAAAAGCTAACATTTGTAAAGCATCTAGTTCACTGTCTGTCAGCTCACCCTAGTAGTAAAGTCAACCTCTCATGAAGGAAGGGCTATTCAATAAGATGCTTTGAGTCACTCTGTATAAACACTACCAAATTTAGCTGTAAGGTAAGAATGGCAGTAGAGGGGAGAGAATATGTACTTTGAACACTTTGCTTTTCAAGTGCACTTGACCATGCCTTGGTGTCAGTGCTTAGCAAGAAGGTAATACATTTGGGAAGGCAGTTGAACCTCGACTGTGTTGCTGTCTCTCCATCTCACAGAATTTGTTGGCGTCCAAGGCTCTGGAATCTTTTCACCATTAATCACCATTGCACAGACTAGAAAGAAAATGACACTCTCCCAAAAATCAAAATCCATGGATTTTGTTAAGTCTTCACCAACTGTTTTGTATTTTATCAGCCTAAACACAGAAAAGTCTTTTCAACAGATGGATTACATCAGATTCTGTAAACATTGTAATTGTTTGGCAGGATTACTGCTTATGCTGAAAAATGTAATTTGCAACGATACACACAGATGACATATTTTTCCCCAATGCACACAGCAACATAGTTTATGCTGTAAATGAGGCCCCATCATATGCCTTCTGCACAGTGCTCATTAGCTCATCAAATCCAGAATTAAACAGCAATTATCTCCATCGTCTCAGACTGCTGTTTCTGCCATTTTGCTGTTTCATGGGAGCTTAAGTAATGAAATAAAGCACATTTGCTGTCCCTTTCTTCCCCACATATTCACAAAGAGATCCTGGAAGACAGCCAAGTGACACAGTGGTATAATGAAATCAGCCCTTTTAATTAGGTGTGGGCAAAACAGATATTTTACTTTACTAAAAGATAAGCATCCTGTAGTTTGGGCAGTTTCACAGTCATTGCCCAAGGAAATTTACAAAGATGCTGGTCTAGCTTACAAGGAACTCTTCTCAGATGATTGTTCTAGGAACGAATCAGAGGGCTTGGGAAAAGAATCATCTTAACTTACATAACTTCATTAGTCTCCCATTTTTAGAGTATTTTATTGCTAAAATCAAGGAGGGAAGAAATTGCAAGGAAATCAATCTCAGGCACGCTGCCAGTAGGAGGAAGACAGGCAAACCCAGACCTGTGGAAAGTTCAAGGCTAAAGGAAGAGCCCTCAAGTTGAGACTTCATCAGAACAATTGTGGGTTTATCATGTTGATAAATGAATGCTTCCTCTCTGCCAGTCACTGGGCTAAACTTGTCATTCCTTAGGTTGAGGCTTAAATGATTTTAAATGAGGACATTAAAGATAAGGGGCTTTGATAACTTGCCCAGTCACACCTGGATTCGAACTTATTTCTGACAAAATTTGAGCCACTGAACCTGTGCTGAGACAGGTTGCTCACATTTCTAAACCTATTTTTGACAAATCTTCAAAGAGAAACCTGATGTTTCTAAAATGTATGTAGTCCGCTAGGAAGAAATTGTTTTCTTTTCCCTGAATACTCAGAACTGAGGAATGGAGAAGAAGCAAAATCTTAGTGGGTTTGGGAGAGAAACAAAAGATGTTGGTTAAAAATAAAGCCATCTTGAAATATTTTCTTAAAGTTTTCTTCTCTCCAATTCTGAAAGAGTACACAGCCAAAATTTGTCTTAATAGTGATTACTTTGGATTGAATTTTTTTTTTCTTTATGCTTTTCTATCTTAGTTTATTTTTTGACTTTGAACCTTAGAATTGGATACTTTTGTAATCAGATAACACTGAAGTAATAGTGTGTGCAGTGATTGCAACTTTCTCTGGATGAATAAAAAACATTCTGCAACATTTTATAACATGTACAAAAATTGTAAGTCACAGTTCAGTGAATCAAAGCAACATAAAAATCTTTGTGTTACTATACCCCTCACAGAGTTCAAGGCATTAGCAGGCCAGGAGATCCCTTCCTGACTACTGTGGATCACTACCCACTTGTTCCTGACCTTGTAACTACTATGCTGATTTCTAAACTATTGAGTTCTGCCTGATTTTGAGTTTTGTGTAAAGACAACACTTTTTTTTTTTTTTTTTGTGGTACGCGGGCCTCTCACTGCTGTGGCCTCTCCCGTTGCAGAGCACAGGCTCTGGACGCGCAGGCTCAGCGGCCATGGCTCATGGGCACAGCCGCTCCGTGGCATGTGGGATCCTTCCAGACCAGGGCATGAACCCGTGTCCCCTGCATCGGCAGGAGGACTCTCAATCACTGCGCCACCAGGGAAGCCCAAGACATTTTTTACTCAACATTGCTTGATTGATTCGTGTTGCATTTAACTATAGTTCATTCATTTTCATTATTGCATAATATTAACAGATTTAGCAAATAAAAATTCAATATACCCAGTTAAATTTGAATTTCAGAAAAAACCCCAAATGTTTTAGTATGTCCCATGCACTATTTGTGATATGTTTCAATTTCAGGTAAGTCATTTAACAATGTAAATAACATCCTTATTTTATCTGGCAATCCTAATTTTATGACTTACAAATTTATCTAATACTCTACTTTTGGAGTGTTTTAGCTTTTGGCTACTGTATATATGTTGCTAAGAGCATTCTTATACATGTATTTTAATTGTTAAAATTTTAAAACAAGTTCTTTCTTCTTCAATACATGAGTATATGCTTTTAATAAAAATGTGATCAAATTATAGTATCAAAGTTTTTCATACTCTGAATGTTAAATATTTTTATTGGGTGGGTAGTATTCTTTCAGGCCACTGGAAATTAAGTTATAGTAAAATTATGGTCCACTTGGTTGGTTATTTAGATACTCAAGCCCAGTTCTAGAAAAATACTCTGTGGAGTTTAAAGAACACTAGAGAAGTAAAGGAAAATGAAGAGGTAGTTGCAGAACAAGCAAAATAGAATCAACTTGAGATTTGCTTTGGCTGTTTTCTAAAGAACATAAACATCATTGCAGGTATATTCCCAAGGAAGTAGGAATGGAGAGAAAGAAGCGGGGAAGAGAGGAAGGAAAGCAATTGAAAGTGGGGCATTACCGAGCTGGCCATGGCTTCGAGGAAACTTTACAGCGGTTGTTTAATCACAGGAGAGGTCCCTGGAGAGGCATCTGGGCGGTAATGCTCTCACACTTCCTGGTTGGAATAATCCACCTTGCTGTTAGGACATTGAGGAAGTCAGAATCTCTGTGGTCACAATCTAGTCCGACCTGGGCAGTGGAGCTGCCTGCGACCCACGCAGGAAGGTGAGGAAGGGTTTGCAGGCAGCCATTCCTTGCCTGAGGAGAGAAGGGAACAATCAGTTAATGATAGAGGGTGAGACAATGGCTGTGCTGACCTGGGCTTTGCAGTCATAGATGGGCGAAGTCGTCACTCTGGCTGTCCCAGCTGGGAGACCAACCAAGCTTCCAGGGTTCAGAGGGCTAGTGGTGACTGAGCCAATCTGGTTTGGCACCTACATCAGACCAAATCCAAGAACGAAGTGTTAGCTGGGGAGCACATGCTGATTTAAGGGGAACACACAATAACATAGGAAACCAAAAACCGGCTGTGGCCATATGAATAGTCACACAAATAAGAAACCTACCCTCTATTTGTATTTCTTTGCTTTAATATAATTTTCCCCAACGTTTTATTTTGAGATTGATAAGCATAGAAAAGGCTAAAGAATGATACATAAAACACTCATGTTCACAACCTAAATTCTACAATTAATATTTCCTTTATTACTTATTTACCATTAATTCAACATATTTAACGCACTCAAGTTAACTTTCAGGATCAGATATTTTACCTCCAAATACTTCACCATGTAATTACCAAAAGGAGTTCAATGTTTGTTTAGTTTTCGTTAAAATTTACATTCAGTGAAATACATAAAATTTGAAGTCCTGTGTAATGTAGACTTCAATCATGTGTATTTCCCTCACGACTAATGCTTTGGGACATTTTTTTTTCACGTGCTCATTGGCTATTCCTAGAGCTATCTTGTGAAGTTTCTATTAGAATGTTGTACTGAGTTTTTGTTGTTTTTTATTGTTGAATTTGAAAATTCTTTATATATTCTGAACATTAGTCCTTTGTCAGGTGTATATTTTCCCAATAATTTTCTCCTAGTTTGTGCCATATTTACTCATTTTCTTCATGGTATCTTTTGATGAGAAGGTTTTAAATTTTGATGTCGTTTAGCCTATTCATTTTTCATGTTATTGCATCCTGTGGTTCTGTCTAAAAAGCTTTCTCTCTCTAAGTGCCTATCTCCAAAAAGTCTAAGGGAAAATATAGTCAACTAAACCTTCTAGAAGAAAATTTAGGATAAGTTTAGTTGTATAATCCATCTGAAATTAAGTTTTCTGTAATAGTGTGAGACAGGAATTGAGGTTCATCTTTTTCTAAATGAATTTCTAGTGGGCCCAGCACCATTTATTGAAAAGACTATGCATTTCACTGTGGTGCTTTTGTCAAAACTCTAATTGCAATTAAGTATGGGCCTATTTCTGGGACCTCTATTTTCATTCATCTGTATTTGTTGATCATTATGCCAGTGTTTGAGTCCTCAGCTTCACAAACATGGTAGCCATGAAAAATAGGCTAGGATTGGTAGGGCAAAAGGGGATTGATATTCCCTGAAAAGCTCAATTTCTAGAGAATAGTCTTTATTTGGCAAGACTTTGACTTTGCAAAGAATAAGCTCCTGGTGCAGTCCAACTGCCTTTTCCCTAGAGCATTTTTAAAGAACAATTGGCAGCAATCATTTAGCATCACATGGCCTGAGGTGGTGAAAACAGTGGGTATAAATAAGCTGACCAACATTAAGGAAAAGCTGGGGGTAACATGTCTACAGGGAGTTTGGAAAAACTACATATTCCTGGGAATCTAGGCCACACACATGTGTAGAGCTGTGCATCCTCCAGCGTTGTGTGCACGCTAAAAGACCTGAGAATCCCTTGCTTCTGGATGATAAGGAGAATATATAGAGAATATATATTCTATAAGTTATAGAATACTATAACTTAATTTCCTGTATAAGCAGGAGTGAAAGCTAAGGTAGAGTTGTCAAGTACCTGCCAGAGCATTGATGACTTGCTTCTAAGCATACACCAAGCCTCTCTGCAGAGGTTGGGGTACTTATTGGTTCAAAGCATTAAGATCTGTTCAGTCATTAGCTGACCACTAAACTAACCAAGCAGAGAGTTCAATGGCCAAACATTTAAAGTGATGGTTCTTCCATTTATCATGCATAGTAAAACCCAGAGGAATTTAAACTGCAGAATCCCAGACCCAATCCTCAGAGATTCTCAGTCAGCACATCTGGGATAGAGTCCAGGGATCTGTGTCATCTTGACTGCTCAGAAGTTTGACTACCTCTTCAATAGGACAAATATAGCACATCAGTGATACAGATGGCTCATGGGAAGTATTTTTCTAAATGGAACCATAAGTCTCCATTATGATTTCTTAGTCTATGAAGTAAGGGCAAAAGAGTTTTGTTATAATAGGGAGGGAGCTGATGAGAATGATGAGGAAGACTCAGATGATTTCCGCTCTGAATATATTGAGGCACTTACAGGTTTTGTGAAGAGAGTGGTGGCAAATAGGTAGAGGATAAAACTATGTCAAACCCCAGACTCACAAGCAATCAGGTAGGGAGCAGTGTTTGAAATTATGGTAAAAATTACCAAAGGGGAATGAATAGGTTCCTGGCTGGCCCACATTAACTTTTTGCTCTGTAAAAGGCAATTAAACACTCCCCTGAGACAGTACTTAGTGAAAATGATGTGCCTTTGAAGGCCTTGGTCCTCAATATCAGGCTCACCTGCATGTTCCTTTTCTGACTTGTCATTAAAGATAGTCATTAGAAACCGAGGACTAACCTGATTAAAACAAGGGAGGCAGGTTAGGTTTGGCAGGCCTAGTCACTTGTTTTCAGTTGGTTTTACACTCCCACTAGCTGCCTTATAGATAAGCAACTGTTACTATAGTGACTTCAAGTTGTTTTTTTCGGAACTTGGAGCTGGACCTTGCTCAGTTCAGACCTGTTGAGAACACCGACCATTCAGCTGGACCTGTGTGTCTGATGGATGACCTTTTGACATTAGAGGCTAAAAACTCTACCTTCATAACTCAAGTTCAGAAAGTGGTGGCCTTAGCACATTCTATGAATGTGCCACGAAGCTCTACTATGCTTCCGCAGCCCACCGATTAATTGACTTTTCCTACCTCCAATCACCTTTCCCATGCCTCAGACAACCCTGCTTCTTCATCCCATAAATTTTCCTAAACCCTATCTTCGGGAAGGTGGATTTGAGATTTGTGTTTGTGTCTCCTCGCTTGGCTGTAATACGAATAAAACTTTTCTCGGCTGCCAACCTCTTTGTCTCCGGGTTTGGCTTGTCATGTGGCCTGCAAATGAACCTCTTTCAGTAACACGTTTGGTGTGCCGGCCAACAGACAATGTCTAGACGGGACTTTTGTCCTTGGTTCCTCAGTCCCTTGCTGATGCTGAGAGCCTGGGGACAAGTCCCAGCAGCTACAGATGGTGATCACGTGTCCCAGGGACCATCCCTGAGATTTCCCCAATGCAGAGCCACTGACCTTTGGTGTATAGCTTTGCTTTACAGCTGAGAAATGGTTTCTGTGTTTGGAAGACTTCTTGTGAGTGAATAACCTCATTAAAACGTGCCCGTGCCAAAACTGTCTAATAAGTCTGATAAGATTGTACGTTGGAGTCCCTCCTTGGTGAGACTTTAGTCAGGCTAGAGTCCAGACCCTTGTGTTGGAGTCCCAAAGCTAGGATGATGGGTAGAGGCCCACCCTACCAGAGACAATATGAAAGCTGGGAGCTGCTGAGGTTCTCAAACCTGGGTTAGAGTCATGGAGTTTTAGACTCATTTACCTATGTTTTTCTATGTCTGATAGCCAATTCTTAACAAATAAGACTCTTTGGGGGCTCACTTTCTTGGTGACTATAGAAAAACTCCCTTAGGAATTAAACTTATGTCTTTTGACTCCAAAGAAAAGAGGCAGTATTCCCTCCGATCTTTTGGAACATTCCCAAGTGACTGGGGAATTTATGGAGGTGTTGGGGTTCCTGCCCATGATGTGAAACGACCTCAGAGGGACTCACTTTTAAGAGAACAATCCTTCTGGGCCTTCATCATTCACAGCGAAGCAGTCAGCATCAGCAGCTCCTCTGGGGCTTACTCTCCTGAGTTCTGTTGGCACTGGAAAATTTCTGCAAATACTACCAAGACAGACACTTATAAAGGCTTTGTTTGCTGAGGGCATGTGGAAAAAAACCCTGCAAAATGGGAAATGTTAATTAATTCCCCCTTGAAGCTCTCTAGGTTGCATTCTCCAAAACTGGACAATGTTTAGCTATGAACCCATAAAAAGAAAAAAAGGTGTTTTGGTACCACCCCATGGCTGGAATATTTTTTAAACTCGGGAGAAAACATGGCCTCAAAATGGATCCTTAAATTACAATTTTACAATTAGATTTTGTTAATGGGAAAAAATGGGATGAAACATCTTACATTCAACTTTATTGTTCTTGTACTAGAATAGACCAAAGAAAACGTAAGGTTATTGTGCAACAAGAAGGAAAGGCAAAGAAACCTGTTTTGCCTGATTCTAATGAAAAGGAGGATAACTTGCTGTCAGTTGTTGAACATTTTGACTGCTCTTCCTCCACCCGCGTATGGTGGCCTTACTGATTCTGTCACCAGCAAGTGAGCCACAACCCCAGGCTTGGGCCCCCCCAGTCCTTGGAGGGTTGAAAAATAAGAATGGTCTCCCCCTCTCACACCCATCAAGGTACTCAATTTGGCCAGGGAGCTACCCAAAACCAGGCAAGGCATTATTCATTAAGGCAAGTCCAAGTGGAAGTAGGAACTCTGAGACTGGGCAGCAGGTGGATTGATTTTTTTCCATTCCTCCTTTTCAAATTTGGATTTATTGAATGGAAAGAATATGCAAACTTATTTAGATGATCCAAAAAGAACAAATATCTTTTCTACCCACAACTCAACCTGGGCAGATGTTAGAAACTTAAATTCCCTCCTTATTTCAGAAGAATGTAGAATGAGGATATCCTGAGACACCAGAAAACTTCGATATGACATTCCATGGTCTAAGTGCCTCTGACATACAGAGGAAGTTACAAAGGGGAGCAAGGGGCCTTGGGGAACCCTATGTCTCAACTGGCTGGAACTGCCTTTCAAGTTTTTAATGACAGACTAGGTTCAGGAGAAAAGGGAGCCACAAAAGATGAAACAGGCTGCTCTGCAGGTGGCTTCCTTGACACAGGGCAATGTTGGACCAAACTGAGGTCCCCCACAAGGGACCCAGCAGCAGGAAGAATTCCCCAGGGCCACAAATGGGACCCCCATCAATGTGCAGATTGCAAACAGCAGTCATGCTGGAAGAAAGAGTGTCATATCTTGGGTGAAGCTCCTGAATAAGGAGAACTATGGGGGAAATGTCACATGTCTGAGCTGACTGAGAATGACAGTGACAAGGAATAACGGGGCCCAGGGGTTATTTTAAATCCTGCTGAGTCCCTTAATATTTCCCTTATGGAGCCCTGGTTGACTATGAATGTCAGAAGTCAACTTTTTGACTTTCTGATAAATATGGGGGCCACCTACTTGGTTCTAAATACCCTGTTTTTCTGAACCTTCTTCTGAGATTATGTTAGTAACTGAAGTGTCTGAAGAAACTCTGAAAAACCACGAGAGCAACCTTGCGCATTGCAGGCTCTGTTGTTCCAATCCCAAAAGGAATACCCTCATCACTTCTGGAAGAGATACCGCAGGGCATGAGGTGGGAACTATGGACTGACGGGAGGCTGGGGAGAGCAAAATCAGCTACACTTATATGGGTCAGACTCAGTCCTTGGGCCAAAATTCCAAACTGAAATGCAGTACCCATTAAAGGAAGGGACAGAGCATGGGATTCAGCCTCTGCTAAGAGTCTTTCTTCGGTATGTTAGTGCACCCCTGCCTGTCTCCTGATAATACTCTAATTTTTCTGGCCCAGAAACCAGGCATAGATACATACTGGTTGGTATAGGAGTTGAGAGCAATTTATTTAACTGTGGAAGATATTCATCCAGTGGTCCCTAACCCAGGACCACTCTGAAACTCTGAATCCCAAGAGTTGCTTGCTTTTGAATGGGAAGATCTATATACAAGAGTTAAACATCAGTACTGCTGGCCAGTACTTGCTCAGGGATTTGAAAGTAACCCCCTCCCATGTATTTGGGATAGTCTTGGCAAAGGATTTGAGGCACCTTTAACAAAATGAGGGAGCTCTGCTCCAATATGTAGATGATATTCTGATTGCCAGTAAAACAAAGGACACATTTGACCAGAATACAGTTTTGACTTTGAACTTTTTGGCTGAACAAGGTGTAGGGTGCCCAAGAAAAAGGGACAGATCTCCCAGTTCTCTGTTAAACACTTGGGCTTTGAATTCTCCAAAGGAGAGAGAAAGTGGCTCCCTGACAGAAGGGAAGCTCTAGCCAGGGCTGCAGTTCCCACTACCAGGAGACAATTGCAGGGATTCTGGGAACAGCCAGGTTCTGCCACATTCCAATCTCCAACTTTGGACTCACAGAAAGCCCTTTATGCAGCTCTTAAAGGAGGAGTTAATGAACCTGTAGACTGGACTGGGAAAACCATAAGGCACTCCCAGTTATCAAAGAAAAGTTATTAACTGCCCCGGCTTTAGGCCTTCCAGATATCAGGAAGCCTTTGACCTGTTTGCTCATGAGGGACAGGGAATCAGTCTTGGAGTATTGACTCAATACTTGAGCAGCATAAGGAGACCTGTTGCCTATTTCCCAAAACAGTGAGACAGAGTCACTAAGGGATGGCCAGTTGCCTTCAAGCCATAGTGGCTACTTGTGACTTCTTATGAGAAGCAAAACCAATTTATACTGGGACAACATACCACTGTGTATACCCCTTCTGTACTTCCCCTCTTAGAACAGAAGGGAGGCTATTCATCAACCTCAGGAGGTTAGAAGAATATCAGACTATATATATATATTATTGGATAACCCTAATGTCACTTTGAAGGCAGCCTCAACCTTAAACCCAGCCATGCTGCTTCCCACTAGTAGTGAGGAACATGTACCTGATTATATTCACATAATTGAACAAGTCTATCCCAGCTGCCCCTCCCTGAGAGACTTGCCATTGGAGAATCCAGACCTTGAGCTGTTCACAGTTGAGAGTATCTTTATGGACCAAGGACAACACAAAGTTAGGTATGTGATGGTAACCCATCAATAGGCACAGGAAGTAGAAGCCCCCCACAAGGTATGTCTGCACAAAAGGCCCGAATTATAGCACTGACCAGAGCCCTCCATCTAGGTAAGGATAAGAGAGTATTTTTCACTGATTCTAAATATGCTTTTTCAGTGGTCCATGCCCATGGGGGATTTGAAATGAGACAGGACTGTTAACTGCAGGGAAGAAGGACCTTAAACATGTGAAAGACATTTTAAACTTATTAGAAGCTGTCATGGAAGAAAAGAACTGGCCATTGTACATTGCCCAGGGCATTCAAGATCAGACTGATCGCTTAAGGGAAAAATCAAGCAGAACAGGCCAGGAAGCTGGTGGCCAGGACCAAAACACATAGATCCCCATGTTGGCCCTGACTCCTGATGTGGATTTGACAACACATTATCCAAAGTATTCTCCTGAGGACTTAGGAAGGGCCAATGAATGGGGATTTGATTAGAGTTCTGACCATCCTCAGGACCCCTACTATAGGTACAGCAAGGAAGGATGGATTTATAATGGACAAGACCCTGTATCTGAACATCTTCTGGAGGATGTCATAAATCTTATACACCAGAGCACCCACTATGGGAGGGACGCCACCCTCCACTGGATTCAGAAATTCATGATAGGACCAAACATGCAAAGGACTATTCAAAAGTAATACAGAAATGAATGGTATGTGCTATAAACAATCTAGAAACTGGGCCACCTCAAGTAATCAGAGGAGTTCAGGCCCGAGGCACTGGACCTGGAGAAAACTGGCTGATTGACGTATTGTGATGCCAAGAACCTCTGGAAATTTTAGGCACATACTAGTATTTGTGGACAGTTTCACTGGTTGGGTAGAAACTTTTCCTTCTGGTCCAGAAAGGCTTTCCAGGTTGCAAAATCCTTACTAAAAGAAAGAATTCCTAGGTTACCTGCTTCGGATGAGGTGGCCCCTAAAAGTAATCTCTAATTTAGCCCATAGGAAATGTTACATGGGAGCCCTTTTCTATGTTCTAGAATTGATTTAGGAGACCCAGAGAGAACTGATATCTTAAGGAACTAGATGCTGTCTGGTATGTGCCATTATTGGGAGCTACTGTAACTGCTTTATATCAGTTTGCTTCCAGCAGGATGATATTTCTCACAGATGCACTTCTGTCCAAATTCTGTCCTGGAGACTGGGTTCTACTGAAATCGTGGGAAAATAAGCATCTAGAAAACCAGCTCTATCCTTGCTGGGCCAGAATTTGAGGTCTTACTCGTGACCCATTCCTCGGTGATATTAAAAATGAGTCAAGCCATGGATTCATCACACTTGAGTTAAGTTGGCTCCACAAGGATCATCAGTGACACCTCTTATCTACAGAAACGTCGCAGAGAACAGGACCCATGCTGTAGGAGAACAGCACGACCATAGTCATCCCAACATTAGCTGGCTCCACACCTCCCTGAATGGACAAGTGAACCCCTGATAGGTCTCAAGTTGCTATTCAGAAGGCAGTTTCCTAAAGCAACAAGTAACTCACTTGTTAGATTACTTGCTTGACTCTTCTAAATCCACATGTTGAAGTAGAAAAATGATTGCCCTTCTCTTTTTTGTCATGCTTCCTTGTTGGCTTTGACCCCTCCCTTCCTCCCTCCCTCCCCCCCAGCTTGGAAGGACAATTCAATGACTAGGATTTCCCAAGCATTGGCAAAGGCAGGTAATCTTTCTCAGTGCTGGATATGTCATCCAAAACCGCCTTCCTCACGTGATCATACTATTCCCTTTTTTGTGCCTGTAACAATTTTTTTCAGCATCCCTAAATTTACTTTGACATAAAAGCAAAAGCCTACAAGTGTAACCAATGAAGTTAGAATGGTTATTCAAGGCCCTTTATCTTCTGTTCATTGTTTATTCCTAACTCCCTCTTGCCCCCAACCCAGACTAGGATAATGATCTCTGGAGAAAAAAATGTAAACCAAAAACTTACTCCCACCAAAACCAGACCTTTTCTGATGCGGAAAACTAGGCTTTTCTGTTTACTAAATGGCATTATTCACTTCTCTCCCCATTGTCCCCTGTTCTTATTTTCTAGTCCAGGAATGGTATACTCCAACATCAGGTTACGGGTTCTCAATTATGTCAAGGTTTCAAAACGGAGACATTATATTTTCAAGGAGTAGGCTAACCTACTCCCCTATCAAGCTGTAAACTACACTACTCTTCATGTGTAACTCAGTGACCACTAACTTGAGCAAGTTCTAGACCATCTCCGTAAGAATGAGAGACTCAATTCCAAAATATGTCTGACATTTTCTGTGCCTCCTTAGGACACATCTTTGCAGTTCCAGTGATCACCTTAGGGTCTATACATATTGAGACAATTGGAGAATTGGAGGCATCTCCCTACTAGTGTACTTAGTCACTCTCCTTTCTGTCCATGACTCCAATGAGACTTAGCATTCGACTAGTTCTTTTGAATTGTTCTCAAGAATAAGAAAGGCTGCTTACTTACCTGGATATCAAGAGGGTGGCTTTCCGTACATGTTTTGTAGAGTACTTTTACCACGGTGGGGAGTCAGATCACATAAGCAACTGATTGGGACCTTTTCCATTACCTTAGGCATAACAGCACATGAAGATGCCTTAGCTACTATGCCCATCAGAAGGAAATTGTCTTTCTAGACAAGGTAGTCCTAGATAACCACAGAGCTCTAGATGACATCCTGGCTGAACAAGGTGGAGTTTGTGCTGTTGCTATTACCTCCTGCTGTACATGCTTTAATGCTTCGACTGAAATAGAAACCCATATAGGCAAAATAAGGCAACAAGCTACTTGGCTACAACAGGTATCACCAGAAGTGCCGGGTCCAGACCGGTTTTCAGGGTAAATCTCCTGGATTCCACAAGGGAAGGTCTAATCTCCAGCGACTATTAAAGCTTGGGTTATTGATACTTCTCATCCTTTTAGTCCAGTATTTGCTTATAAAATGAGCTCTTAGATGTTGTACTGAACAAGGCAGGACAATTCTAATAATGTAAAATGTCAACCTGAAACCTGGAACCAGAGACTATTTCCAAGTGAACGCTAAAGAGTTTCATTCCTCAAGCCCTTGTTAGGCCTAAGCCACCAGGATGTAGACAGAGGGGTCGTTTGTGCATTCCTCATTCTTGAGAGATTCAGGGAAAGACAAGGGCACAACGAAACCCAGAGCTAACCTGATTAGGCCCACCAAAACTAAACTGCCTCTCTTGCTTTTAGATGATTTTAAGCTAAACTCCCACTAGCTTCCTTATAGCAACACCTCTGATATTTGAGTCCCTATAGTAACCCTTGCTCAAGTTGCTTTTCAGGAACTTGGAGCTAGATCTTGCCCAGAGCAGACAGGTTGAGACCACTTGCCATTCAACCGGGCCTGAGTATCTGATGGATGACCTTTTGACCACCGGAGGCCAAAAGCTCAGGTGTGCTACCACCGCACCTTTTTCTGAACGTGTGTCTTATGAAAAGCCCTGAAGCTCAAGCAGTCTTGCACACACCACCTATTACCTCACTTTTCTTACCTCCAATCACCTTTTCCCATGTCTCAGACCATCCTGCCCCTTTACCCTGTAAAGTTCTTTAAACCCTGTCTTCAGGGCCATGGCTGGAGTTGAGATTTGTTTTCATGTCTTCTCCCTTGGCTGCCTCATGAATGAAACTCTTCTCAGCAACCAAACTCTACTTGTCAGCATTTAACTTGCTGTTCCTCTGGTAAATGAACCTGGTACAGTAACACACAAACCAGGCAGTAGAAAAAGTCAAGATAGATCTTTGCCATGGTTTGTCACCCCTTGTTCATACTGAGAGCTGCTGTGGATGAGTCACAGCAGCTGCAAAGGTCAGGGAGGAATCCCTGGTCCCCAGAACCATCCCCAGGATTTCCCTAGTACAGAGCTGCCCACCTTTGGTACCCAGTTTCCCTTTGTAGCTGAGAAGCAGTTTCTGTGTTTGGAAGATGCCCTTTGGGTGAGTAACCTTGTTAAAATGCACCAGTTACTAAATTGTCTAATAATCTTGTCAAGATTATGGGTTAGAGTCCCACCTTGGGCAGACTTTAGTCTGGCTAGAGTCTGGACCCTTGAGTTGGAGCCCCAAGGCTAGGGTGGAGGGTTAGAGGTCCACCCTATGAGAGAAACCATGGAAGATGGGAGCTTCTGAGCTTCTCAAACCTGGGTTAGAGTCCCAGAGTTTTGGCCTTGTTTATCTATGTCTGTTTCTGATTGTCTTATTTGTTCAAAATTGGCTATTTAGGGGTCGAATTTCTTGGTGACTGTAATAAAAGTACCTGAGGAAATAACTTTAGGAGGGTTCTTTGACTCCAAAGAAAAGAGGATTGTTCCCTCCAGTCTCTTGGGAAGTTCCAGGTGACCAAGGAATTTATGGAAGTGTTGGGGCATCTGCCTGTGACGTGTAACAACCTCCTAGGGACTCTTTTTTTTTTTTTTTTTGCGGTACGCGGGCCTCTCACTGTTGTGTCTCTCCCGTTGCAGAGCACAGGCTCCGGACACGTAGACTCAGCAGCCATGGCATGTGGGATCTTCCCGGACTGGGGCACGAACCCGTGTCCCCTGAATCGGCAGGCGGACTCTTAACCACTGTGCCACCAGGGAAGCCCAGGACTCCCTTTTAAGAGAACAATTCTTCCGGGCCTTCATCATTCCCGGCAAAGCAGTCGGCATAGGCAGCTCATCTGGGGCTTACTCACCTGAACTTTGCTGGTGCTGGAAAATTTCTGCAAATACTATCCAGTCAGCCACTTACAAAGGTTGTGTTTGCTGCAACTGCATGGAAAAAGCTCTCCAAAATGGGAAACGTTAATTCCATTCCCCTTTGCAGCCCTCTAGGTTGCATTATCCAAAACTGGGCAATGTTTAGTTATCAACCTGTGAAAATAAAGATGGTATTTTTTGTAATACCACTTGGCCACAATATTCTTTAGACTCCAGAGAAAAATAGCTTTGAAATACAATTTAAAATTAGATTTAAATAGCAAATAAAAAGAAAAATGGGGCGAAAAATCTTTTACAGACAAATCCTTTATGTTCTTGTACCAGAATAGATGAGAGCAAAGAAAAGATTATGGTCCAACAAGAAGGAAAGAGAGAGACCTGTTTTGCCCGATTCTAATGAAAAGGGGGAGGACTTACTGTCAACTCAGTTAAACCCTCGGATTGCTCCTCCTCTACCCCCATATGGTGGCCCTGTTGACTCCCCATCATGACCTCAGACTTGGGCCCCCTTCCCCAATCCCTAAGGGTCCAGAAATAGGAATGGCCTCCCCCTCTTACCCCCATAAGGGTACTCAGTTTGGCCGAGGAGCTACCCAAAACCAGGCAGGGCATTATCCATTAAGACAAGTCCCAGTGGAGGTATGAACTCTGAGACTGGGCAGATGGTGGGGTTGCTTTGGGTCCATTCCTCCTTTTCAACTGTGGATTTATTGGATTGGAATATGCCAACTTATCCCCATAACCCAAAGAGGACCAAAAAACCTTTTCAACCCACAACCCAACCTGGGAAGATATTAGAAATTTATTAAATTCCCCTATTTCAGAAGAATGTAGAATGGTGCTAGAAAAAGCTAGGGAAGAGGCAGATTGGCTTCATGCAGCTACGCCCTGGCAACCTGGTGTGTGCTGCAGCAGGCACAGCTATACCAGCAGTGGATCGTAATTGGGATGTGAATGCAGGACGTAGACCAAATTGAACATTACAAGATTGTATTCTTGCAGGGCTATAAAAAGGGGTGCCCCAAATAGAGAAGTCCTATAAAGTACAGGAGGAAAACAAAAGCCAAAGGAGTGTTTAGAGTTTCTCAAAAGATTCTTTGAAGCCTATAGTCAACACACCAATTATATATATATATATATATATATATATATCTCCTGTGACACCAGAGAACTCCAATATGACATTCAATTGTCTAAGTGCCCCTAACATATAGAGGAAGTTACAAAAAGTAGAAGGAGCCTTGGGGAAGCCTACGTCTCAACTGGGTGAATTTGCCTTTCAAGATTTTAATAACAGAGACCAGGTTCAGGAGAATAGGGAGCCACAAAAGATGAAACAGGTTGCTCTGCTGGTGGCTGCCTTGACCCAGGGCAATGTTGGGCCAAACTGAGGTCCCCCACAAGGGACCCAGCAGCAGGAAGAATTTCCCGGGTCCTCATGTGGGACCCCACCAATGTGCAGATTGCAAACAACATTCACGCTGGAATAGAGTGTCATATTTTGAGTGAAGCTCCTGAAGGTGGTGAACTATGGGGGAAACACCACATGCCTGAGCTGACTGAGAAAGACAGTGACCAAGAATAATGGGGCCCAGGGGTTCTTTTAAATCCCACTGAGTCCCTTAATATTTCCCTTATGGAGCTCCAGCTGACTACAAATATGAGAAATCAACTTTTGACTTTCTGATCAATGTGGGGGCCACCCACTCCGCTCTATATACCTCTATATACATTTTCTAAACTTTCTTCTTAGACTATATTAATAACTGAAGTGTTTGGAGAAATCCTGACAAAGCTGTTTCTGCAGTCCTTAGATTGTCAGATGAGGAAGACTCATCTGAAGCATAATTTTCTGTACATGCCTGCATGTCCCATTCCTCTTCTAGGAAGAGATTTACTAACCAAATTAAATGCAAGTGTTACCTATGCACCTGGACAAATGGACACCAAGTATCACCGGGGCAGGCTTGCACATTGTAAGCTCGGTTGCTACAACTCCAAAAGGAATAGCCTACAACACTCATGGAAAAGATACTGCAGCACGTGAGTCCAGAAGTATGGACGGAAGGGAGGTGGGGAGGAATGAAAACAGGTGTACCTCTACAGGTCAGACTCAGTTGAAGGAAGGGGGCAGAGCAAGGAATTCAGCCCCCGCTAACAGCCTTCCTTGATTATGACTTAGTGTGTCCCTGACGGTCTCCTTATAATAGTCCAATTTTAATTTTCCAGCAGCCAGGCACAGATAAATACAGGTTTGTACAGGATTTAAGGGCAATGAATCAAATTGTGGAAGATATTCAGCCAGTGGTACTTAACCCATACACTCTGTTCACCATGGACTTCAAAGTAGTGAGCAAACAGAAGTCCCCAAAGATGCCTTTTCCTGCATATCCCTGAGCTTTAATTCCAAGAGATTTTTGCTTTTGATTGGGAAGATCTAGATATAAGAGTTAAACCACAGTACTGCTGAAACTACTTCCTCAGATATTTGAAAGTGCACTTACTATATTTGGCAAAGTCTTGACAAGGAACTTGAGAGACATTTAACTAAATGAGGGAGCCCTGCTCCAATATGTAGATGATATTCTGATTGCCAGTAAAACAAAGGACACCTCTGACCAGAATATGATTTTGAATTTGAACTTTTTGGCTAAGCAAGGTGTAAGGTGCCCAAGAAAAATCTCCAGCCCTCTGTTTAATACTTGGGCTTTGAACTCTCACAAGGACAGAGAAAGTGGCCCCTGACACAAGGGAAGCTTTAACGAGCATTGCAATTATCTCCTGGTGGTGGGAACTGCAGGGATTCTGGTAATGACCAGGTTCTGCTGCATTCCAATCTCTAAATTTGGACTCATAGCAAAAGCCTTTTATAAAGCTCTTAAAGGAGGGGACTATGAAACTCTGGACTGGGGAATGCCATAAAGGTACCTGTGTCTATTCAAAGTGACAATGGCTGAGCCTTTGTGGCAAATATAACTCAAGCATCTGGTGGCTTAGATATTGGTGGGAAATTATGCGCTTCGTGGCAATTGCAATCTACTGGCAAAATGGAGAAGATGAATCACACTCTTAAAGACTTTAGTTAGGATTTGTCAAGAGCCAAATTTGCCTGGGATTAAGGCCTTACCAGGGACCCTGCTTCGGGTGATGGTGGCTCCTAAAAGCAATCTCTATTGAGCCCCAGTGAAATGTTATATGGGAGCCCCTTTCTATGTTCTAGGGTTGATTTAGGAGACCAGAGGGTACTGGAATCAAGGAACCAGACACTGTCAGGTATGTACCATCATTGTGAGCTACTGTAACGGCTCTACCTAAGTTTGCTTCTAACGGGTTGATATTTCCCAAAGATGCTCCTCTGTACCACTTCTGTCCTGGAGACTGGGTTCTATTGAAATCATGGAAAAATAAGCATCCAGAAAAGCAGCTCCATCCTCACTGGACCACAGTTTGAAGTGTTACTCGTGACCCATTCCTCAGTGATATTAAAAATGAGTCAAGCCATGGATTCATCACATTGAATTAAGTGGCTCCACAAGGATCCTCAGGGTTACTAGGTCCTATTTACGGAACACTCACAGGGAATGGCAACCACCCTGTAGGAGAACATCACAACCGTCATCACCCCAACCCTGGCTGGCTCCACACCCCAGACACTGACCTCCCTGAATGGTGAACCTCTGATAGGTCTCCAATTGGTATTCAGAAGGCAGTCTCCTAAAACAAGGAGTAACTCCCTTGTTTGATTACATGCTTGATTCTTCTAAATCCACACGTTAAACTAGAAATATGATTGCCCGTCTCCTTTTTGTCATGCTTCCTTGTTGTCTTTGACCCTACGCCCCCTCCCCCAGGCTTAGAAGGACAATTCAACGATTAGAATTTCCCAAGTGTTGGCAAAGGCAGTTACTTTCTCAAGTTGTTGGATAATGTCATCCAAGCCCTTCTTCTGCACATGATCATACTGATCACCCTTGGTTGTGCCATTAACACATTTTTCAGCTGTCCCTCACTTTACTGTGACATATACTCAAAAGCCTACAAGTGTAACCTATAAAACTAGAATGGTTACTCAAGGCCCTTCATCTTCTGTTTCTTGTTTCTTCCTAACCCTCCCTACCCAGACAAGGATAATGGTCTCTGGAGAAAGTGTAGAAACAAAAGGTTTAAACTGCCATCAGAACCATATCTTTTCTGTTGCGGAAACTAATGGCATAGTAAAGAAGTGAGCCTACTCAGTTCTCATCCCTGGCTTATTTTCTAGTCCTGGAGACGTACACCCCAACATCAGATTACAGGTTCTCTCAATTATGTGAGGTTTCCAAAAGCAAGACTTGGTATATTTTCAAGGAGTGGGTCAACCTACTCCTCTCTCAAGCTGTAAAGTATAGTACTCTTCATGGGTACTAACTTGTAGTGAACCCTAACTTGAATAAGTTCTAGACTCTCTCCTCAAGAATGAGACATCCAATTTGCAAAATATGTCTGTCATTTTCTGTGCTCTCTCAGGATACATCTTTGCAGCTCCAGTGATCAACTTTGGGCCTATACACGTTGAGACAATTGGATAATTGGTGGTACCTCCCTACTAGGGTACTTAGTTGTTCCTTTTCTGTCTGTGACTCCAATGAGACTCAACATTGGACTAGTTCTTTCATATTGTCCTCCAATTTAAAATGGGCTCCTACCTACCTGGATATCAAGGGGATGGCTTTTGGTACATGTTCTGTAGAGTACTCTTACCATGGTTGGGAGTCAGATCATATGAGCACATGATTAGGAAACTTTCCATTACCTTAGGCATAATAGCACATGAAGATGCCTTAGCTACTATGCCCATCAGAAGGAAATTGTCTCATTAGACAAGATAGTCCTAGATAACCACAGAGCTCTGGATGACATACTGGCTGAACAAGGTGGATTTTGTGCTGTTGCTAATACCACCTGCTGTGCATACATTAATGCCTCTACTGACGTAGAAATCCATATAGGCAAAATGAGGCAACAAGCTACTTGGCTACAACAGGTACCCCCGGAAGTACCAGGTCCGGATTTGTTTTCAGGGTGAAAGTCCTGGATTCCACAAGGGAAGAAAATCTATTCTTCAGGGACTGTTAATGCTTGGATATCTATACTTCTCATCTTATCTATATTTTGACCTGGTATTTGCTTATAAAACAGGCTTTTAACTGTTGTGCTAAAGCTGTTGCATGAGGAATGGGACATGACAATTCTAATAATATAAAATGTTAGCTGGGAAATAGAGACTATTTCCAAATGAACGCTAAACAGTTTTGTTCCTCAGACTCTTGTTAGGCCTATGCCCTTTGCCATCAGGAAGTAGTCAGAGGGGGCTTTTCCCTGAATCCCTCAAGACAAATGAACAAAGACAAGGGGGCATTAAAACCCAGGGGTAACCTGCTTAGGCCTGCCAAACCTAACCTACCTCTCTTCCTCTTAGTGGATTTTAAACTGAACTCCCATTAGCATCCTTATTGCAAAATATATTGGATATATGGGTCACTATAGTAAGGATTGCTTAAGTTGTTTTTCAGGAACTTGGAGCTTGTTCTTGTGCAGTTCAAACCAGTTGAGACTTGGATCATTTAAGTGGCCTGTGTGAATGTCTGATGGATGACCTTTTGACCTCAGAGGGCCAAAGGCTCCACTCTCAGAACACACCTTTCTCTGATCTTGTGTCCCATGAAGAGCCATGGAGCTCGATTGTGCTTGCACAGACCATCGGTCACCTCACCTTTCTTACCTCCAATCACCTTTCCCCACACCTCAGACCACCTTACCTCTTATCTCATACATAGCCTAAACCTGATTTTCGAGAAGGTCCATTTGAGATTTGCTTTTGTGTCTTCTCCCTTGGCTGCCTCCTGCATGAAACTTCTCAGCTGCAAACCTCAGTGTCGAAGCGTTTGGCTTGCTGTGCATTTGGCAAACAAAACTGGTTTGGTAACAATTTCATGCTAATCTCATTTCTAAAACAGTTGTGAACTGATTACATAATTTCCTTTAACTTTTATTGTAAATGGCTATTTCAAGTGATTTTCCTTAACGTGTAGCTTAGCAAAAATCATTGCTTTTCAGTCATAAAATTTTAAATGTAGATATTTATTCAGACACTGTTTTGAGTTTAAAGTTTCCTTCTATAATATTTTCATTATAGAACATGATAGGTACACATAGAACATGTGTATGGTTGTTGCAAATCAGTTTCTTAAGAAAGCAGGCTGAGGTGGAGATTTGTTTGCAGAATGTTTCCTGGGACGTGCTCTCAGGACCAATGCCCACTGGGGGAGGAGAGGAAGCAGAGTGGTGCAGAGGGAGAAGTGGATCTATGCTATAGTACATCAAAGGCTTTAGCCAATCCTACAGAGAATTCTGGATCTGGAATGACCTTTCAGAGTCAACCTAAAGTGGAGCAAGAGTCCTGGTACTTTTGTGTCTATTCTTAACAGTCACTGAATGCAGGCTGGCTCAGGAAGTAAGTATGATCCTGGGCTGGTAGCTCTTTTCAGCCAAGGGCAAGGTGAAGATTCAGCTGGACATATTTAGCTGGCAACATTTCCAGAAGCTGAGGGAATTATGCCTAATCCTGAATTGGGGGTGGGTGCGAGAATGGGGCATCCAGATGGGACAACATCCACTATAGTTCAATCCATATGCTACTTGGATGAAATTGCCTCATAAGGTCTGGAAGAAGATTCTGTTGGGCTTCTTTCCCTTAGGGAACAGAAGCGTTAGTAGAACCTACAGTCCCTGCATCTGGTCTCAGTGATATTTATTATACAATTCCTCCCACCCCCTTCTAGATTTCCCTCACCCTTGACTAGCTCCTCTGCTGACCTTTTTATTTAAGCTACAATAGGGTAGTAGTGGTGGCCAAAGCCCTGCTGGCAGGAAAGACCGAGGGTCCTCTGTGTCAGGTTACCATGCCCTTCTCAGGCTGGGGTTGTTATACCTGCCTTTTCACCATCACAATTTATCAAAGAAATACTAAGAAGTGCCAAAGTTGTCAACTAGGCTCCATACTTATTGTATCCATTTTGTACCAGCAGCCCTACCTTCTCCTGACAATCAGGTCCAGGATGTTAACTCTTCTTGCCTGCTGACCTCTTAGCACCAGGGCATGGAAGTTGCTTTGTGCCAGCCGTAGCTTGAGATATAATGGGATTCTTGCTATGTTCACTAATGGAAGCACTACCATTCAGGCAACCATGTTCCCTTCTACAGAACTCAAAGCTGCAAAGACTAGAAATACAAGTTACCAAATTTAGTAATTAGGAGAGATAGAAATGGGGTCACCTTTACTTTTACCCCTTGGCTCCTGGACCCAAGGATTTTACCTATTGGTGATATAGCACCATACCATGGTTGTTGATTTAGTTTGCATGTGCACTCTGGTGATGGGGTACCAACCTCCAGCATGATCGTTTTTTAAGCTGGGCTCTCAGATGTACTTTACACAGGCCGTTCCATCACTTCATCAAGCCTGGAGCTCTGGGTGGTACAGTATGGTATAGGACCAAGAAATCCCATGGTCATATGCTCACTACTATCCTACTTTGCTATAAAGTGGCTCTCTTACTCCACGTAATATTCAAGATTCTCTGCCACTGGATCAAACACCCTGTAGGCCTTAGGATAGGAATATTGGTCAAGGCCCTGCTGGCAGGAAAGGCAAACCTATGCCTGGAATATGTGTCCATTCCTGTCAAAATGAACTGCCAAATGACCAGTTGGTCTCCAGAGATGTTGCCATATTCTGTGGCTGGTATTTTGTATGTTAGGCAGAAGCAGTAGCTAGACCAGCACTGGTGAATGGGAGTCAGTAATTTTGGATTCATGCACAGCTTCCATCTCTGTCATCATAAATAATCCACTCATGTGCATATTGGTAAAGCATTGAGGTCAATGATGTGAATGGTTCTTGTCAAGAGGCAGAACCATTCTGTCTACCTTATTGTGTAGTGTTCTGCGGTAGATGCCTTTCTTGTGGGTGTTAATACAAAGGTCCTCATCATTATGCCCACTCCCATAAATATGTCCACATGCCTCTTCCCCAGAACTCTTTGCCCCCTTGTCTTCTAAACTTTGTTTCCAGGCCCTACATGAGCTACCCAGGTCGTTTTTCACGATTCATGATTTCATGTATATTCTGAGTTCCTTCTTTTTCCAAAGCGTTAATCTAGGTACACCACTCAAAGCCCTGCCTACTTGGAGGTTTTTTATCTCTAGTTTCTGACTTTAGCTGGATATAGTAGCAGTCCTTTGTTTTAGCTGCATGTGAGATGACATATTTGGGTGCAACCTTCCATCATTTTACTTTTGTCATCTGGTGAATAAATCCCCTACATGTCTATAGATGTGACTTGAAGGAGAGGTATAGTGAAATGTCTGTGGATGACATGACAGTCTGGGCCACATAATTGTATAGCTTACTTATGTTTGGTCCTGGATGTACAAGTTCCATTTCATGATAGATTACTGCTAACCTACCTGAATTTGTGACTTGCTGAATCTGACAGACCCCATCAGGATGGGCAGTTCTGGCCACAGACTCCCTTGGGGTCCTGGGATAAGATGCTTAATTTCTACTAAGTTCAGTTGAATACTAAAAGGTATGTTTCAATGGTACATAGTTCTCTGATATAGGAGGCCTGGCCTTGTTCTATGTTGTGATTTTACTAGACCATGCCATTAATTTTACATATTTTTCCTTCATCATAGATACCACTAATACCATAGGACATGCCAGATTGTATGGCCTGAGCAGCAGGGCCCTTTCCTACTCCAGGCACCATTCAAAGCTGGCAGCCTTTTCTGTCATCTGATATATAGACCAGAATGTTATTACCAAAGGAGCATGTACTGCCTCTGGAACATGAAGAGGTATATCAGCCATTGATTGTATTTCTTTCTTCATGGTGAAGATGGTCCTTTACTTTGAGGCTATACCCTGCAAGCCACTGGACTCCTAAAAACCTCCCTGAAATGATAATCTCTTGAATCTTCCTGTGTTTTAAACTCTTACCCTCTGGTGTGCCTCCAATATATTTTCCACTTCTAGTTTATCTGAGCCAATTGTGATGTCATCAATATAGTATAGAAAAGTACTGAAATGTTCTGCAAAATTTCCAGATGTATCAGTCTTTTCAGACTATTTTGACAGAAGGTAGAATAGACATAGCCTTAGGAAGACAATTATATACACGGATAGCCTTGTTGCAGGCCTTTGTACCTGCGGTGGTAATAACCAGCTATAGCAAAATACCTCATCTAATACTGAATTGTATTTAAGTAATCCACTTTATCCAGGGACTTTCTTCAGAAACCTGGATTTCTAGGGACCAGACTGACAGTTTAAGGGAAATATGTTGGAAAGATGCATTTTTTCTGTTTTTTTTTTTTTTTTTTTTTTTTTTTTAGTGGTGGTACACTTTCTTTCAAGGATGTAATATTTGGCCATTAGAGATGAGCTTTAGAAACTTCCCTTTTGTCACTTCCATGATGTAAGTTCTTACCCAAGTTAAGAAAATGGTATTAGGTTTCTGCCAATGACCAAATATATTCATTGCATGTACACAGTCAGGTCCAGGGAACTGATCATTGATTGGGTAGGTCCATGGATACTGAGTCTGTCAGGACTCAATTATCTGACCCAACATGTAACCTAACATGACAATGATTATGCTTTGTATCTCCAAATATCAACATTGTGAGGGCCAGAATGCATTTCTAGTAATTTACAAGAGGCTCTTATCTCCTACAGAAAAAGAGCAGAGGCCCAGAAGCTAGCTTAGAGACAAAGCTCAAAACACATTGCATGCTCAACTATAGCAGGTCGCTATGCTAAGGTGAGGGCTCTGTTTGGAAAAACATGGGGCCCTGAAACATCAGATGGGGACATCTGTGTGGGTCCTTAATGACTGTAGCTCTTCAAACTCCCCTGAACCTTGAGAACCAAGGAGGAATTGCCTCTCAAACATGCACCTCACAAATTTACTTCTCCACGAAAGAAATAGTCCCTGTAGATGTGCTGCTTATACTTCCTTTCAAGAGAATGATATACAAGGAGATTAGATGGTGTGGACATCCTCCAGCTGCTGTCTCTCCCAACTGCAGGGTCCATACAAGCAACAATCTTTTTGGGATGCTCCCAGCTAAGGACTGAGCATGGCATGGTTATAGGAACGTTGCCATTCCCCTCTGGTGCAGGACTCTTACAGGCAAATTTGAGAAAATTTTGGCCAGTGGGGAGCCCCAGTCAGAACTGCACTGTAGTCTGTCTCCTCTTATCCAATCCTCCTTTCTTTTTCTCCTGCTTCAGATGTCAGACCTGCACTTCATTTCAAAGTCTCTTCCCCCCAACTCCTGCTCCCATATCCCTGTTATCCTTACAGTTTTTCCCAAAGTATTTCCATTCGATGCCTGCTTCTTGGAGGAGCCGAACGAACACGCTTCCTCTAATCTTATGGATGCTGACTTTGACATATCTGCTCAGATGATTTGAACTTTCTAGGTGACATATCTTGTTACCTGGCTTATAGGTAATGCCCAGGCTGGCTGACCTGGGAACACTTGTCAATTCTCACATTAACCACACTCAATTCCTCTGTGCCAACCCATCTAAGCCTCACAGACATGGGAGGTAAAAGATGATTAAAGACCATGTCAGCATGCCCCAAGATCCTATTACTCTCAAACAGCCCCAGAGATATACTAAGAGTCTCTGAATATTTTCTACAAAGGCTTTCACTCAGTGATTGGAGTCAGAACAGTGCAAGAAACAGGACAGACAAATTCAAGTGATCACAGTGTCATACTTAAAAGCAGCTTATGTACAGCCATAGATTAAGCTGTTCCAGGGTGAAAGGCTGGTAACTTGCATGTAGGATTGATGGGCATGAACCAACTCCTTTCCTCAGGTCCAAGGCTTTGATGATCAGGACTTTGGAAGAATAAGTGGACACTTTAATACAAGTGTGGGAACCATTATCTTTTTGTACATAATTCTCTTGAATCCCACAGTCCTACTTCAGAGAGGGCATTGATGAGGGTCCAGCTGCTGCTGAGATCCATCTCTACACTAGTGTTGAGGTCATGCCTGCCAAGGGCTGCTTTCCAGTGACAACAGGGCTGGGCCACTAAGGCTCACCCATTTTGGGGGATTCAGGGGACCCTACTAGGAGGAGTGGGAAAAGAAGCAGTCTCCAAGACTAGATTTTAGAATTGGATCACTTACCAACTTGCTGGTAATAATGTCCTAATCTCTTTCCTTAGGTGGACAAAAGATAATAGGAACATCTCCTGCCAGCGGCTAACTCTCACCGTGGCAAATTGGGAGAATGTGTGAGAAGAGAGTACATTAAATGGTCTTATGTACAAGAAATCTTGCATGGAATCTTATCTAGACCTACCAATCATTTACCAAAGTCCTGATGGTCTTGTCTCTCTAACGTGATACTATTCTGGTCCCTTTAAGGTTTAGTGATTAAACCTGGGACCAATGCTTCTAACCCATCTAGGATGTACTGCAGCCTGCCAAAACCTCAGCCCACTCACAGCCTAAATTTGAACTGAGTTAGTATCTCTCTCTTCAACTCCTGATAACAACTTTGCCACTAATAAGACAAGAAAAGGGACAATTGAACGTGAGTCCAGGACCAACCCCAGCTTCAACCTAGGTCTTTTTCCTTAAGGACACCCTTGTTACTTCTATTTCTCAGATTCTTGGAGAGCTTCAGGCTTCAAAGTGAATGGACTTGGCCACCACACTATAGGATGATTTTTGTTGCTTCTTTAAGACAAGTATTTATTGGTATTTAATGCTTTCTTAATATCTAGGATTCAAATATATAGGATATATAATATCTACAATATACAACGTTAGTTTTTGATAGCTTAGAGTATGGTCAACATTTAGCTTAAAGTGCAAGGTATTGCAGAGTGCTCTAGAAAACATTCCTGAGAAATACTAGTAATTACGGTTCCAATGACATATTCCCAAGTGGAAACTGAAGGCTAAAACTGTTTCATTCTCAATAATCTTTCTGCAGATGCCTTTTCAAACTCAATGAGAGAATTGTCTATGGGTAATTTTTGCCTTGCTAATCAACAATGGCCTGGGTGAGAATTTCTCAAAGCTGTCCTGAACTGAGACTCCTTCTACTCAGTACTTCTCTCACATTCTCCTAGCCAGTGAAAGAGTACAGCAGGGTAACTGCAGCCTGGCCACTCCTGTGATTCAGGACTTGATTTGGGGCAATCATAGACTGTAGTATACATCTGAAAAAGTTTTTGTTCAGCCAATGGGGAATCTCAGTCAAAGTCTCCTGTGCAATTCTCCTTCTTTCTCTCTCCTGTTTCAGGTAACAGACAACCTGAAACAGGTTGCAACATATTCCAGAGTTTCTCCCCACCCACTCTTTTCCCTTCTCTACTTCATCCATAACAGATATGGCTGATACACTGCCATAGGTTTACCTATAAGTTCAAGGGTGAACTTATCTTCTTGACAGTATAATCCAGATTGCTTTTTATAGTTGTAAGTATCTGAAGTTCCTCAGAAAAGGCTCCATCGAGACTCAAGGAAATCTCTGAAAATAGATGGAAACTCAGGCATCGGTAGAGAAAAGGTAAAGTTGCATTGTGTCAGGAGTTCAATGTGTCTAAGTTTGAGTTCCTTCCCTCTACACTACCCACTCTTTCCTTACTTTACACTATCAGCATCTAAATTCTCATCTCAGGCTCTGCTCCTGGAAGAGCCCAAATCAAGGCATTTAAAATTAGAGTACTAAATATGTTCATTTTTCTTGTAGGATGGGAGTTGCAAACATGCTAATAGTCTATTCTGTTTAGTAAAATAGATTTATAGTCTTCCACATGGATTTTCTGGCTACAAGAACAAAATCAGCCAGCTCTGTTCCAAAAACATGAAAAGCACTGCCAACAATGGCCCAGACCTAGCCTTGAAAATAAGTTCTCAGGTATGGACACATCCTAAATAAGCCAGGGACTGAAGAGCAATACCCTTTAAAGGCTTACCAATTGGTGCACATGATGCCAAAGCTTCAGCCTCTGAAAGCCTGGATTTGAATGGAGCTAATGTGTCTCCTGTAACGTAAATCACAACTTTGCTACTAACAGGACAAGACAGGGAACTATTGAACTTGAGTCCAGGACCAACCCCAGTCTCAGTCTTGGTCATTCTTTTTCTTCAGGCCACCCTTGATCCTTCTGTGTCTCAGAACCTCAGAGAGCATCATCAGGCGTCATGTCATGGGGTTAGGTCACCATCAAGTAGGATGACCTTGGTGTCCCTTTTTTAGACAAGCCTTTAAATGTTATTTTCTTAGTTTCTAGGATTAAAATACAGCATGATGATTACATATAATCTCTATTATATAGAATTTAAGTTTTTGATAACCATACCTCAAGCTAACCTTTTTAAAGCACAAAGTACATGACTTTGCAGACAGCTATTAATTCATTTTTAGAAGTACTACTAATTCTAGTTCCTATGAAATATTCCAAAATGGAACAAACTTATTTCCCCTTGAGGTTCCATTCTTGAAAATTCTTCTGCAGATGCCTAACACATTCTTCCATTCTTTTACTTGCACCTGACCATCTATATATTCCTTATAAAAAGTTTTAAGTTCTAAAGCAGGAATGATGTTATTTGCTGTATTATTTTAAATTTTATTTATTTTATTTATTTTTGGCTGCATTGGGTCTTCGTTGCTGCACATGGGCTTTCTCTAGCTGTGGCGAGCAGGGCTATTCTTTGTTGCAGTGCACAGGCTTCTCATTGCAGTAGCTTCTCTTGTTGTGGAGCACAGGCTCTAGGTGCGTGGGCTTCAGTAGTTGTGGCACATGGGCTCAGTAGTTGTGGCTCGCAGGCTCTAGAGTGCAGGCTCAGTAGTTGTGGCGCATGGGCTTAGTTGTTCCGTGGCATGTGGGATCTTCCCAGACCTGGGCTTGAACTCATGTCCTCTGCATTGGCAGGTGGATTCTTAACCACTGTGCCACCAGGGAAACCCTACGCTGTATTTTCTTATGCGCCTGATAGTTATGAGCATGGAGAAAATGTTGATAAGTGTGGAATTATACATGACTTGGTGAACAAGGTTCTGGCCTATCCACTCCTGTGGTCTCTGGCCTTTTGGAATTCTCAGAAGTCAGTCAAAACAATGTAATATACATTTACCATAAAGGTTTATAATCTGGAGTTCATAATACAAATATATCTTAATTTTAGAGAAAGTTCAGGCCTTCCAATATCATGTGGCATCTGAAATCATACTATTCTGCCCAATCTAAGTATTCTTTCTGAATCTGAAAGATAGAAAAGTTGTCATTGCTAAGCACTTCAAAAATTGGCACCAACTTGGACTTATTGCTCATAAGCAACCTTATTAATGTGGAAAATTAATATTATCTTGGAAAATACTATGATTTCCCAACCTTCACAATGGTGAAGAACATGATCTCGTATGTATTCAGTCACACGTATGATTAGATTTGTTAAGGGAAGGCAACATATTGGGTAGACCAAATCACTTAACCTTGTAAAAAATAAAAGATACATATATAATGTAAACTGAACTTTGATTTTTTGAATATCACCATAATATATGTGCATATACCAATGTATATTAAGAATCACATTTGGTTGTCAGTGACCTCTCAGTGAAGAAGGATATGAACATTTTCTGCTTATGCTACCACTGTGCTATGTTAGTTACATCTTTAGCATCTCTACAACACGGGATTTGTATAGGTAGTTCTGAGATACAGCAAGAAAAAGTCAGCATAAATCTAGGAAAACATCTAATAGCACTATTTGGATAAGAGTTGAAATGCTTTAAGAGTGGAGTGGATGCGGAGCCCTGGAGCTGGGGAACTAGAGGACGGATCTTGAATGGGATGCTAGACATTGCTCGTGAGCAACCCGAGGAGGATACTAAAAAGAGAGCTACAGTTTTCCTGATGCCTGCCACCAAGTTTCTTGAGGGCCCAGCTGTTGGGGGTCTGTGGTTGAGTTTTTAAGCACGATCAAGTTACAAAGCACCACACACCTATCCACAGGGGCTCTGATATGAGGCCCCAGATCAAGATCTAGCAGGGGCTTCCGGGAAGATGGTGGAAGAGTAAGACGCGGAGATCACCTTCCTCCCCAGATACACCAGAAATGCATCTACACGTGGAACAACTCCTACAGAACACCCACTGAACACTGGCAGGAGACCTCAGACCTCCCAAAAGGCAAGAAACTCCCCACGTACCTGGGTAGGGCAAAAGTAAAAAGAACAGAGACAAAAGGATAGGGACAGGACCTGCACCAGTGGGAGGGAGCAGTGAAGGAGGAAAGGTTTCCACACACTAGGAAGCCCCTTCGTGGGCGGAGACTGTGGGTGGCAGAGGGGGGAAGCTTCAGAGCCATGGAGGAGAGCACAGCAACAGGGGTGCGGAGGGCAAAGTGGAGAAATTCCCGCACAGAGGATCGGTGCTGACCTGCACTCACCAGCCCGAGAGGCTTGTCTGCTCACCCGCTGGGGCAGGCGGGGCTGGGAGCTGAGGCTCGGGCTTTGGTCGGGGTGCTGGGAGAGGACTGGGGTTGGCGGCGTGAACACAGCCTGCAGGGGGCTAGTGCACCACAGCTAGCCGGGAGGGAGTTCGGGGAAAAGTCTGGACATGCCAAAGAGGCAAGACTTTTTCTTCCCTCTTTGTTTCCTGGTGCACGAGGAGAGGGGATTAAGAGCGCTGCTTAAAGCAGCTCCAGAGACGGGCGTGAGCTGCGGCTAACAGCGCAGACCACAGAGACGGGCATAAGACGCTAACGCTTTTGATGCCCCACCAAGAAGCCTGTGTGCGAGCACAGGTCACTATCCTCACCTCCGTTTCGGGGAGCCTGTGCAGCCCGCCACTGCCAGGGTCCCAGGATCCAGGGACAACTTCCCCAGGAGAACGCACGGCGCGCCTCAGGCTGGTGCAACGTCACGCTGGCCTCTGTTGCCGCAGGCTCGACCCGCACTCCATACCCCTCCCTCCCTGCGGCCTGAGTGAGCCAGAGTCCCTGAAGCAGCTGCTCCTTTAACCCCGTCCTGTCTGAGCGAAGAACAGACGCCCTCTGGCGACCTACATGCAGAGGCGGGGCCAAATCCAAAGCTGAGCCCCGGGAGCCGTGAGAACAAAGAAGAGAAAGGGAAATCTCTCCCAGCAGCCTCAGAAGCAGCGAATTAAAGCTCCACAATCAACTTAATGTACCCAGCATCTGTGCAATACATGAATAGACAAAAAATCATCTCAAATTGAGGAGGGCAAGATATATGATTTTTTTTGAGAGCAAGATTTATAATTTTTTCGCCTTTTCCTCTTTTTGTGAGTGTGTATTTGTATGCTTCTGTGTGAGATTTTGTCTGTATAGCTTTGCTTCCACCATTTGTCCTAGGGTTCTATCCATCCATTTTTGTTTTTTGTTTTTCTTTAATTTTTTTCTTAATAATTATTTTTAATAACTTTATTTTACTTTATCTTCTTTCTTTCATTCTTTTTTCCTTCCTTCCCTCCTTCCTTCCTTCCTCCCTCCCTCTCTCCCTCCCTCCCTCCTTTCTTTCTTTCATTCTTTCTACTTCTACTAATTCTTTCTTTCTACTTTTTCTCCCTTTTATTCTGAGCCGTGTGGATGAAAGGCTCTTCGTGTTAGAGCCAGTAGTCAGTGCTGTGCCTCTGAGGTGGGAGAGCCAACTTCAAGACACTGGTCCACAACAGACCTCCCAGCTCCACATAATAAAAAATGGCGAAATCTCCCAGAGATCTCCATCTCAAAACCAGCAGCCAGCTTCACTCAATGACCAGCAAGCTACAGTGCTGGAAACCCTATGCCAAACAACTAGCAAGACAGGGACACAACCCCACCCATTAGCAGAGAGGCTGCCTAACATCATAATAAGGCCACAGACACCCCAAAACACCAACAGACGTGGACTTGCCCACCAGAAAGACAAGATCCAGCCTCATCCACCAGAAAACAGGCATTAGTCCCCTCCACCAGGAAGCCTACACAAGCCACTGAACCAAACTTAGCCAGTGGGGACAGACACCAAAAACAATGGGAACTACGAACCTGCAGCCTGTAAAAAGGAGATCCCAAACAAAGTAAGATAAGCAAAATGAGAAGACAGAAAAACACACATTACATGAAGGAGCAAGGTAAAAACCCACTAGACCTAACAAATGAAGAGGAAATAGACAGTCTACCTGAAAAAGAATTCAGAAAAATTATAGTAAAGATGATCCAAAATATTGGAAATAGAATAGACAAAATGCAAGAAACATTTAACAAGGACCTAGAAGAACTAAAGATGAAACAAGCAATGATGAACAACACAATAAATGAAATGAAAAATACTCTAGATGGGATCAATAGCAGAATAACTGAGGCAGATGAACGGATAAGTGACCTGGAAGATAAAATAGTGGAAATAACTACTGCAGAGCAGAATAAAGAAAAAAGAATGAAAAGAACTGAGGACAGTCTCAGAGACTTCTGGGACCACATTAAATGCACCAACATTCGAATTATAGGGGTTCCAGAAGAAAAAGAGAAAAAGAAAGGGACTAAGAAAATATTTGAAGAGATTATAGTTGAAAACTTCCCTAATATGGGAAAGGAAATTGTTAATCAACTCCAGGAAGCACAGAGAGTCCCATACAGGATAAATCCAAGGAGAAACATGCCAAGACACATATTAATCAAACTATCAAAAATTAAACACAAAGAAAACATATTAGAAACAGCAAGGGAAAAACAACAAATAACACACAAGGGAATCCCCATAAGGTTAACCGCTGATCTTTCAGAAGAAACTCTGCAAACCAGAAGGGACTGGCAGGACATACTTAAAGTGATGAAGGAGAAAAACCAGCAACCAAGATTACTCTACCCAGCAAGGATCTCATTCAGATTTGATGGAGAAATTAAAACCTTTACAGACAAGCAAAAGCTGAGAGAGTTCAGCACCACCAAACCAGCTTTACAACAAATGCTGAAGGAACTTCTCTAGGCAAGAAACACAAGATAATGAAGAGACCTACAGTAACAAATGCAAAACAATTTAGAAAATGGGAATAGGAACATACATATTGATAATTACTTTAAATGTAAATGGACTAAATGCTCCCACCAAAAGACACAGATTGGCTGATTTCATCTTCACAAGACCCATATATATGCTGTCTACAAGAGACCCACTTCAGACCTAGAGACACATACAGACTGAAAGTAAGGGGATGGAAATAGATATTCCATGCAAAGGGAAACCAAAAGAAAGCAGGAGTAGCAATTCTCATATCAGACAAAATAGACTTTAAAATAAAGACTATTAGAAGAGACAAAGAAGGACACTACATAATGATCACGGGATGGATTCCAGAAGAAGATAAAACAATTGTAAATATTTATGCACCCAACATAGGAGCACCTCAATACATAAGGCAAATACTAACGGCCATAAAAGGGGAAATCGACAGTAACACATTCATAGAAGGGGACTTTAACACCCCACTTTCACCAATGCAGAGATCATCCAAAATGAAAATAAATAAGGAAAGCCAAGCTTTAAATGATACATTAAACAAGATGGACTTAATTGATATTTATAGGACATTCCATCCAAAAACAACAAAATACACTTTTTTCTCAAGTGCTCATGGAACATTCTCCAGTATAGGTCATATATTGGGTCACAAATCAAGCCTTGGTAAATTTAAGAAAATTGAAATTGTATCAAGTATCTTTTCCAACCACAATGCTATGAGACTAGATATGAATTACTGGAGAAAATCTGTAAAAAATAGATACACATGGAGGCTAAACAATACACTACTTAATAACGAAGTGATCACTGAAGAAATCAAAGAGGAAATAAAAAATACCTAGAAACAAATGACAATGGAGACACGATGACCCAAAACCTATGGGATGCAGCAAAAGCTGTTCTAAGAAGGAAGTTTATAGCAATACAATCCTACCTTAAGAAACAGGAATCATCTCGAATAAGCAACATAGTCTTGCACCTAAAGCAACTAGAGAAAGAAGAACAAAAAAAACCCAAAGTTAGCAGAAGGAAAGAAATCATAAAAGTCAGATCAGAGATAAATGAGAAAGAAATGAAGGAAACGATAGCAAAGATCAATAAAACTAAAAGCTGGTTTTTGAGAAGATAAACAAAATTGATAAACAATTAGCCAGACTCATCAAGAAAAAAAGGGAGAAGACTCAAATCAATAGAATTATAAATGAAAAGATAGAAGGAAAAACTGACACTGCAGAAATACAAAAGATCATGAGAGATTACTACAAGCAACTCTATGCCAATAAAGTGGACAACCTGGAAGAAATGGACACATTCTTAGAAATGCACAACCTGCCAAGACTGAGCCAGGAAGAAATAGAAAATATGAACAGACAAATCACAAGCACTGAAATTGAAACTGTGATTAAATATCTTCCAACAAACAAAAGCCCAGGACCAGATGGCTTCACAGGCGAATTCTATCAAACATTTAGAGAAGAGCTATTACCTATCCCTCTCAAACTCTTCCAAAATATAGCAGAGGGAGGAACACTCCCAAACTCATTCTATGAGGCCACCATCACCTTGATACCAAAACCAGACAAGGATGTCACAAAGAAAGAAAACTACAGGCCAATATCACTGATGAACATAAATGCAAAAATCCTCAACAAAATACTAGCAAACAAAATCCAACAGCACATTAAAAGGATCATACACCATGATCAAGTGGGGTTTATTCCAGGAATGCAAGGATTCTTCAATATACCCAAAGCAATCAACGTGATACACCATATTAACAAATTGAAGGAGAAAAACCATATGATCGTCTCAATAGATGTAGAGAAAGCTTTTGACATAATTCAACACCCATTTATGATAAAAACCCTTCAGAAAGTAGGCATAGAGGGAACATTCCTCAACATAATAAAGGCCATATATGACAAACCCACAGCCAACATCATCCTTAATGGTGAAAAACTGAAAACATTTCCACTAAGATCAGGACCAAGACAAGTTTGCCCACTCTCACCACTCTTATTCAACATAGTTTTGGAAGTTTTAGACACAGCAATCAGAGAAGAAAAGGAAAGAAAGGAATCCAAATCAGAAAAGAAGTAAAGTTGTCACTCTTTGCAGATGACATGATACTATACATAGAGAATCCTAAAGATGCAACCAGAAATCTACTAGAGCTAATCAATGAATTTGTTAAAGTAACAGGATACAAAATTAATGCACAGAAATCTCTGGCATTCCTATACACAAATGATTAAAAATCTGAAAGTGAAATCAAGAAAACACTCCCATTTACCATTGCAACAAAAAGAATAAAATATCTAGGAATAAACCTACCTAAGGAGACAAAAGACCTGTATGCAGAAAATTATAAGACACTGATGAAAGAAATTAAAGATGATACAAATAGATGGAGAGATATACCATGTTCTTGGATTGGAAGAATCAACATTGTGAAAATGACTCTACTACCCAAAGCAATCTATAGATTCAATGCAATCCCTATCAAACTACGACTGGCATTTTTCACAGAACTAGAACAAAAAATTTCACAATTTGTATGGAAACACAAAAGACCCCGAATAGCCAAAGCAATCTTGAGAACAAAAGAAGGAACTGGAGGAATCAGGCTCCCTGACTTCAGACTATACTACAAAGCTACAGTTATCAAGACAGTATGGTACTGACACAAAAACAGAAAGATAGATCAATGGAACAGGATAGAAAGCCCAGAGATAAACCCAGACACATATGGTCACCTTATCTTTGATAAAGGAGGCAGTAATATACAGTGGAGAAAGGACAGCCTCTTCAATAAGTGGTGCTGGGAAAACTGGACAGGTACATGTAAAAGTATGAAATTAAATCACTCCCTAACACCATACACAAAAATAAGCTCAAAATGGATTAAAGACCTAAATGTAAGGCCAGAAACTATCAAACTCTTAGAGGAAAACATAGGCAGAACACTCTATGACATAAATCACAGCAAGATCCTTTTTGACTGACCTCCTAGAGAAATGGAAATAAAAACAAAAATAAACAAATGGGACCTAATGAAACTTCAAAGCTTTTGCACAGCAAAGGAAACCATAAACAAGACCGAAAGAGAAACCTCAGAATGGGAGAAAATATTTGCAAATGAAGCAGCTGACAAAGTCTCCAAAATTTACAAGCAGCTCATGCAGCTCAATAACAAAAAAACAAACAACCCAATCCAAAAATGGGCAGAAGACCTAAATACACATTTCTCCAAAGAAGATATACAGACTGCCAACAAACACATGAAAGAATGCTCAACATCATTAATCATTAGAGAAATGCAAATCAAAACTACAGTGAGATAGCATCTCACATTGTTCAGAATGGCCATCATTAAAAATTTACAAACAATAAATGCTGGAGAGGGTGTGGAGAAAAGGGAACACTCTTGCACTGTTGGTGGGAATGTGAATTGGTACAACCACTATGGAGAACAGTATGGAGGTGCCTTAAAAAACTACAAATAGAACTACCATATGACCCAGCACTCCCACTACTGGGCATATACCCTGAGAAAACCATAATTCAAAAAGAGTCATGTACCAAAATGTTCATTGCAGCTCTATTTACAGTAGCCTGGAGATGGAAACAACCTAAGTGTCCATCATTGGATGAATGGATAAAGAAGATGTGGCACATATATAGAATGGAATATTCCTCAGCCATAAAAAGAAACGAAAATGAGCTATTTGTAATGAGATGGGTAGACCTAGAGTCTGTCATACAGAGTGAAATAAGTCAGAAAGAGAAAGACAAATACCGTATGCTAACACATATATATGGAATTTGAGAAAAAAAAATGTCATGAAGAACCTAGGGGTAAGACAGGAATAAAGACACAGACCTACTAGAGAATGGACTTGAGGATATGGGGAGGGGGAAGGGCAAGCTGTGACAAAGCGAGAGAGAGGCATGGACATATATACACTACCAAACGTTAGGTAGATAGCTAGTGGGAAGCAGCCGCATAGAACAGGGAGATCAGCTCGGTGCTTTGTGACCGCCTGGAGGGGTGGCATAGGCAGGGTGGGAGGGAGGGAGATGCAAGAGGGAAGAGATATGGGAACATATGTATATGTATAACTGACTCACTTTGTTATAAAGCAGAAACTAACACACCATTGTAAAGCAATTATACTCCAATAAAGCTGTAAAAAAAAAAAAAAGGAAGATGTAACCGGGTGGATTTCTGGTGAGGGCTCTCTCCTTGGTTTGCAGATGGCTGCCTTCTTGCTGTGTCCTCACAAGGCAGAGAGAGGGAGCCATCTCTCTTGTGTCTCTTCTTATAAATGCACAAATCTCAGTGGATTCGGGCCCCACTTTACAACCTCATTTGATCTTAATTACTTCTTTACTCCAAATCCAGTCACATTGGGGGTTAGGGCATCAACATACAAATGTTGGGGGGATAGAATTCAGTCCATAGCATTCTCAAAGACCACTTGTGGGAAAGAGGAGATTTTCACAATGTTAAGTGTTCATTGAAGCCACAAAACTGTATATGGTATGATTTAGATATTGTCTAAAAAAAGAAATTAGAAGAAATATATGTGTCTAAAGGAAGACAAGAAGACTTTATAGCATGTTAAAAAATGGAAATAAAGTTGCTCTTAACTTTCTTTATACTTTCTATTAAAAAAAAGAGTAATTCTTTTCATCAGTTTGAGGGATATAAGTTTTAAGATGGACATCTTCAGAATCGGCAAAGCAAGGAACTGTTTTGTGAAGCACTGATGCCACATCCATCCCTGAAACAGGCATTGATAATTCAACCCAGCATTCTTCTCCAATGCTTAGAAAAATATTGGACTCTCCCCACATAGAGTGTTATCTACCACTGGCCCATGAGATGAAGCATGCTTACCCTTCTCTTGCCTTAAAGGCCAAGTAAATGATTATACCTTTATTGCAAGTTGTGGCATCCTTGGACTTGTGTAGGTGGATGACAGCCTCCAGCAGCCACACCTCCAGGATCTACTGCAACATTCATGTCAAGGCCATGTCCTCCCTAGGTTGTTCCCAGTCTAATGCCCAGCACAGAACTCTGTACAATGTAACTCTAACGCCTCCTGTTGGCCTGGTGAAAACTTTCTTAAAGATGGCACACAGTCAGAGCCTCTTCTTACTGTCCTTCCTTCTTTGACCCTTCAAAGGTTCAGCTCTGCATCCCCTTCTGAAGGCTCTCCCACCCTCAGAGAAGGTCTTCTCAGAAGACCCTGACTGAAGCATTTGTACACAAAAGGTGGTAGAGTTAAATAGGCAGGAGTTTATCCTTTTGGTGCCAATGTTGATAATTCCAGCACAGGATTTTTTAGGCTGGCAGTAGTGATCAAGATAAGAAAAATAACCTGCAAGGGGCAGATTCCTCTTCCAGGTTCCTTTCAGGTACTCGTATAGAATCCCAAAACACATTTTAGGGGTCCATATTTCTCTTCACTAGAGCCTGCAAAGAATGACTCTGAGATCACATAATGGATCTCTTGCCCTACCTGAATATGACTGAACACATGATCAATTTACCCAACAGTCTTGTCTCAATAATCACCTCTGATGCAGTTAACATCAGTTTGTTTAGCAGTTGCTCCACACATCTGGATACTGAAAACGATATACAAAGCTCAGAGTTTACATGAAAAACCTGGAATTGCTACATTAAGAAAATTGCCACCTCTAAAGAAAATTCAGGGGCAGTGTACTAATTCTAAGTTTTATGACCAAAAGGAAACGGAGTACATCAGATGGATTTCTGTAGGACTTCAAGGATACATGAAGATACAATTATTGGAACCTGGATGAGAAACTCTTTGGTGTTGTATGGGAATTAATTTGAAAACCTCCTCAGATTCTTCCATCTCTGTCACCTGTGACATGCAGCCTCACACTCAAAAGGAGAGCCCAGATGCTGCCCATCATCTCCAACATCCTTGGTCATGGCTTGTTCAAGATGAGGTCAAGCTTTGGCATGTTCTGTATCACACTATTCCAGGCAGGAGATGAGGCAGCTCCAGACTCAGTCCTGATCCTTGCAGGCCCAGAGAAAATGTGGCACTTCTCACCAAATTCAGATTCAAAAGAAGCTCGGTGATGGGAGGTGTGAAGTCTAGCTTCCCACTGTTCTGTTTCAGTTAGAAAAATATTTCAAAATGGGTTTAGCATAACTGCAGATCATGTAGAGAAAATGGAACCCAGTCTTCTATCACACAGCCATAAATTCAAGAATTTAAGGATTAGTAGTGATAGAAACAGAAATTTAACAACATATTCATCCCAAAAGGAATATCTTAATTTATAAGGCTTGGGGGGAAATCACTTTCACCATGTGTTAATTCCCAGGATGAGCTGATGGGCTTTGTATTTAGACGTACCAACAAACCATTAATCCCTGATAGAGACACAGATCTCACCAAAAAGAAACAAGAAGGCTAATCCCACCAACGGAGAACAAGGAAGCTGATCCAGTACTTTCTTCTGTCCAGAGTGGGGAAATCTAACACAGATATAAAAGAAAGCCATAATTTGGGTTCTAAGTATTTGGCTACCATAGCAAGGTGCTCAGGACAGTTAAAGCAACAATTGGGGCCTGGATTAGCTGAGGTGGCAGGTACATGAATAAAGGAGGAGGAGGCCAGGATCTCTCTCAACAGATCAGAAGCCCTCCAGCAGATCACCACAAAGAAGCACTTAGTTCAAAGAATTGTATTTTTGCATAATTTTCTATGTTCTTATACTTATTGAAGAGTAGAAGAGTGTTTGCTAACATCAGAAGTCTGAATTTGAAAGACTGCCTAGCTGAGGAGTGATGGCTGATGGAACTTACAAGTAGTTTGTTCCCTCCTGGCACCAGACTCAGCGGTAGCTAGATTTCTCAAATGGAAAGATGACAGAAATGTTATTTGGTTTACTAGAAAAAATGAATATTACAAAGCTGTGGTCAGAAAGTGACCAGTTCCAAACTCCTGAAAATTCAGCTTTATGCAGTATTGAAAATTTACCACCCATGGTGACAAGTATCAATTACAGGGAACGGGTCTGATGGATGACTGCCTCTGCTTCCCAGCTTCTGGGAATGTCTGGGAGCAGTTCTGCTTCTCTCTCAGGAAGATGTCAGCAGATCTGGCTCATGTCTGCCTCCTCTACAAAGCTATGTGTTTGTTTGCTCCCCTTCCTTTCAGTGAGTTCAACCCTGACCAACCTGGCATGCCTGACTCCCTCTTTATCCTGTTCCATTTATAGTCTCTGATGGATTAGAGCATTTATGTTCAGTATATATTGAACTTCCTGATGGCAGGGATTTCTTTTGAGTCCACTGAGTGTCACCAGGACTCAGTGGTATTTGACACATAGGCACCCAGTGATTGACTGAATCTTCATCTTATACAACAAGACTTAAAAATTAGGTCTAACTAGTCTTTGCCAGTTCCTTTCAGGATGCAGTATTTGATCTTCTATCTTGACCAAAGTCAAGGATTAGAATCTTCCATTTTGCTCTTCTTCATTAGGACAGTTCGTACCCCACAAGCTGAAAAAAACGTAATTTGAAGTGTGCCGGAGACCACCCATTTTCATACTGATTATGCAGTCAGGTACCAGGGAAATTACCACTGGGGTGGTCTGCGGACAGTGAGGCTTGGCCAGGACTCCACTGATTATGTGGTCTCAATATCTTCTTTCATTAATGATGTGGTCCAACATCTGCCAATTTCCACCTTCTTTAAACAGGAGTGCCATGATTATGCTGTGGATCTCCAGATATAAATGTTGTATTGGGACCTGTGCTTAACCATAAAATGTTTTGGAAAAAAATATCAGTATTGATGTCCCAGCTATGCAGGATTAGGCCCTTTGGGGAAGAAGTGGGAAATCATAACCAGGTACACTTGCCATAGTGTTAGAGGGTCTTTCATCCAGAGGATGATCATGCTCTCCTTAGTCCTGATTTCTAGGTCTGAAAAGGGGCTCACATCTGGAAACTTGGCAAGAGGTCATGCCCATTATGACTGCCCTGAGCCTCATCCATATTTGATTTCTTCTGGTTATATATGCTGAGCAATGTCTTTGGTAGTCTGTACATCATTCTGTCTTGCCCTTAGGGATGTCTTGTTCTATTTGCCATTTTCTAAACTCTTATGTCAGCCCTGTTGATCTTGCATCTCATAATAGTTGTCCATCCTTCCTTGTGATGGTTAAGCACTGCCACCTATTTTCTATTATTCTTGATAGTATCATCCTCACTGACTTTGAAGAGTCTAGATTTGTAATGTAATTTCTTACTATCAACCTAAACCTACAGAGAACAGCTACCACTGTGTTTCTCAATAACTCTAGTTCCTTCCCAACAGTATATTTTGTATTGCTTCAGTAATGAGTGTCCACTGGACCTATCTTGGGACAGTCATCTGGTGGGTTTTACTTTTGTTTTCTTTTCTTTTTTTTTTTTACTAATTTATTTATTTATTTTTGGCTGCGTTGGGTCTATGTTGCTGCACGTGGGCTTTCTCTAGTTGCGGCGAGCAGTGGCTACTCTTCGCTGCTGTACACAGGCTCTTACTGCGGTGGCTTCTCTTGTTGCAGAGCATGGCCTCTAGATGTGCGGGCTTCAGTAGTTGTGGCTCACAGGCTTAGTTGCTCCACAGCATGTGGGATCTTCCCAGACCAGGGCTTGAACCCGTGTCCCTTGCATTGGCAGGCAGAATCTTAACCACTGCACTACCAGGGAAGTCCCAATCTGGTGGGTTTTATATCCCTACATTCCAACATCCCCACTTCTGTTTTCTCATGCATTTTTTCACTTCAAAGTCTAGAACCTTAACTGGGAGCTGGGAGGCTTAACTGATGCTGGGAGGCTTCTCTGTTGATCCCTGTAATCAGACATTTACTTCAAGATCTGTAAACTCCCTCCTCCTATGATTGTAATGATAGCAAGTCCAAGAGGGGGTCTGAATTTATGATATACAATCTAATGTAAGGATCAGGGCCTTTCAAGCCAGTCTGGTTCTTTAAATGGATAGACTGAAGTGCAGATAATCATCTAAAAATCAAGGTATTTCATGAGATGAAACTGAACTGTGGCTTTCAGACATATTCTATTATGGAAATCAAGAATAGACTTAATTATCTGGTTTTTACAATCCCTACCATGACTATAGAAGCATGTTCTCTCAAATGTTGGATAGAAGAAAAAAAAAAACAAAACAAAACAGGTAAAGTGAAGGAGAAAGAGTCCAGGTTCCCTCTCAATAGATCAGAATGCTCCAATGTATCACCACGGAGAAGAGCAAAAGCACTTAATTCAAAAATGGATTTCATGTTTTCCTGCACGCTTAATAAAAAGTTGAAGTAGAAAAGCATTTGCTAAGCAGCCTAACAAGTCAGAATCTGAATGATTATCCAGTCAAGGAATAAACTGGCAGTGGATCAATTTAGTAGCTAATTCCCTCTGGGCACCAGCCTCAAGGTAGTTGGATTTTTTCAAATGGATGGATAACACACACATTCATTTTGCCTAGTATAGCAGATGACTAGAAAACTTAGGTCAGAAAGTGATGAATTTCAAATTCTTCAGGTATCAGCTGTTTATATTTTGCATAGAAAGTTGAACAACCATGGTGACAATTCTCAATAATGAACAAAAACAGATGGATAACAACTCCAACCTCTCATCTTCTGGGAATGTCTGGGAGTTGTTCTGCTTCCTGATCATGAAGACGCCAGCAGACCTGGCTCTTGTCTGCCTCTTCCTAATAACTACCTGCTTACTGATCCCTCTTACTTTTGGGTCAGAGTCCCTTCATTGAATTCAACCCTCAATGCCTGTTTTAAAACTTTTATTATTACACACTGGCATGCCTGACTCTCTTTATCTTACTCCATTTATAGTGTGAACACTCTAACTGATGAGAGAATTTACCTATGTTCAGTCTATATTACATCATGCTTGATGGCAGAGGTATTTCTCTCGCATTCACTGAGTATCTCACAAAAATTCATAGGACTTACAGTGATGAGTGAAACATAGTGGGCATCCATTGGTTGAAACCTTATCTAATACAATAGGACCTGAAAATTAGATCTAACTTATTCCTTCCAGGATGCAATATTTGTTTTTCTATCTTTGCCATTCAAGGGTAAGTTTGAGAATCTTTCATTTGGTCATTTCCATGATGATAGTTCTTTCCCACAGGCTGAGGAAATAGTATTAAGGTTCTACCAATGACTGAGCATTTTTGTTTCAATTACACATTCTGGTACCATGCCTACATTTTAGCTTCTTCACTTTTTTTTTTTTTTTGATCTCTTTCATTCACCTCATTGACTAGAACCTTAAATTATGCTTGAAGAAACTGTTAATAACTTTAATCAGGAATATCTCAAGATCTGTAAATTTCCCTACCCTGGGATTATCATGATACCAGATCAAGAGGTGGTCTGGGTTGATGTCATATGAATTTCTCTCGGGAACTCTTTCAGCCACCATGTCCAGATAATCACAATGATCAATCAACTGAATTATATACTGGAAAGTTTTGTCTCTCCAGGAATGTTCCAGAGAGGCAAGGATGCAATGTTAACCCTATTCTCTTTGAATAGGGATCATAAGTTCCTAGAGTAAGAAGTCAGATAACCATGGCCAGTTTTGGAGGATGAGCAGCAGTGGTTAAATAAAATTATGGCATGTTATGATTCTAGAATAAGGATTCTTCTAGTCTCTTTCATGTAAGCTACTTGGTAAGCACATGGTTTCATTCCTGTGGAGTAAAAATTTGGATTTCTGAAGAGACTCTCCCTGTATTATTATATTGTGCTCTCAATAAATGTTCTTGATTTATCCAGCCACTGGTTAAGAATAACCTCACCAGGCTTCCCTATGTTATGGTTTTCCATAGCTGAAGACATAGGAACACTTGACTGTACTGGTAGACTCAGCAAGAGAAGGTCCTGTAAGGAGGGTAATTATAACGTCCAGTTCCCACACCTCTAGGTTCCTTGAAGCATTCATACCAAGGCCACTCTCTCCCCAGGCTACTCACAGCCCATGATTAAGCATGACTCGTTACTACATCTGGGGCTTTCCTGCTCTTTGAAATACTATCTACATTTATACCATGGCCACATCTCCCAAGGGCTGCACCTAAGGACAACATGGCTGGAATACTAAGGTAGACCATTTCTTGGTTAACAGGGTAACTTTTGACAAATCAAGTGCTCCCAAACAGCATTTTCAAACCTTCCTTAAACTGTGTAGCTGTCTTGGATACCTCTATGCAATCTTTTCTTTCTTCACTGGCGTCTCACCTACAACAGACTTTTGGCTCTCCCTGCCTTCCCAGTCTTCTATCATATCTCCTTTCAGGCAAGCAGTTCCCTCCAGATCTTTGCACCTTTAATCCCATTTGGCATCTGTTACTTACAGGACCTGGTGTTATACAAACTGATGTAAATACTAAGGTTGAGAAAAATACTACCATTTCTTGCAGTATTTTCAGTTTGTTGTGGAAACATGTTTTACCATGCCTAGTTCTTACATGGTTTAAAACCAATACCAGATTTCTGTCCTAAATTACAGTTTTGTATACCTTCCTACCATTGTTTCAAGCCAATTTGGTCCTTTCAAAGGGTAAAAAAGTACAGATAAACATGTAAAAATTAGGATATTTTACAATATGAGATCGAACTCTGAACTGCATGCCCACAGTCATAGTGACCAGCACAACCTACAATGGAAATCATGAATGGTTTTAATTGTCCAGATACACAATTCCTACTCTGAGTACAGAAGTGACTTCTATCCAACAACTGAGAATACAATGGGACACTTGGGATCATTGTGAATCCCTAAACTCAACCTGTGATCTATTTGCAAAGGGACTTGAAGCAAATGATGTCCCTGTCACAATACCCTGTTCTGAATCAGGTTTACTTGCTGTTAATCCAAGATCAGTGATGGATACAGAATCTTCCAGACATTTTATATTTCATACACAGAATCTTCAAGATTGCCAGTTCTTCTTATTTTAAAGAGGACTGCAAGGTGAATTCAAGGCAAGGGCACAATTATCAATCTCATCCCTTGGAATGTAACACAGTATTTCCCACCTTCTAAATCCTCAGTAATACCTGTGGTTTTAAGTTTGGTTGATTCTGTTAGTTTCAAATAGCCAAAAGCAACTGATAGGGGCCCAGTGATTTGAATTCATTCTAGGACTGGTGAGCACCTTTAGAAAACTCTGAAAATATAAAGTCTTGTGTTAGAGATACTCACTAATAAATGATTGAGGAGAGATGTGACATGTGACATGTGAAACAAGAAGATGCTGTTTGTGATCTGGTCTTCTAGGGAACATTTCTTAGCATAGTTTTATAGTTTTCAGAGTCTAAAGCACCTCAGCTGAGGCTCCAGGCAACCTCAGGGTATGGACTCTGAAGCTCAGAGAAGGGGAGAGCAAAGGTAAAGGTGCACTGTGTCAGGACCTCACCATGTACCTTTATATTGAGGTTCATCCCTTCACACTACCTACTTTAACTGCTTTAAACCACCTGCCCCCGTATCCTTGTTTCAGGCTCTGCTCCTGTGGAAGAACTCATATTAAGGTAACCACAGTTTGGAATACTAAGTATGACCATTTGTCTTTGAGGAATGGGATTATAGACAGGCCAGTAGTATTCTATTCTGTCTAGTAACAATAGGAAGAGGTTACATTCTTCCATGTGAATTTTCTGGCCATAGGGGCAAAAGTCAGCCAGGTTGATTCCTGAAACATTCCATCCATTGCCATCAGTAACCCAGGTCAAGCTTTAAAAATCAGCTCTCAGGCATTGGACCCATCCTGGATGAGCCATGGGATAGGACACTATAGACTAGAGATCAGTTGGTATACACGACCCACCAGAAATGATGCAAAGCCAAGAGTCTTTCTACATATCGTATATGTATATACTGTGTTAATCCAGTTTGGAATAACCTTCCAGTTTTTCTAAATTGCCAACTAGTTTATAAAGGTCACCAGAAGTGTGATGTTACCACTTTTGCTTACTTTATTTTCAGACTTCACCTCCAGACAGAATATTTACCATGCCCTAGCAGTGATGCCATGAGGGCTTCAGTGGAAGAAACTGCATCCACTGTATAGTGGACACTGATCCAGTGCAGGATCCTTCCACAAAGGGCTTGCTGCTTCTGGGTGTGGTACAGGCAGCTCTTATAAACCCCTTTATGGATTGTCTCAGCTGCAGAGGGCCACCTCATGCCTAAGGTCATGTATCTTCCCAGATTGACCTGCATCCAGTGACCAACCTACCTGGCAAGATAAAGGTATGGCCATGTAAATTCATTCAGAACAAATCAAAAAGTCATTCTAGCTCTAGAGCTTCCCTTGTGAATGGCTGAGGCTGTTTTGGGATCTATGCCTCTAGAATGGTGTAGAAGGAAGCAGGAAAGGGCAGAGGGAGAACTTGTGGTACAATGTTACCCAAAAGACATCTTGCATATCAGTATTCATCTCTGATCTGCAACCTAGGGGGAACCCAAGTTGCAACAGTACTAGGAAGAGTGAACAAGAGAGCAGCAATTAGATGGGATTTTAGGCTTACACTTGCCAACTGGCTTACAATGAGAATCACACCACTGATGGTAGGTAGAAAACAAGGTCCCTTGCACAGGATGGTGGTCTAGTTGTTCACTCTCCCAATTTGCCAGTGAAAGTATGTCAGGAGAAGAGAGTACATTAACTGGTACTACACATGAGCCAAGCAATCTTGCATGGAATCCTAACTAGATCTCTCAGTCACTACCCAAATTTCTGACAGCTCCTTTAAGGTTTCTATATCTGTAGCATACCACTACTCTGGTCCCATTAAGGTTCAATGGTCTCCCCTGGGATCCTGCACTTCCAGTCCATCTAGGATGTACTGAAGCCTGCCATAACCTCAGCCCTCCAACAGCCTGGTTTTGAATGGGGCTAGTACATGTTCCTTCATTCAGATTACAACCTTTCCAATAATATTGAGAACAATGGGTGATGGAACTTGAGCTCAGACCAACCTAGCCTTAGTCCAGACCTTCCTTTCCTTAAGGCCACCTTTGATACTTCTATTTCTCAGAGAGTTGAAGCCTCAGTCTTCAAAGAAAGGGGGTTAGGTCACCAAATAGGATGATCTGTTTGTCCCTTCTTTTAGTAGAGTAGAATGTGGTCAACGTTTTAAAGCTTCAAGTGCATTGTATTACACAGCTTTTAAAGTTATTGTTTAGAAGTACTAACAATTCTAGTTTCCAATGAAATATTACAAATTGGCCAAGGCTAAAATGACCTTGGGATGGAACTAGGGATGGAGAAATCCATTCAGGGATATTTCTCACATCAGCATATCACCAGGATCTACGGTGGTTTGCTGATACACGGTACGTACCCACTGATTGAATCCTCATCTTGTGCATCAGGATCTGGCAATTAGGAAAAATACTGCATTTAAAGAATAAAGGCCCACAGTGGGCTGAAAATACTTAAAGGATATATCCCCTCCAAATTATGAAAATTGTTCAAAGGAATTAGTGACCAATCTATGGTCTGTTGTCACCACTTGTGATTCTAAACTAGTAAGTACATCCTTCAAAAATCAGAATCATGGTTCAACCCCTATCTCAAATTTTTTTTTTACAAAACTTCACAAATATTGATTGCAAAACACATCTTCTCTCTGGCCATGACTGGTAAAGAGCCTATAGTAGTTTTTAATGAATTAAGTGATGTTCAGGTAAGAAAGAAAAGTTAGGTCAAATATAGAATTGAGAACTTAGAAGATGGAAATTGGGCTACGTCTATGGCATGCTCAGAATCTGTCCATTCAACTCTTGCTGCTTACAGCTTATGAGTAGATTGGCTGATAATACCATTTCAGTGTAAGAGATCACCAGTGTATGGTCTCAAGGAGTCTGAAATCTCAATCTATCCTTCAACTAGCTATACGTTAGAGTCACTTCATTATTTGTAGCTAAACATATCCTCATATTCTGTTATCCATATATTACTTTTTAAATGTGAATTTATATGTATATTAAGTATCCCTGACCCCTTGTACCAAAATCAAGGGGTTGATACCATGTCTTTTTCAATCATCCCTAGTATCTATGTTTTGGACTGGAATAAATTTCTTGCCTCTTGTGGCTGTAATTACTTGGGTTCACATAGCAAGCTGTTCCCAGGGAAGCTCTAACAAGCCCACTTAGCAACACTTATCTCATGGTATGTGTTTTGGTGACCATATTCCTTTTATCACTGCACACACTAGATCACTTGTGCTAGCTATTCACAATACTACAGGGCTCATTTTTTCCAAATGAGTAGCAGCCTTGTGGTATAACTGAAGTCTGACTACTGTAATGCCTTAACACTGATTTTCCCTAGATACTATCACACTGGGGATGGATGTAGGTATTTTCCAACTGTGCCATTGGCTGGTATCAAGAGTAATCTTTCCCTAAGCAGCTCAAGGAACATGGATTAACTTGGTCAATCTTCCCTATGGATGAGACACTGGCTGTGATAGACACCAAGACGCACCACCTAGATCCCCTCCCTTGGAGGGCTTACTGCCCAGCTGCAGAGAAGGTACTCAGTAGACAGCCTTCAGCCATCAACTCCTCCAGGGTGAAACGCTGCAACAGGGAGCTATGCCACTTAACGTTAAACCCTTTAGGTGCGCAGCCCATGTCCAGTGACCAAGCAGAAGAATTTATATAAAAGTTTTTCCCTCATTGGGCTGAAAGGGTCAATTCCAGGAGGTAATTCTCAATTCAGAGATCCCTCTCCCTGCCAACTGGGAATTTGGAGCTAAACTCTACGTTCAATTTTGACAGCCCCATGTTCTAGTCTAGACCTGTGCAAAGAAATCCTGTCTGGCCACTTTACTCAATTTACCATATGCAGTAGTTCTTGGCAAGTCAGTAACATTGTCATGTAGTGTCTCCCACTCTAGCTTATGTGGCAGCCATAGAGGTACCCTCCTCAGATCTCCCCTCCAGAAAAACTGACTTCCAGGTGCAGCTCCTCCAGGATCCAATAGTGTTCAAGATGAGGCCATGTTCTTCCCAAAAGCTCCTACCCAGTAATTGGGCCCTGTGGGAGAAGTAGGGCCTGGTCATTTCCATTCAGAGAAGATTCTTCTAGAGGCAGTCCTTATGCTGGAGCTCCCTGTTGGGCTGCCTGAAGCTTTCTAAGTTGGACTGCAGTTCTGAAGTCCTCCCTATTTGAGTCCTCCTCCCCACTTCTTTTCACAAGTGTTAGACCTATAAAACAGTGTAAACTGTGTAAAGGTTCTCTCTACCTGATCCTGTCCCTCCCTCTGTCTTTTAGTTGTTAACCTCAATAAAACCTTTGAACTTCTAAATTCCTTCTTGGGTCTGAAACAGCTTCATAATTTATTCTGATCTGGTGAAAGAAATTTCAGATTGTTTCCAGTGCTCCCATGAAGGCCCTGGAGTGAGGATACTCCCACTGAACTACTGGATCCTCGTCAGGAACTGGAAGATTTTAACCCAACCCGTGTCTTCTTGGTTATGAGAGAAAATAAAACCCAATGACTCATGTGGCAATGCCAGATGTTAGCCGATGTAAGGAACAGGCAGTTCGAGGTGGGTCCCAAGGAATCTTTAATAGGAGACAGGATAAAGTAGCCTCTCTGAGAACTACCAAAGTCAAGAGAATTCCCTCTTACAGAAGAGTGCTCTTTTCCAAATCTGTGCAGAACTCATCGCTGTCTGACAGGACTTATTTCAGTTATATACAAGTTGAAAGTATCTTATGTATTCAAGACTATTAGGGATACTTCAGTTATCCCTTAACAGGTCAAGATCTCATGGAACTACAGGATCAGTGTGAGCTCTTATTTGCTCCTTGGCAATATTTAAGTCTAGCAAGCTCAGTTCTTCCATCCAATGGTCTGTATAGTCCTAAAATAAGACACAACCACCTCTATTCCGAAGAGAGAGGACCTGGGTCACTAGTAGCTACTGATGCCCTGTGCTGAGGGATAAGGGGGACAAGAGACCTAAGTGTTCACATAATTGTTCAAAACTAAGGATTATTTCCTAATATAACTTGAAACACCAACATTTTTAGTTTTAACAGTTACCTCAGAATTCAAGATGTGGTTTATCTATAACTGATACCAAATTTTTATTTATTAAAGGAACAGGTGCCAGAGATCTCTATGAATAAATGGATTTTTGTTCCTCTACTGCTGCCCTCCACCCAAAGACAGCCACCAACTTGGATTTCAGAGAGTCAAGATTCCCACTCCAACCCCATTAGTACATGTGGCTCAACTTTATGGCTAATATAACCTATATGAAGGAGTATATACCAACTCAGGCTGATGTTGCAGCACTGATGCAATCCATAGCCCACCAGATGCCAACACATACCATGAAATGCAGGGCGATGATATGTTTATTTTTATAGTGGGAACACTGTTAAGTGTAGGCTTTATTAAACATGTAAGGACATCATGGAAAGTAGAGCCATAAATGAGAGATGATGCCAAGATTGACTTATTTGTACCTGAAGAGAATAGTGAACATAAATAAGCTGAAAGACCCTCACAGTATCAAAGAAAGGAAGCCAAGTCTTCCCTTTTGCTGGATATGAAACTTTGGGATAAAAAATAAAGATTAGAGGAGCACATCAAAAATGTTCAAGCAAGTGGTTTAAGAGATTCTTTCAAACTAGTCCCAGTAGGATATGACAAACTGAAGATACAGTATATGGCAGCTGAAGCTGGAAAGACAGGTTGCAAGAATGAATAAGCTTTTCAGAGTTATTTGCAACCTATTGATATGGCTACTTTTAGGAGGGTCTAAACTTATGCTTGAAAATTGCACTTGAGTTGCTAAGACTGTATCAGAAAGCTATTATGTGCCTATGCTGGATATATTCTTCTTGCCACTCTGTAACCTGCTTTCTGTTCCCTGTTAGGAGGCTAGCCTCTAACATTTTTCCTACAGGACTGCTCAGTTATCTGATTTGGGTCAGGGGGGAGTCTTAGCAAGATGTCAACAGGGAAAAGGGGAATATCAGGGCAATTATTCCTTTGACACCCCCTGGTGAACAGAAGTTTCATCCATCAACAAAAGGTTCCTATTTCTCACAAGGTAGCCAACTCCTCCCTCTAGAATCTAGTATACACACCTCCTTTTTCCTGTAAGCCTGTGGTGATACATCTTTGGTTGTTAAGTCTTTGATTACTACTAGCTCTGGTTTATTGCATTCTCCTCTGCAAGCTCATCCCTTTGTCAATAAGAGCTTCACTGAATTGTCCCAATTTGACTATGCTATTTGCTTTTTCTTGTAGTCCCTGACTAATACAGTGCCAGGCTGAGCTAATGTTCTCAGCCCTCATGTGGTGTGGTTACTGCTTATTCAAGGTCAAGTAACAACCTCTAAGCCTTTAGTTTCTTTTCTATACAATTGTGGTAACAGTCATTGAAGCATTGTTCAAATCTCCATACTTTTTCCCATGGTTCTCTTGGTTCATTCATTCTGTGTTAATGGAATTATCAGCAGTGATTACAGAGCAGTATCATTGGGGAACAGGGTTGGACTATTTACTGGGTAAAAGAGAGATTTTCAAAAGTTGAGAATTGAGTGGATAAGAATCAGACAATTTGGATTCTGTATAGAGAAGGAATATTTAAACTTTCATAAATTATCACTTGTTTTGAAAGTCACTAGTAAACATTTAATGTTGTTTTATTTGCATAATCAATACTATTAAGATAAATAGTATCAGCTTCTAATATATTCCTTTTCAGGTGAAAAGCCTATGTATATGTTTAGAACCATCATTTAATATTATGCAAAACAGAACAGTCCAAGGGATGTTCAGCCTGTTTCAGCTTGCTCAAAGATTCTTCCCATGTAGATCTTCCTTACAGGCTGGTGTCTCTATTTTCCTACCCATGAAAATGTTAAATGTGTAGTTTTTTTTAAGGTGTAGTTCTTGAGTATGGAAAAGACTGAAGCATAGAATTGAGTTCTCAAATCTGATTTATCACAGGTGCCTGAACCCTTGGCTAGGTTATTTCACTAGACCTGTGTATCAAGAACACTATACAATTTAAGAACAAGGAATTCAACTCAGATCCACACAGGAGAAGGATCCAGAGTATACACAAGGTCTGGCAGTTGTAAAGGCAACACCTCCAAATCTCTATCATTGGAAAACAGTCATGAAGACTTGGAGTAACAAGAAAGGGCAGATTTGCAAAGTTTGAAATCTCAAGAACCATCATCCTTATTGTCCAAGCTAAAGATCAGAGAAAAGCAACTCAGAAGCCAATCCCAGAGCCCTCAAAGAGGACAGTTGAAGAATGTCTTCAAAGTGATCACAATAGCAGTTCTTCCTGAGGTTCAGAGGGCCTCATTATGGTTCAGCTTGGTCCTCCACCAGGTCTGATGCTTTCTCTTTACAGAGGATACAACACTAGAGCCAGTCATCAAATAATTCAAGGGTTTACTACTGGCTTATGTATACAGTGGGAGGGGAGTCATGCAGAGAGGTGGCACCACCAGCAAGATGGCTCTCTGAAGATAGTGGGTAGGAAGACCCTAGTCCTGGGACAGAATATGTTTCATCTTAAAACTGGCAGGATTTTTGAAAAATGCCAGAGGCTGACTAAGTTCTGACAACCTGTCCTACTTGGGAGGGTGAGAAAGGAAAATGATCAGAGGGCAGGGTGAGTTACCCTGGTGTGAAGTTTAGCCAAAATGTGGTTTTACTGTGAGTGACTTACTGCTTCTAATTCTTTCTGCAGCATCATGCATCTTCATAGTAGAAGAGTTTCCATGGTGATGAAGCAGAAGCAGTTTAAAGAGTTAAAAGAGAAACAGGAGACAACTTACCACTTACAAGTTCAGGACCCTGGTAAGAGTGACTCACCTAGGAAAGGCCCAAAACAAGCAAGATGGAAGTCCTCAAGAGCAGAAGGTAGAGGACTTCCCAGGTATAAGGGCCAGGGCTCAGCATGGCTGCCATCACACCATCTAAGTGGGAGTGGTAGTGGTGGTGGAGACCAAGAGATAATTACCAGAATGAGCTGGTCTACTCGCCAATTCCCCATGAGCCAAGGACCCTGGAATGCAAGCCTCTTGCCAAGGATGCCTTCAGAACATGAAGATATCATTGTACTCATAGGAACTCCTTTTTCAGAGATATAAAGCTTAGTCTGGTCATGCTGGCCACATAGCTGAGACTCCAGTTGTTGCAAAAAAATATTAGAGAATGTCACTTCTGACATTCACCGGAATGAAAGCTATTCTGTAATGATTAAATTTTAATCTGGGAAGTTTTCCAGTCAAAGATAAAAGAATCATATGGCAAAACTATTAGGCTTCCAAGAGCTACAGGAAGCCATGGTAGGAGATATTCCATCTACTATGGGAGGGATTCATTTATACTTTGTTTTCTCGTCACTTAAGTAGCAATTTCCCTACACTTATTTCTTCAAAATCCCAATTTATCCACACATTTTCATTCAACAGCCAAAGTCTTCAGAGACTAGATGAGTTGGGTGGAGGGTACATGAGCTTTCAAAAGTGAAGGAGAGGCCAGTTCACCTCAGACCAGAAGCTTCAAAGACCCTCCACAGCACTATTGAGGTCTACATGTTATTTGTATGCTTTTTCTGTTTTGTATTTTAACAAACAAGAGAAGTAGTGTTGTTGATAGTGTGGCTTGGGAAGTTTGTCTACAGGTTTGTCTAAACTCACCTAGCCAGTAGAAGTGTCAATTACCCATGGAAACTTCTAATAGCATTTTCCTCCAGGCACCAACCTCAAGGTAGCTGGGTTTCTTGAATGGAGGGTGTCAGCCACACATTTGGTTTTGACTAGTAAAGCAAATGAGTAGAGGACTTGGAGTCAGAAAGAGGCTTATTCTACATTCACATGTTAGAGTAGCTGGACTGTTTTTGGATTTAGATTCAAACTGGTATTGTGAACATGGGCTGCTGTTATCCTAACCCAGACATCAGAAGTTGGAAATATCTAAAATGAGTCAAAAGGCCTCAGAAATATTAAGTCTAGTTTGAGGCATAAACCCTGCTTAGAACTACAGAGAAGATAAAATAGTGTTTAATATTTTGGAGAACAGAAAGCCAGGTACTCCTGGTAGCCACCACCACAGGTTGGGAGAACACTAGTGTTCTAGGCCTGGAGGGGGTAGAAGCTAGGAAGCAGTGATTTTAGGAACAACCAACAAGGACATATGTACAACTTTCACATTAGTGAGCACCAACAAGGGAAAGATTTGAGACTGGGAAATGGAGACCCTAGATAGTGGAAGCCTTCTGGGATTGAAGACTATGGGACTGCCCAAGGCTCTTCTGGAAGAGCAGATGGTACAGGGAGTTACACGATGATGTTCATAGCTATTAAGAGAACTCCAAAAATAGTAAAGAGGAAGCATTTCATGAGAATAGCTGAAGCTTGGGCATGTTACTCCCTCCAAGAACTCCCAGGGTGAACATTCTAGTACAACTCCACTTAATATCTATACAAGAACCAATGATTAGGGCCTTCTGGATGTAGCTTTGCCACATTGTCCTTGAGCTCCAAGGAAAAAATAGAACGTTTGGGAATCTCTCCAGAGTTTTGGACTAGAATTAGGATGTCCCCAAAATGGTTTCCTAATAACCTATCTTAGACCACTCACAGTGCATCAAGTGAGCCCAAGAGGAAATGCAGAAGCCTAACATCTAGCCCTGAGCAACTCTTCTACTCATGGCCCACAGGGCTCTATCTCCTGCTTGTTAGCTGAGCCTGATAAATTGCCACTTTACGGCCAGTGTTAGACCACTCACCTATGGGACAGCTACTAAGTTCACCCTCTTAAGAGTCTGCACAACCTTTATAGATTGCCCTCAGTTTTAATCACATCACCACCACTCAGATTCCAGGATAGCACATGGTTTTATTCCAGGGTCAGGATTTTGTACTTGCACATGAGTCTGTTCAGGCACTTATAAAGTATCTCCTATCTCCCAAGACATGGCCACCCCATGCCAGGCTTTCAGCTACCTGCCACAGAAAGAGTTCCCAAACCTGTCATCCTAACACCAACCAGGAAAGCTTGTTATAGGTCCAAACTCCAGGTGTCCATGTCTTTACCTACAGGAAACAGCCCTCTGTGACATTTACTCTTAGCATGTAACATCCTGGAAATTTTCTTCTCCCTGCTAGCAAGACATTTAGGATTGTTCTATCCTCTGAGGTAGTGGTAGTTGTTGGTGTCTTTTTACCACTGATCTACCTTCTTTTAGGTAGCCACTGATCATGTAACTGATTTATATCTGTGCCCAGTAAATTTTTTGAGTGCATAAACAGGAAGCACTAGTCTTTTCAACTGAGATTCTCAAAATATGAGAATGTCTCAATTTTCTACTTAGGAAAGTTTGGATTAGGAGACTTTGTCAATCACTAATTTTACGGTCAAAATGATTGACTGCTAGACCTATGTTTTTCAGGCTGAAGCTACACTCTTCCTTCTGAAAGGGGTTGAGAAGGAGAAATAATTATTGCTGGGTAGGACTCTGAAAACTTACAACAGAAGAGGAGGTGGTTACCCAAAGGATGCAGATATCCCAGCAAGATGAAGGTATGAGCCCCACAAGGTATCTCCTGTCATAGATGCAGGCTTTGTCTGTGCTGCTGGTTTCAATCATAATTAGGGCTTCTACCAGTATACACCTCAGATGAGCTTTGACAGAGGGTTACAAATGCCTTTTCTCCATTTACTTTCTCCTGGTTTTCTTAAGAAAAAGTCCAGAATTAGGCTTTATAGTGAAGAGACATGGAATCTCAAAGCTGGTTGAACTAATTGGATAGGAATGAACTATCTCAGGGTGTCCAACACAGAAGTCTATGTATCCAATTGGCACAGTCAATAAGGTATGTTGGCAAGATAAGATGTACTCAAGGTTCAAAGGACACTCATGAATCTCATTTAGCACATGCATGAGACAATCTTTAAGACTGAATCCTAATCCTATGAAGGTACAAAATAAATGCAACTACAGCATTTAGAGCGATATGCAAGACAATCATGGAGTTTCCAGTGGGATGGAAACATTTATGTATATCCACCTGCTCAAGTTTAGGATCCATTAACTCAGTACATTAGTCTCACACCATGGACATAAATGACACTAAAATTTTAGTAGGAAGAACTGAAGTGTTATATCTTATGGCCCAATCTTAGATGCCTTGATCAAAGGTTAAAAATGCTGATCTGTCTTGCAAGGCAGCAGGTTACATATCATCAAAAGCCTGCAAAACCCAACTTGCAAACTATTGTCAGGAACCAATGAAGGAAATGATTTCACACACATCATAGTAACTACTGTTTGTAGCTCTTTAAGGGATGCTCTTCAGTCTAGCATGATGTGTATAATTGGTTAGTTTGATAAGGCTACCAATATTCCTCAGACTGAACCATTAATGACATTCTTATTCCATAGGGATGAGTCATATGCTGCTGAGCACTTCTGCCCCCAAATGAAATTCTCAGACTAAAAAACTAGAATTTCATTACATGAGAACAATGGTCACTTCCATTTTTCAAGAAATATAACTATGTACGGCATTTACAAGCTCAGTGTAAAGCCATGTTCTGAAAGGGTCTGCCAAAAGTCTTGCTTAGACATTCTTGCATTTCTAACTCTGTCCAAACCTAGCTTTCAGTATAGGATTAACATGACCATCTTTTTTCATATATTGTCTGGGCTGTTCTCTGACATTAAATATCAGAGATATAAAATATCTCTGATATTCCAACACCAACTGGGTGTCCAACAACTCAATTGACACCTTTTACTTGGAGTTATTGTCAGATAAAAGTTAAAGGACCCTGTCCCAGAAGACTGCCCCCATTTCAGGCACCAGTCACAGGTTGAAGTGCAACCCATACTTCTGTCCAACTTGGCTATAAATTGTTTTCCTATTCTCCCCTCCCTCAGGTTCAATAATTTGCTAGATTAGTTCATGGAACTCAATACTTAATGCTTCCCAGTTTATTATAAAGGATATAAGTCAGGAATGGTTAAACTGAAGAGATGCACTGGGTAAGGTTTAGGGCAGAGGGAGTGGCACAGAGTTCCCATGCCCTGTCTGGGCATGCAAACCTCCAAGCATTTCCACGTGTTCACCAATGCAGAAGTTCATCAGATCTCATTATTCAAGAGTTATAGAACTTAATCTCCAGCCCCCACTTCCCTTTTCTGAAAGTCACTAGGTAGAGATGAAAGATCCAACCCTTTAATTACTTCTTTCTGGTGACCAGTCCCCTCCTAAGGTTGTTTAGGGGGACTATTCTAAGTCACCTCATTAGCATGAACTCAGCTGTGATCAAGAAGGGTTGGTAGGAATAACCGAAGACACTCCTATCGCTCAGGAGATTCCAAGAGTTTTAGATTTGTGCCAGGAACTGGGTACAGAGACATAAAAGTATTTGACCATGCATAGTCTAAGTGGTTTCTTTCATTTAAATACCATATACCATGAGATAAAGTCAAACATTTTTGTATGTTTCTCTTACTAAAACCAGGTATGTTTTCCTTCTACTCAAAACCTAATGCTGGCTGTTAAACAGAATTTATACATTGCATTTTAACCATAAAATGCAGAGAAAACCCTAAACAAACATGATGATGTACATACACCCATCAATAAAGGAAAAAGGTTTAAAGGGCTCTAATACTGAAGATGGATGAAGGTGTCTTTAAGAAAAGGGAATACTGAGTGTTGCAGTGACATTAATTTGTTGCACACTCTATCATTCCAGAATGTGTTATTAAGGCCTGTAATAAAAAAAAAAAAAAAAAAAACCTACCTCAGTGTTTAGATGGCACTTTTCCCAAGAAAGGGCAGGATCCTGGAGGATCAAGCGCTCAAGGAAAGGGCTACATGGATCCCTAGTTGAGGAAGGAAAACTTTGAAGGGCTCCTCTAGGCTCCGAGACAGCTGAGCTGGCTTTAGGGACAGCTAAGTGGAGATCCTCATCGACTTCCAGAGCACAGACAAATGTTAGGCAGCTTTAGAGCCACAGTTAGAAATAAAGGCTCTTAAACTCTTGTTTTTGAAGTGATGGAAGTAGAAAGAAGGCACTAGGAAGAGAAGCGATTTTATGAACACACAAAAGGACAAAATAGAAGCACCTACATGTGCTCAACAGCCTGAACCTTTGTAAGAGAAAGAAATGAACAATTCTTATCAAGACTGTATACCAAACATTAAATTGTCACTATAGATAGAGATCAGATCTGTATTGAAATACAAACTTTTCTCCAACATGGATGGTGTGGAGTTATACCTACAAGAGGTCAAAAACAGAAGGCCTAGAATTCCTAGTCGTTTATGTATCAGCAACTATCTGGAAAACTTGTTCCTGGTTTCACCTAAGGAATGAATTCCTAGCCCTCAGGCAAAGTCTATTGGTTGTCATGGCCCCTCCCTCATTTTCATGCCCAAGAATTGGCTCCTTCTGTTCAAAATTCACAAGACAAAAAACTAAGTGACAGGGCAATTTACATGAAAATTCAAGAAATTTAAGTAGTAATACTTCTGCTGAGAAAAGTTGTCTTTCTGGGAGGTGCTCTATTTTGAGGAATAAACTCTAAGCTTTAGGATAAAGTAAAAGGTTTTAGTTATAGCTGCATCGTTAACATTTTCTTATAAGAGCTTTGAATAGAAAAAGGGAACAGGATCAATGGCATCTATACAGCGATGTAAGCTGAAGTGCAGAGTAAAAGAGAAAAAGTGATGGCAGGAATAAAAAAGCTTATAAAAAGGAAATCTTTAATCCCATCAAAGATATAGGTATAAGCAGGAACAGGAAGCAGGATGGACTATGGGCCCACATGTCTTTAGCCAAAGCCTTAGTTTCGAACCAAGCCCACAGGGAACAGTGTTTGGACTACAGTCTCTAGGCCAATATGCTGAGTCTTTCTATAGTCACATGCAGTGATTAGATAAAATGTTGCCGCCCTCAACCTCCAAAGGTACTGAGAGGTGCCCAAAGCCAATGTATGTGGTTTGCAGGTATACCTGCCGCTTTCTCATTACCTGAGCTCAAACTGACCTAGAGTGAAGGAACACAAATGCCAGAACTCAGGGTTTTCAGGCAGTGAAGTTATCTGCCCTTAAGACCTTCACAAGGTCCACTAAGACATAGCTTTCCTGGATAGGGACTTTGGTTTCACTTACTGACACTGCCTGAACTCCACATACTCCTGCCTCTCAGCAACAGGGAACTCAGCAACTAACTGGTGTCTGTCTCACTCCTTGTTTTACCTGATTTTCTGTGATTCAGAATCAGCAATTAGGATCCATCTTTGATTCTTCAAACTGAAACACCACTGGCAGCAGAAGTTGCTAAGTCACATGCACCTATATCGGTATCTGGTCGAAGGTAAACTTTTGAAACCAATCACGTAGAGTATTTCCCACATCAAGGGCCTCCTCTTGCTAGAAGCTACCCACATACCACAGACTACTGCCCAAAGCTGCCTGGATGCCTAGGAGACAGAGCACCCCCAGGAGACAGCCGTGTCTTCCTAAACGTGGGCCTGCAACCTAGTTAGAGTGGACCTGGGCATCCCTGTGCTGTGAGATCTACCAATTACCTCCTCCACAAATTCCTGGGATCCTGTTGACTCCAATTAGAATCATACAATTTCTCACATAAATTATAAATCCAAGTTGGGACTCTTAAATATTCTTTTCACACTTCCATCTGCCCCAGGTTACTAAGGTTTATGAGGATGGGGAATGGAATTTGTTAGAAAGGATCACGTAAGTGATAAGGCCTCAATGGTTCTGGCAGTGTGAGAGTTGGAAACCTGTATCCAGACACTTCAGCTACTTCAGTCTAGTTTGAGATTAACTATGAATAAGGTCAGGACTATTGGCAAGACATTTTCTAGTAATAACTGGGGAACAAGTGTTCACAAAAACACTCTTTAGGAAAATGGGATGAAGGAGAAGAGCAGTTCTACACAGGGTGATTCAGTGGCTCCCGGAGATCAAAGGACAAGAACAAGGACTGGGGAACAGAAGTGAAGTTCAAAGACCACACATGATCCAAACAGCTCACTCTATACTAGTGACCCCAAGAGCAGGAAGATAAAGAAGGGATGCAATTTCTGGTACAAGAACATCTGGGGATAAATGATTTTGACCTATTCAAATGCAGACCCTAGGGATTTTGACTGGAGCCACTGTAGGAAGACAGGTGCTAGAAGCTTTTGTCTGAAACAGGGAAACAGTAAACTGAAAGATGAAGAGGCTTGAGGAGAGTTACAAGAAAATTAGTATCAATCCAGGAAGGATTGATAAAACACTTCTGGAATAAAAGGATCTTTACAATGAAGTATTGACTTTTCAGCATCTGATATCCAAAAATAGCAGCTGGAAGACAACAGAATCAATTCCGAGTAGTTAAACTGGTAGCTGTGAGTTATCTGATTTGCTAGGGGCCGGGCTCAGAACAAGATAAGCTCTGCAGCTCATCCAGGTCGTGGGATACCCTTCCCTGCTCCTAATGCTCTGCAGATCCACTGGGGTTTGAGGTTTCTGTTGGAAAGAGGATGCTAATGGAGCCTCTGGCAAGCCCCCAGATGCATGTCCTAATCGTGTATACCAGTGTGCTCCATTTGAAAAGCCACTTCAGGATTGTTCCTGGGCCCCTGCAGACTCTGATACACCAACTAACTATGCAACATGTGTGGCCCGTCAAGAACTGGGTGCCTGATGATCCCAGTGGTGACAAAGTTTGAACATGTGTAACAGAAATACCTTAGGTAGCAATAGAAAAGTCTAATCAGCCCTGCACAGGTAAGCAAGTTGTTACAAACTGTACTCTTCTGGCAACAGATATTGACAGTTATGGTTGCATAAGATTTATTGGGGAATCAACACCTGTGGTGTAAAAGTAGAGGAAGCTGGATTGGGTATAGAGTGCTATCAGACCATCATGCTAACCTAACAGTCTCTGCCAGCCCCTCACAAAGCTTCACAGCCGGTTAGCTGAGTCTTGCCTAGGGTTACAATGGTACCATTGTACACCATCACCATATTGGGTCATTGTCTGGGGTTTGTCCTGAGGGGAACGTATCCCTGGCGATCACCACTTTGCTCACTCATCTCTTAGAAGTCTCCCACTTGAGCCCCTCTCAGCAATAGATACTCCAGCTCCTTTTGCACCTCAGGTACAATTCCTAGGTGTATTCTATACCATTTCCCAGAGTTTTCTTAGGTTAGTTTCCAGTGGCGGCTGGCATAATAATACACCAATACTAGATGTCTTCCTCTCCACCTTTCACTTCCCTATTTTACCAGCTTTCCCACATCTCCCAAATAAACTACTTGCAATCAAATTCACATCTTCAGGGTCCACTTACAGAATAAGCATCATATGGCTTCTCCTGTATGATGGAAATAGGGCAAACCTTCTCTCACTTCAGAAAAATGTGAGAACAAAGACTTCTTTCCAACCTTCAAAGTAGTCCTAGTTTGCCAATCGAGTTTTCTTCCATGCACTCATGAAAACTCTGTCAAGATTTGCCAGTCCATTATTGCCTGATACACCACCAATGTCTGTCCTAATGGGTACTAAACAGGACTTCTAACGACAGACATAAGTAGAATTCATTTAGTGTTCAGTTCCCTAGGAGGGAAACTAAGGGAGACAAGAACAAGTAGAAAGGACACTCTTCTGTTTAATGGAAAGAATAAGATAGTAAAGTGTTAAATGATTGTGTATTAATAAAATCCACATTAAGAGTTTTATCCTCCAATGTGATTGGACCTTAAAATTTCAGTAGAATTGAAGGGAAATGGTATCCAGTTAGTGTTGAGAATTATGGAGGAGCTCACAAAAGCATCAAAGCAACTTAGAAGTGACAGATGTCTCATAGGTCAAAAAGCCCATTAGAAGAAAATGAAAGACTTTACAACTTCCACTTCTGGTATTACAGAAGACTAGATATTCTAGAAAAACTACAAACACCTAAAAGGTTGGGCATTTTTATTTAGTGCTCAGCTAAACTGGCAAGTAAGCATTGTACTTAGCATTCAAGGACAACTAGGTTCAAAGAAGCAAATGCTAAAGCAAGGATCTGCTCTGGGAGTTTGAGCTGCAGTTGACCAGAGTTTTGGTTCATACAGGCAGCACTGGGCAAAACCCCAAGACAGTTAGGGTCCACACAAAGTTCAGAAGTTGAACTAGAAGAACCAGCTCAAACCTGAAGTCATGACAAAACATATCTTTAGAGAGAAGGAAGCCAGCTTTCATTAGGTAGAAAGGGGAACCTGCCTCTTAGCACTAGGTGGGAGTGAGAAAAACTCATGGACAGCTAAAATTAACTGTCAAAAGCAGCCACAAATAGAAAATTGAGTTGTTCTGGGGTGGAGTCAGGGAAAGATGACACAGGTGATGTGGTATGTCATTGGTATGCCATTGCTACCACCTCTAAGCCAGCTACCACTTCGTGGAACAGAGAGCTCTCCACCGGTAGTAACTATGTGCCTTCAGAGGCTGGCCAGCCATTGCTCCTTCACTGCATGAGAAGATGCAGGAAAGGTGATGACCTATGGCCCATGGTCGGGTAGGTGCCAGTCCGTGATGGAAGCCATGGCCTCCAAGGCAGCAGAAGCTTCATGGTAAGGGGCTGACTCCTGGAGAGCTATGTTGGAGGCATTTGGGGAAGGCAGTGTGGTGAGAATCACTGGAAAGTACCCAGATGGAGAGCTGTGTGACTGGTGTGAAGTGACAGTTCTCTAACTCTCTGTCAGGCTCACAGATGCCAGCCTGACTTCTAAGTGATTCCCACTATCCTCCCAGCTCTCATGCCTCTTCTCCAACTTAGAAAGAGACAGAGAGAAAGAGAGAGAGAAAGAGAGAGAAAGAGAAAGAGAGGGAGAGAAAGAAAGAGAGAAAAAGAGAGAGAAAGAGAGGTTGTGTACCACCGAGAGCTATCCCCCCACACCGTCACCCAAGTTGGGGTAGAGTGGTCACTATGGGGACCTCCATAGCTTCTTGTGTACATACAGGTACACTGGGTCTTCTGGGATTCTGGCCCAAACCCCCTCCCTAGTGGCTCCCAGATTCTAGTGCACTCTTTTGTTGCTCCAGAGGCCAACTCCATCCCAGACAGTAAGCAGTCTCAACACAGGACTGAACACCCACCTGTTGTGGTTTATGACAGATGGTCTACCTCCATACTGATCTTTTCCTGCCTTTCTGAACCTCATTAACAGGTGAGACTTCAAGCTATATGCCCCAGTCCAGGCTGGCTTTCTGTTCAGATCAGGCAAGTCAACTTTGCAATTCAAAGTCCAAAGGCCATTACTATGTCTGTATGATCTTCAGTAACCACAATTCTGTTGGATGCAGTTGGCACACATTTTGAAAGTGTGAATCATTATGAACTTTGACCCAGATGATCCTCAGACACCTACAGAATTTAGTTATGTTTACAAACAAAAATCTACCTTTGAAACATGTTGATATTGCCTTTTAGCTTTTTAAAAAATGAATATTTTACATAAGTGCACCATCTCATTCTGTTTACTCCCTTCCCCAGAGAAGACACTATCCTGAGGTTAGTCCTTCCCATCTATGTGCTGATTTTTTCTACATGTTTGTATATATTGACAATTGTATAGTATTACTTTTCAGTGTAAATGGTATATTGTAGAAGTTTTACAGTTTGCTTTTTCTTCCAAATTATGTTTTTTATTTAATCTTCTTGGGTTGGAGTGATCTTATTCTTCGTGACTTATCATGCTATATCTGCAGTCTTTTAATAAGCTACAATAAAATTTGTTTTCTTTTCCAAATAAAAAGAAAGTGGTTTGCCTTTATTCTTGTCCTCTATGTTCCCAATAGAAGCAAATGCAGATGTGGTCTGGAGCATACCTTAAACAGACCACAAAATATTTCCACAGATAAAGCTTTAAAAATGCCAAGAAAAAGACACTGTAGCTAACAGGCAGCAGGAAAAACAAAAAAGCAAACAAGACAGAATCAGGCATAGAAAATCTACTGAAATAAGATAGAACAAACTTCGAATACTAAAAAGCAAAAATACAATCAAGAATCAGGCATATTTGAGAAGAACCAAGTAACTTCCTAAAGTTGTACTAAGATGTCAATTTACAGTTATACTGGTATACGATGCCTTAAAGGATTGATTCTCAGTGGAGTAGGTATAGCCACTAAGTCTTGGAAATACATGGAGGGATGTGTTGTCAAAGTAACTGGAGGATGCTATAGACATAGTCTGGAGACAGCCATGTTAGATGTCTTGCAGGGCACATGACAGAAGTCCTACAGAAAAAAGAATTTTTGTCCACATTCCACATGACTAAGTTGTCTCAGGCCTTGAAGTAAGGGAAGAAAACCAATTATCCAAGTCTAAAATCTAACTCCACCTCGTATAATGGAGATGGGATGGTTTTAATACACGTAGAATTTTCCAGGAACACAACTACTATGTAAATTGAAGGTTGCATATTGTTATATGGAAAATTTTGCTCAGAATTAAGTTAATGTTTCTGAAAGTCACACCATTTATAGCCAACACACTGTGACTTCACCTGTCATATTTTTAGGAAGTGAACTTCGAGGCATTTACAAGTGATACCATTTCACACCCACAGGATTGGCAAAAAGTCAAAGAGAACCAAGTGGTGGTGAGGATGTGAGATATGGGGAGTCCTTTTTTTTTTTATAACACCTCCCACACTGTTTGTGGGAGTATAAATATATTGTCATGAGAGCTAAGAGTAATCAAATATTTTCTGCCAGAGGCAAGGGATATGAAACAACAAATAGTCTGTGATGGGTGCAAATGGACCCGGGAGGGTATTGGTAACTTTGAGGGTTCCTTTAAGGCTTTAATGCTTTTTTAATCTATGGAGGGTTCTTTGAGATAAGCCATTCTCACTTCACCCCCAACCTGAGGGCCCAAGTTGTGCATTGCAGAATATGCTCAGACCTGAATGCCTTAATAAGACTCAAAATTAAGCTGTGAAGATTTTTTTTCAGTCTATGACAAGTTAGTGGAGACAAAGTTTCAAGTTTTCCCACCTTTGGTGACCACTGATTGACAGTTTTTGCCAAAGCTTCTTTTTTTAAAAAAACAAAAACCAGAAGCAGGGCTTTCCATCTCAGTTTGCTTTAGAGATTCTTGTTAATTCAGAAACTCAGTTACTCTACACAGAAAAAGGAATTCACTGTAGAGATAGTATCCAAAAGGTGAGCTCTATTTAAGCTAAGCATAAACACCAACACCAGAATAAGTTCAACACAGCCAAAAGTTAGGAGTTCATGGACCCAATGGGACCAATGTTACACTACTTTACAGAAGAGCTGGCTTCTCTTTCCATGTGAGATGGTCTAGGACACTTCATGAAGCAGGAACATTTCTTCCAAAGGCATAGCATCAGCTTGTCCTAGTTTCCACCTGCCTCCTGACAATCTCAGTTGCAATCTACTACCCAAGCAAGTCTGGATGGACCTGAGAGATTAGTATACACTGACAAGGATCAAAGCAAAGATCTAGGATAACAGTGCTTAGAATATAAACAGATCTGCTTAATGTGTGGGGAGACTGGGCTTTTAGTGAATGGGTGATAGTATGTATTCTAACACTGTACTCAGTTCAGACATTCTTAGAAGGTAGCATTCCCTCCTATTGATGGGAGAACTGAAGAGTTAACATGACTTTGCCAAAGCCACATGACTGTTAATTGTCAGAGTCAAGTTTCAAGTCTTTTGAGTTGAAAGTCATGAAAATCATTTTTCTAGTGGGAGGAAAGTTTTCTTTTTTAAAAAAAAAAACAAAGTTTGTATGTTCCTTTTATTTTGAAATGGAACAGATTTTAATACACCTTTAAAAGAAAAGAAAAGCTTTTACTGTCATCCTAAGACATTCCTCACCGAGACCCACTACTCTAGTTCTCTTTGTTGACCTGCTATTTTTATTCAAGGAAACATGACTTGTCCACAAGTCATCTTAGTTATCTCCTTTTAGAGTCATGCCTTGTGCTCACATTTAAATGGGTTGTGCTCTATGACTGTCTTCCCCACTTTTCCTGAGCATTAGCTCTTCGTAGGTCTAGGTTCTCTCCTGGCAATGTTCAAAGATTTTAATTCTGTATCTAGTACTGTACTGTATTGCTGATATTATACAAATATATACTGAGATCATTACTGGATAACTTGGTTTTATAGGATTTTTAAAAATATATTTATTTATTTTTGGCTGTGTTGGGTTTTCATTGCTGCGTGTGGGCTTTCTCTAGTTGCAGCGAGCTGGGGCTACTCTTTGTTGCGGTGCGCAGGCTTCTCATTGAGGTGGCTTCTTTTGTTGCAGAGCACGGGCTCTAGGCATGAGGGCTTCAGTAGTTGTGGCTCGCAGGCACTAAAGCACAGGCTCAGTAGTTGTAGCACACGGGCTTAGTTGCTCCGCAGCATGTGGGATCTTCCCAGACCAGGGATCAAACCCATGTCCCCTGCATTGGCAGGTGGATTCTTAACCACTGTGCCACCAGGGAAGTCCTGGATTTATAGTTGTTTTAACAGCATTGTCATAAAAATAATTGCTGGATTGTTATGTTTATGGGTGTTTTAGTCATGTTTGAAGAAACTGGTTAGGGTTTTGGACAGGCTGGGAATGCTTTAGTTTTCCATTTAAAATATTCTGATTCCTGTCATCCAAGTATTTTTATCCATTGTGTTTTCTAGAGAGAGGATTATTATTTGATAAAAGATGAAGACATGCATTGTTTCTCAGGGACAATACTAGAACACATAATGATGCAGTCATATGCTTGCACCCGTATGTTGGAACTCCAGGAGGTGACACTACAAATGCAGACCAATACAAATGCACTGAAGTGGCCACAAATAACCGTAGTGGCACTCGTTATCAATAAGATGGCTTTGAAGTATACTTTTCAAAACTACCAAAAGCCAGACTTGTCTGAGATGTTGCATTCTTGGAGAACGTAACCAGTATGATAAAGTTCCAAGCTCAGATTTTAAACAGTTTTTCACCTGTATGTAAGTTATGCACTGAGTTGGGCTGTTAATTACTGAGATCCTGAGATCTAGCACTCTGCAGTTTCTGGAGCCCAGTCTACTAATTGCCAGTATTGGTACAATGATTGACAACTAAAATGTCCCCCATAAGTTTTCAAAATGTCCTGAATAGAGTATGACACTGTCCTTCTTGGAAGTCTCTGCATTACGCATCCATCATCATTGAGATCTTAATTCCACAGTCCATGATTTGAGATAGGACCAAAATGCCAGAGTTGCAGTTGACACAGCACTATGAGGCTCCTCACTGTCATCCTGGGATCAAAATATATAGGTAATAACTATATAACTAATGATTTATTACATAATTCATGACCTTCCAGAGCCAGTATGCCTTTGACGTGAGTGCAGAGTAGTAAAGAGAAATAGCTTTGGAGTTACATAATATGTTTGAATCCAAGCAGTATGAAGAGAGGGCATTTCCTTACTGTGTTCAACCTACTCATCTGTCAAGTGATCATGTTAATATCATCAACTACATGGGTTTGTGATGATACCCTACAATGCCTGGCATAGAGAACAGGAATGTTAAGTTATTTGCTCCTTTCTAGGCTGGTGCAACCATGTTAGGTAACATTAATACAATACGTATTATCCAGTAACTCATACAACAAACTCAAGTTCCCCTAAGAAAGTGATTCATTTCTTTTTTTTTTTTTACATCGTTATTGGAGTATAATTACTTTACAATGGTGTGTTAGTTTCTGCTTTATAACAAAGTGAATCAGTTATACATATACATATGTTCCCATATCTCTTCCCTCTTGCATCTCCCTCCCTCCCACCCTCACTATACCACCCCTCTAGGTGGTTACAAACCACCTAGCTGATCTCCCTGTGCTTTGCGGCTGCTTCCCACTAGCTACCTATTTTACGTTTGGTAGTATATATACATCCATGCCACTCTCTCACTATGTCACAGCTTACCCTTCCCCCTCCCCATATCCTCAAGTCCATTCTCTAGTAGGTCTGTGTCTTTATTCCCGCCTTACCCCTAGGTTTTCATGACTTTTTTTTCTTTCTTTCTTAGATTCCATATATATGTGTTAGCATGTGGTATTTGTTTTTCTCTTTCTGACTTACTTCACTCTGTATGACAGACTCTAGGTCCATCCACCTCACTACAAATAACTCAATTTCATTTCTTTTTATGGCTGAGTAATATTCCATTATATATATGTACCACATCTTCTTTATCCATTCATCTGTTGATGGACACTTAGGTTGCTTCCAGGTCCTGGATATTGTAAATAGAGCTGCAATGAACATTTTGGTACATGACTCTTTTTGAATTATGGTTTTCACAAGGTATATGCCAAGTAGTGGGATTGCTGGGTCGTATGGTAGTTCTATTTGTAGTTTTTTAAGGAACATTCATGCTGCTCTCCATAGTGGCTGTATCAATTTACATTCCCACCAACAGTGCAAGAGTGTTCCCTTTTCTCCACACCCTCTCCAGCATTTATGTTTTCTAGATTTTCTGATGATGGCCATTCTGACCAGTGTGAGATGATATCTCATTGTAGTTTTGATTTGCATTTCTTTAATGATTAATGATGTTGAGCATTCTTTCATGTGTTTCTTGGCAATCTGTATATCTACTTTGGAAAAATGTCTATTTAGGTCTTCTGCCCATTTTTGGATTGGGTTGTTTGTTTTTTTGTTATTGAGTTGCATGAGCTGCTGGTAAATTTTGGAGATTAATCCTTTGTCAGTCGCTTCACTTGCAAATATTTTCTCCCATTCTGAGGGTTGTCTTTTGGTCTTGTTTATGGTTTCCTTTGCTGTGCAAAAGCTTTGAAGTTTCACTAGGTCACATATGTTTATTTTAGTTTTTATTTCCATTTCGCTAGGAGCTGGGTCAAAAAGGATCTTGCTGTGATTTATGTCATAGAGTGTTCTGCCTATGTTTTCCTCTAAGAGTTTGATAGTGTCTGGCCTTACATTTAGGTCTTTAATCCATTTTGAGTTTATTTTTTGTATGGTGTTAGGGAGTGTTCTAATTTCATACTTTTACATGTACCTGTCCAGTTTTCCCAGCACCACTTATTGAAGAGGCTGTCTTTTCTCCACTGCATAGTCTTGCCTCCTTTATCAAAGATGAGGTGACCACAGGTGTGTGGGTTTATGTCTGGGCTTTCTACCCTACTCCATTGATCTATCTTTCTATTTTTGTGTCAGTACCATACTGTCTTTATTACTGTAGCTTTGTAGTACAGTCTGAAGTCAGGGAGCCTGATTCCTCCAGCTCCGTGTTTCATTCTCAAGATTGTTTTGGCTATTCGGGGTCTTTTGTGTTTCCATACAAATTGTGAAATTTTTTGTTCTAGTTCTGTGAAAAATGCCATTGGTAGTTTGATAGGGACTGCATTGAATTTGTAGATTGCTTTGGGTAGTAGAGTCATTTTCACAATGTTGATTCTTCCAATCCAAGAACATGGTATATCTCTCCATCTATTTGAATCATCTTTAATTTCTTTCATCAGTGTCTTATAATTTTCTGCATACAGGTCTTTTGTCTTCTTAGGTAGGTTTATTCCTAAATATATAATTCTTTTTGTTGCAATGGTAAATGGGACTGTCTCCTCAATTTCACTTTCAAATTTTTCATCATTAGTGTTTAAGAATGCCAGAGAATTCTGTGCATTAATTTTGTATCCTGCTATTTTACCAAATTCATGGATTAACTCTAGTAGTTTTCTGGTAGCATCTTTAGGATTCTCTATGTATAGTATCATGTCATCTGCAAAGAGTGACAGCTTTACTTCTTCTTTTCTGATTTGGATTTCTTTTATTCCTTTTTCTTCTCTAATTGCTGTGGCTAAAACTTCCAAGACTATGTTGAATAATAGTGTGAGAGTGGGCAACCATGTCTTGTTCCTCATCTAAGTGGAAATGTTTTCACCATTGAGGATGATGTTGTCTGTGGGTTTGTCATATATGGCCTTTATTATGTTGAGGAAAGTTCCCTCTATGCCTACTTTCTGCAGGGTTTTTATCATAAATGGGTGTTGAATTTTGTTGAAAGCTTTCTCTGAATCTATTGAGATGATCATATGGGTTTTCTCCTTCAATTTGTTAATATGGTGTATCATGTTGACTGATTTGCATATATTGAAGAATCCTTGCATTCTTGGAATAAACCCCACTTGATCATATTGTATGATCCTTTTAATGTGCTCTTGGATTCCGTTTGCCAGTATTTTGTTGAGGATTTTTGCATCTATATTCATCAGTGATACTGGCCTGTAGTTTTCTTTCTTTGTGACATCTTTGTCTGGTTTTGGTATCAGGGTGATGGTGGCCTCGTAGAATGAGTTTGGGAGTGTTCCTCCCTCTGCTCTATGTTGGAAGAGTCTGAGAAAGATAGGTGTTAGCTCTTCTTTAAATTTTTGATAGAATTCGCCTGTGAAGCCTTCTGATCCTGGGCTTTTGTTTGTTGGAAGATTTTTAATCATAGTTTCAACTTCAGTGCTTGTGATAGGTCTGTTCATATTTTCTATTTCTCCCTGGTTCAGTCTTGGCAGGTTGTGCACTTCTACGAATTTTTCCATTTCTTCCAGGTTGTCCATTTTTTTCGCATAGAGTTGCTTGTAGTAATCTCTCATGATCCTTTGTATTTCTGCAGTGTCAGTTGTTCCTTCTCCTTTTTCACTTCTAATTCTATTGATTTGAGTCCTCTCCCTTTTTTTCTTGATTAGTCTGACTAATGGTTTATCAATTTTGTTTATCTTCTCAAACAACAAGCTTTTAGTTTTATTGATCTTTGCTATTGTTTCCTTCATTTCTTTTTCATTTATTTCTGATCTGACTTTTATGATTTCTTTTCTTCTGCTAACTTTGGGGTTTTTTTGTTCTTCTTTCTCTAGTTGCTTTAGGTGCAAGAGTAGGTTGTTTATTCGACATGTTTCATGTTTCTTAAGGTAGGATTGTATTGCTATAAAATTCCCTCTTAGAACTGCTTTTGCTGCAACCCATAGGTTTTGGGTCGTCATGTCTCCATTGTCATTTGTTTCTAGGTATTTTTTTATTTCCTCTTTGATTTCTTCAGTGATCACTTTGTTATTAAGTAGTGTATTGTATAGCTTCCATGTGTTTGTAATTTTTACAGATCTTTTTCTGTAATTGAAATCTAGTCTCATAGTGTTGTGGTCGGAAAAGATACTTGATACAATTTCAATTTTCTTAAATTTACCAAGGCTTGATTTTTGACCCAATATATGACCTATCCTGGAGAATGTTCCATGAGCACTTGAGAAAAATGTATATTCTCTTGTTTTTGGATGGAGTGTCCTATAGATATCAATTAAATCCATCTTGTTTAATGTGTCATTTAAAGCTTGTGTTTCCTTATTTATTTTCATTTTGGATGATCCGTCCATTGTTGAAAGTGGGGTGTTAAAGTCCCCTACTATGAATGTGTTACTGTCCATTTCCCCTTTTATGGCTGTTAGTATTTGCCTTATGTATTGGTGTGCTCCTATGTTGGGTGCATAAATATTTACAATTGTTATATCTTCTTCTTGGATCGATCCCTTGATCATTATGTAGTGTCCTTCTTTGTCTCTTGTAATAGTCTTTATTTTAAAGTCTATTTTGTCTGATATGAGAATTGCTACTCCAGCTTTCTTTTGGTTTCCATTTTCATGGAATATCTTTTTCCATCCCTTTACTTTCAGTCTGTATGTGTCTCTAGGTCTGAAGTGGGTCTCTTGTAGACAGCATATATATGGGTCTTGTTTTTGTATCCATTCAGCCAATCTGTGTCTTTTGGTGGGAGCATTTAGTCCATTTACATTTCAGGTAATTATCGATATGTATGTTCCTATTCCCATTTTCTTAATTGTTTTGGGTTTGTTATTGTAGGTCTTTTCCTTCTCTTGTGTTTCCTGTCTAGAGAAGTTTCTTCAGTATTTGTTGTAAAGCTGGTTTGGTGGTGCTGAACTCTCTTAGCTTTTGCTTGTCTGTAAAGGATTTAATCTCTCCATCAAATCTGAATGAGATCCTTGCTGGGTAGAGTAATCTTGGTTGTAGGTTTTCCTCCTTCATCACTTTAAATATGTCCTGCCACTCCCTGCTGGCTTGCAGAGTTTCTGCTGAAAGATCAGCGGTTAACATTATGGGGATTCCCTTGTGTGTTGTTTTTCCCTTACTGCTTTTAATATGTTTTCTTTGTGTTTAATTTTTGATAGTTTGATTAATATGTGTCTTGGCATGTTTCTCCTTGGATTTATCCTGTATGGGACTCTCTGTGCTTCCTGGAGTTGATTAACTATTTCCTTTCCCACATTAGGGAAGTTTTCAACTATAATCTCTTCAAATATTTTCTCAGTCCCTTTCTTTTTCTCCTCTTCTTCTGGGACCCCTATAATTTGAATGTTTGTACATTTAATGTTGTCCCAGTGGTCTCTGAGACTGTCCTCAGTTCTCTTCATTCTTTTTTCTTTATTCTGCTCTGTGGTAGTTATTTCCACTATTTTATCTTCCAGGCCACTTATCCATTCTTCTGTCTCAGTTATTCTGCTATTGATCCCTTCTAGAGTATTTTTAATTTCATTTATCGTGCTGTCCATCATTGCTTGTTTCCTCTTTAGTTCTTCTAGGTCGTTGTTAAATGTTTCTTGCATTTTCTCTATTCTATTTCCAAGATTTTGGATCATCTTTACTATCATTATTCTGAATTCTTTTTCACATAGACTGCCTATTTCCTCTTCATTTGTTAGGTCTCATGGGTTTTTACCTTGCTCCTTCATCTAATGTGTGTTTTTCTCTCTTTTCATTTTGCTTATCTTACTGTGTTTGGGGTCTCCTTTTCGCAGGCTGCAGGTTCATAGTTCCCGTTGTGTTTGGTGTCTGTCTCCAGTGGCTAAGGTTGGTTCAGTGGGTTGTGTAGGTTTCCTGGTGCAGGGGACTAGTGCCTGTGTTCTGGTGGATGAGGCTGCATCTTGTCTCTGTGGTGGGCAGGCCCATTTCTGGTGGTGTGTTTTGGGGTGTTTGTGTCCTTATTACGATTTTAGGCAGCCTTTCTGCTAGTGGATGGGGTTGTGTTCTTGTCTTGCTAGTTGTTTGGCATAGGGTGGCAAGCACTGTAACTTGCTGGTCGTTGAGTGAAGCTGGGTCTTGGTGTTGAGATGGAGATCTCTGGGAGATTTTTGCCGTTTGATATTACATGGAGCTGGGAGGTCTCTTGTGGACCAGTGTCCTGAAGTTGGCTCTCCCACCTCAGAGGCACAGCCCTGATGCCTGGCTGGAGCACCAAGAGCCTGTCCTCCACACGGCTCAGAATAAAAGGGAAACAAAAATAGAAAGAGGATAAAATAAAATAAAGTAAGATAAAATAAAATAAAGATATTAAAATAAAAAATCATTATTAAGAAAAAAAATGTAAAAAGTAAAAAAAAAACTGACGGACAGAACCCTGGGACAAATGGTGAAAGCAAAGCTATTAATCCGGAGCTTTAATCCGCTGCTTCTGTGGCTACTGGGAGAAGTTTCCCTTTCTCTTCTTTGTTCACACAGCTCCCGGGGCTCAGCTTTAGATTTGGCCCCACCTCTGCGTGTAGGTCGCCGGAGGGCATCTGTTCTTCGCTCAGACAGGACGGGATTAAAGGAGCCGCTGATTCGGGGGCTCTGGCTCGCTCAGGCCTGGGGGAGGGAGGGACACGGAGCGCGGGGCGGGCCTGCGGCGGCAGAGGCCAGCGTGACGTTGCACCAGCCTGAGGCGCACCGTGCGTTCTCCCGGGCAGCAGACTTAGCATCTCATGCCCGTCTCTGGGGTCCGCGCTGATAGCCATGGCTCGCACCCGTCTCTGGAGCTCTTTTAAGCAGCGCTCTTAACTCCTCTCCTCGCACACCAGGAAACAAAGAGGGAAGAAAAAGTCTCTTGCCTCTTCGGCAGCTCCAGACTTTTTCCCGGACTCCCTCCTGGCTAGCTGTGGTGCACTAGCCCCTTCAGGCTATGTTCACGCCGCCAACCCCAGTCCTCTCCCTGCGATCTAAGCTCCGAAGCCCGAGCCTCAGCTCCCAGCCCCCGCTTGCCCCGGCAGGTGAACAGACAAGCCTCTCCGGCTGGTGAGTGCCCATCGGCACCGATCTTCTGTGCTGGAATCTCTCCGCTTTGCCCTCTGCACCCCTGTTACTGTGCTCCCTTCCGTGGCTCCGAAGCTTCCCCCCTCTGCCACCCGCAGTCTCTGCCCGCGAAGGGCCTTCCTAGTGTGTGGAAACCTTTCCTCCTTCACAGATCCCTCCCACTGGTGCAGGTCCCGTCCCTATTCTTTTGTCTCTGTTTTTTCTTTTGCCCCACCCAAGTACATGGGGAGTTTCTTGCCTTTTGGGAGGTCTGAGGTCTTCTGCCAGCGTTCAGTGGGTGTTCTGTAGGAGTTCTTCCACGTGTAGATGTATTTCTGATGTATTTGTGGGGAGGAAGGTGATCTCCGTGTCTTACTCTTCTGCCATCTTCTCAAATCTCTCTCTAAGCATATTTTCTACTTTGTTTCCTTGCTTTGTATCCCTAAGGTTTCGTATTTCCAAAAAAGTATTCCCTTTGTTATGGCTGGACAATATTTTTTCAAAACTTTTGGTAACCACGAGGAAACCTGAACATTTGCCTGTCTTTTCTTTCTTTTTTTTTTTTTTTTTACTAAGTTTAGGATAAGCTCATCATTGATCAAAACCAAGTTAAACTTTCAAAAAGGTGAAAGGCATCTGTTTTACGTTATCTTTATGACTTGCAATATTTGACTGGTATTTCTATTGTGGTATAAATATTTGAGGAGAAACGTCCATGGTCTTCTGCTTCCCAGAACTATAAGAACACCAACTGGGATCGCTGTCAGTCCTGGGGGGACAGTTTGCCTGTGAACAATTGATTAGACAGCTGCTCTGTTCAGTTTTACGTGAACTGAATGTCAGATAATGCCTCATATCTTATTAGGGGCCTCCCATTTCCATTTGGAGAGTTTCAAAAATTCAATATCCTGGAATAATCTGCCTTCTGAGCAGGAAAAGAACAGGTAATATTTTCCATCCTTTTCATCAATGAGCCAAAAACTCAAGGTGCAAATGGGATAAGACCTTTAAGGTTCCTCTTGTTGCATTTCATGTAACTATTACTTTCTTCTGGCCCCCAGAAAGAAGAATCTGAACCATGACAAAAGTCACACAAGGCTCTTGGCATTCAAGTGTATCTAGCTTTCAACCTTCAATGGACTATTGATTGTTCCCAGCATGATTTATCATGCATCTTTATAAATTACCTCTTCCTAGTTTTGACTAGTATTTATCCAAAACTAATTCACTGGCAGCCTCTAAGGGGCCTTCTCACCAAACAAAAAACCAAAGCTCTTTAGTTAAAACTAACCTTCACTGCTGTGCAGTGTTACCTCTTTGGTTAACCTTAAGTTGTTCTACCCTGTATGAATACAGGCAGTAGGCTTCGCTTTTTCCTGACTAACCACTTTAAATTACCTCTTTCATGGAGCCTTGTGCTTCAGAGTAAATACAGATTCCTGAGACACTGCAGCCTATATTTCCATGTAAGAACAGAACAAGTAGTAGCCAACATGATTAGCTGGATACAACCTTATGAATATAACAAGTCAGAAAAATTTGACTTTCATCTGGAAGAGCTTTCAGTGATCTAAAGTGTTCTGGGGAATTCCACCATAGTGGAGACAAGCAGCAGGAATCAACATTTCTATACTCAATAATCTAACACTCCCAAATCAATTCTTGTGACCCTGGAGGCGTGCCAAAATGTTTCCTTTAAGAGAACCTACAGAAGGGCATGCAGCTTGTTGCATCTTCAACCATCCACCATGGCATCACCTGCTGCCCTTAGCCAGAGGCAGAGCAGTGTGGGCTCAGAGCCAGCCAACTGCTGTGTGACACAGCTCCTCAAACGGGCAAGCTTCGCTCTGGAGCTCCATTGCCTAGCCAAGCCTTTCTCAGAACTGAGCTATGGTCAGATTCTTCCTACCTAATCCTGCACTTCAATCACATGAGTCAGAAGTACAGAGTGTGAAGGCTTTCTTTGCTTATTCCTGTTTCTTCTGTTTTATAGCCATTTCCCTTAATTAGCCTCCAATGCTATCTTGGCTTCTGAAGATCTGAACTAATAAGGGAGGTATGGGAATGGTATGAGAAGACATGCAGTAGAATAGTTTGGGGACTTGCTGCTTGGCCAGAAAGGACAACTCCACCCAGGGTTAAGTGTAAGACAAAGATAATCCATGTCACAAGGTGGTGGCACAGTTGAATAGCTAGCCAGTTGTGGCCTGGGAAGATACTCCATGAAAGGAAAGTCCCTAGCCAGTGACATGTTTCAGGTACTTAAATATTGGGAGACAACCCACACAATGGGAGGAAACATTTGAAGTCATAAGTAAGGCATTAATATTCAGAATACATAAAGAACTGCAACAAAAATTATATTAAAAGACAGGCAAAGGACTTGAATAGATGTTTCTCCAAAGAATATATATGGATGGCTAATAGGCACATGAAGGTGTTCAAAATCACTAGTCATCAGGGAAATGCAAATCCAAAGCCCAATCAAATACTACTTTACACCCATGAGAATGGCTTTAAAAAAAAAGAAAAAAGGAAACTAAGTTTTGGCAAGTATGTAGAAAAATTGGAATGCAATGCGTTGCTGGTAGGAATATAATGGAGCAGTGACTATGGAAGAGTAAGCAGAATTACTGTGTGACCAGCAATTCTACTCAAATATAGCCAAAGGAATTGAAAACAGGGATTTGAACAGATACTTCTGAGCCAGTGTTCACTGCGGCATTGCTCAAAATAGTCAAAAAGGTAGAAACCCAAGTCTTCATTTATAGATAATTGAACAAAATGGGGTATATATTTTTGGCCTGCAGAGACTCCCAGAACTTCACTGAGACCTGGGACTCTTCCTGATCTTCCTTCCCCTTCTTCTGCATGCATCAGTCCAGCACAGCTTTGCACAGGTTTTCCTCTTCTACCCTTGCTCGCTCCCCTTCTTTCACAAAATGTTTCCCCAGTGAGTCAACCCATGTTGGTCTCTGCTTCCCAGAAGATCCAAACTGATATTAGACTTAATGTTCTCAAACTCTGATTTAAGATACTACTGGCAAACAATTGCCATAGAAATAGGTGTTCTTAAGCACTGCTTAGCAAAAAGATCTGTAAAGGTAAAATGGGAGCTTTGTTGATTCCATTTAGTTACTGCTGCCTCTTAACAGTAGAGATGGCCAACAGGCACAGGAAAAGATGCTTCAACATCACTAATTATTAGAGAAATGCAGATCAAAACTACCAGGAGGTACCTCCTCACACCAGTCAGAATGGCCATCGCGAAAAAGTCTACAAATAAAAAATGCTGGGGCTTCCCTGGTGGCGCAGTGGTTGGGGGTCCACCAGCCGATGCAGGGGATGCGAGTTCGTGCCCCGGTCTGGGAGGATCCCACATGCCATGGAGTGGCTGGGCCCATGAGGAACGGCTGCTGAGCCTGCGCGTCTGGAGCCTCTGCTCCGTGATGGGAGAGGCCACGGCAGTGAGAGGCCCGCGTACAGCCAAAAAAAAAAAAAAAAAAAAAAAAATGCTGGATAGGGTGTGGAGAAAAGAGAACCCACCTACACTGTTGGTGGGAATGTAAGTTGGTGCAGCTACTATGGAAAACAGTATGGAGAGTTTGCAAAAATCTCAAAATAGAGTTGCCATATGATCCAGCAATCCCACTCCTGGGCATATATCCAGACAAAACTATAATTCAAAAATATATATGCACCCCAGTGTTCATAGCAGCACTATTCACAATAGTGAAGACATGGAAACAACCTTAATGACCATCAACAGATGAATGGATAAAGATGTGGTATGTATACACAATGGAATACTACTCAGCCATAAAAATGAAACAATGCAGCAACCTGGAACTAGAGATTATCACACTAAGTGAAATAAGTCAGAAAGACAAATACCATATGATATTACTTATATGTGGAATTTAAAATAGGACACAAATGAACTTATCTATGAAGGAGACTCAAAACAGACTTGTGGTTGCCAAGGGGGAGAGGGTTTGGGGAAGGGATGGATTGGGAGTTTGGGATTAGCAGATGAAAACAATTATATAAACGGGATAATCAACAAGTTCCCACTATATAGCACAGGGAACTATATTCAATATTTTGTGATAAACGATAATGGAAAAGAATGAAACATAATTTATATAAGTATAAAAACCACTTTGCTGTATAGCAGAAATTAACATTGTAAATCAGCTATACTTCAATAAACTTAATGGGAGATTTTAGACCTTTTATGATATACACACAATATTGTTTTTCCTTCCAAACACTCCTTTTGCTGTATCCCACAAATTTTACTTGAGTTATTTTCATTTAGTTCAAAATTTTTTAAAAATTCGAGAATTCTTTGAAGCCCATGTTTAGAAGCGTTTAATCTCCAAGTATTGATGTCTTCCAGATTTCTGTTGATTTCTTTAACTCCATTATGCTCTGAGAACACACTTTATAGTTTCTTTTCAATTTATTAATGTTGTTTTAACAACTCCAAATGTAGTCTTAATGAATGCTGTGCATGACCTTTAAGAATGTATATTCTGCTGTTGCTGGATTAAGTCTTTTATAAAAGTCAGTTGGATTCAGTTGACTGATATTGCTGTTCAGTTCAACTATGTCCTTCTTGATTTTCTGCCTGCTGGATCTGCTAATTACCTATAGAAGGATGCTGAAGTCTCCAAATAGAGAAATCCATTTCTCCTTGCAGTTCTATTGGATTTTGCTTCTTGTATTTTGATGCCCTGTTAGGCATACGCACATTACGGACTGTTCTGTCTTTTTGGAAAATTGACTCCTTTGTTATATAATGCCTCCTCTGAGTTTTTTCTTGCTCTATCATCAGTTTTGTGAAGTGAAAATAGCTACTTTAATTTTCTTTTGATTAGCGTTAACATGGATATTACTCGACCCCTTTATTTTTGAATTATGTATTCAAATTGAAATATGTATTCAAATTGAGTTTCTTATAGACGAGACATGGTTGTCTTTAGGTCCACTTTGACAGTCTTTTAATGAGTATATTTGGACAATTGACATTTGGTTTTTAAGCTGGATTAATACTTGTTGCTGGTTTGTATTAGTTGCCTTTATTCTGTTTTTCATTTTTATAATCCACTCTGCCTTCTCTAGTTTTAGTTGAGCATTCTGTGTGATTGCTTTTTCTTAGTGCATTATAATTCTGATTTCAGTAATAGCTCTTGAGATCACAGTATACATTTACAACAGATCCCACTCTTTGAAAGAACACCATACCACTTCATGGGTAGTGCAATTATCTTACAGCAGTGTATTTCTAATTCTTCCCTCCTGTCTTGTATTTGTCATTCATGTCACTTATCCATAAGTTATAGCTGCCAAATACATTGTTATTTTGAACAATCTGTTCTGTTAGATTAACATTTTACCTTATACTCTCTAATGCTGTTTTCTTATATATCTGAATGACTCATTTTTACTCCTTTCTGAAGAATTCTATGAACATTTCTTTCAAGGCCAGTCTACTGGCAATAGATTCAGTTTGTCTTCTTCTTCACTTTTGAAGAATAGTTTCACCGGGTACAGAATTCTAGGTTGTTTTTCCTTTCAGTACCTTAAGTGTTTCACTCCATTCTTGTCTGCATGGTTTCTGAAGAGTCCAGAGTAATTCTCATCCTTGCTCCTTGTAGACAAAGTATGTTTTTCCCTCCTCATTTCAAGATTGTCTACAGTTTGATTATATGCCTAGTTGTTGATATTTTGGTATTTATCCTGCTCGATGTTCTGAGTTTCCTGCATCTGTGATTTGGTGCCTAGCCTTAATTTTGGGAAATTCTCATTGTTCCTTCAAATATCTTCTGTTTCCTTCTTCATACTCATATCATGTGCATGTTACACTATCTGTAATTGTCCTGACGTTGTGATATTCTGTTCTGTCCTTTTCATTTTTTTCTTTATATTTCAGTTTTGGAAGTCTCTTTTGACATTTCAAGCTCACTGATTCTTCATTCACGTCTACTCTATCGATGAGCCCAAAAGCATTATTTCTGTTAGTCTATTTTATTTCTAGCCTTTCCTTTTGATTCTTCGTTTCCGTTTCTGCTCACATTACTTGCCTTTTTTGCATGCTGACCACTTAGAGCCTTTAGCATATCAGTTTTAAATCCCCAGTCTGTTAATTCCAACATCCTTATCATTATCTGAGTCTAGTTCTGATATTTGCTCTCTTCAGACTGTTTTAGCTTCCTTTGCTTGTAACTTTTTGTTGAAAGTTGAACATTATGAACTGTACAAAATAAAACTGAGGCAAATAGGCCTTCAGTGTGAGGTTGTGTATCTAGCTAGGGGTTACACTGTTTACTGTAATTTTGTGTCAGACTAAACTTTCCTCTGATGTCTTTTTGTCTCCCGTTGTCTCTGGGATTCCCAGAGACTCGTTAAATAAGGTCCTAGATGTGTAGTTTTCAGCTGTGTTCCCCGGCTCTTACTTTGGAAACCTAATAATGTAGGGCTATGTTGTGAGGGACGGGGAAGCATTCTAGAGTTCTGTGGTCCTCTGATTAGGTCTCAGCATTTTAGGGAGCCCGTAACCTTCTGTGCTCCTCACAAGTATCCCCCGCCCCCCTTATGTGAAGCAGAAAGGCTAGAGGGGTCTAGATTTGGGTATTTCCTTTCCCCTTAGAAAGTTAGGCTTTGGTAAGAGTTCTTCTTGAAGGCAGGCCTTGTTAACACAACACACTGACATATTTCAAGGTAGTTACTGTCCACCCCTGCACTTCCTCTGCTGAAAGAATATGGAACTTTTCTATCTTCACTGGGAGAACTTGGTAGGTCTCTGGAGGTAAAACTCACTGAAGCATGGGTCCTCCAAAACTGGGCCCCCTTTAGACTCTTAAACTTAGTCATACCAGCAGTCACCAGTTAGTTTAGGTTTCCTACTCCAGTACTGGGTCCTGTGAAGGTTTCTGCTATAGAGTCTCTGCTTGGGTAAGCAGTAGTTTTGTGTGTGCCTGTCTCTCCATTTTGTGAGCAACAGTTTCTTCTATTGTTTCCAATCAGGGTTCTTGGTCTCCTTAATCAATAGAAATTGATCAGAGGTCAGACAAGAAATTCAGGCAAGGCTTTGGGGCCCCTGCTGCAGCATGGGGGAGCGAGAGCAAACAGTTTCCCTTGCTTGCTCACTCCCTGATGGAGGGATGAGCTTGTTCCTTATATGGGGTGAGGGTATGGGTGTGTCCAGGGGTTGGGCTGGAGGGGTGGCTTAGGTGGTTTGCCCACCCCATAGGTGGTGTGTGCAGGGGGCATGCACAATACCCTGTTTTTGCTCCCAACCCCCTGCTTTTGCTCCAGACCCTTCAAAAGTGACAGTTGAGTTTTCTGGTCTTTTTGTATCTTTTGTCTAGAATTTGCCCTAACTGTGTATGCATGCAGTTATTTTTAGTTCCGTATAGTTTCTTTGTATTTTGTTGCTCGAGTAGAGGTGTGCCCCGGTGCAAGCACTGCGGCAAAGGGTCCCAGGTCCCAGCCTGTCTATGACTTTAGCTTGATGGACTTATGAATAGTTACCAATTTTCAGTTTGTTCAGTTTTACTAGTTGCGTGCATGGATTGACCACTTCCAAGCTCCTTACGTGATGGGAGACTTCTAGCTTGGCACTACTACCTAAACCTTTGAAGACATCCCCATCCAGGAGAAAGTGCAACTCATCCATAAGAGTCACGATTTGTAACAGCAAGGTTTAAAAAACTCTTTTCACCAAGATGGGTTATGTTACAAAGCTCCCATTACAAGAATAGCCTGGTTTGTGCTTGGAACCAGGTGGACTATGAGTTTGACAGTGAACTTACACCCACTTTGAACACTGGCATCTGCTTTCGGGGAGCCACCTTCCTAATTAGGATAGGATACCACTCTTGGTTAGACAATATTTTCCTCCATATCTCAAGAGACTAAGTTCTAACAGTGAGAAAAATCAGTCCAGTAGCACTGGCCATAGTTGTAGCTTCAAAGGGAACAAGACATTACGTGGCATTTGACAGCAAGTTGCCAAGTATCTTGATTTAGCATGGGTAAGTTTTTTTAATTATCTGTAGAGAATTGGTTCTCCTGAGAGTCTTTTAAGCACAGCAGCATGATCAGACAGCTTCTGGTCCAATGGGAGGAAGAAGAGGAGAAAGCAGGTGCTTATTTGGCTTGGACCTCAAGTTTAGACATTTGAATGGTCTTACTGTGCTTGGTGTCAGCTGTTCTTTTCCTTAGGATATTTCCATTTCAAAGAGACCCCAAACCATGCAGGAATGTTGGGTATGTCTTGTGTTACAATCTTTCATTGCTACAGCTGGGGAAACAGCTAAAGCTAGGATAGATCTTGTCCTCAAACTTCAATGGACCTGTCACTCACATATTAGCAGAACAGTAAAGGGTGGGCTTGAGTTTTCCCAAATTCAGCTCAGTAGGGAAGCTTAGACAGGTATGCAGGAGCAAAGGTAGCCAGCTAACTGCTTATGGGTTCTGGAATATAGAGACAGCTTGCCTATTTTGAGGCAGTTGCTAGGTTCCTTATCTTCAGTGAGGCGACACAAGTAGTTATCACACTGTCATAGACCTGTTCTGTGTTTGTTCTGTATATGTCTTCTTCAGGCACTGGCATTATGACACAAGCTCTGGTGGCTACACTTAGGTATTCGTACCTTTCTCTGCTACACTCAATTAATGTTAGAAGTTTAAAGTAACTAAACTGAACAGAAACACCAATTTTGAGCATCTACTTATTCAGAGTAACAACCAGGCAAGGAGTTCCTTGCCATCACAGAATTCAACTTGTTTAACAGATATTGCCAGATGTAACGATAGAGTTTGAGATTAATCCAGTCACACAGTACTTTGAGTTGTATTGAGATCCAGTTTCAAAGCCCATACTTATCATACCCCTAGCCTTCAATGACCACAGAAAGGCTGAGGAGGTAGTCACCTTGGAACTAGATGCCAAAGTGTGAGGATGCCAGGGAGAGGAGGTAGAAAGCTTTATAAGCAAAGGCAACAGCTTGACCTGAGGCACAGGATTGAGTTTATGGCATACTCAGGTCAACGTGGCTAGCTTCTAGCCTGGAGCCAACTACAGTACAATGAAAGTAAAGTGGACCCAAGGTTTTAAGAACAGAGATGAAAGCATTTTACTACCAGAAGGTAAAGACAGCTTTTAGCTGTCTTTTGAGCTAAAAGACATTTAGCTCAAATGCCTGAGCATTGAGCATTTAAAACTGTTTCCAATACTCTGGCTTCAGATTTTGTCTCTTGCCATTAAAGTGAATTTCAGATTGCCCCCCAATTCCTCCTCCAGCCTCGTTCTTATCAGCCATATTTAGCCTTTCTTCACACTTGGTATGTGCTCGGTTAAGTTCTACCCAGCTGCTAAAACCCAACTAACAGCTCACTGCTTCCCTAACTTGCTTAAACCTGAGCTTTTCTTCTCAAATCCTTTCATACAATCAACAGTTAATGTGTTTACATCAAGTTCAGTCATACAACCATTTCTCCTTCACGTGCTCATGGGAAGTACTGTACTAGGCACTTGGTATTTGAAATATGTAGCTATTCTAGATGACTATAAATGTTTCCAGGCAGCTTTCTAGAGTCTACTCAAGCAGCAATATTTGAGTGCTTTGAATGTTTAGCTGTTGTGACTATTGTAAGAAATTTGCCCAGTTTCTGAAATCCTTTTAAGTTTCCCCTCCCCCTCCAGCAGCTGAAGTTTACTTGCTTGACTATAGCCCAGATGTCCCTTATTTGGCAAATAACCACCTCCATACAATCTGTTCACCTTAAAACCTTCATATAGGTGATAAGAAAAATGACTCCGATTTCCATGGAGGTCTATAAACTTGTTATAAGTCTTACAACACCTCATGTCATGAGAATCAATTCAGTCCTCAAATAGTTTTACCAGCTGGTCACCCCAATTCTACTTGGCTGAAATAAATCACTGGGTTGGAAGAGCTCTTGGCCATGGGCTATGGAAACTTGAGTCTGTGCAAAGTGGGGAGGCAGAGTCAGAGGCAAAGTCAACTTCTTCCTAAGAGCTTTCACACTAGACATCAAAACTATTGGAAGGCTCTATCCCCTTAAATTATGCTCATTTGTCTTGAGATTCTGGATTTCTAAACTACCATTTCTCAAACAGATTAGAGAAACATTCCCAAGATTATAGACAGGACTGCTCGACTCAAATTGTTTTAATTAGGCTTGTGCAAGTACCCGGAGTCACAGCTAAAGGTGATTCACTTAACAGCCCTCCCGCTGAAGGAGGGCCTAGCAAGCAGCAGGCCCCTATATGTTGCAAAACAAGGCCTCTTTAGCGACTTCAGCTGAGCTACTGGCTGATAGAAAGAGGCACAATTTCAGAGTACTTGATTCAACAGAATGAAATGCCAGAGCTTTTAGGATCCAAGACATAGGGTAAAGGAGTGACCTAATGATATGCAAGTTAAAAAGTTTACTCTTAAAATAAATCTAAGTAGTTGACGGAAGCAGCCTATACATGCACCTAGCAGGTTAACAACATGCCCAGTCCCAAATGCTTGTTTCCATGTTTATTGACTTGCCGTTCAGTAGTCTCCACTTAAGCATTAAGGCTAGCCCTGAACTTAGAATACCCCAAATAAACCCACATTCAGACACTTTACTCCTCTACATGATATCTGGATGTTATTTCACATCCAACTCTCCATATCTTCATTGGTAAAGTCTAGTGAAATTAAGTAGGCTGCTTCTCCAGAGATGCTCAACCCTTTTTCTCTCTCCCTAGAAGAGTTGTCAAGTGTAGCTTATCCTGCTTCTCTCTACTCAGTTGGTACTTGGCCATTAACTACTGCTGAATACAAGTGGGTTCTAGTAGCTTGTCGGCATCAGCCCCACCATTTTATCTGGACAGGACTTCAGCAGAAAAGTTGAGCCCCAAAAGCAGTACAGTTAGTCACAATCCAACTTGAGCTCTTGTTTCTTCCCTATTTGGGAAGTGCTAGCCCTAGTGAATAGGATGCCCCCAAATGATGTGCTTGGCTCCCAATGCACGCTGGGGCCTTGAGTCTTTGAGAAACCCCAGTACAGGAGAACAGAGCTCCATGAACATGTATGTAGTTAGAAACAACCTTCCTGTAAGAGGAACAGCCTGGACTAACCACAAAAGATTTTTCTAAGCTGGGGGGCAGGCACAGACAATCAGTTTGCAAGTTCAATTTTTAGAAGAGATAAAGCCTGACCTTTCCTATCATTGTGTTTCATCCAGAGAGCATCTCCCCAGAAGCATATTTCTCCTGCGAAAGGTAATGGTGAGCACTGAGAGAGGGGCCCCTCTTCAGGGGATTAGAAAAGAGGTCCTGCAGGCAAGCTTCCACCTTGCTCAAAGCGGATTAGGCAAAGTCTGAATGGAGAGGAGAGAGGAGTCATTTCAGAGTTGTGCAGCCTTCCCATGTTTAGAGAACTACCTTCTTCAGAACCGAGGTAGAGGGATGAGGTGAAGAGCTAACTCTCCTGAAGAGGTGAAAACGCTTTGTAAGGAAAGCCAAAGTGAAAAGAGAAGAGTCTTTTTAGTAGAACAGTCTTCTAGGTCCTGGAGATAGGACTGAGAAAGTTCTTACAGAAAGAAAGCAGATGCCATTTCTTCACCACCCTCCATCCAGTTCCCCCCTCACCCAACCGCCATCTGATTACAAAACTGCTAACTTACAAAAATCAGCAAGATGCCCACCCTCCAGAGTAGAGTACAGCAGCACCCCTCGCCCCCTTGCCCCCTCGCCCCCTCGCCCCTCACAGCACAGCTGGTACCCAGCCTCTGCTTTTAAAGGCCAGCATCCTTGGCGCGTGCTTGCTAAGGAATGAAGCATCGTCAGGAAGAGGAAAAACACCTGTCCTCCCATCTCTCTTCTTGCTCTCCACCTCAAAGACCCCCCCACCCCGCACCTCATCAAGGAAGAAGAGGGGAAGCTGAGAGTAACTGAGGCAGCAGCTTTAGGAGGTGGCATAACTGTGCACAGCCGTGCTGCCTCCTCCTCCTTTTTTTTCACCTTTACCTCAAGCCCTGCCTTAATATTTATGCTGCAAAGTGTCTAGGGAGGGGTAGTTCTCAAAAAGTAGCTCTGAGGACCTTAGTGTTATTTTACCAAATGAATGCAAGATTTCTCCTATGGGTATCTCCACTTGTAGATAGAATTGCCAGATTTAACAAAGAAAAGAACAAGATGCCTAGTTACTTTTGAATTTCAGACAGTCCACAAATAGTCTTGTAGTATGAGTATGCTGCATACAAGCTCTGCCGTCCTATTTGGGATGTATCTGTAGCGTGAAATTACTTGTTGTTTATCTGAAATTCAAATGTAACTGAGCATCCTATATTTTAATCTAGCAACCCTACTCGTGGGGCCCCAGGCCACCCAGAATACTCCCGCTCTCAGCCAAATGCTGGTTGAGTTCTTTGCGATGGTAATGAGGGAACCCAGCCAAGAAGACCTATTGCTGCTGCTCTATTGCATCTGAAAGTTTGAACCACCAAGCAGATCCAGTTCCATTCTGCCCTGAAGAGAGTTGCCCTCACCTCCGGCTGGCTTGAGAGAGTAGTCCAAAACCTGAAGCTGTCCCTTGAGGAAGACTCGGTGTTAAACATCCTGTATGATGTGGAATAGATTTAGCCTTCTCCATGGTTATTCATTTCCCCAGCTGTGAAATAACCCAAACTCAGTAATGATGGCTACTATTCATAGAGCCAGACGCTTCGTGCTCGTTATATCTAATTCTCTCGACAATGCTGCTAGTTAGGCATTATTATCTTTATTTTACAGGTTTACATTTTACAGAACTCAGAGAAACAAAGAGCCATGAATAAGAGCTAGGATTTAAACCCAGACCCACTTGATTATAAATCTTGGGATCTTTTCCGTTCTTTATAACCACTTCTCTAAGTTTTTCTGGGTTGTTCATACATGTTTGTTAGGTTGCTTGCTTGTTTTTTGTTTGTTTGCAATTAGGTAATACGCGTGATACAAAAATTAAAAGGTTTAAAAGGGTGACAAATAAGACTCCCTCCCTGGCTTGTCTTCTATCCACTCCGTTCTCCCAGAGACAATCAGCCAGTTAATAGTTTTCAGTCTTTTTTCTCTTCCACACAAAGTGTACTTTTATACAAATTTTTCTGCATTTCTCTTTTTTTCTATTGAAGATCTTTGCATTTCAGTTAACATCAAAGTGTCTAGTTTAATGGCTGCATATAATTCCATTGTATAGATGTACCATAATTTATTTTACCCAGTACTTTATAGAAGTAAAATAGGCTTCTTTCCCATCTTTTGCCTTTTTTACAGACAATGCTTTAATAAATATTTTTTTATAACCTTATATTTGTACGTGTGCTATCCATGGGATGCATACTTAGGAATGGAATCACTTGAATCTCTGCCAGTCTGATAGGTGAGTAAAAATAGTGTCTCATTATGGTTTTAATTTGCATTTACCTTATTATAAATATGACTGAGGATCTTTTCCTATGGCTGAGCCTTTCACTTCATTTTCATTTCATTTTTCATTTCTCTTTTTGGAATTATCCATCTGGGTTGTCTGGGACCCCAGGAATGAAGATGTCACATGAATAAATATTGAATAAAATAAATATTTTACGGTTGGTAATGTCAAGTTGTTAGACCTTTCCTTATTAATTTGTAGAAGCACTTCATAGTCTCAAAAAATACCCCTTCGCCTGTGATTCGAGTTTTAAATATTTGTAGGTTGTCTTTTAACTTTGTGCCTTGTAATTTTTCTAATTCAGGGTTTTTAATTTTTAGAGTTATGACTTCAGAATTTTATATCAAACTTAGACTTCCTCTATTTCAAGGTTATAAAACAAAATCTCCATTTTTTTTGGCCTACACTTCCATTTTTAACAGTATTTAAATATTTTGACTAGCCATAAATTTTTGTCATCTGCACCTCAAATATTTTCTTCCAGGTTATAATTTTCTATTGCCTTTTTATGATAGATTATTTGGTTGTTCCGGGTTATTTGCCTCCTACCTCTTCATAAAAGAAGTTTAATCTTTTCTTGTTGACCTGCAGTGCGTCCTACCCAGGGAAGGAGTCAATATCTCATGCCACTGAGGTGTACTTGGCAAATGATCACCAATGTTTTTACAAAATGAGATCATGTTACACATTTGGTTTTTGCTTGAAAGGACATCATTATTTTCTCTCTTGCTCTTTTCTCTTTGCCACAAGAATGGCTTGTCCCAAAAAAAGGCTGGACCAAGGTTAAAACTGATACACAGCCACCAAAAAGTAATGTGAGTGAGAAATAAATGTCTACTCTATAAACAACTGAGATTTTAGGGTTGTTTGTTACCTCAGCAAAGCTAGTTCACATTTTAATTGTGTCTATGTTTAATCTTTGTATCATGAAGTATAACATACATCCAAAAAAGGCAACAAAACAAATATTCCCTGCCATAAATCACCACTATGTTAAACCCGATGTTACCAACACCACCCAGGTCAAGAAGTGAAATATTGCCAGCCCTCAAAAATAAGATTATACCCTTTCCTTATTGTTATGAGCTGAATTGTATACCAGCACCACCACCCCTCCCCAGCCCAAATTGAAATGTTGAACTCCTAACCCCCAGTACTTCAAAATGTGACTGTATTTGGACATATGGCCTTTAAAGAAGTAATAAAGTTAAAATGAAGTCATTAATGGGCCCTAATTCATAGGACTGATGTCCTTATAAAAAGAGGAAATTTTTAAAAAAATTTAAAAAAAAAGAGGAAATTAGGACAAAAATATTCACAGCAGAAAGACCAGGTGGAGACACTGGAGAAAACAGCCATCTACAAGTCAAGAAGAAAGGGCTTGGGCTTCCCTGGTGACACAGTGGTTGAGAGTCCTCCTGCCGATGCAGGGGACATGGGTTCGTGCCCCGGTCCGGGAGGATCTCACATGCCACGGAGCGGCTGGGCCCGTGAGCCATGGCCGCTGAGCCTGCGTGTCCGGGACCTGTGCTCCACAGCGGGAGAGGCCACAGCAGTGGGAGGCCTGCGTACCGCAGAAAAAAAAAAAGAAGAAAGGGCTCAGAAGAAACTAACTCTGTTGACATCTTGATCTCAAACTTCTAGGCTTCAGAATTGTGACAAAATAAATTTCTGTTGTTTAAACCACCCATTATGTGGTGTTTTCTTATGGCAGTCCTAAGAAACTAACACACCCATTATGTTGGGTTCCTTGCTACCCATTATCAATAATCTGTATACTTACTTCCATCACTATAGTTTGTTTCTTGGTTTTTTTTAATCTTCATAGAAATATGATCATACACTTCGTGTGTGTGTGTGTGTGTGTGTTTGTGTGTGTCTTGTGCTCATGATTATGTTTGTGAGATGCATCATTTTCTTTGCTATAAAAATACAGTTGATCCTTGAACAACACAGGTTTGAACTGCATGAGTCCACTTATATGTAGATTGTTTTCAACAATCTACAGTACTATATGATCCAGGGTTGGTTGAATCCATGGATGCTGAACTGCGGATACCAAGGGCTGACTATAAAGTTATACGCACATTTTTGACTGTGCAGAAGTTCAGCATCCCTAATCCCCATGTTGTTAAGGTTAAACTGTATTCCACCGAGTATTAACCCATTCTACTGTTTGTGAACTTTTGGGTTGTTTCCAATCTGAACTTGTTATGAATAATACTACTACAAAATTCTTGAACACATCTCTTGGCGTTTATGTGCATATGTTTCTGTCAGGTATGTATCAAAGAGTAGAATTGCTGGGTTATAGGGTATGTATACATTCAATTTTGGTAGACAATGTCAAATAGTTTTCAAAATGGTTTTAATAATTTATATCCCTACCATAAGTTCAGGAGAGTCTCTGAATTTCTACATCCTTGCCAACATTTATAATTATAAGACTTCTTGAGGTTTTTTAATTCAAGAATTTAAAATGCTTTCTCATTATGGTTTGAATTTGTATTTTGTGATTAAAAGGGAAGTTAAGTACCTTTTCATATATTGTTTGGTCATTAGAATATCCTCATCTGCAAAGTCTTTGTTCATGTTTCTATTGGATTGTTGGTATCTTTCTTACTGATTTGTGTTCTTTCTATATTGTGGAAGTAAGCCCTTTGTTGTTTACTATGATATAAATATATTCTTTCATTCAGAAAATGTAAACTTGTCCCCTATCTTACACCATGGTAAAAAATCAATTCCAGATAGATTGTGGGCCTAAGTAAAAAGCAAAACAAAACAATACAATACAACTCTCAAACGATAATATGGAAGAGTATCTTCATGACTGATGTAGGGAAAGTAGGGCACAAAAACTAGACTGATAAATTTGATCATAACAATATTATGATATTGTTCACCCAAAACCACCATTAAGAGGATGAAAAGGCAAGCGCACAGAAAGGAGGGGATATTTTTGGAGATATTTAGGGGAAGTAAATCCTCATTTTCATAGGCAGAAGATAATGGATAATATTTAAAGTTGATTCATTAAGAAATAGTAAAACAAACATTGGTTAAAGATTGAAAAACACAGAAGCACATAATAGATTTCTGGGAATAGCTGTTTCTGGGAATAGGACTGGACATGAGAATTGGTGGGAAAGAGAAGAACTCTTGGTTTTCATTGTAATCTCTCTATATAATTTGATTTGTTAATTATGTGCATATATTACTTTGATTTTTTAAAAAGATACTCTTAAAAGTATAGTATTTCTTAAACCCTAACTGAAGTACTTCTGGATTAGAGAATGAAGACACCTCCCCAGAAATGTAGGCGTGTCCTAAAACTGCAATGATAAACTTAAAAATGCTTTCAAGGATTGTATTTTATAGTAAAATCACAAGAATTTTGTATTCTTCCTCATAATCATGTTAGTTTAACTGAAACAAGCCTTTTATTTAAAGTACTTACATATTCACTCAAGCCATCAAGTAAATTTCATGCTCAGGAAGGTACAGCAGGTTTACTCTTTGGCTTCAAGTAGCCCCAGGATACCCCTGAGAGCCCCCTGGAGCTGTAAGTAACCCAGTTTGAGAAGGATATTTCTAACTTGTTAATGCTGCCATAATGGTTAAATATATTATAGCTTCCAGATGTTGTATCTACTTCAGATGTTAGATAGGGAGCATGGGGGAGCGTAATTGAAACAATGTTCATCTTGCAATCAGAAGATCTATTTGAGTTCAGACTGGGACCTTACTTTGGGCAAGTCACTTTAAATCCCATGACTTTAACCTCCTCAACTATAGAACAATCCTAATAAGTACTGATTTTTTCTACTACCCCACAAAGTTGTTCTGTGGCTTATGTGAGAAATTATTTTGTAAACCATGTAACATGTGTCTTCCAGAGTATTGGCAGTCAAATTTTAATGCCAATATTTTAAATATAAGTTGGTTACTATGATGTGTATTAGCATCTTTATAGTCTCTATCTCCTACTCCAAGGAGTTTACATTTGACCAACGAGTGAGTTCTATTTGATAAACATTTATAGCATCCTCTCTACATCAGGCTATGTGCTAGGAAGAAATGTGCATTATAGATTTAGTAGAAATGCCTTTCATGTGAGCATACATGCTGCATATTTTCTTAGTTGTGTTTCCTTGGTGAAGTCATTTCCCTTTTCTGGGCTTCAGTTTCTTTATCTATACAATGGGGATGTTGGGACTTTGCACATAATTAAAATTTATTGAGTTCCAATATCCTATATTTACCAGGACTCTTTAATGCCTTTTTAAAAATCTGCAGCAATTATTTATTGAGTACCTTCTCCGTACTCAATATATGAGTTAGCGTTCAACCAGGAAGCACTCCATATTGAGCTCAGAGGAAACCAGTTACATGGATGAAAGGGCTAAGAAGCCAAACACCGGGCAGAGATGGACCCAGACAGACTAGTGGCCAGAGAAGAGACACAACCAGGGCCAGAGACACTGTGTAAGTCAGAGAAGGGAGGGAGGATAACCTGGATTCTTCTTTTTCCTCTGCCTCTTATCTCTGACTTGCACCTTCCAGGGCCCAACCTGGTGAGAACTTTCTAACCAGTAGCCTGGGAAATTCAGGAGTCATAACCAGTGATACAAAGCAAAGGGTAAGGAATGGATCTGAGCACAAACAGCACACAGACTGGCCCTCTCACTATGGTGCTTGGTACTCCAAAGAGCTTATGATGTACTGGAGGAAACCAAACGCATAATGATGAAGCAACAAAAATTACAATAATAATAGTTGTACTGTTTCATACATATATGTTATCTGAAACATTGACATTTTTGTCTTCATTTTTCAGATGAGGAAACAGACTAGAGAGCTAACTTGCATAAATTTATAGAGCAAGTAAAAATGAAACTGAATTGGAACCTACAACACCTGCCTCCAAAGGATGTAATTTTCTTCTGTACGAATTAGATGTTCTCAATAAGAGGGGTGTTCAGAGAACAGCAAAGTCTCTATTTCCTCATCTGAGAAATGGGATTTGAAACAGCTCCAATATTAATTCTTTATCATTACAGCTTAGAATCATCTAGGAAGACTTTATAGAAAAGGTGAGATCTTTGGAGGTCTTGAAGGATATGTAGGACTCATAGTGAAAGGGTATAAGTAAAGTTCCTTTTGTTTTCCCTCTCTGAGAAATCTCTTCTCTCTCTGCAGATTTCATTTGCGTTTTGAACAATGAAACCTAATATTGCTTCCAGGAACCCTAATGAGCCCTCCTAAGTTTATGCTTAGGTATGCAAAGCAGTTGTCACATCATACAGCTCTGGGGCCTTGGGGGCATCCCAGAGAGTGTCCTGGATTCACTTCCCATCCCCAGTGCCTTGCACCCTGAGAGGTACCTGCATGTAGACATTAGCTCTCCTGGGCAACTGGATTTCTATTGGCCATACATCTGAGAATCCTCAAGAACACTGTTTATTCCTTGAGAAATCTGGAATGAATTAAGCTGAATAAATTGGCTCTCAACTTGGCTCTTTCAAATGGCAGCAAAGAAATAACATATGCTGCTTTTCCCCCTTTCTCTTTCTTTCCTTTTTTTCTTTATGGAAGGGGAAATGAAAACACACCCATATCCACACAAAAATTAGATTTGGTCAAACCATGCTCCACTTCTCCAGCAAGTGGAAACCTTTGATCAGAATATTTAGGTGTCTCTGAAGAGTGTTAGTATAGCAAGAAACCTGGGGAATTCATTTTAATGCATGTCCGCAACCTGTGCAGCATAAATCTAAGTTGAATGGCCATGTCTACAGAGCCAATCTGTAGCTGAGTTGCTAGGGCTACTGATGCAGTAAGCAAACACAACAAAGAATTTTCCCTTCTTAATCCTCTGCAGATATTACCTTTCTCCTCAATGCCAAACTTTCATCAAAAGAAAACCATATGGAGACTTTGAAACATTATTCAGAAAAAAAATAAAAAGAAAAAAAGATAAATAATTGAGGCATAATTAATCATGATTTTACCTGACACATGCATGATTTTAATTGTTTAATCTCAGTTTACAAATAATTAATGATAACAATGATAAGTGCACTTTTGAGCACTCTGCTAAGTCCTTAGCATGTACTGCCTCATTTGTATGTGACAATAGTCTCAGAATCAAAATACTATTATTATCCTTACCTCATAGATGATAAAACTGAGCCTTAGAGAGTATAAGTAAATTTCCTGAGCTAACACATTTAGAAAGTAAAGGAGGCAGATTTCGACATTAAGTTTATCTGTCTTGTCCAGCTCTTAACGCTATGTGATGGACATGGAGATGTGCTGCCCAGATTCCCCTCCAAGAAAGGATTTGTTGCCCCAGCTGCTGGGGCTGCTGTCAGCAGACAGAATTCAGCTGTCAGCTCCTTCGGGGTCAACTCAGCTGCAGAGTGTTGCCTCACCCAAGGTCAAACCTTTCCCAGGGCTGCTCGCATCCAATGACTAATGGCAGTCCTAGACACGTGCATACATCGTATTCCATGGTCAAGCTGGAGCCTTTCCTGTCACCTGGTATATGGCCAGAGAATTACTCTGAGGTGTGGAGAGTGATGCCTTTAGAACCTAAAGAATCCTGCCAAGTGTTTCGGCTTCCTTCTTTATGGTAGCAGGTACAAGACCCAAGAGTCTGTCTTTTAATTGGAGTGCATGCCCCAACATGCCCTTGACCACTGGATCCCTAAGTACTTTACTGAAGTGGCAGATCTCTGAATCTTTGTAGGTTTTATTTCACATCTTCTGGAGCACTTTTTCTTCCCAAGGCCTCCAGTGTACTAGATACTCGTTGCTCATTCCACTCGATCCACATGATGTCATCAATATGATGTTCCATGTCATGTCCTTGAGGTTCAAATCTCTTTAGACTATATTATAATTGACAATGGACAAATTAACATGGACGTGGCAAAATTGTACATGAATATTTTGTCTCTTCCATGTGATGCTGACTTTTAAAAATCTTCTTTTCTGGAAGGATTAGGAAGGAACACATTCACCAAGTCAAGCCTCCTGAGGCTCTATTAATCTTCTCCATCAAAGATACCACCTTTAACACAGCAGCAGCACTGGGACCACTCCTTGATTGAGCTTGCAGTAGTCTACAGTCACTTTCCAGAATCTATTTGCTTTCATCAGGGACAGTATTAGTGAATTCAATATGATAGTGTCCTCTACTCCTACATCCCTGAGATCCTTAAGGTGACATTCATCTCCTCCATCCCATAGGAAACTGATACAGTTTTTGATTTGCTATCTTAGGGTGATGAAGGCATGTTACTGTAACTGCCAGGTATGTCAATCTATTTATACATTCAGAGGCTGGGGAAATGACAACCAGGTAAGCCTGTGGACCAGTGGACTGATTGTTAGCCAACCTTTGGCCAGGATTCCATTTGCAGGGCTTTTATATTTCCCCACTGTAATACAGGATCTGTGATAATTCTCTATGTCTTTTGGAGTTCCCCTTTCCCTAATCAAGTAAATGGCTGAAGTTCCCTTTGGGGAAAGCCCGTGGGAATTAACACAGTATACACTTGCAGGTCTTTCCTCACGGTGACTGAGCCACATCTTCAAGTCAACAAGTTCTCAGCCTAAAAACTGTCTCAGGTATGGGAACTAGGCAAAGGATTTGAACATTTTATTAGGACAATCTCCTTCAGTCTCTTGTTCCTCTATTCTTGCTTTCTTTGTATCATATATATTAAGATTAAGTGGTATCTTCATTGACGGCCCATCTATTTTGCCCATTAGGATGTGGTGTTATATTAACAATCTCCACTGCTGGTTGCCATTTCAACTTTACAAGTAATATGATAACTGCAAACTTGTGGCTTCAGGTAGCTAACCACCATCACCTGAGCTCTATTGCTCCATTTGGGGATGGAGGGTAGCATCATACACATTACTATCAACAAACCAACCTCTATGACAACTCTCCTACCTCTGTGACAAGTCTATAGATATTCAACAACAAAGAGGCTTTCTTACCTCATCAGAGAAGAGAGAGCCTTTGTTCTGTGGGTCTCAGAGTAGAAAAGCAGCATCATAGACTGGATATGTTTCCTTTTGTTTCCAACTGTCCCAAAGAGATAGGCATCAGATCTGTCCTTTTATGGAGTCAGTTGGAAATGGTTTTCACTTTTGTGTAATTAGTTAAAAAATAAGAGCCAAGTAGAATACTGCATCAAATTAGAGATGGCTGGTATTCAGGGAAAGATTTGAATCTTTCCAACAACAACAACAAAACAGTATACAGAAAAGAAAATTACAGGCTAATATCCCTGATGAACATAGGTGCAAAAATCATCAGCAAAATATTAGCAAACTGAATCCTTTAAAAGGATCCTACACCATAAACAAGTGGATGTAAGAATGGTTCAACATCTGCATATCAATCAATGTGATACAGCACATAAGAAAATGAAGGATGAAAATTATATGATCATCTCAATAGATGCAGGAAAAAGCATGTGACAGAAGTCAACAACCATTCATGACAAAAACTCTCAGCAAACTAGGTATAAAGGGAATATACTACAACAAAACGAAGTCCATTTATAACAAGCCCACAGCCAACAACATAATAATAAAAGGCTGAAAGCTTTTTCTCTAAGATCAGTAACAAGAAAAGTATGCTCACTCTTACCACCCTTATTCAACATAGTACTAGAAGTCCTAAGCAGAGCAATTAGGTAAGAAAAAGAAATAAAAGGCATCCAAATCAGAAAGGAAGAAGTAAAATTGTCTCCATTTGCAGATGGAGACAAAATATGACATAATATTATAAATAATAAATAAAGACAACCAAAAAACACTTACTACATTTTTTTTTTTGTGGTACGTGGGCCTCTCACTGTCGTGGCCTCTCCCGTTGTGGAGCACAGGCTCCGGACGCGCAGGCTCAGTGACCATGGCTCACGGGCCCAGCCACTCTGCGGCATGTGGGATCTTCCCAGACTGGGGTATGAACCCGTGTCCCCTGCTTCGGCAGGCAGACTCTCAACCACTGCGCCACCAGGGAAGCCCACTTACTACTAATAAACAAATTCAGTAAAGTTGAAGGATAAAAATAAAACAATATACAATAATCAGTGGTGTATCTGTACATTAACAACAAACTATCAGGAATTAAGAAAGTGATCCCATTTACAATTGCATCAAAAAGAATAAAATACTTTGGAATAAATTTAACCAAGGAAGTGAAAGATCTGTATACTCAAAACAATAAGATATTGATGAAAGAAATTGGAGAAGCAACAAGTAAATGGAAAAATACTCTATGCTTATGGATTGGAAGAATTAATGTTGTTAAAATGTCCATACTACCAAAACAATCTACACATTCAGTGCAATCTCTATGACAATTACAATGACACTTTTTCACAAAAATAGAACAAATAATGTTAATATTTGTTTGAACCTCAAAAGACCCTAAATAGCCAAAATAATCTTGAGGATAAAGAAGAATAAACCTGGAGGTATCACACTTTCTTATTTCAATCTGTATGACAAAGTTGTAGTGATCAAAACAGTATGGTATTGGCATAAAATCAGACACATAGATCAATGGAACAGAATAGAGAGCCTAGAAATAAACCCATGTATATATGGTCAATTAATGTATGACAAAGGAGCCAAGAATATATAATGGGGACAGGATAGTCTCTTCAATAAATGGTTTTAGGAAAATTGGATAGCCACTTGCAAAAGAATGAAACTGTACCCCTATTTTACACCACACACAAAAATCAATTCAAAATGGATTAAAGTCTTAAATTTAAGACCTGCAACTGTAAAAATCCTAGAAGAAAACAAACATAGGGAATAATCTCCTTGAAAAAAGTCTAGGCAATGATTTCTTGATCTGACACTAAGAGCAAAGGCAAGAAAGAAAAAAATTTAAAAGAGGGACTACATCAAAGTAAACAGTTCCTCCACAGCAAAGGAAGACATCAACAAAATAAAAAGGCAACTTACAGAATGGGAGAAAGTAATTGCAAATCATATATCTGATAAGGGGTTAATATCCAAACTATATAAAGAACACACAAACACAACAACAAAAACAAAAATCTGATTTAAAAATTGGCAGAGAGTGTAAAATAGATAGCTAGTGGAAAGCAGCTGCATAGCACAGGGAGATCAGCTTGGTGCTTTGTGTCCACCTTGAAGGGTGGGACAAAGACACAAGAGGGAGGAGATATGGGGATATATGTATACATATAGCTGATTCACTTTGTTATACAGCAGAAACTAACACACCATTGCAAAGCAATTATACTCCAATAAAGATGTTAAAAAAAATTAGGCAGAGAAACTGATGTTTCCAAAGAAGACAAACAAATGGCTACAGGTGCATGCAAAGGTGCTCAACAGCACTAATCAACAGGAAAATGCAAATAAAAAAATAATGAGATGTTATGTCGCACTTGTTAGAATGGCTACCATCAAGAAGATAAGTGTTGTTGAGGATGTAGAAAAGAGGGAATGCTTGTGCACTCTTGGTGGGAATGTAAATTGGTGCAACCACTATGGAAAACAATATCAAGCTTCCTCAAAAAATTAAAAATAGAACTACCATATGACCTAGCAATTCCATTTCTGAGTATATAACCAAAGGAAATAAAAACAGGATCTTGAAAAGATATCTGCACTCCCATGTTCAGTGCAGCACTATTTACAATAGCAAAGATATAGAAACAACCTAAGTGCCCATCAATAGATGAGTGGATAAAGAAGATGTTGCATATATCTGTATCTGTATCCATATCTATATCTATTACCTATATCTATACCATACACACCAATGTAATATTATTCAACCATGAGGAAGAAGGAAATCCTGCTGTTTGTGACACGTTGACCCCTAAGGGCATTATGCTAAGTGAAATAAGCCAGAGAAAGACAAATACTGCATGCTATCACTTATATGAGGTATCTGAAAAAAAAAAGTCAAAGTCAGAAACAGAGACTAGAAAAGTATCTGCTAGATTCTGGGGCATGGGAGAAATAGGGAAAGGCTGGTAGAAGACTACAAACTCAGCTCTAAGATGAATAAATTCTGAGGGTCTAATGTATAACATGGTGACTATAGCTGACAACTCTGTATTGTATAGTTGAAATTTGCTAAAAGAGAACTTAAATGTTCTTACTAAAAAATTACATATATATAGAAATATGTGAGGTGATAAGTGCATTAATTAAGTAGATGGGAGGGAGGAATGCTTCACCATGTATACGTATATCAAATCATTATGATGTACACTTTAAATATCTTACAATTTTACTTGTCAATTATACCTCAATAAAGCTAAAAAATAGTCTCTAACATTTTAAATAAATGTTTGTGAAAAAATGTACAAATCTTTTAAAAAATATATGTAAAAACTAACTACATTTCAAACTTAAGATTGGTTCCAAAATTCAAACTTTTGTATTAAAATCAAATTGCTTTATAACTATATTTATAATTTAGTAGAAAGATGACCAAAAAAAACCCCTTCTTTCATAGTTATCTTTTATTGGATAGCCCTGAGTCTCACTAAGGAGGGGCGTTTCCTGAGTTACCTTAACAAGGTGGGAACTCATAACACTTGCATTGTTTAATCTGTGTTCTCCACTTATCTTCAAGCTCCCTAAGATAAAGCCCACATCTATCCTGTTCACCTCTATTTCACCATGTCTAGTATAATGCCTGGTACCTGGTCTAGCATAATGCCTAGCAATATTTATTTATTCATTCATTAATTCATTTATTATTAATAAACACTGGATGAGCAAACAATAGATGCATAGATTAACATATTCCATCAAATCAAATTTAGATTCTTAGTCATCCATGGCCTAGTGGGTGTCTTTTCTCCATCTTGGTCACAAATAGATATTATCTCTTCAGCCCTTTAAGTGGAAGAAATCCCAGAGGATGTAATTTTTACTCAGGGAGCCAAAACAGGAAGGAATACATTAAATGTGAGCCATTGGGAATCCTGCCCACCTCAGGACATTGGTAGTGTTTTAATGAGACAGACCCATATCTACTTCCTTTGCTCCATCCACTTCCCTCTTATAACATGTATCTCTGTGGAATCTCATTCTCAGCAACATGTAATGCTAGCCTTAACATATGAGCAGAAATAAAGAGTGACCTTTTCCAAGTTTCTTAGTTTCGACACTGCTCATATACATAGTGTCTTTTGTGAATTGGTCTTAGCCTTCAGAGGCACTGAGTCCTTGTTTCCTTTTTGGGCAACTTCTATGTCATGAGCCTTGTCTTAGAAAACTTACAGCTCTTCATCTTATCATCTCATTTGATACTCCAATGGTCCTATGAGGTAAGAGACCAGATGTCATGCATGGAAAGACGAGTGAACCAGAGATAAGTCAGAAGATAAGGACGTGCATTTCTCTCTACTATTTATCAGCTGTGTGATCTTAGGCAACTCTCATGACACTAATAAAAAACAATGCATTTTATTAGATTCAAAACCCAATGAATACTTAATGAGTGTCGTTTATGCATGGTTCTAGATACTGGAGCATGGTTCTAGATACTGGAGACACAGTGGAACATAAGACAGGTAAGGTCTCTTTTCTCACAGCTTTCATTCTAGAGTGGTACAGACAAACAGAAAGGTGACAAATAGATAAGAAAAATTTGAATATTAATATGTGTCATCAAGAATAAATTTTTAAATAGTGATGGATTTAACTGTGACCAGTAGAAGTTATTTGAACTGGGAGGTCAGAAAACTCCCATCCCTTGAAGTGGTGAAATTTTCCATATTTGAACAAAAACAGAGTCAGACATATGAAGATTCAGGTGAAGTGTTTTCCAGGCAGAAGGAACAGATATTTAGAGGTGATTACAAAAGTTCTGAGATGGTACAAGCTGAGTTGTGTCTGATAATTCTTACCTTCAGTAACTCTCAATTTACAGAAGATACATCTAAGGCCTAGAGCAGTAAAGCAGCTTGCTCAGAAGTAGAGGCTGAGATCTTATAAAAGGTTTCTTGTAAGAGATTCAGATCCATAACTTCAGACTAAAGAGAATAATTTTCACTGCTTAAATTCATGGATACCTTAGTTTAGACCCTCAGGACTCTGCCCCTGGATTGTTTCAGTTGATTTCTAATTGGTCCCTCAGCATCCATATCCACCTCCTTGCCCCTTCCCAGCCCAACCCTATTTCATCTTATGTATTGAAGATGGCCAGAGTTACGGTTATAATACACAAGTCTAATCTTGCCCCCCACCACTTTTTTTTGCTTTAAACACTTTCTGTTGCTGCCAACAGCCTAAAGATAAAGTCCAAGCCCTCCAATTCATTATTCAATCTATTCCCAAGATTTTCAACCTTGTCTCTTACCTCCACTTTTCCTCACATTCTCTTTTTAGCCTCAATAAATAAAATGCCATGTCATTTTATGCCTCCACTTCTTTAAACATACTGTTCTCCTTTGTTAGTAAATTTTAATCACCTATTAATTACTCTCTCAGCTGATATTTAGTGTGTAAAGTGCATCACTCCCTTATCTATGCCAGCATAACACTTTTGCTCTATTATGGTAGTTTCCATTTCTGTTTCAATGGGTTCATTTATTTGACCTGTTAGATTATGAGAACCCAAAGGGCAGAAAACACATTTTTTGGTATGTCCAATACTCATCCTTCACTTCTGATTTAGTTTTTGATTCATGGGTAATTTTAGAAGTGCATTCTTTAATTTACAAATATTTGGGAATTTGTAAACTATCTTATGTTATTGATGTCTAATTCAATGCCTCAAAACCAGATAAAATGCTCTGTATGATTTTAATCCTTTAAAACTTTTTTAAAGAATACTGCAGTAGTATGGCATATGTTCTATTTGGTGAATTAATATGTACACTTGAAAAGAATGTATTCTATGTTGTTGGGTGGAGTGTTTTATAAATGTAAATTGGGTCAAATTTCTTGAAAATGTTTTTCAAATCTTTTATATCCTTACTAATTTTCTTTCTACTGTTTTATCAATTACTGGGAGAGAAGTTTTGAAGTTTTATCAGTTTTGCCTATATATTTTGAATTTTTCTTATAAGGTACATACACATTTAGTAGTTATGTTTTCTTAACAAATTAACCCTTTTATTATTATAAAATGTCCCTTTTTATCCTTGATTATATTTCTCGTTCTGAAGTCTTTGTTATTAACATAGTCACTCCAGTTTTCATAGGCTTAGTGTTTGCATGGTATATCCTTTTCTATCATTTTACTTTCAATCTACCTCTACATTTATATTTAAAGTAGGGTTCTTGTTAGACATGCACTTGGGTCTATATTATCCAGTCTGATATCTTCCACATCTTAGTTGGACTTTGTTGGCCATTCACATATAATCTAGTTATTGGCAAATTTAGGTTTAAATTTACGATAAGCTGTTTGTTTATATTGGTCCTGTTTTTTAATTTTTTCTACTTTCCCTTTTCCTGAAATCCTTTGGATTGAATTAATTTTAGTATTCTATGTTGTGATGATTTAATTTTATGTGTCAAGTTGGGCCATGGGCTGTGGTGTTCAGATAGTCAGTCAAACATTATTCTGGGTTTATCTATGTAAGTTCTTTTGGATGATGTTAACCTTTAAATCAGTGGACTTGGAGTAAAGCAGATTGCCCTTTATAATATGAGAGAACCTCATCAAATTAGTTGAAGACCTAAATAGAACAAAAGGACTGGCCTCCCTCAAGCAGAAGCAAAGCAGACTGCGTTTGGACTTCATCTACAACATTGGTTCTTCCTCTTTTTACAGAAGCTGCTGGCCTTTGGACTTAGTCTGAAACATTAGCTGACCTAAGTCTCTAGCCTGCTGGCTCACTCTACAGATTTTAGGCTTGCCAGCCTCTATAATTGTATGAACCTATTCCTTATAATAGCTTACATTCTCTCTCTCTCCCTCTCCCTCTCCCTTTCCCTCTCCCTCTCTCTCTCTCTCTCTCTCTCTCTCTCTCTCTCTCTCTGGTTTTGTCTTCTTTGGTTCTTTGACTTTCTATGGTTTCTAGGGTTCTAGTTTTCATCTAATTTGGAAAAATTTGAGGAATAATTTCTCCAAGTATTTTTTCTTCTTGCAGTCTCTTATTTTGGATCCCCAATTACATGCTTGTTGGGTCACTTGATATTTTTCTGGCTGTGTTTATTTTCTGTCTTTCTCTCTGTGCTTCAGCTTTCATAGTTCCTATTAGTATGTTTTCAATCATTGATCTTTTTGTCTATTGTGTTGAGTCTGCTATTAAGTCCAACCAATGACTTTTTCATTTTAGATATTAAGTTTTTGTTTCCAGAAGTTCCACTTGGATTTTTTTCGTATCTCCAATTTCCCTCTTTATTGTGTTCATATTTTCATACTTTCCTTTACATCCTCTGACATAAGTATATATATATTTAAACAAGTTATATATATATGTTTAACAAATAAAACATATATTATATATATATATGTTTAAATAAGTTATTTTATAAGTATATAAATCTATAAGAATTTATTTAAGGTCCTTGTCAGCTAATGCTGTCATAGCTGTGATTTCTGAGTATGTTTGTATTAGGGTTTTGTTCCTATTCAATATAGGTTATATTTTTCTGCATCAGGCCTTCTGTACTAATTTTTTTATTAAGACTTTACGTTTTTAGAGCAGTTTTATGTTCAAAGGAAAATTGAGCAGAAGATACAGAGATTTCCCACGAACCCCTTGTTCTCATACATACATAGCTTCCTTATCAGCCTTCCCCACCAGAATGCTACAATTGTTACAACTGATAAACTTGCATTGATGCAATATAATCACTCAATGGCCATAGTTTATATTACAGTTCACTTTTGTTGTTATGGATCTATGGGTTTGGGTAAATCTATTATGACATATATTGATCATTATAATATTTTAAAGAGTATTTTAATTGCCTTGAAAATCTATATGCTCTATATTCATCTCTCCCCTTCACATACACCTCTAGCAACTACTGACCTTTCAGCTGTCTCCATAGTTTTGTCTTTTCCAAAATGTCATATTGTTGAAATCATGCAGTATGTAGCCTTTTCAGATTGGCTTCTTTCACTTAGTAATATGCACTTAAGATTCCTTCTCCAACACTCTTTTCTTTCCTTATGTATATCTGAGTTTCTGCCCTATATCGTTTTTCTTCTTTCTGAAGAATTTCTTTTATAATTTCTTGAAAGGCAGGTCTACTGGCAACAAAATCTCAATTTTGTTTGTCTGAGAAAGTCTCTATTTCTTCTACACCTTTGAAAAATAATTTCACTGGATACAAAATTCTAGGTTAGTGGGGTTTTATTCTTTCAACACTTTAAATATTTTACTCCACTCTCATTGTTTGCATGGTTTGTGAGAAGTCAGATGTAATTCTCATCTTTAGGTAGGTACGTTTTTCCTCTGGCTCCTTTCAGGATACTTCTTTATCTTTGATTTTCTATAGTGCGAAATGCTATATCTAGGTGTAAGCATTTTTGTTTGTTTTTGTTTGTTTTTGTTTTTTACATTTATCCTGCTTGGTGTTCTCTGAGCTTCCTGGACCTGTGGTTTGGTATCTGACATTAATTTGGGGAAAATCCCAGCCATTATTGTTTCAAATATTTCTTTCTTCTTTTCTCTCTTTCTTCTCCTTCTGGTATTCTCATTATGCATATGTTACACATTTTATAGATGTCCCACAGTCCTTGGATATTTTTTTCCAGTCTTTGCTCTTTTTGCTTCTTGGTTTTCAAGGATTCTATTGATATATGCTCTAGATTAGAGATTCTTTTCTAATCCATGTCCAATCTACTAATAAGTCTATCAAAAGCATTCTTCATTTTTGATAGCTTTTTTTTTAATCTCTATCATTTCTTTTTGGTTCTTTCTTAGGCTTTCCATCTCTCTGCTTATATTGCCCTCTTCTTGAATGCTGACTACTTTATCCATTAGACCTCTTAGCATATTAATCATAGTTGTTTTAAATTCTTGGTCTGATCATTCCAGCATCTCTGACATGTCTAGTTCTGATGTTTGTTCTCTCTTTCCAAATTGTGTTTTTTGTCCTTTAGTATGCCTTGTAGTTTTTTCTTGATAGCTAGACATGACATACTATGTAAGAGGAGCTGCTATAAATAGGCCTTTAGTAATGTAGCGGTGAGGTCTGGGGAGAGGGGAGGCATTCTGTAGTCCTTTGATTAGGCATGAGCCTCCAGCAATTCATCAATTATAGTTCAGCTTTTCCTACCCGACAATAGTTCCTAGGCAGTATCCACTTGTGAGTCTGCTCCAGTAAGCTGTGACTCCCTGTAATCACTTCTCCAATCTTGGGAGAAGTGATTTGCCCTATGTCCTCCCATCTTATTGATCCAAGAAGAGTTGATTATTCAGTCTGTTCAGCTTTTTACTTGTTGTTGGGAAAGGAGTGGAGACTTCCAATCTCCTTCCTTATGGAACTGACAACTAGAAGTCTGTGTACTTTGATTGGCTGATGTATACTGGGAGTGTCACATTGTTGAGTGTCTGGATTTGTTGCCTTCCTTTAAAGAATGTTGGGATTTATTCTGCAAGTGGCTAATATTACTTTCAAAGAGAACGGACTTGAGGACATGGGGGGGAAGGGGAGGCTGGGACAAATTGGGAGAGTAGCATTGACATGTATATACTACTACATGTAAAATAGATAGCTAGTGGGAAGCCGCTGTATAGCACAAGGAGATCACCTCAGTGCTTTGTGATGACCTAGAGGGGTGGGATGGGGAGTGTGGGAGGGAGGCTCAAGAGGGAGGGGATATAGGTATACATATAGCTGATTCACTTTTTTGTACAGCAGAAACTAACACAACACTGTAAAGCAATTATAGTCCAATAAAGATGTAAAAAAAACAGCAAGCAGCTTTAGTTTTTGAGGCTTTATTTTTTAACTTTGTTAGAATGGATCTAAGGTATTTTTTCTCAACTGGACCATGCCTCTTCCTGGTCTGAGCAAATGGCACAGCTGTTCCATTATGTCTCTCCATTCTGGCTGTTTGGTACTTGAAGAGAGCTCATGTGAGCTCTGAGAATTTTGCAGGTTATACACTCCCAGTTGTTCTTTGTCCTTACTCATAGAATTGTATCCTACACATCAGTGGTTTTGTATTGAGAATATAATAAAAGGTAACCTTTTCCTCTGCATAGCTCTCTACTCTCCAGGACTCTTCTTTGCAAATTTCAGTCCTCTTTATTGGAAGAGTTGTTTTACAGTTCCTAAATATGAAACTTTTTTTTAATTAATTTTTTTCACTTTTATAGTTGTTTACAGTGAAAAAGTAAGTCTGCTCTTAGTTACTCCATCATAGCCAGTAGCAGATATTCAGAAATCACAAGCTTTTGAATGTTAAGTAATTTGAGTTAAAATAATATCTGTGTGATTTTATTTTGCATTTCTCTGATTATTAATATAAGTAAACAACTTTTTCTAAATTTATTGGTCATTTGTGCTTCTTCTATTCATATCTTGGGCTATTTTTAAAATTAGGTTGTCTTTTTCTTGTTGATTTATATGAATACTTTGAATATTCTGGTGCTAATTCTCTGCAAGTTATATTATTGCATATATTGGCTCCAAGTATGTTGTTAGTTTTCTCACTTTACAATGTATTTTGTTTAATAGAAATTTTATTTTGTTTTAAATGTGGATAGCTATATTAATTATCTTTTTATTTAATACTTCTTTGATTTCTTCAAAAAGTTTTAGAATTTCACTCTTCATATTTATAACTTAAATCCACTTATAATAACTGATTTTGTGTATGGTATGAAGTAGAAAACTAATTTAATTTTTTCCTTCAAGTATATACAATAGCATCCATTCCATTTATTGGAATAATCCTTTTTACTCTATTGGTCTACAATACTACACTTGTCATATATCAAGTTTCCATGTGTAAATAGTTCTGAGTTCTTTATTATTTTCATTGGTCTGATTGTTCATGTGGATTTGTGCTAATTCCACATGGTTTTAATTACTAGAGCTTTATGATTAAGCTTCATATATGGAAGAATAAGACCATGAACTTTGTTTTTCTTATTTGTTCTTTAAAAGTTTCTTAGCCATTTTCATGCAGTGAAAAATATTGTTAAGTTTTGGTTTTGAATTTATAAATTAATTATAGAGAATTGACATCTTTACTCTATTGAGTCTATACAATCATGAACATAATATATATCTCCATTTACTTAGGTTTTCTTTATATCCTTCAATAATTCTTTATAAATTTCCTAATAATGGGCATGAATACCTTTTCATTAAACTTATTCTTTTTTTTTTTTTTTTTTAATTTGGTACATGGGCCTCTCACTGCTGTGGCTTCTCCCGTTGCAGAGCACAGGCTCCGGACGCGCAGGCTCAGCGGCCATGACTCACGGACCCAGTCATTCCACGGCACGTGGGATCTTCCCGGACCGGGGCATGAACCCGTGTCCCCTGCATCGGCAGGCGGACTCTCAACCACTGTGCCACCAGGGAAGCCCTAAACTTATTCTTATATGAGTTAAAGATTTTAATCACTATTTGAATGGGATTTATATTTTTCTATTACATTTTTCTGATTGTTGCACTTGTACAGAAGTGATTTTTGTTATTTATCTTACATTTACTATCTTTGCTAAATTATTTAGTTATCTAATATAGTGTCTATGGATCTCTTGAGAGTTTTGCAAGATTATATTGTCTACAAATAAGGACAGTTGTCTCTCTTCCTTTCTAATCTGTATTCCTATTTTTTTCATTTTCTCTTTTAATCATATTGTGGAGGACCCTTTACTACAATATGGATTAGAAACAGAAATAGTTCTATTGTTTCACCATCAAGCATGATGTTAGGTAAGTTCTGATAGATACTTTCATCAGATTAAGGAAGTTACTTTCTAATCAGAGTTGATTAGGAGTTTTTTCATTTTGAGTGAACATTAAACATTTATTCTACATCTACTGAGATGATTGTTTATTATTTTTCTCTTATAATATATCAATGTAGTATACTGTATAATAGATTTTCTTTTTTTAATTAATTAATTTATTTATTTTTGGCTGCATTGGGTCTTTGTTGCTGTGCGTGGGCTTTCTCTAGTTGTGGCGAGGGAGGGCTACTCTTCGTTGCGGTGTGTGGGCTTCTCATTGTGGTGGTTTCTCTTGTTGTGGAGCACAGGGTCTAGGCATGTGGGCTTCAGTAGTTGTGGCTTGTGGGTTCTAGAACGCAGGCTCAGTAGTTGTGGTGCAAGGGCTTAGTTGCTCCACGGAATGTGGGATCTTCCTGGACCAGGGATCAAACCTTTGTCCCCTGCATTGGCAGGCAGATTCTTAACCACTACATCACCAGGGAAGTCCCTGTATAATAGATTTACTGATGGTGAACTGTTCCTTCTTCCTGAGTAAATATTACTTGCTCACGATGTCTTTGTAAAAAGAAAAATAAAAACCCTCAAATCTACATGTCCATATTTTATTTAGTATTTTTGGGTCTGGACCTGTTTTTACTTTATATAGGGATCATTAAATTGTACTCCAACTTTCTTTAATGCCCACTGGTTTATTTTAGATTTCTACTGTTCCTTGAGTCCACTTTGGTAAGTTATTTTCTTCCTGAAATGTAACCATTTCAACTAAATTTGCAAATAAAGTCACATTAAACTAATTCTGTGTAGTAGTTCTTTATGGTAATTAAGTCTTTCAGAGATATTTGGGATTTTTTTTTACAGTGGTTTGGGGGTCTATAAATTTTTTTCATGAAAGTGGTATAAGAGTGAAAGCTCTACCACCCTTCCTTCACAACACAGCCAAACCCTGTGACATCTTCACATAGACTATGGCTGAAACTTCTATCCTGTGGAAACATGGCCTGATGATCTAGTAGTGTAGAGGTATGCACTATTGTCTCCTTTTAACAGATAAAGAATTTGAGGCTCAAGGAGTTTAAGAAAGCTGACCAAGTTTAAAACCGACTTAGTGTGGAGTTAGGTCTTTTTAAAATACACAGCTCAAGCCCTTTCCATCACAGTGGCCTTTCTCAGTGTATAGTCTGACAGCCACCTCCAGCAGAATCACCTATGGCATTTGATTAAAAATTCTCATTCCTGAGCCCCACCCCAGATATAGAGAATCAGAGTCTCTGGGGGCTTAAGGCCTGAGAATCTGCACTGTAAACAGATTTCATAGATGATTTTTACCCACTAAATTTTGAGGACCTCTGTACCAATAGTGGCTTTCTTACTAAGCCACTCAACAAAGTAGAATACTTAACAAGTCATTTCCTACTGAATTGCCATCACTGGTGGCTGGCTTTCCTGGTTCAGGAAATTATAACCAAAGTTATAATGCACTTACTCCATTAAAAAGAAAAATATAGTGCTGTCTTCAGTGTAAATATTCAAAACAGGACATTTTAGCAACTGGCTAAGAGCCCCAAATGCACACATGGCACCAGGAAAGGAGTTGCACAAACTTGGGGTCATGGAAAGATTAGCAAAGGAAATGAAGTAAGAAAATGGATGTAAGATTGAGACTGTTGCAGAGCTCTATATTACAATAAGAAATATTATACCAAGGTTCCAGTGAAGAAGTCTGTAAAAGTCTTTCTAAGTTAATTATCAGCTAAGAGATTTTTCTCTTTTATCTGTGGTTTGGTTTAGGTCTATCTTGTGCATTTGTTTTTGCCCTGGATTCTTGGAAGTTCCTGTATATTGATTTTCTAGAAAAGGATTAAAGAAAAACAATCTCTTCTTCATTCTTTACCTTTACTGACAATTGCCACCCTCTGTGCTCCTTCATTTAGTACTGATTCAACATCTTATTCATACTTTCATTCAGCAATTGATTTTGAGCATTGGACAATATGCTGGATGCTGCAGCCCCTGCCCTTGGAGATGCCATAATCTACTGGGGGAAAAATCATAAATAATTACAATCAAAAGTTAAAAATGCTAAATAAAAAAGTGTTTCTCTGCCTGAGAGAATTGACATGTTTAAAAGGACTGGAGAGAAGAATAAAGGTGAATGATTTGAGTACTAGACTGCCTGGGTAACAATTTTGTCTCTACCGCTTACTACCTGTGTGCCCTTAATCTATTTGTTCCTCAATTACTTCATCTGTAAAATGGAAACAATAGTAGTGTTGACTTCATAGGGTTGTTTGTCATGAGATTAAATGAGCTGATATATGTAAAGTGCTTAGAATAAATAGTTCTAGGTATATAGTTATATATAGATGTTAGTTGTTACTGTTGTATTATTATAAAAGGGTTCAAGAAACACCTGTTATATTCCTCACCCAAAGAATCATGTGAACAATAGCCCAGAGACATGTGAAGGACTGTGATATCCAAGCAGTGACAAGACGTTCTGTGTGTAAAGTTCAAGTCTGCATTGTGTGCACATGAGTGTTGTGTGCACGTGGTTGCGTGCATGTGAGTTTAGAGTGTGGTCTGGTTGTAGCGGGAAGGATGTACCAGTGGACCATAATGTTGGGTAGCTTGGTTAAGACCTGATGAGGAAGGGACATGAGTGACATCTGGAGAGGTGATATCTCACAGTGGGTCCACAGCCTAGAGTCTGGAACCAGATGACCTGGTATGAATCCCAATTCTCCCGCTCACTAGACAAGTGGGCTCGGCCGGTTACTCTCTGAGCCTCACTTCCCTCATCCGTAAGGCGCAGATACTCTTAGAGCATCTCCCATATCAGCTGGTGAGGAGCAAGTGCATTAATATGTGCAAAGTGCTAAGAACTCTCTGCCTCATATATTGTAGCCTGGATTTATACATTAGTCGTAATTATTAAGAGTTTGCCCCTTATAACATAGGCACACACACAAAAAATCTACAGCAATGTTCAAATAGGGAATAATATGATCAGAATTTTCATGTCCCAAAATTAATGAAACCATAATAAATAAGCAAATAAATATAATAAATAAAAAAATAAAATAGTTATTTTCCTAAAGTGGGAGAGAAAAAAAAAATCTTTAAAGACTGGATCCTCCTAGAGGCCAAGACAGAATGTGCACTCATCGACTCTGGGTTTACCCAGCCTAGGATTTGGGGTCTACAGTGCAGTCCATCAAGACTGCACAAACTGTGCTGTCGGACCCAGAACAAGGAAGGCGACAGTCCCACATTCCTCTCCGCTGGTTCCAGCACACTTAGTGTGAGGGGCAGTTCTGGGAAGCATGCAGAAAAGGCAGAGGCTCTCCAGCTGTGCTCAGAGGAGAGCAGCCCAGACAGTGAGGAGGTTAGAAGCCATTTCACGACAGGCACAGGGAGGGAACAGGGATGTTTAACTGAGAAGGTAGATTGGGAGGCAAGCCTGGTGCCAGGATATGATGGTCGCCCTTAATATAGGAAGGGTTGTCATGTGAAAGAGGCATAGGCTAGTTTTGTTTGGCTCCAAGGGATGGAAAATAAACCAAGAGATGAAAATTACAGAGATATGGATTTCTACCCAGCTTTTAAAAGGTAACAATTTAGTCAGCTTTTATTGATCACATTCAATATCTCAAAAACTGACCTAAATACTTTACCTAAATTATCTCAGTTAATATCATAAAAACCCCATGGATTATGTACTGTTATTATCCACATTTTACAGATAAGGAAGTAGAATTATTAGGTAATTTACTCAAAGTCACATGGGAAATAAATGGCAGAGCAGAGATTGGAAATTCACTTTTAGGAAACATGCAACACTGCCTCTGCACAAGCCATACAAAGTGGAATGAGATGACTCAGCAGATCCCACACTTCCTTCTCCCTTCTCTCCTGCCATCAATGAGTTCTGTTGTAGGCCATTTCATACATAATTTCTAAAGTGAGGCCTTCCTTGTCTAGGTTAGTTGACCCTATTAGAGTTTCCTGTGGTACAGTGTTCATTTCACTTTATAACATTGATCAAACTTTGTATTACTTGTTAGTTTTCTACTTTTTACTGGACTCTTAAGCCATCTTGCTCACCATCATGTCTTAGTGCCTAGACTAGTGTCTAGCTCAGAGCACAGGCTCAGTAACTGTGCTAGTCAGAGTTCTACACAGAAACAGAACCAATAGAGGGTGTGTCTGTCTGTCTGTCTATCCATCTATCTTTATTTTTATATTTCTCTCTCTCTCTCTTAGAGTTAAGAACAACACAACACACCCACATTTCTTAAGTAGCTTCAAGAGGGGAAGAGAGTGAGAGAGAGAATATTTAAGGAACTGGCTCTCACAATTGTAGGGGCTGGCTAGTCTAAAATTTGCAGGGCAGGTTGGCAGGTTAGAAATCCAGTGAAGAGGTGATCTTGTAGTCTAGATTCAGAAGGCAGTCTGGAGGCAGAACCCCTTCTGCCTTAGGGGACCTCCTTCAACAGATTAGATGAGGCCTACCCATATTATGGAGGGTAACCAGCTTTACCCAAAGTCTATTGATTCATATGTTAATCACATCTTAAAAATACCTTCACAGCAACATCTAGACTGACGTTTTGCCAAACACCTAGGGTACTAGGCTAGTACACTAGTCTAGCCAATTTGACACAAAAATTAACCCTCATAGTAACTATAACTACTTTTTAAATAAATGAAGAGTAAGTTACCCAATACAGGAGATGTTCAAGTTAAGATGGGCTGAGATATTGTAAAGGCCATTTAAATATATGACCAAATTAGATTAATTTTAAGATTTTTCTATTTTATTTATTTCATGAGTTTAGGAATGACATATCTCACTAGAGAATTTTTAGAAGGAGATAAAATAATTTTAGCATGATTCCAACGGATGCCAAGCTATTCCTCTTATTTTTTTTAGAATTTATTTATTTGTTTATTTATCTTTCACTAGTTGCAGCGAGCGGGGGATACTCTTGGCTGCTGTGCGCGAGCTTCTCACTGTGGTGGCTTCTGTTGTTGCAGAGCATGGACTCTAGGCGTGCAGGCTTCAGCAGTTGTGGCTCATGGGCTCTAGAGTGCAGGCTCAGTAGTTGTGGTGCATGGGCTTAGTTGCTCTGCGGCATGTGGGATCTTCCCAGACCAGGGCTCGAACCCGTGTCCCCTGCATTGGCAGGCGGATTCTTAACCACTGCACCACCAGGGAAGCCTCTATTCCTCTAACTTTTATACAATGTATTTATTGTTATACATAAAATCCATAATAATCTGGATTTTTTTCTTTGGATGAATTATTCTCTAAGCAACTTTTTATGGAGTGCCTACCTATATACAGGTGCTATTGTAAACAAAACAAACAACAATCCCTACCTTTGGAGAGTTTATATTGTAGTAGGAGGATGAGAAGAAAAACGATAAAAACTAAGTAAACTACAGAGAATTTCAGATGATGACAAAGTACTATGGAGAAAAATAAACTAGGGAAGAAAATAGGAAGCACTGGGGCCCAGGAGGGAGCAGGAGAGTGCCATTGTCAACAGGGAGGTCAGGAGGGCCTCAGTAGGAGGTAAAATTTAAATAAAAAGCTAGAAGAATAGGAGCCAGAGTAAGCCATGTACGCATTGGGGAACAGAAGAAACATTTCAGGCAGAGGAAACAGCAAGTGCAAAGGCTGGGAGGCAAGCTTCCCATGCTAGAGCAAGAATGACAAGAAGACAGATGTTGCTGAAGAGGAGAAAGGAATAGACGCCAAAGCCAGAGGAGTCACAGGGGCTAGAGAGTGTAGGGCCTTATGGGGTTATTGGAGGGTTATAAAGGTTTTGACTCTGACTCAAAGAAAAATGGGAACCACTGGAGGGTCTTGAGTGGAGAAGGACATGGTCTGACTTACATTTTTCAAGGACCACTCTGGCAGTAATATGGAGAACGTGGCTGGAAGCTACATATATTCTGGGTCTATCCAAGCAGTTGTACATAATTTCCCAACCCTTAGTTTTCTACCACCCTCCCATTTTATAGGTTGTTCTTTTTGTTTTGTTTTAAACAAGTTCACTGAATTATAATTCTCATAAACTGCATGTATTTAAAGTGTACAAATTGATAAGTTTTGACATGTACGTATACCTGTGAAACTATCACCATATTCAAGATAGTGAAATATCCATTACCTTCAGGGTTTTTCATTTGGTGTTTTTATTTAACTAATTGCATGACACAGCTGATACTTTAAAAGTGGGGTGGGGTGGGGTGTGTGTGGAGTAAAGGCAGTGACCATTTGTTCTATATTCTTGGCAAAAATCTGGACATCATCCTATACAACTGTTAAGGGGGGTTTCCTCCTTTGCTTACTTTAGGAATACCTAGAAGCATATTTATAGGGTCAATTTCAACTATTCTAAAACTTTCATTGCATTTTGAAAGGTGCGGCCTACAGTTCTGAGCAGAAAGAGAGAGTGACCCATGTTTTATGTGGCAAATATTTCTTGCCAAGATTGTTTAATGGAAGCACATCCAGTCTTTTGCAGTTATTTTGGTCCTGTTATAGGGAAAGTAGGCTATTTGGTTTGGAATTGCCTACGTTTCTGACAGACAAATATAAGTCAATTAAAATGGATGAAAAGATGTGGTAGAAAGAGAAATTATTTCCCCTGCTGAGGAATAAAGACATTCCAACTTGTGCATCATTATACTTGGCAGTAACCCCACCCCCGTTGAAGCTAATTAAGAAATATCAGTGCTTTGGTTTTGATTTCCTTAATTCTATCCTTGATTCTCCTCCCACCTCACCCCTCGTCCCCAAAGATCAATATATTTTCTTACTAGGTGAGAGGAAATTCCTGAATAACTTAATAATATACCTTGCCAGCATTATCCACTGCACCTTGGAATTTCCTTCTGCCCAGTGTGCTGCCTCTCCAAGTCCTTTCTCACCTCAGTCAGATAATGCATGCTTCTCCCCTTACTCTGCACTGACTCCTCAAGAATCTCATGACATTTATTATTGCCCAAATAGCCAAATAAGGATTGATTTCCTCAAGTCCACATTCATCCACCCATCTATATATTCATCTGTAAATTTTTTGTTCAATAATTACTTACTAAATACCTCTTGTATCAGTCAGAGTTCCAGCAGAAAATACATGGAGCATACAAATTGGGTGATTTGAAAAAAAAATTTAATATAGAGATGATGTACAAAAGCATAGTGAGTGTAGGGAGCCCAGGAGGAACCAGTGTAATCCTGGATACAATGACCACAAGGTTCATTACCACTCCTAGGCCTAAAGGGGCAAAGGGGGAGAGTTAAAAGAACCTGAAAGAGACAGGGAAAGGGAGAGACTGACTAGACAGAAACCTTGGCCTGTGGCCAAGGGATGCAGCCAACCGACAGCATTGTGGCTGGGAAGAAGCCTAGGGAATAAGTACCCTGACCTTACTCTCCTCCTAATTTCTTAACATGTTCACCCTTGACAAAATTCATGCAGAAACAGGGCAAAGGGAAGCCTACTAATACTAATCATACAGGTCAGCCTTTCCAAGGAGAGAGCCTCGTAGACAGTGGATATGGAGGGGAAAGCAAAGGATATCCAGCTCTCCTGCTTTGTGACAAACAATATGTATTGAACTGCTTACCGAACAAATATAGTTAGATATCCTACAGGAACCTCAAACTCAACAGGTAGAACACTGAACTCTTTTATCCCCCAAAACTTACTCTTCTCCCTCCATTACCAATCCTGGTGCCACCATCTGCTTAGGCACCCAAATTAGAAGCATTGGAAACTTGGGTTTCATTCCATACTCTTTCTCCCTCTTATGCTCCTGCCCTTCCAACCTTGGTTATGTCACCAAGAACTACCGTTTTACCCTTAAAATGTTCACAAATCCATATTCTCCTCTACATTCCTATTATCATTGCCCCTGGTGCAGGCTTTTGCATCTTTTACCTGGTTTAGTGCACAAGCAACTTGACACGCTAATTCGTTCTCCACATTGCCACCACAGTGACTTTCTAAAACATGTCTTCTTACTTGTTTATTGGTGTCTCTCCCACTGGAATATAAGCTCCAGTAGGGTAGAAATCATGTCTCTTTTGTTTACTGCTCTATTCTTAGCATGTATGTATGGCATTAGATGGGTACTCAAATATTTGTTGAATTTGAATATGCTACGTCACTCCTCTGTCTAAAACCTCAGTGACTCCTGTTACATATAGAATCATGTAATCATTATTAGTATTACCAACAAATATTTATTGAGTACAGTAACACAGTTAATGCTCACAACTGTGAAGTAGGTACTATTACTATCTTCAGTTTATATTTGAGGAGAATGGAGATCAGAGTCACATGGTTAAATAAGGAAAAATTTGTAAGACCTAGAAGAGAGCAGAACCATAGATGGAAGGAGCTTGGGTCTCTGAATCACTGTGGAGGGCTGCCATCTAAACTCTTGTATTAAATGGTTATATGAGAAAGAGTTAAGCTTCTATTGTGTTGAGCTTCTCATTATTTGAGCATTGCTTTTATGTAGTTAACCTATCATGACTACTGTACCTACTACTCAAGAAGAATTTGCATATTAAAAATCTATGAAGAAATGATATAGCCAAAAATATTAGCAAATGGGAGTTAATTTTCTTTGGTTTAAATGAAAATAACATGGGGAGGCGGAGGGGGGAGCTTCGGAGCAGCGGAGGAGAGCACAGCAACAGGGGTGCGGAGGGCAAAGTGGGGAGATTCCCGCACAGAGGATCGGTTCCAACCGGCACTCACCAGCCCGAGAGGCTTGTCTGCTCACCCGCCAGGGCGGGCGGGGCTGCGAGCTGAGGCTCGGGCTTTGGTCGGAGCGCAGGGAGAGGACTGGGGATGGCGGCGTGAACACAGCCTGCAGGGGGTTAGTCTGTCCCGGGGAAAAGGTCTGGAGCTGCCGAAGAGGCAAGAGACTTTTTCTTCCTTCTTTGTTTCCTGGTGCGCGGGGAGAGGGGTTTAGGAGCGCTGCTTAAAGGAACTTCAGAGACAGGCGCGAGCCGTGGCTGAAAGCACGGACTCCAGAGACGGGCGGGAGACGCTAAGGCTGCCGCTGCCGCCACCAAAGGGCCTGTGTGCGAGCACAGGTCACTATCCACACCCCTCTTTCGGGGAGCCTGTGCAGCCCACCACTGCCAGATTCCCGGGATCCAGGGACAACCTCCCCGGGAGAACGCACGGCGGGCCTCAGGCTGGTGCAACGTCATGCTGGTCTCTGCTGCCACAGGCTCTCTCCGCACTCTGCGCCCCTCCCTCTCCCAGGCCTGAGTGAGCCAGAGCCCCTGAATCAGCGGCTCCTTTAACCCCGTCCTGTCTGAGCAAAAAACAGAGCCCCTCCAGCGACCTACACGCAGAGGCGGGGCCAAATCCAAAGTTGAGCCCCTGAGAGCTGTGAGAACAAAGAAGAGAAAGGGAAATCTCTCCCTGCTGGGAGAGAAGTAGCAGATTAAAGTAGCAGAAGTAGCAGATTAAAGCTCCACAATCAACTTGATGTACCCTGCATCTGTGGAATACATGAATAGGCAATGAATCATCCCAAATTGAGGAAGTGGACTTTGAGAGCAAGACTTATGATTTTCTCCACTTTTCTTCTTTTTGTGAGTGTGTATGTGTATGCTTCTGTGTGACATTTTGTCTGTATAGCTTTGCTTCCACCATTTGTCCTAGGGTTCTATCCATCGGTTTTTTTAAAATTTTTTTCTTAATAATTAATTTTAATTTTAATAACTTTATTTTACTTTTCTTTCTTTCCTTCCTTCCTTCCTTCCTTCCTTCCCTCCTTCCTTCCTCCCCTCCTTTAGACAACAAATCATCCCAAATTGAGGAGGTGGACTTTGAGAGAAAGATTTATGATTTTTTTTCCCCTTTTCCTCTTTTTCTGAGTGTGTATGTGTATGCTTCTGTGTGAGATTTTGTCTGTATAGTTTTGCTTCCACCATTTGTCCTAAGGTTCTATCCGTCCCTTTTTTTTCTAAATAATTATTTTTTAATTTAATAACTTTATTATATTTTACTTTATTTTATTTTACTGTATCTTCTTTCTTTCTTTCATTTTTCCTTCCTTCCCTCCTTCCTTCCTCGCTCCCTCCTTCCCTCTTTTCTTTCTTTCTTTCCTTCTTTCTTTCTTTCTTCCTTCCTTCCTTCTTCCTTCCTCCCTCTCTCCTTTCTTTCTTTCCTTCTTTCCTTCTTACCTTCTGTCCTTCTTTTCTTCTTTCTTTCTTTCTTCCTTCCTATCTTTCTTTCTTACTTTCTTCCTTCTTCTACTAATTCTTTCTCTCTACTTTCTCTCTCTCTTATTCTGAGCCATGTGGATGAAAGGCCCTTGGTGCTGCAGCCAGGAGTCAGGGCTGTGCCTCTGAGGTGGGAGAGTCAACTTCAGGACACTGGTCAACAAGAGACCTCCCAGCTCCACATAATATCAAATGGTGAAAATCTCCCAGAGATCTCCATCTCAACACCAGCACACAGCTCCACTCAATGACCAGCAAGCTACACTGCGGACAACCTATGCCAAACAACTAGCAAAACAGGAACACAACTCCACCCATTAGAAGAGAGGCTGCCTAAAATCATAATAAGTCCACAGACACCCCAAAACACACCACCAGACGTGGACCTGCCCACCAGAAAGACAAGATCCAGCCTCATCCACCAGAACACAGACACTAGTCCCCTCCACCAGGAAGCCTACACAACCCACTGAACCAACCTTAGCCACTGGGGACAGATATCAAAATCAACGGGAACTACAAACCTGCAGACCACAAAAAGGAGACCCCAAACACAGTAAGATAAGAAAAATGAGAAGACAGAAAAACACACAGCAGATGAAGGAGCAAGATAAAAATGCACCAGACCTAACAAATGAAGAGAAAATAGATGGTCTACCTTAAAAAGAGTTCAGAATAATGATAGTAAAGATGAACCAAAATCATGGAAATAGAATAGACAAAATGCAAGAAACATTTAACAAGGACTTAGAAGAACTAAAGATGAAACAAACAATGATGAACAACACAATAAATGAGAAATACTCTAGATGGGATCAATAGCAGAATAACTGAGGCAGAAGAACGGATAAGTGATCTGGAAGATAAAATAGTGGAAATAACTACTGCAGAGCAGAATAAAGAAAAAAGAATGAAAAGAACTGAAGACAGCCTCAGAGACCTCTGGGACAACATTAAACGCACCAACATTCGAATTATAGGGGTTCCAGAAGAAGAAGAGAAAAAGAAAGGGACTGAGAAAATATTTGAAGAGATTACAGTTGAAAACTTCCCTAATGTGGGAAAGGAAATAGTTAATCAAGTCCAGGAAACACAGACAGTCCCATACAGGATAAATACAAGGAGAAATACGCCAAGACACATATTAATCAAAAACTGTCAAAAATTAAATACAAAGAAAGCATATTAAAAGCAGCAAGGGAAAAATAACACAAAAGGGAATCCCCATAAGGTTAACAGCTGATCTCTCAGCAGAAACTCTGCAAGCCAGAAGGGAGTGGCAGGACATACTGAAAGTGATAAAGGAGAAAAACCTGCAACCAACATAACTCTACCCAGCAAGGATCTCATTCAGATTTGATGGAGAGATTAAAACCTTTACAGACAAGCAAAAGCTGAGAGAGTTCAGCACCAACAAACCAGCTTTACAAAAAATGCTAAAGGAACTTCTCTAGGCAGGAAACACAAGAGAAGGAAAAGACCTATAATAACGAACCCAAAACAATTAAGAAAATGGGAATAGGAACATACATATCAATAATTACTTTAAATGTAAATGGACTAAATGCTCCCACCAAAAGACACAGATTGGCTGAATGGATACAAAAACAAGACCCATATATATGCTGTCTACAAGAGACTCACTTCAGACCTAGAGACACATACAGACTGAAAGTAAGGGGATGGAAAAAGATATTCCATGCAAATGGAAACCAAAAGAAAGCTGGAGTAGCAATTCTCATATCAGACAAAATAGACTTTAAAATAAAGACTATTACAAGAGACAAAGAAGGACACTACATAATGATCAAGGGATCGATCCAAGAAGATATAACAATTGTAAATATTTATGCACCCAACATAGGAACACCTCAATACATAAGGCAAATACTAACGGCCATAAAAGGGGAAATTGACAGTAACACATTCATAGTAGGGGACTTTAACACCCCACTTTCACCCATGGACAGATCATCCAAAATGAAAATAAATAAGGAAGCACAAGCTTTAAATGATACATTAAACAAGATGGACTTAGTTGATATTTATAGGACACTCCATCCAAAAACAAGAGAATACACATTTTTCTCAAGTGCTCATGGAACATTCTCCAGGATAGATCATATCTTGGGTCACAAATTAAGCCTCAGTAAATTTAAGAAAACTGAAATTGTATCAAGTATCTTTTCCGACCACAACACCATTAGACTAGATATAAATTACAGGAAAAGATCTGTAAAAAATACAAACACATGGAGGCTAAACAATACACTACTTAATAATGAAGTGATCACTGAAGAAATCAAAGAGGAAATAAAAAAATACATAGAAACAAATGAAAATGGAGACACGACAACCCAAAACCTATGGGATGCAGCAAAAGCAGTTCTAAGAGGGAAGTTTATAGCAACACAAGCCCACCTTAAGAAACAGAAAACATCTCAAATAAACATCCTAACCTTGCACCTAAAGCAATTAGAGAAAGAAGAACAAAAAAACCCAAAGTTAGCAGAAGGAAATCATAAAAATCAGATCAGAAATAAATGAAAAAAAATGAAGGAAACAATAACAAAGATCAATAAACCTGAAAGCTGGTTCTTCGAGAAGATCAACAAAATAGATAAGCCAATAGACAGACTTATCAAGAAAAAAAGGGAGAAGACTAAAAACCAATAGAACTAGAAATGAAAAAGGAGAAGTAACAACTGACACTGCAGAAATAAAAAAGATCATGAGAGATTACTACAAGCAACTCTATGCCAAAACATTGGACAACCTGGATGAAATGGACAAATTCTTAGAAATGCACAACCTGCCAAGACTAAATCAGGAATAAATAGAAAATATAAACAGATAAATCACAAGCACTGAAATTGAAACTGTGATTAAAAATCTTCCAACAAACAAAAGCCCAGGATCAGATGGCTTCACAGGCAAATTGTATCAAACATTTAGAGAAGAGCTAATACCTATCCTTCTCAAACTCCTCCAAAATATAGCAGAGGGAGGAACACTCCCAAATTCATTCTACGAGGCCACCATCACCCTGATACCAAAACCAGACAAGGATGTCACAAAGAAAGAAAACTACAGGCCAATATCACTGATGAACATAGATGCAAAAATCCTCAACAAAATACTAGGAAACAGAATCCAACAGCACATTAAAAGGATCATACACCATGATCAAGTGTGGCTTATTCCAGGAATGCAAGGACTCTTCAATATACCCAAATCTATCAATGTGATACACCATATTAACAAATTGAAGGAGAAAAACCATATGATCATCTCAATAGATGCAGAGAAAACTTTTGACAAAATTCAACAGCCATTTATTATAAAAACCCTGCAGAATGTAGGCATAGAGGGAAATTTCCTCAACATAATAAAGGCCATATATGACAAACCAACAGCCAACATCATCCTCAATGGTGAAAAACTGAAAGCATTTCCACTAAGATCAGGAACAAGACAAGTTTGCCCACTCTCACCACTCTTATTCAATATAGTTTTGGAAGTTTTAGCCACAGTAATCAGAGAAGAAAAGGAAAGAAATCCAAATCGGAAAAGAAGAAGTAAAGCTGTCACTGTTTGCAGATGACATGATACTATACAGAGAGAATCCTAAAGATGCCACCAGAAAACTACTAGAACTAATCAATGAATTTGGTAAATTTGCAGGATACAAAATTAATGCACAGAAATATCTTGCATTCCTATACACTAATGATGAAAAATCTGAAAGTGAAATCAAGAAAACACTCCAATTTACCACTGCAAACAAAAGAATAAAATATCTAGGAATAAACCTACCTAAGGAGACAAAAGACCTGTATGCAGAAAATTATAAGACACTGGTGAAAGAAATTAAAGATGATACAAATAGATTGAGAGATATACCATGTTCTTGGATTGGAAGACTCAAAATTGTGAAAATGACTCTACTACCCAAAGAAATCTACAGATTCAATGCAATCCCTATCAAACTACCACTGGCATTTTTCACAGAACTAGAACAAAAAATTTCACAATTTGTATGGAAACACAAAAGACCCCGAATAGCCAAATCAATGTTGAGAATGAAACACGGAGCTGGAGGAATCAGGCTCCCTGACTTCAGACTATACTACAAAGCTATAGTAATGAAGACAGTATGGTACTGGCACAAAAACAGAAAGGTAGATCAATGGAACAGGATAGAAAGCCCAGAGATAAACCCACGCACATATGGTCACCTCATCTTTGATAAAGGAGGCAGGAATGTACAGTGGAGAAAGGACAGCCTCTTCAATAAGTGGTGCTGGGAAAACTGGACAGGTACATGTAAAAGTATGAGATTAGATCACACCCTAACACCATACACAAAAATAAGCTCAAAATGGATTAAAGACCTAAATGTAAGGCCAGAAACTATCAAACTCTTAGAGGAAAATGTAGGCAGAACACTCTATGATATAGATCACAGCAAGATCCTTTTTGACCCACCTCCTAGAGAAATGGAAATAAAAACAAAAATAAACAAATGGGACCTAATGAAACTTCAAAGCTTTTGCACAGCAAAGGAAACCATAAATAAGACCAAAAGACAACCCTCAGAATTGGAGAAAATATTTGCAAGTGAAGCAACTGACAAAGGATTAATTTCCCAAATTTACAAGCAGCTCATGCAACTCAATAAGAAAAAAACAAACAACCCAATCCAAAAATGGGCAGAAGACCTAAATACACATTTCTCCAGAGAAGATATACAGACTGCCAACAAACACATGAAAGAATGCTCAACATCATTAATCATTAGAGAAATGCAAATCAAAACTACAATGAGATATCATCTCACACTTGTCAGAATGGTCATCATCAAAAAATCTAGAAACAATAAATGCTGGAGAGGGTGTGGAGAAAAGGGAATACTCTTGCACTGCTGGTGGGAATGTGAATTGCTTCAGCCACTATGGAGAACAGTATGAAGGTTCCTTAAAAAACTACAAATAGAACTACCCTATGACCCAGCAATCCCACTACTGGGCATATACCCTGAGAAAACCAAAATTCAAAAAGAGTCATGTACCAAAATGTTCATTGCAGCTCTTTTACAATAGCCCGGAGATGGAAACAACCTAAGTGCCCATCATCAGATGAATGGATAAAGAAGATGTGGCACATATATACAATGGACTATTACTCAGCAATAAAAAGAAATGAAATTGAGCTATTTGTAATGAGGTGGATAGACCTGGAGTCTGTCATGCAGAGTGAAGTAAGTCAGAAAGAGAAAGACAAATGCCGTATGCTAACACATATATATGGAATTTAAGAAAAAGAAATGTCATGAAGAACCTAGGGGTAAGACAGGAATAAAGACACAAATCTACTGGAGAACAGACTTGAGGATATGGGGAGGGTGAAGGGTGAGCTGTGACAAAGTGGGAGAGAGGCATGGACATATATACACTAACAAACGTGAGGTAGATAGCTAGTGGGAAGCGGCCGCATAGCACAGGGATATCAGTTTGGTGCTTTGTGACCACCTGGAGGAGTGGGATAGGGAGGGTGGGAGGAAGGGAGATGTAAGAGGGAAGAGATATGGGAACATATGTATATGTATAACTGATTCACTTTGTTATAAAGCAGAAACTAACACCCCATTGTAAAGCAATTATACCCCAATAAAGATGTTAAAAAATAAAATAAAATAAAATAAAAATAACACATTAAAAATATAACTCCAAGAGCTTAATAAGATCTCCAAAGAGGTAAAGAATAAATTATATCCATATAAATAATGTTATTAAAAGAAAACTAGGAAGATATATAAGATGGGGATATGGGAATGTGAAAATGTATAACTAATTCTGAAAGTCCAACATGGAATATATAGCTGTTGATCCATTCATCTACTGAAGGACATCTTGGTTGTTTCCAAGTTTTGGCAATTATGAATAAAGCTGTATAAACATCCCTGTGCAGGTTTTTGTGTGATCATTAAAAAAAAGCTGAATAAATATCCGTGTGCATGTTTTCTTAGTTTTGTAAGAAATTGCCAAACTGTTTCCCAAAATGTTTGTACTATTTTGCATTCCACCCAGCAAAATGAATGAGAGTTCCCATTGCTTCGCAATCTAATCAGCATTTGGTATTGTCACTGTTCTGGATTTTGGCCATTTTAATAGGGTTGTAGTTGTATCTTGTTTCAATTTTCATTTCTCTGATGACATATGATGTGAAGCATTTTTCATATGCTTATTTGCCATCTGTATATCTTCTCTGTTGAGGTGTCTGCTCGATTTTTTGGTCTATTTTTAAATTGAGTTTTGTTTTCTTATTATTGAGTATTAACAATTCTTTGCATTTTGGGGGTAAGAGTTTCTTAATCAGATGTTTCTTTTGCAAATGTTTTCTCCCAGTCTGTGTCCTGTATTCTCATTCTCTTGACATTGTGTTTTGCAGAGCAGAAGTTTTAAATTTTAATGATGTCTACCTAATCAATTATTTCTTTTAAAAATCAAATTCTGAGGACCTTCAAGATGGCAGAGGAACAAGATGTGGAGATCACCTTCCTCCCCACAAATACATCAAAAATACATCTACATGTGGAACAACTCCTACAGAACACCTACTGAACACCTACCTCAAACTTCCCAAAAGGCAAGAAACTCCCTATGTACGTGGGTAGGGCAAAAGAAAAAAGAAGAAAGAGAGACAAAAGAATAGGGATGGGACCTGCACCTCTGGGAGGGAGCTGTGAAGGAGGAAAAGTTTCCACACACTAGGAAGCCCCTTCACTGGCAGAGACAGGGGGTGGGGGTGGGGTGGGGGAAGCTTTGGAGGCACAGAGGAGAGCTCAGCAGCAAGGGTGCAGAGGGCAAAGGGGAGATATTCCCGCACAGAGGATCAGTGCCAACCAGCACTCACCAGCCTGAGAGGATTGTCTGCTCACCCACCAGGGTGACTGCGGGCTGGGAGCTGAGGCTTGGGCTTCGGAGGTCACATCCCAGGGAGCAAACTGTGGTTGGCTGCGTGAACACAGCCTGAAGGAGGCTAGTGTGTCATAGCTAGCCAGAAGGGAGTCTGGGAAAAACTCTGGACCTGCGTAAGAGGCAAGAGACCATTGTTTTGGGGTGCAGAAGAAAAGGAGATTCAGAGCATCGCTTAAAGGAGCTTCAGAGATGGGTGCAAGCTGCGGCTATCAGCGCAGACACCAGAGACAGGCATGAAATGATAATGCTGCTGCTGCAGCCACCAAGATCCTCTGTGCAAGCACAAGTCATTAGCCACACCTCCCCTCCCAAAAGCCTGTGCAGCCCACCACTGCCACAGTCACATGGTCCAGGGACAACTTCGCAGGGACAACACATGGCATGCTGCAGGCTGTTGCAACATCATGCCAGCCTCTGCCTCTGCAGGCTCACCCAGCACTCCATACCCCTCCTTCCCCCTGTCCTGAGTTAACCAGAGCCCCTTAATCAGCCTCTCCTTTAACCCCCTCCTATCTGGGCAAAGAACAAGTGCCAGAGGGCGACCTGCATGCAGAGGCAGGGCCAATTCCAAAGCTGAACCCTAGGAGCTGGCGAACAAAGAAGAGAAAGGGAAATTTCCTCATGCAACCTCAGGAACAGTGGATTATTTCTTCACAATCAACTAGATGTACCTTGCATTTGTGGAATACAGGAATAGACAACAAGTCATCCCAAAATTGAGGTGGTGGACTTTGGGAACAAATATAGAGTTGGCATTTGCTGTATGAGACTGACTAGTTTCTGATTTTTATGTTTATCTTAGTTTAGTTTTTAGTGCTTCTTATCATTGGTGGATTTGTTTATTGGTTTGGTTGCTCTCTCCTCTTTTTTTAAAATTAATTTTTTACTTAAATAATATTTTTTTAATTTTTAATTTTAATAACATTAGTTATTTTATTTTTTCTTTCTTTTTTTTCTCCATTTTCTTCTGAGCCATGTGGCTGACCGGGTCTTGTTGGTTCAGCTGTGTGTCAGGCCTGAGCCTCTGAGGTGGGAGAGCCGAGTTCAGGACATTGGACCACCAGAGACCTACTGGCCCCATGTACTATCAATTGGTGAGAGATCTCCAAGAGATCTCCAACTCAATGCTAAGACCCAGCTTCACTCAACAACCAGCAAGCTACAGTGCTGAACACACTATGCCAAACATCTAGCAAGACAGGAACACAACCCGACCCATTAGCAGAGAGGCTGCCTAAAATCCTAATAAGTTCACAGACAGCCCAAATACACCATCAGACACAGTCCTGCCCACCAGAAAGACAAGATCAAGCCTCATCCACCAGAACACAGGAACCAGTCCCCTCCACCAGAAAGCCTACACAACCCACTAAACCAACCTTTGCCACTGGGGGCAGACACCAAAACAACAGGAAATATGAACCTGCAGCCTGTGAAAAGGAGACCCCAAACACAGTAAGTTAAGCAAAATGAGAAAGCAGAGAAACACACAGAAGATGAAGGAGCAAGGTAAAAATTCACCAGACCAAACAAATGAAGAGGAAATAGGCAGTCTACCTGAAAAAGAATTCAGAGTAATGAGAGTAAAGATAATACAAAATGTTGGAAAGAGAATGGAGAAAATACAAGAACATTTAACAAGGACCTAGAAGAACTAAAGAGTAAAGAAACAATGATGAACAACACAATAAATGAAATTAAAAATTCTCTAGAAGGAATCAATAGCAGAATAACGGAGGCAGAAGAATAGATAAGTGACCTGGAAGATAAAATAGTGGAAATAACTACTGCAGAGCAGAATAAAGAAAAAAGAATGAAAAGAATTGAGGACACAGTCAGAGACCTCTGGAACAACATTAAACACACCAACATTCGAATTATAGGGGTCCCAGAAGAAGAAGAGAAAAAGAAAGGGACTGAGAAAATATTTGAAGTGATTATAGTTGAAAAATTCCCTAATATGGGAAATGAAAAATTCTACCAAGTCCAGGAAATGCAGAGAGTCCCATACAGGATAAATCCAAGGAAAAACTCGCCGAGACACATATTAATCAAACTATCAAAAATTAAATACAAAGAAAAAATATTAAAATCAGCAAGAGAAAAGCAACAATAACATACAAGGGAATCCTCATAAGGTTAACAGCTAATCTTTCAGCCAAAAGTCTGCAAGCCAGAAGGGATTGGCAGGACATATTTAAAGTGATGAAAGGGAAAAACCTACAACCAAGATTACTCTACCCAACAAGGATCTCATTCAGATTTGGCGGAGAAATAAAAAACTTTACAAACAGCAAAAGCTAAGAGAATTCAGCACCACCAAACCAGCTTTACAACAAATGCTAAAGGAACTTCTCTAGGCAGGAAACACAAGAGAAGGAAAAGACCAACAGTAACAAACCTAAAACAATTAAGAATATGGTAATAGAAACATACATATCAATAATTTAAATGGAAATGGATTAAATGCTCTAACCAAAAGACATAGACTGGCTGAATGGATATAAAAACAAGACCCGTATATATGCTGTCTACAAGAGACACACTTCACACCTAGGGACACATACACACTGAAAGTGAGGGGATGGAAAAAGCATTTCCATGAAAATGGAAATCAAAAGAAAGTTGGAGTAGCAATTCTCATTTCAGAAATATAGACTTTAAAATAAAGACTGTTACAAGAGACAAGGACGGACACTACAAAATGATCAAGGGATCAATCCAAGAAGAAGATATAATAATTGTAAATATTTATGCATCCAAAATAGGAGCACCTAAATACATAAGGAAAATTCTAACAGCCATAAAAGGAGAAATCAACAGTAACACAGTGATAGTAGGGGACCTTTTTTTGTAACAAATTTATTTTTTATTTATTTATTTTTGACTGTATTGGGTCTTCATTGCTGCACACAGGTTTTCTCTAGTTGCAGCGAGCTGGGGATACACTTCGTTGCACTGAGTGGGTTCTCCTTGCTGTGGCTTCTCTTGTTGTGAAGCACAGGCTCTAGGTGTGCGGGCTTCAGTAGTTGTGTCACACAGGCTCAGTAGTTGTGCCTCACGGGGTCTAGAGTGCACAGACTCAGGAATTGTGGTGCACAGGCTTAGTTGCTCCACGGCATGTGGGATCTTCCTGAACCAGGGCTCGAACCCATGTCCCCTGCACTGGCAGGTGAATTCTTAACCACAGCACCACCAGGGAAGCCCAATAGTAGGGGATTTTAACACCCCACATCCAACAGTGGACATATCATCCAAAATGAAAATAAATAAGGAAACAAAAGCTTTAAATGACACATTAAACAAGGTGGACTTAATTGATATTTACAGGACATTCCATACAGAAACAACAGAATACACTTTCTTTCCAAGTCCTCAGGGACATTCTCCAGGATAGATCATTTCTTGGGTCACAAATCAAGCCTTGGTAAATATAAGAAAATTAAAATCATATCAAGTATCTTTTCCAACCACAAGGCTATGAGAATAGATATCAATTACAGGAAAAAAAATGTAAAAACTACAAACAAATGGAGGCTAAACAATACACTAAATACTAAATAACCAAGAGATTACAGAAGAAATCAAAGAGGATATAAAAAAATACCTAGAAACAAATGACAATGAAAATATGATGATCCAAAACCTATGGGATGCAGTAAAAGCAGTTATAAGAGGGAAGTTTAGAGCAATACAATCCTACCTCAAGAAATAAGAAACACCTCAAATAAACAACCTACCATTAAACCTAAAGCAATTAGAGAAAGAAGAACAAAAAAACCCAAAGTTAGCAGAAGGAAGAAATCATAAAAATCACATCAGAAATAAATGAAAAAGAAATGAAGGAATGATAGCAAAGATCAATAAAACTAAATGCTGGTTCTTTGATAAACAAAACTGATAAACCATTAGCCAGACTGATCAAGAAAAACAGGGAGAAAACACAAATCAACAGAATTAGAAATGAGAAAGGAGAAGTAACAACTGACAGTGCAGAAATACAAAGGATTGTGAGAGATTACTACAAGCAACTATACGCCAATAAAATGGACAACCTGGAAGAAACAGAGAAATTCTTAGAAAAACACAACCTTCTGAGCCTGAACCAGGAAGAAATAGGAAATATAAACAGACCAATCACAAGCATTGAAAATGAAACTATGATTAAAAATCTTCCAACAAACAAAGGCCCAGGACAAGATGGCTTCACAGGCAAATTCTATCAAAAAAAGAGCTAACACCTATCCTTCTCAAATTCTTCCAAAATAGAGCAGAGGGAGGAACACTCCCAAACTCATTCTTTGAGACCACCATCACCCTGATACTAAAACCAGACAAAGATATCACAAAAAAAAGAAAATTACAGGCCAATATCACTGATGAACATAGATGCAGAAATCCTCAACGAAATACTAGCAAACAGAATCAAACAGCACATTAAACAGATCATACACCATGATCAAGTGGGGTTTATCCCAGGAATGCAAGAATTCTTCAATATACACAAATCAATCAATGTGATACACCATATCAACAAACTGAAGGATAAAAACCATATGATAATCTCAATAGATGCAGAAAAATCTTTCGACAAAGTTCAACACACATTTATGGTAAAAATTCTCCAGAGTGTAGGCACAGAGGGAACTTACCTCAACATAACATAGGTCATATATGACAAACCCACAGCCAACAACATTGTCAATGGTGAAAAACTGAAACCATTTCCACTAACATCAGGAACAAGACAAGGTTGCCCTTTCTCACCACTATTATTCAACATAGTCTTGAAAGTTTTAGCCACAGCAATCAGAGAAGAAAAAGAAATAAAAGGAATCCAAATCGGAAAAGAATTAAAACTGTCACTGTTTTCAAATGACATGAAACGATACATAGAGAATCCTAAAGATGCCACCAGAAAACTTCTAGAGCTAATTAATGAATTTGGTAAAGTAGCAGGAAACAAAATTAATGCACAGAAATCTCTTGCATTCCTATACACTAATGATGAAAAATCTGAAAGGGAAATTAAGAATACACTTCAATTTACCATTGCAAAATAAAGAATAAAATACCTAGGAATAAACCAAACTAAGGAGACAAAAGACCTATATGCAGAAAACTATGACAGTGATGAAAGAAATTAAAGATGACACAAATAGATGGAGAGATATACCATGTTCTTGGATTGGAAGAATCAACATTGTGAAAAGACTATACTACCCAAAACAATCTACAGATTCAATGCAATGTCTTTCAAACTACCAATGGCATTTTTCACAGAAGTAGAACAAAAAATTTCACAATTTGTATGGAAATACAAAGGACCTCGAAGAGCTAGAGCAATCTTGAGAAAGAAAAGCAGAGTTGGAGGAATCAGGGTCCCTGACTTCAAGCTATACCACAAAGCTAGAGTAATCAAGACAGTATGATACTGGCACAAAAACAGAAATATAGATCAGTGGAACAGGATAGAAAGTCCAGAGATAAACCCATGCACATATGGTCACCTTATCTTTTATAAAGGAGAGAAAAGTATACAATGGAGAAAAGACAGCCTCTTCAATAGGTGGTGCTGGGAAACTGGACAGCTACACATAAAAAAATGAAATTAGAACACTCCCTAATACCATACACAAAAATAAACTCAAAATGGATCAAAGACTTAAATGTAAGGCTAGACACTATAAAACTCTTAGAGCATAACATAGGCAGTACACTCTATGTCATAAATCATAGCAAGATTCTTTTTGACCCACCTCCTAGAGAAAAATAAACAAATGGGACCTAATGAAACTTCAAAGCTTTTGCACAGCAAAGGAAACCATAAACAAGATGAAAAGGCAACCCTCAGAATGGGAGAAAACATTTGTAAACAAAGAAACTGACAAAGGATTAATCTCCAAAATTTACCAACAGCTCATGCAGCTCAACATCAAAAAAACAAACAACCCAATCCAAAAATGGGCAGAAGACCTAAATAGACATTTCCTCAAAGAAGATATACAGATTGCCAACAAACACATGAAAGGATGCTCAACATCACTAATGATTAGAGAAATGCAAATCAAAACTACAGTGAGGTATCACCTCACACTGGTCAGAGTGTCATCATCAAATAAATCTTCAAACAATAAATGCTGGAGAGGGTGTGGAGGAAAGGGAACCCTCTTGCACTGTAGGTGGGAATGTAAATTGATACAACCACTATGGAGAACAGTATCGAGCCCCCTTAAAAACGTAAAAATAGAATTACCATATGAACCAGCCATCCCACTACTGGGCATATACTCTGAGAAAACCAAAATTCAAAGAGTCATGTACCAAAGTGTTCATTGCAGCTCTATTTACAATAGCAGGACATGGAAGCAACCTAAGTGTCCATCGACAGATGAATGGATAAAGAAGATGTGGCACATATATACAATGGAATATTACTCAGCCATAAAAAGAAATGAAATTGAGTTATTTGTAGTGAGGTGGATGGACCTACATTTTGTCTTACAGAGTGAAGTAAGTCAGAAAGAGAAAAACAATACCATATGCTAACACGTACATATGGAATCTTAAAAAAAAATGGATCTGAAGAGCCTAGGGACAAGAGAGGAATAAAGACTCAGACGTAGAGAATGGACTCGAGGACATGGGGAGGGGGAAGATTAAGCTGGGATGAAGTGAGAGAGTGGCATGGACATATATACACTACCAAATGTAAAATAGATAGCTAGTGGGAAGCAGCTGCATAGCACAGGGAGATCAGCTCAGTGCTTTGTGACCACCTAGAGGGGTGGGATAGGGAGGGAGGTTGAAGGGGGAGGGGATATTGGGATATATGTATACATATAGCTGATTCATTTTGTTATACAGCAGAAACTAACACAATTTAAAGCAATTATAGTCCAATAAAGATGTTAAAATAATTCAACTGAGTAAAGATCTTATTGGCTGTATTTAAGGATTCATGAATCAGGCTACATCCAATCTAGCAGATAGAAAGGAGCTCCAAGGAATTGAACAAAATGAAAGACTTTCATAATCAGAAGGAGTAGAAATAAGGAAGTCATACTAGGCCAAAAACAGGTTATTTATTGCTAGATTAGTTTTCTTTAGGGGATAGCAGAGGTCTATCAGGCAGATTACCTAAATAGTGCTGATCAGGTGAATCCTGATTGACTGGTTTAAGATTCCATTTCTGGGAGAGTCAAAACTGTAATTAAGTCTTGGTTTGGTGGCCTGCAGCTTCACATAAGCTACTCATTTTTGGACATGGTGATTTATTTTTAACAATTCTTTCCTGAATCATGCCTTTGATGTTGTATCTAAATAATATCTCTTAAAATTTAGTTTTAAATCCTTTTTACAAGGGTGAAAATCTTCTTTAGACAACATTGAATACAGAAATGATGATTTAACTAAGAATATTTGAAAGTTTTCAACATATCCTATATATGTCCTGTAGGATTATATATCCTGTAAAAGTCCCAAAAGACAAAACTAAAACAAATTCTACAGAAGAATTATTTAAGATATATTGGATAAGAAATGTCCAGTAAGGTGAATCTTTTTTAAAAAGTGAGCACAAATACTAAGAATATAAATACAAATACGTCCATGTCCAGATATGTCAAAGATAAAAAAAAAAATCTTTAAAGCCAACAGAGTAAACAAATAGAAAGATTACCTACAAAAATGGCAATCATTCTGATAGCAGACTTCTCATCAACAACAGCAAAGAACAAAGACAATGGAGTAATATCTTCAGCATGCTGAAGGAAAGCAGTCTTAAAATAAGATACACATAAGATACAAAATCATTATTCAAAAGTAATGAGGAAAAAAATAATTCCAGACATACAAAGGTTAAGATCTTTACTAAAAGAAGTGGTAAAAACTATAGTTCAGCAAGAGGAAAGGATTTATACTAGGAACATGAAAATAGTATAACAAAATATTGATGAGACTTTTTTTGGGAAAAACACATAGACAAAATAAGTCCTGAATTATTGAATAAATACCATGAAGTTAGCAGTTGTCTCAATATTAATTTGTAAATATATCATGATACTGATTAAAAATTTCATAGCTTTTTTAAAAAATGAAATTTGGCAAGATGACAATAAAATCCAAGTGGGAGAATAAGAACAGAGGATAGCCAAGATAATTTGAAGAAGATGAAGAAGAATGTGATTGCACTTGTCCTACCAGCTATTAAGAAATATTTTACTTCTCTCCTTCCAATTTGAATATCATGTATTTTTTTTTTGTTTTTTTTGTCTGATCACTGTAGCTAGGACTTCCAATACTATGTTGAATAGAAGTGCTGAGAGTAGGCATCCTTGTCTGTTCCTGAATTTATCAGGAAGGGTTTCAGCTTTTCACTATTGAGTATTATGTTGGCTGTGGGTTTGTTGTAAATAGCTTTTATTATGTTGAGATATGTTCCCTCTAATCCACTTTGTTGAGAGTTTTTATCATGAATTTATGTTAAATTTTATCAAATGTTTTTCTGCATCTATTGAGATGAACATGTGGTTTTTGTCTTTCATTTTGGTAATGTGGTATATCATATTAATTGATTTGTGTATGTTGAACCATCTTTGCCACACCAGAATGAATCCAACTTGATCATGGTGTATGATAATTTTTACATATTGTTAGATTCAGTTTGCTAATATTTTGTTGAGGATTTTTGCATTTATATTCATCAAAAATACTGGCCTGCGGCTTCCCTGGTGGTGCAGTGGTTGAGAGTCCGCCTGCCGATGCAGGGGACACAGGTTCATGCCCCGGTCCGGGAAGATCCCACATGCCACGGAGTGGCTAGGCCTGTGAGCCATCGCTGCTGATCCTGTGCATCCGGAGCCTGTGCTCCACAATGGGAGATGCCACAACAGTGAGAGGCCCATGTACCACCAAAAAAAAAAAAAAAAAAAAAAGTAAAAATACTGGCCTGTAATTTTCTTTTTTGTAGTGTCTTTGTCTGGTTTTGGTATCAGGGTAATAGTGGGTTCATAGAATAAATTTGAGAGTATTCCTTCCTCTTCAATCTTTTGGAATAGTTTGAGAAGGATAGGTATAAGTTCTTCTCTGTATGTTTGGTAGAATTTCTCAGTGAAACCATCTGGTCCTAGAGTTTTGTTTGCAGGGAGTTTTGTTTTTGTTTTAGTTTTTGTTTTATTACAGATCCTATTTCATTTCTAGTGATTGGTCAATTCAAATTGTCTGTTTCTTTTTGACTCAATTTTGGCAGGCAGCATGTTCCAAGAAACTTGTCCATTTCTTCTAGCTTGTCTCATTCATTGGCATATAACTGTTCATAGTATTATCTTATGATTTTTTGGTATTTCTTCAGTATCAGTTGCTATTTCTCCTCTTTCATTTCTTACTTTGTTTATCTGGGTCCTCTCTCTCTTTTCTTCTTGGTGACACTGAGTAAAGTTTTGCCAATTCTGTTTATCTTTTCAAAAACTAATTCTTGGTTTTATTGATCTTTTCCATTGAGTTTTGAAGGGAAGAGGTAAGATTGTCATTATTTGTGATGATATGATACTCTATATAGAGAACCCAAAAGATTCCACAGAAAAACTATTAGAACTAATAAATGAGTTCAGCAAGGTTGCAGGATACAAGATTAATATACAGAAATCTGTTGCATTTCTTTAAAGAAACAATGAAGTATCTGAAAAAGAAAGTAACAAAACAATCTCATTTAAAATTGTATCAAAAAATAGAATACCTAGGAATAAATTTAACCAAGGAGGTTAAAGACCTATATGCTGAAAACTATAAAACATTGAAAACTATAAAACATTGATAAAGGAAATTGAAAATGATTCAAACAAATGGAAAGATATCCCATGATCTTGGATTGGCAGAATTAATATTGTTAGAATGGCCATAGTACCCAAAGCAATCTACAGACTTAATGAGATCCCTATCAAAATACCAATGATATTCTTCACAGAAGTAGAACAAATAATCCTAAAATTTATTTGGCACCACAAAAGACCCAGAATTGCCAAAACAATTCTGAGGAAAAAGAACAAAGCTGGAGGCTTAACCCTTCCATATTTCAGACAATATTACAAAGCTACAGTAATTAAAGTAGCTTGGTTTTGGCACAAAAACAGACATATAGATCAATGGAACAGAATAGAGAGCCCAGAAATAAACCCACACATCTATGGTCAATTAAACTATGACAAAGAAGGCAAGAATATACAATGGAAAAAAGACAGTCTCTTCAACAAGTGGTATTGGGAAAGCTGGACAGCTACATCTAAATCAATGAAATTAGAACATTCCCTCACACCATATAAAAAAATAAGCTCAAAATGATATAAAGATCTAAATGTAGTACATGACACCATAAAACTCTTAGAAGAGAACTTAGGAAAAACATTCTCTGACATAAATTGTACAATATTTTCTAAGGTCAGTCTTGCAAAGGAAAAGAAATAAAAGGAAAAACAAATGGGACCTAATCAAACTTCAAAGCTTTTACACAGTAAGGGAAACAATCAACAAAATGAAAAGACAATCTATGGAATAGAAGAAGATATTTGCAAATGATACAACCAACAATGGATTAACCTCCAAACTATACAAACAGCTCATACAACTCAATATCGAAAAAACAAACAACCCAATCAAAAATGCGTAGAACACCTAAATAGATATTTTTTCAAAGAAGACATACAGATGGACAATAGGCACATGACAAGATGCTCAACATTGCTAATTATTAGATAAATTCAAATCAAAACCACAATGAGGTATCACTTTATACCAGTCAGAATGGCTATCATTAAAAAGTCTACAAATTATAAATCCTGGAGAGGGTGTGGCGAAAAGGGAACCCTCTGACACTCTTGTTGGGAATGTAAATTGGTTCAGCCACTATGGAAAACAGCATGGAGGTTCCTCAAAAAACTAAAAATAGAGCTACCATATGATCCAGCACTCCCACTCCTGGGCATATATCCCCAAAAGATGAAAACTCTAATTCAACAAGATACATGCACCCCAATGTTCATGGCAGCACTATTTACAATAGCCAAGGCATGGAAGCAATCCAAGTGCCCATCAACAAATGATTGGTTTAAGATTTATATATATATATATACATACACACACACACACACACACACACACATACATACACATACACAGTGGCATATTACTCAGCCATAAAAAAGAATGAAATTCTGCCATTTTTAGCAATATGGATGGACCTAGGGATTATCATACTAAGTAAAGTAAGTCAGAAAGACAAATATTATGTGATATCACATATATATAGAATCTAAAAAGTAATACAAGTGAATCTAGATGTAAAACAGAAACAGACTCACAAACATAGAAAACAAATTTATGGTTACCAAAGAGGAAAGGGAGGGGGGAGGAATGAATTAGGAGTATGGGATTAACAGATACAAACTACTACACATAAAATAGATAAGCAAAAAGGATTTACTATATAGCACAGGGAATTATATTCAATAACTTGTAATAACCTATAATGAAAAATAATGTGAATGTACATATTATATATATATATATGAATCACTTTGTTGTTGACATGAAACTAATACAATATTGTAAATCAACTATATTTTAATTTTAAAAAGACATATTTTAAAGGCATAGCCATTAAAACTGTGGAATATGCCCAGAAATAGACAAGTATAGCCATGGAAAAAATTACAAAGCTCAGAAGCAGATCCAATAATTGATGGGAACTACATATGTAACATAGATGCTGTCTCATGTCAGTGGAGGAAGAATGAATATATTTGTTGTGTTTTCTTTGCATATACATTTGAACTTGGAGGGACAAAATTGGAAGTCTTAATCTTGTCATAGATCAAGCTATCATTCCTTATCAATATTTAATAATAATATGACATATCGATAACTGTTTCTCTCATTCCTTGTTTTATCTCTCACTTGATTGGAAACTCAGAAATCAGGGAGAAAGGAATTAACTGTGATTAAGTATTAACTTAATCTTAAAATCTTATCTGTAAAATGAGGATAATAGTATTACTACTTCAACAAATGCTGTGAGATTTAAATGAGTTAATGCATGTTAAATGCTGAGAGCAATCCTAGCTCAATAAATGTTCACTATTATAATTATCACACCACACTGCCTTGCTTGTCAGACTATTTTGTTGGTGGTGCAAAAAATCCTGGTCAGATTTTATGGACCCCAGTCATTTTATCACTTACAAATGATTTAGAATAAGAAGTAGATATCATTGTAACCCATATCTTTACCTATCACCAGCTTTATGTATTTCAAGACAGGAAGCTGGGACCACTTTAACCCTAATTTATCTAGACAATGTAACAAATTTCATGATGGGGCCACTGTGCCCATTATGGTCAACAAATTTCTTTCCTGGTTCTGTGCTCCAAGTCACATATCCACATTAAGCTATACATAATTATTTTCCATCCATACATGGTATTTAGACCAAAACATAAAATGTCCTTCCCACATTTGTCATTTTATCAAACTGCATATATTTTTCCCCTAGCTTATTTTATGCTTTTGGAAATAATTTGCATTATTCCATTTATCACATTATTCCATTCTACATCATTAGGAATAATGAAGTAACTGGGGCCCTCTGAGAATCAATGGAAATAAATTAATTTGACACTTCTTTCTCACTGAAGGTCGGGATTGTTGTGATGTATCTATTAGCTATCATCTTGATGCCTGGGAGCAAGCGTGGGCTTGAGAGCATTATTTGTGTTGGCTTGTATTTCACTGCACTATACTTTGAGTACTATACTGTGCTTTGCTTCCTTAGCAACATCAATGCTTTCTGTTTTCAAAAGCAACACATTCAGTATTCTTAGGAGGACCATCTTCTTGGATAGTACATTCTTAACAAGTGAACTGATTGGAAATTGATCACAGAGTATATCCAATTACATATATTTTTTAATGTCTGATATGTCTATTAAATAGGTTAAAAAGATACATAAAACATAGTCTCTGACCTTGGGTGTCACAGAAATCTAGAGAGAGCTAGAAAAAAATAGAAATTTGTTCAAGGTATACATTCAGTACAGGGAAGAAAGTGAGTTACTTTTCAAGGGACATCGGGCAAGTCTTCACAGAGAATTCTCAGCTGATAATAGGGTTTTAAAGGATGAATACAAATTCCTTAACCAGACTGAGTCAAAAAAGACAACATGTTCAAAACTATTGAATTATGAAATAATATACTGTTTCTCAAAATTAAAAGACTGTACACATATTCACTAAAACTTTATTACTGACTATAAACACAAATGTGTACATTTAAAATATAAATATTTTATGCTGGTTAACTTGCTGCATAAAAAAATTACCTCAAAACTCAGTGGTTTAAAACAACAGTAATTTATTATTGTTCATGTATCTGCAAGTCCACCGGAGGTCCCCTGACAACCGATCTGGGCTGGGCTCAGGTAGGGCAATTCTGCTCTATGTGCTTCTCAACCGCCTCCTGTGACCAGTGTGCTGCCTGAGCATGACCTCATGGCGATGGCAGACATGTAAGAGGGCAAGAGGAAACACCGAAGTTTCTTAAAACCTAAGCACAGTACTACTTCCACCTTCTGTTATTGTCCCAAGCAAGTTACAGGGCCAAATCTCAAGTCAAGTGTCAGGGAAGTACACTCCACCCATGATGAAGCAATGGCAAGGGTGTACATGCTGGGATGGGTGAAGAATCAAGGCTATTAATAGAGTCTACTTTAGACCTCCAGCAAGGATTTGCTGCAGCCTACAACAAAAGGCATAGGAGGAGGTCTGCTACTAAAAGACCTGTCTAAATAGACGCGTTACAATAGAAACCCCAGGCCAAGGGAAACTTATAATCAGGTATGGGCATGAGTTCTGAGATTCCTGACAGTCAAAAGGAAAAAGAAAGAGGGAAAAGAAAATTTTCTTTGCAAAAGGGCAAAAGGAAAAATATGTCTGAGAAGGAAGAACATTAATTTGTGATAGAAACTAAGTACGTACACGTATATTGAACTCACCAGCACATTTACTACATATGCATGCATTCCCAAACATTGTGTGTTTAGAAAATGGGCTATTATGTATAACAAGATACATTCTTAATCTAAATAATCTTGTATGAGTCCATCATTCATTCTTTATCTCTCTCTCTCTCTCTTCTTCCCCCCAACTCTTGCAAATATGGCATAACCTTTGTGTATAGGGTCCGTTTTAACTGTAAAGAACAGACTATCCCTTTTACCTCTAAGGAATCCCCCATTTTTCAGCCAGGAGAGAGCAGACAAAGATAACAGGCAGATTGTTTTCCATCTCCAGTGTCTGACTGGATGACAAAGAAGTCTGTTACTTTAGCCAAGTTGTCTGCCAACATTTCACTTTCTTCACTTGTTGTTTGTTGCCTGGTCACAAGGAAAAAGCAAAACAAAACAATCTTCAGCAAAATCTGGACCTTTTAGCCCCCACTTAATAAATATTTGAGTCAATATATTGCTTCACATCCTGTGTGGGTTGGTATGAAAACCTGTTTTGCTATCTTATACAGAAACAAACAAATATATGCCTTTGAGCTGATATCTGGTGATGCCCTGTGTGTGTGTGTGTATACTGTTTTAAACTTTCTCAAACAAGTGGCAACACAGTGAGGTTGAAAGGTTTTAGTCTATGACAGCCTCTGATTTTATTGCAGTTACTTACTCTCTGTGAAACGGAAACATCAGTTAATATATTTGAATCTTAATTCCTTCATTTGTAAAAGTGACAACAATAATATCTACCTCAAAGCATGGTTATGAGGATTAACATTGAGACCGTTTGTGTGTGTGTGTGTGTGTCTGCCGGGATGAAAGTTGTAGCATGTATTGGGTATTTAGCAAATGTTTGACACCTTTCCCATATGAAGTCAGAAGGATTATGCCTTATTCATTCACTAAGCACATGACAGATTAACAGATTAAGTTAACAGATTAACTTAAACCAAGAAAAAAAGAAAACTGAGCTATGAAATAATCAAGTACATTTCCAGTAGTCACACAGAGGAGACTCAAGACTAGAAACTACATTTCCTAGTTCCTGGTTCTCAAACCATTGTTATTCCATTGTTATACTTTCCATTCATTCATTCACTTATCCGTTGTACATTTGCACCCACTCTGTACTAAATACTCTGCTAGACACTGTACATTTAAATAAGTAAAAGAGACTTACCCTCAACTAGCTTACAGTCTATAAGGCTACAAAAAGAGAAGAACAATTATATTACCCTGTAATAAAGCTTATAACAAAGGATTTGGTAAGAGATCAAGGAGAAAAGAGCTAAAGTGATTTTGAGAAAATACCTGTGTCCATGGTTCTCTTTCTGAGAACTTCTTATAAACCTCTAGTTCTGTTGGGACCTGGCTGTTAATAAATGACACATCTTTCAAAAAGGTTAAACTGACAATTGTCTGAAAGAGTATTTTGTATGTTAAATCTATAGCAGTAGGTTTAAGACAAAATTAGAATGAATGGAACATTAAAAATTTGATATTTCCCATTAACTGGAATCTTTGATAAGAAAAAGATATTGTCATGCCAAATCTGTAGACACTCTATTGCTACTTTAACTGTTGTCTCCCTTCTACCTTCCCCAATCCCGCCGTCCCTTCAGCTGACCTCTGCCTGCTTATTCTTGATGGCTAAATTTAGGTGTAACCTCTTCTAGCTCTTGTGGGACTTTAATTATCTATTTGGCTATCTTCAAAGATGTTTTGCATCTGAAATAATTGTAATCATGTCTACCATGTACAGTTGTTTAGACTTTATACTACACATCGTAATCTATGTGAATGGCACCCCCGGCTATTGTGAAGCATACAACCTACACAGCTATACCAGGCATCCCTAAATTAAATCAAGCAGAGAAATTTCCTCTTCTCTCAAGGGCCTCTCTAATTTTATCAAACTCTTTTAAAAAGTAATTATTGAGATTTTTGAAAATTGAAGTACAGTTAATTTACAATGTTGTGTTAATTTCAAGTGTACAGTGAAGTGATTCAGTCACATATACATATATATTCTTTTTAAGATTCTTTTCCTTTATAGGCTATTACAAGATATTGAGTATAGTTCCCTGTGCTACACAGTAGGTCCCTGTAGGTTATCTATTTTATATATAGTAGTGTGTATATGTTAATCACAAACTCCTAATTTATCATCCCCACCCCCTGCTATCCCCTTTGGCAGCCATAAGTTTGTTTTCTATGTCTGTGAGTCTATTCTGTTTTGTAAATAAGTTCATTTGTATCACTTTTTTAGGTTCCACATATAAATTATGTCATAAGATATTTGTCTTTCTCCGCCAGACTTACTTCACTTAATATGACAATCTCTAGGTACATCCATAGAGATATACTGTGTATATATACCACATATTCTTTATCAATTCATTTGTTGATGGTCATTTAGGTTGCTTCCATGTCCTGGCTATTGTAAATAGTGCTGCTATGAAAATTGGGGTGCATGTATCTTTTCAAATTAGAGTTTTCTTCAGATATATGTTCAGGAGTGGGATTGCAGGATCATATGGTAACTCTATTTTTTATTTTTTAAACTACTGAAAATGCACACTGTAAGAAATAAATTCATGCAAAATAAACAAGTGTACATCTCTCTCATCCTCTACTTTTCTAAGCTCCTCCCCAGAGGTAATCACTATTAACTATTTCTTATTTCTCTTTCTCCCCTGTACAGTGTTAAGTTTCAGTAGCAATTAACCTTTGAAATATCCTCACTTTCATGTCATTTACAAGTTACTTATTACATCCCCATTAAGACCACTCTCCTGACTCCAGACACACGTATCCACCTTCCACATTTCTCGTGTCTCAAAGCACTTAAAACTTACATCCAAAAACAAATCCATGATCTTTCCCTGCAAGATTTTACCCTCTTCCAGTGCTCCCTAGCTCAGTGAATTCACTACCGTCTACCCAATTAAACAAGTCAGAAACCTAGGAGCCATCTCAGACACCTTCTTCTTCCTTACCCTGACATCCTTCCCATCCTCCAAGTTCTGTCAGTTTACCTCTTCCCTTTCTCCTCAACTTATCTCCCTTTCTACTTACACCACCAACAACAATCCAGCTACCATTATTTCTTATCTGAACTATTATTATAACTTTGTTACTCATACACTGATATCCAATATCTTACCCTGATTCATTATATGCACTGCAGTCTGAAAGATCTTCTGGAAATACAAATTCAATATGTCACCTCCCTTCTTAAAAACCTTTGCATGTCCTCCCATTGTTTGTAGCACAGCCTAGGAGACCCTGTGACCTGACCCCTTCTAAACCTCCTAACCACATCTTCCCAACACTCACTGTTTCAGTCTTCTCATTTTAGTTACTCTGTTCCTCTTTCAATTTGCTGCTTCTTATTAAAATTATGCACCAGATTATTAGTCTTTGTAACACATTTCAATGAAGACTGATAAGCAAGATTTTCTGTCTCTCCTCTCATCCAGGGATTCCCACTTGGTCTCCTTAGGAGTTCATTCCATTCCAGTCGTTCAATGCATCAGCGTGGGCACTTGGGGATGGCCCAATCTGGAAAACTTTATGGAATGTGCACCTCAGGCTATAATTGTCTAAAGCATAATATAATAGAGGAACAAATGTTATGCAGCAGGTTTGTGAAAATAACATTAATTTCCTTCTCACTACGGAGGAAGGCCTTAACTAGGTAAGACTAATGGAACAATTTCTGTTTTGTTCTGGTCTTAAGTCATCACTATATCACTCAAGTTCTTCTGATCTCCTTCTGGGTCTTTCCCCCATTGTACCTAAGACAACCTCATTCTGAGGTACTGATGATTTGCAGCAGAGCTCTTCACACTATTTACAGAAGATTCTTAACCTTTGCTCATGCTGTTCTTTAGTGTTTACTTCAAACATTGAAGTTTCTTTAAAGAACTGATAAGGAGGCTTTGCTTCAAGACACTAACAGGTGATAGGTAGAAAGTTACTAATTAGCACATCTTGATTCTGAATATAGGATCCAACAGATTTTTTTGTAGTCTGGGTACTCAGCCCAGCTGCCTCATTATTTTTCTTTTAGGATTTAGTATGTGGTTGTCTGTCTCCCTGTCTTAAAAACATTTCTTTTGGTATGGCATGAAAAAGTACTGTAAGACTCCTTGAGTTAGGAAGGTAAGTTCCTGACTGAAGTCCAAGATTAAAACAGAGTCCTTCATTGGGGAGATACCTGGACAACATTATATTTCCCATACAGCATCATTAAACATCCTCTTTGTTGCCCTAGTTCACGATTTTTTTTATTGTTTAACCAATACGTGTTGACAGACTTGTGGGTTGCAGGTCTGTCTGACTGCCAAGTGCACATTATTTCCATCAAGGTACATTCCATTATATTCTCTAGGAGGAAAAGTTTTAAGTGATGCCAAGTGAGAGATTACTAGTTACATTTCTACCTGAATCTCCCATTATTTTAAGGATTAATTTCTTTCCCTCCAGTTAGCTAATTGTTGTTATTCACCTCCGGTTTGGTATACCACATTTTCTGCCTTTCCAAATCTTACAGAATTTTCAAGATCTAATTTCTTTTTTCCAGCTAATATGCACTCCTTGCTGTTTTGAAATTTCATCGACTTTGGAGTTTGTTTATTTTTAATTTATTTTGTTCAGGAGAGTAGTTAGTGTCACTTGACAACAACCCTATAATTATCTAGTTTCTTGGATGGTTCTTTCTTTTTATTTAAATTGTTAATAACCTGCCAGATTAATAATGATTTTCCCTGAGGGCAGAAGCTAGTTTCTTCTCACAGTGGGAGGACATGCAAAGGTTTTTAAGAAGGGAGGTGACATATTGAATTTTCTTCTATTGGCTCCTCAGGATATAGCCAAAAACCTGGGCACAGATTTGGCATTTTATAAATAGTTGTTGCTTATTGTAAATTCAAGTGAAAAAATACCCATCAAGTCATAGTCCTAAAGCACGCAAGGTGATGAAAGCTGGAAGAAGGCAGAGTGGTTTGTGATAAGCAATATAGTATATAAAATGTACAGAGGCATTAAGAACATGGATTTTAGAGCCATACAGACCCCAGTGCAAATCCTGGCTATGCCACTGGATAATTATGTGACCTGGGTAGGGACTTCCCTGGTGGCACAGTAGTTGAGAATCTGCCTGCCAATTCAGGGGACACGGGTTTGATCCCTGGTCTGGGAGGATCCCACATGCTAATGGAGCAACTAAGCCTGTGTGCCACAACTACTGAGCACAAGTGCTACAACTACTGAAGCCCGTGCATTCTGGGGCCTGTGCCCCACAACAAGAGAAGCCACTGCAATGAACCCACGCACCGCAACGAAGAGTAGCCCCTGCTCGAGGCAACTAGAGAAAGCCCGCACACAGCAACGAAGACCCAATGCAGAAAAAAAAAAAATTATGTGACCTGTGTAAATTAATTGACATCTCTAAGCCTTTGTCTTCTCATCTGTAAAATGCAGATAGTAACATCTGTCATATGAAGTTGTTATGAAAAACTGAGTGAGATAACGCATGAAAGTCTGAGCGTAATATCTAGTTCTTAGTAAACACTTAACAAACGGTATATGTCTTAATGTTACTTATTAGTAGTATCAATATTAGTACTATTAGTATTAATGTCAATATTGAAAGAGTGATGCCTTTGCATTTGCCTCTTATTCTGACAGTTATTATTTATGTGACCTTTGTCAGGTAAGGTCCTTTGAGATGCAGATGACAAGATGGGATATACAAGAGACTTACTGCGGGAATGATTATGAAGGATAGAGATGGGGGGAATAGGAGAGGGTAGGTGATGTAGGTCTTCCAGCTTTAAAAGGAGAGTAGAGATGAAGGAGCATCAGATAGAATCTCTGACTGCAGTTTTGAGTATGACCAGGCCAATGCCGAGCCTCAGAGCAAAGTTGGAGGAATTCCCCATGGGGCAGGAGTGGACTGGCTTTAGTGCCACTGCTGTGCTCAGTCATGGCCTGGGAGCAGCCTGAGTGAAGTGTGGCCTTGGCATGAATGTCAGTGTAGCTCTGAAGATGCAGCAACAGCATCATCTACACTACGTGCAGCAGATTTTCTTAAAAGGAGATCTGAACAATGTACCTCCATGCCAACCACTTGGTCTTAGACTCATTATTCTGTCTGTTAGAATCTTACGTTGTCATCTGTGACATGAGGAACACAATAAGTATTCCATGGAGACAGTGCAATATTTCACTTAGATGATCTACGTGGAGTATCTGGAACACAGTCAAGTGCACAGAAAATGTCCATTCCTTTCCTTTCCCCCAGTTGCATCTTCTGTCTTTAACTTCTCATCCCTTAAAGGTAGATTCCCAATCTTTCCTGAATACCTCCAGTGTGAAGTTTCCGCCTAATAGATAAATATCTTAAAATCTTCACTTTTGCTTTGGTCATCCAATCTTTTGGCCAAACATACTAGAATCAAATTATTCATATAATGGCTCTGGCCATCTTGTTCCTTTATCTAGACAGAAACAGTCTCACCAAAATAAATAAATAAATAAAAAACAGAGAAATGAAGAGCAATTCATATTGTGGCATTACGTCTCTCTTTACTTGAGGGAATAAAGCTTTCTTCTCTTTGAGATTAAATACTTTATGAGAATGCTATGTTTTGAATGTTTTGTCCTATTCAAATCATTGGGGCACACTCAAGAAATAAAACTATTTAGGTCAGAGAATATGAGTTGAGGGGAAAGATCACTATCTTGAGTCTATTGGAGTTCTTAGAAAAAAACTCTTCTGAATTCTAGCCCACCAATAGACCACACAAAGGGGCAGAGGTTGAAATAATTACATATTACACAGAGAAATTGAAAAAGAAAACATCAATAATGGGATTACAATTCTACAGGAGAATTTTTTACAAGCTATGGCAAGCAAAGGCAGTTTTTAAATGATTCTTCCTATACACAATCTTATAAACATTGCTCTTCAGAGAAACACATTTGGCTTTTGCTTCTGCTTGATTTATAACCTTGTGATAACAAAGGTGTTGTGTAGCCTCAAAAGCTTTTCATGGAGAAGCTTTCCTTCTCCCAGCTCCAAACACCACCAGTTTAAATTGGTTATGTTCCAAAAGTTTCACAATGTTGTGTGGTTGTCTTTGGGTGCCTTGACAAATAAACAGAAGAAATAGTTTAATATTATTCTCTCGAGAAAGTTTCTCAATAAAGGATCTTTGTTCCATGGCTGACTTAGCAAGGCCAATCCTGACTGTACCAATTCATTCTGGATATTTATTTGAATTGAGCGTTGTTGAGCTCCATTCTATGACATTGAAGATACAGCACTCAGGTTCCTCTGATGGCCTGTTGATGCTCTAAGTGGTCAGACTTCCTGCTAAAGATATTCTAAAGTTCCTTACCACTTACAGAAAAAAGACAGATTATTTGGCCTAAGCTTCTCTTCTATTTAGAAAATAATCTTTTTTTTAATGTCTCTACTTAGTAAACATATTGAAAAATACAATGAACAACATAATAAGCACACATGTATCCAAAATCCAGCCTTGCCAAATCTTAACATTTAGCTGTGACTGCATCAAGTCTTTTCAAAAATGACACTAATAATTAGAGCTAGAGTTGTAGGCTTCTGTGATACCCTCCTTCATCCCACTCCCTTTCTGCCCTTCCCAGAAGTAAACCATGTCCTGATTTTTTTTTTCCCTTGTCACTGAAAATTTATATCTTATAATTATTTTTTGAATTTAATTTTATTTATTTTTTTATACAGCAGGTTCTTATTGGTCATCAATTTTATACACATCAGTGTATACATGTCAATCCCAATCTCCCAATTCATCCCACCACCCCCCCACCCCCCACCGCTTTCCCCCCTTGGTGTCCATATGTTTGTTCTCTGCATCTGTGTCTCTAATTCTGCCCTGCAGACTGGCTCATCTGTACCATTTTTCTAGGTTCCACATATATGCACTAATATACGATATTTGTTTTTCTCTTTCTGACTTACTTCACTCTGTATGACAGTCTCTAGATCCATCCGCGTCTCTACAAATGACCCAATTTCATTCCTTTTTATGGCTGAGTAATATTCCATTGTGTATATGTACCACATCCTCTTTATCCATTCGTCTGTCGATGGGCATTTAAGTTGCTTCCATGATCTGACTATTGTAAATAGTGCTGCAATGAACATTGGGGTGCACGTGTCTTTTTGAATTATGGTTTTCTCTGGGTATATGCCCAGTAGTGGGATTGCTGGATGATATGGCAATTCTATTTTTAGTTTTTTAAGGAACCTCCATATTGTTCTTCATACTGGTTGCATAAATATACATTCCCACCAGCAGTGCAAGAGGGTTCCCTTTTCTCCACACCCTCTCCAGCATTTGTTGTTTGTACATTTTCTGATGATGCCCATTCTAACAGGTGTGAGGTGATACCTCATTGTAATTTTGATTTTCATTTCTCTAATAATTAGTGATGTTGAGCAGCTTTTCATGTGCTTCTTGGCCATCTGTATATCTTCTTTGGAGAAATGTCTATTAAGGTCTTCTGCCCATTTTTGGATTGGGTTGGTTGTTTTATTAATATTGAGCTGCATGAGCTGTTTATATATTTTGGAGATTAATCCTTTGTCCATTAATTTGTTTGCAAATATTTTCTGCCATTCTGAGGGTTGTCTTTTCATCTTGTTTATGGTTCCCTTTGCTGTGCAAAAGCTTTGAAGTTTCATTAGGTCCCATTTGTTTATTTTTGTTTTTATTTCCATTACTCTAGGAGATGGATCAAAAAAGATCTTGCTGTGATTAATGTCAAAGAGTGCTCTTCCTATGTTTTCCTCTAAGAGTTTTATAGTGTCCAGTCTTACATTTAGGTCTCAAATCCATTTTGAGTTTATTTTTGTGTATGGTGTTAGGGAGTGTTCTAATTTCATACTTTTACATGTAGCTGTCCAGTTTTCCCAGCACCACTTATTGAAGAGACTGTCTTTTCTCCATTGTATATTCTTGCCTCCTTTGTCATAGATTAGCTGACCACAAGTGCATGGGTTTATCTCCGGGCTTTCTTTCTTGTTCCATTGATCTATATTTCTATTTTGGTGCCAGGACCATATTGCCTTGATTACTGTAGCTTTGTTGTGTAGTCTGAAGTCAGGGAGTCTGATTCCTCCAGCTCCGCTTTTTTCCCCCAAGACTGCTTTGGCTATTCGGGGTCTTTTGTGTCTCCATACAAATTTTAAGACATTTTGTTCTAGTTCTGTAAAAAATGCCATTGGTAATTAGATAGGGATTGCACTGAATCTGTAGATTGCTTTGGGTAGTAGAGTCATTTTCACAATATTGATTCTTCCAAGAAACCAAGAACATGGTATATCTCTCCATCTGTTGGTATCATTTTTAATTTCTTTCATCAGTGTCTTATAGTTTTCTGCATACAGGTCTTTTGTCTCCCTAGGTAGGTTTATTCCTAGGTATTTTATATTTTTTGTTGCAAAGGTAAATGGAAGTGTTTCCTTAATTCCTCTTTCAGAAGTTTCATCATTAGTATATAGGAATGCAAGAGATTTCTGTGCATTAACTTTGTATCCTGCAACTTTACCAAATTCATTGATTAACTCTAGTAGTTTTCTGGTGGCATCTTTAGGATTCTCTATGTAGAGTATCATGTCATCTGCAAACAGTGACAGTTTTTCTTCTTCTTTTCCAATTTGTATTCCTTCTATTTCTTTTTCTTTTCTGATTGCAGTGGCTAGGACTTCCAAAACTTTGTTGAATAATAGTGGTGAAAGTGGACATCCTTGTCTTATTCCTGATCTTAGAGGGAATGCTTTCAGTTTTTCACCATTGAGAATTAGGTTTGCTGTAGGTTTGTCACATATGGGGTTTATGATGTTGAGGTAGGTTCCCTCTATGTCCACATTCTGGAGAGTTTTTATCATAAATGGGTGTTGAATTTTGTCAAAAGCTTTTTCTGCATCTGAGATGATCATATGATTTTTATTTTTCAATTTATTAATATGGTGTATCACATTGACTGATTGATTTATATTGAAGAATTCTTGTATCCCTGGGATAAATCCCACTTGATCAAGGTGTATGATACTTTTCATGCATTGTTGGATTCTGTTTGCTAGTATTTTGTTGAGGATTTTTTCATGTATATTCATCAGTGATATTGGTCTGTAATTTTCTTTTTTTGTAGTATCTTTGTCTGGTTTTGGTATGGGTAATGGTGGCTTCATAAAATGAGTTTTGGAGTATTCCTTCCTCCTCAATTTTTTGGAAGAGTTTGAGAAGGATAGGTATTAGCTCTTCTCTAAATGTTTGATAGAATTCACCTGTGAAGCCATCTCTTCCTGGACTTTTGTTTGTTGGAAGATTTTTAATCACAGTTTCAATTTCATGACTTGTGATTGGTCTGTTCATATTTTCTATTTCTTCCTGGTTCAGTCTTGGAAGGTTATACATTTCTAAGAATTTATCCATTTCTTCCAGGTTGTCCATTTCATTGGCATAGAGTTGCTTGTAGTAGTCTCTTAGGATGCTTTGTATTTCTGCAGTGTCTGTTGTAAATTCTCCTTTTTAATTTTATTGAGATGAGTCTTGCTAATGGTTTATCAATTTTGTTTATCTTCTCAAAGAACCAGCTTTTAGTTTTATTGATATTTTTCTATTCTTTTCTGTGTTTCTATTTCATTTATTTCTGCTCTAATCTTTATGATTTCTTTCCGTCTGCTAACTTTGGGTTTTGTTTGTTCTCCTTTCTCTAGTTCCTTTAGGTGTAAAGTTAGATTGTTTATTTGAGATTTTTCTTGTTTCTTGAGGTAGGCTTGTATAGCTATAAACTTCCCTCTTAGAACTGCTTTTGCTGCATCCCATAGGTTTAGGATTGTTGTGTTTTCATTGTCATTTGTCTCTAGGTATTTTTTAATTTCCTCTTTGATTTCTTCAGTGATCTCTTGGTTATTTAGTAATGTATTGTTTAGCCACCATGTGTTTGAGTTTTTCATGTTTTTTTCCCTGTAATTCATTTCTAATCTCATAGTGTTGTGGTCAGAAAAGATGCTTGATATGATTTCAATTTTCTTAAATTTACTGAGTCTTGATTTGTGACCCAAGATGTGACCTATCCTGGAGAATGTTCTGTGCACTCTTGAGAAGAAAGTGAAATCTGCTGTTTTTGGATGGAATGTCCTATAAATATCAATTAAATCTATCTGGTCTATTGTGTCATTTAAAGCTTGTGTTTCCTTATTTATTTTCATTTTGGATGATCTGTCCATTGGTGTAAGTGAGGTGTTAAAGTCCCCCACTATTTTTGTGTTACTGTTGATTTCCTCTTTTATAGCTGTTAGCAGTTGCCTTATGTATTGAGGTGCTCCTATGTTGGGTGCATATATAGTTATAATTGTTATCTCTTCCTCTTGGATTGATCCCTTGATCATTATGTAGTGTCCTTCCTTGTCTCTTGTAACATTCTTTAAAGTCTATTTTATCTGATATGAATATTGTTACTCCAGCTTTCTTTTGATTTGCATTTGCATGGAATATCTTTTTCCATCCCCTCACTTTCAGTCTGTATGTGTCCCTAAGTCTGAAGTGGGTCTCATGTAGACAGCATATATATGGGTCTTGTTTCTGTATCCATTCAGCAAGCCTGTGTCTTTTGGTTGGAGCATTTAATCCATTCACATTTAAGATAATTATCGATATGTATATTCCTATGACCATTTTCTTAACTGTTTTGGGTATGTTTCTTATGTCCTTTTCTACTCTTGTGTTTCCTACTTAGAGAAGTTCCTTTAGAATTTGTTGTAGAGCTGGTTTGGTGGTGCTGAATTCTTTTAGCTTTTGCTTGTCTGTAAAGCTTTTGATTTCTCCATCGAATCTGAATGAGATCCTTGCCAGATAGAGTAATCTTGGTTGTAGGTTCTTCCTTTTCATCACTTTAAGTATATCATGCCACTCCCTTCTGACTTGTAGAGTTTCTGCTGAGAAATCAGCTGTTAACCTTATGCGAGTTCCCTTGTATGTTATTTGTCATTTTTCCCTTGCTGTTTTCAATAATTTTTCTTTGCCTTATTTTTTGCCAATTTGATTACTGTGTGTCTCAGCATGTTTCTCCTTGGGTTTTTCCTGTATGGTACTCTCCACACTTCCTGGACTTGGGTGGCTATTTTCTTTCCCATGTGAGGGAAGTTTCTGACTATAATCTCTCCAAATATTTTCTCGGGTCCTTTCTCTCTCTCTTCTCCTTCTGGGACACCTATTATGCAAATGTTGTTGCATTTAATGTTGTCCCAGAGGTCTCTTAGGCTGTCTTCATTTCCTTTCATTCTTTTTTCTTTATTCTGTTCAGCAGCAGTGAATTCCACCATTCTGTCTTCCAGGTCACTTATCCGTTCTTCTACCTCAGTTATTCTGCTATTGATTCTTTCTAGTGTAATTTTCATTTCAGTTATTGTATTGCTCATCTCTTTGTTTGTTCTTTAACTCTTCTAGGTCTTTGTTGAACATTTCTTGCACCTTCTCGATTTTTGCCTCCATTCTTTTTCTGAGGTCCTGGATCATCTTCACTATCATTATTTTGAATTCTTTTTCTGGAAGGTTGCCTATCTCCACTTCATTTAGTTGTTTTTCTGGGGTTTTATCTTGTTCCTTCATCTGGTACATGGTCCTCTGCCTTTTCATCTTGTCTATCTTTCTGTGAATATGGTTTTTGTTCCACAGGCTGCAGGACTATAGTTGTTCTTGCTTCTGCTGTCTGCCCTCTGGTGGATAAGGCTATCTAAGAGGCTTGTCTATCTTATAATTTTTAAAAACACTTTTTTTATTATAAGAATTTTGTTTAAGCCATCAGACTACCACCCTTTATTTTATTTTTTATTGAAGTATCATTGATTTATAACAGTATATTAGCTTCATGTGAAAACACTCTTCTAAACTTATACAAATGTGGATATTTATCTTCAATCACTCTTATGATCACAAGAGATGGAAAGTATAAGCAAAATGTACTGACAAAGGTATTCCTAAAATTTCTATCATTCAGAGTCAACTTTTCAACTCTTGTCCTGATTTTGATGTGCATCATTCCTGCACATGTGTTTATATTTCTGCTATGTATAAAATATATACAAAAACAATTCATGGTATTTTCCAGGTTTTAAAAGGTACATAAATATTATATGCTATGTATTCAACTAAAATTTATGTTTGCATGTGATGTGAAAGATATATTTTTATTTTTCTTTCCTAATAAGTAATTTTTACATCCTTTCTCCATATGTAGGCTATAATGCATTCTCTCTCTTTTATCAATTTGTTCAAGTTGTTGAATTTTATCAGAAGTTTTGTCTTCATCTATTGAGGTGATCATCTGATTTTACATTTTCTTCTTGGGTCATTTGTGATAGCTATATTTTTCTAGGATATGGTCCATTTATGCTAAGTTTTTGAATTATTAAGCAAGGCTTCACACATAAGGTGATATTTGTGCAAAGGCCTGAAAACAGTATCTGAGGAAAAATTATACAACCAGAGGAAACTGCAAGATCAAAAGTTCTGAGGTGGAAACATGGTTAGTGATTGAGGAACAGTCAAGACAGAGGTATGGCTGGAGCAGAGTGACAAGGTAGAGAGTTGAAGGGGATGTGTTCAGAGAGTTAACAGGTACAAATCACATAGGGCTGTATCAGTCATTGTAAGTACTTTAATCATTAATGGGAAGCCATTGGTTGGCTAAGCAGAGGGTTGACATGACATGAACTGACTTGCACCTTTTAAGGTTCAGATGTTGAGAGCAAACTGTAGAGCCAAGGGCAGAAGCAGGAAGGTCTGGTAGGAGGCTACTGAAATAATCCTGGTGAAAGAAAATGGTGGGTTGGATTATAGTCACAGTGGTGAGTGACATTAGTGAGAAAAATGGGACAATTTTAGCTATCATCTTTCAAATATTAATTCCCCTGCCATTTTTATTTATCATTTTGAATCCCATCTTCCATGTCTCCTAAATTTTTTAATGTTTATCTCTCTGTAGTATATTCTTGGCAATTTCTTCAGGTCTATTTTCCAGTTCACTAATTTTTCTTCAGCTTATTTCAGGCTACTATTTATATTATGCATTGTTTTTAATATCAATGACTGTATATTTTATTTATATATTCTTTCTCAGATACATATTTTTAATGGTTTGTTACTCCTATCTCATATATGTGATTTCTCTTTTTTTAATGTCTTTAATCATTTTTAAAGTACTTATTTCATAGTTTCTATTATCTGAGGTTTTAGGAGGTCTACCTCTTTTTTACTGATCATCTACCTCCCTCTAATGATTGTTCCCTCATTATTATGTGATTTTTCTTTGTGACCTATTCTTCAGTGGGGCATTAGCTTAAAAAACATTTTATAACTATTTTGATGGTGTGTCTGGCCAGAATAATTTTGCACTCACTTCTTCCTGGAGCTACCAAAATAACACATGTCTGGAATCCCTTTTCTGTTAATTTCTCAGCTTGCAGCTTTCCAAGTCACTCATGTAGCATTTATTCAAATTCCAAATTCAAGTGCAACCAGGACTTTGGTAACAAATAATCAGAGAAGACAATTTTGTTTTTATCTCCAGGCTGACAAACAGATTTTATTTGTGAATGTCTATAACAGCAGATGAATATTTTTAAGCCCTATACTTTCTTTTCATAGCCTTTGGATGGCTCTTACTTTGGGGGATAGATATCAACCATCTATCTCCAACACTCCACACCTAATGTCTCATTCATTGTCCCCTTAGGTACATAAAAGTCAAGATCTTTGTTAGTCCCAGGGTCAGCTCATGAGCTTACTAGTGAAGTTTGCAGAATTTTTGTTTTTTGGTTCCTGTGGATTTTCCTTTCTAGTTGATTCAGCTATGCATTTAAAGGATGTTTGTTGTGTTTTATGGAGATGTCTAATGTAACATATTGATAAAAATGGACAGTGAACTGTCTTGCCTTTCATAATCTGTTACTAACTTATCTTTCTGGTTTCATCTTCCATTTGTCACCCACAGTAGCTTCATAAGTTGGCCAAATTAATCAATTATAACCTTGCTCCTTCTGTTGTCTTCTCCTGGATTTCTTCCCTTGCTAATCTCTTATGTCCATATATTCCTCATATATTATGGCCCTGCTTAAATGTCACTTCTTTCAGGAAGTCTTTCCTCATCCAGCAAAGAGAAGTGATATTCTCTCCTATAGTGTCTTATCTTTACTTCTTATGTATTGGCTTCCACATCCATTGTGCCCATTGTTATGCTCTTACTTTCTCTAACTCCACCCCACTCCTACATTAAACTGGAAACTTTTGATCCAGGACAAAGTCTGTGGTCAATTCATTTTGTATATATCCCATATGTAGCACTATGCCTTTTAGAGTCTGAGAGCTTATTAAACAAAATTGAATTGAAGCAGAGTTTCAAATAGAAGCTGTATTATGAACGTATTATAGAATGGGATTAGTATATATCTAGAGAATACTTAGATTAGATATCTTAAATGCATTCCAATCTTAAAACCTAATAAAAATAATAATTGTCTAAATGGTTAAACCTATTGTTTTTCAGGCACTCTGCTAGTGCTACTTATATCATCTCTAATTCTCATGACAATTCTGAAAAACAGAAGAGGTTAAGGTAGTTGGTCAAGATCAGAGAGGTAGGAAGAGGCAGAGCTGAGACTTGGATCTAGATCTATCTGGCTTCCAAAGACAACAAAAAGCAAATGTACATAAAAACCAAAATAGAAAATCTATATGCTTTATTGAAGATAAAGTTGTTTGCTCCATGTGGATGATCGGAAATGGTGGACCAAAGTAGAAGGAGCTGGAATGATGCCACTTGTGAAGGCTCAGCTCCACCGTCACCCCCTCCAGAAAGGACTGACTCCACCTCCCTGGTTAGTTTCCTCCTATTGGATTTCCAGTCCTCTCTGTATTTACCTTAATTGTTGCACTTTTATCACTTGATTTTAAAAGTCTGTTTATGGGGTTGTCTTTACACTAGGCACTGACTGACTTGTAAACAGGAACTTTATTTTTTTGCTCTGTTTTACCATTTTATTCCCATGATAAGAAAAAGTCTTCTTATCAAAATGTTTACATATAATATCCTCGTTTTGATGATTCACAATGCAAATTAGTAACTAAACGTTCTAAGAAGTTATTCAGAAAAGATATTTGTTTGGCCTTAACTAAAGTAACATTTCCCAATCTTACTTGACCACAGAATCTTTTTTCTCAGAACACTTACTAGCATATTTTGTGAATTGGATGTTCCAGAAAATAAAACTTAGGAAATAGTGTTCTTACATGACTTTCTTGAATGTTCCCTTTCTCCTCATTTTTGGGGTGACAGGTACATAGTGACAGTGATAGGTGAATAATGGAACTCTCTAATTTTATAATATAAAAGGGATTGTCCTCATACCAATTGCTAAAAGAAATCATGCTGTGTAGCAAGAGGTAAACTCAAAGTTATTAAAGAAAACTGCTGTCTTGGCAAGAGAACGTACTTGTTATTTCTGTTTTTGAGGTAACCACACCTGTTCTAGGGATTTGGGAGGGCAGAATCCCTAAACCCAAATTTGCTCTTTGCTTTTATTTCTCCTTTAAAATGTGACTCTGTTCCTTCAAAAGCATGGGCTTCTTTGTCCACTCTTTCTGTTGAAGCACATAAATCCAAGTTTATGGCAGCTGTAGTATTTAGAAATACAAAATACAGGGGAAGGAGTTCAATAGTTTTCTCAAAGCTAATGGCAGCCAAGGGCTGAGCCCTGTGTGTCATAAATGATAGGACTGTCCAGAGGAAAAAATCCTCTGTAGGCAGTTTTTATCCCCTTTTAAATTTTTTGGTTTTAAAGAGTGGAATCTTTCAGTAGCAGAAACAGTTGCAATCAAACCCCACCTGTTTTTTATATCTCACAGCTCCTCAGGGAAAAAAGAAAATGAAGATGACCTGGGGAAGAAGAGGGGTAGTGATGCCAAGTTCCTAGCAGCACTGTTTTCCGGAAGACTTACTATGCAGAGGTGCTTTTCTTTTTATAACCATTTTGGTGTCTCTTGCCCCATGAAATGACTCTTGAAAAGTTCCCTTTTCTACAGCCATAAATGCCTCTACTATGACCCTCAGGAAAATAATCGTAAAACACACTCATGTGAGGAATTCAATGTTATTTTTCTCATGGGTCCCTGGTACACTATGTACACAGGCACAGGCCTACATTTAATACCAAAACACTTGGAAGTAGTGCACCCCAAGATTTTCAGTGCTGAATGTAATTATAAAACACTTACGGAAGCAGAGTTACAAAGATGTTTTTATCCTCAAAGTTGTTGTTTTTGTTTTATTAACTGTTCATGGTAAGGAGGCAGTAACTGTGCATGGTAAGGAGGCAGACTTCTAAATCAAAAACAAAAGTCAATTTAAAAATAATACTGGTAATATTTTGATAAGGGAATAGTAGCATTATTTAGTATCTATCATGAATCAGCATTCTGTATTTTACTCCATTAAATTCTCACATCATCCCTAAAAGGATAATTGCTATCCTCATTTTACAAATGAGGAAAATACATCTTGGAGTTAAGAGGTCACAGAGCTACAAAATAGTGGAGCCAACCTTTGAAAACAGGTCTGAAAGATCTCCAAGGATGCAACAGGAGGTGTTGGTGGGTAGGGCAGTTTTAGGTCAAGTTACCGAGTGAGGTAACATCTGCATAAAGACCTTAAGGGCATCAGCTCAGAGTCTGTGTGCAAAGCCATTACCAAAGGACATGGGAACACTGGGCACGAAATCGTGGGACCGCTAATGCAATCCATCTAACACACCAAGCTAGTTGGCAAGGGGTGAAGTGGCACAAAAAGAGACTGGGGGTGTAGGCAGGGTCCGGACAACACAGGGCCTTGTGGAGTGTGCTCAGGGGGTCTGGTTTTTTTAAGGCTGAGAAGGAAATCCTGGTGGTGGCTAGGACGAGCTGATACCAACAAAAGCACAGACCAGTGGGCAGAGTTGAGCTATATTGTGTCCATTGAATGGATGGAATTGGTGACATTTTAGTTTTGGGGGCTGAAGAACTCAAGGATGATAGTTGGGTCTCTTACTTGAGTAAATGTTCTATAATGGCCCCTTGTCTGAGCTATAGAAGAACAGGGAAAGACAGGGAATTTCAGGGTAGGAATCAAGAGTTCTGTTTAGGGCACTGACTTAGCCAGTGTCCTGATAAGAAAAGCAGAAACTACTAGATATTTGACCCAAAGAGGAATTTGTTGCTGGGAAATGGTCACAGAGGTCTGGTTTGCATTGTAACTTCCATGGCCCTAGGCACTGTTGCTTTCATGGGCCCCTTCCTCCATACATTTTTTTCCTTCCAATTAAAAAAAATAAAAATAAAACATTTCTAAGGCCCTAAACTGTTATGGGCCTGAGGCACTGTGCCTGCTGTGACTAATGGGTAAGTCAGCTCTGACAAAGGTGTTGAAAGGATTTGTAAGCAAAGGGGGCTGGGACATTACACGGAGGTCAGGAAGCTGCTGCCACCAGTGAGCTAGGGCTCAGGAGCCACACTTAACCACTTGGTGCTGGAAACGCCAACTCCTGCTGCTAAGTAGGAGCCTTCCTTGCTCCCTCTAGTGCTGTGGTCACCTGTACTGCTGATATTACCGTCACAGAAACTGCTGAAATCATGGCAGCTGTCACTGAGCAGAAAACACCAGGGTTGCCATTGCCAGAGATACTGCCAGGAGCTCAGTAGCTTTTCGTTTCTTCCCCTTTCTCATCTCCATGTAATACCTTTAATTGGCAGAACCTGACATGAAGTCTGCAGGTTTGGGAGTGTGAGAGTTGTCATTTGCAGGGTTCCAGTCCTAGCAGGGGTTAATAATCAACCAATAAATATCTGGCACATGCATGTTAAGTTGGAGATGTCTGTGAAACATGCTAATGGAAATGTTGAGTGAGATCACTTTTAAGGCAGTGTAGAGAAAGAGGAGTTGGTCAACCGAGACTAAGAACTAAGATCACCAACGTTTTCATCAGATTAAGGAGGAGAAAATGGCAAAGGAGATTGAGAAGTTAGAAAGGAAAAGCAGACAACTGTGGCAGCTAGAAAGGGTGGATGATCAGCTGTGTTAAATCCTGCTGAAAGGTTGAATAAGACAAAAACATAAAGGTGACATTGGATTTCACATCATGGATGTCATTGGTAACTTTGACAAAGGCCATTTCAACCAAGTGCTATGCATGGAAGCCAAAATGGCTTCATGTTTTCTGATTTATTTTATGAAAAACCCTGTGATATGTGGATCATATCTACAGAGTGGTGGAATAAAATTTCCAACCCAGGTTTCTGATAAATCCAGTTTTCTTTCTACTATCTTAAAAATTCTTAAAATAATCACTGTCCTTCCTTCACAAGCAATGACATTGAAAAATAAAAGGTTCCAATCCTTTCTTGCAGAACTTCTGGCCACGTGAAACTTGGTCCACATTGAATTGCAAATTAAAAAAATATACTTAGATACAAAATTCCACAGCCTCTAGGATTTCTCATCAAGAGGCACTTTGAGTGTGTACAGATGGAAACCAGGAGTGGATATGGTCTTCCCATTACCACCTCCCCCAACACTTATTTTATCATCCTTCCCTTAAAGAGCAGGGAATATTTTGTGTTCTCATTCCTTTATTTTAAGGCAACAGCAGGGAACTTTAGATCATATCTGTCAGCTAAAAATTCCAAGGAAGCTGTCTGCATGCTAGTCAGGCTCAGAAGATGAAAGGTCAAGTAATAACTGGTGAAGTGATAGGAACTCCAAAAGAGGAAAATGAAAATCTATTGAAAAATGGAGAGTTACTGTGGAAGGCTAAGTAGCTAAGAAGGGCCCTAAGGGAATATTCCCAGCTGTTTCCAGAAAGTCCATGGAATCACAGCCTGGAATGAGTGGCACCCACAGAAATATTAAGACAGAGAGGAAGATTCCAGGAAGAATGATGCTTGATCATCTCTGAGGCTTTAAATCATCTGGAGAAAACCAGGCACATTCCTTCTGCCAGTCCCTAAATTTGTCTCTTGCCTGGATTGTTGCAACAGCCTCCTTATTGGTCTCTCCACCTTTGATATAGCTCCCCAGGGTGACTCTCTCCACAATAACTAAGGTGATCTTCCAAAAGCACAAATCTAACCACCTCTTTAAAATCTCCAATGCTACCCATTGCTCTCAGGATAAAACACAAATTCCTTAACATAGCTTACTTCTCTTACCTTCTCCACCCCTCTCCCAACACACACACACACACCCCTCTAATATTCCAACTATAATATAATATCCTATTGGTTCTATTTCATGTAGAGATAAGGATATAGAAGTTTTTTGTTTTTTTTTTTTTAAAAAGCAATGTCTTGCTTCGGTACATAGCTGATGAGTGACATGGCTAGCACTAGAACAGTAGTTTTCTGCATCTGATGCAAAGCAGCAATATCGAGTAGGCAATTCTGATGCCTGCTTGAGCTTTGAGTTCTTCAGTTTGTCTTATTCCTCTTCTCACTTCTGCTAACTTCACTTTTGGCTCCTTCATTTCATCTCTCACTGAGCAGTTGATCCTTTTTCTTCTAGGATGTGGTAAAGGCAGGATGAAATTTTTCAGGCTGAGATCAAAATATCAGCAGGTTTGGTTTCTTCTGAGGCCTCCTGTCCTTGCCTTGCAGGTGGCTGCCTTCTTGCTGTGTCCTCACATGGCCTTTCCTCCATGCACATGCATCCCTAGTTTCTCTTTGTGCGTCCAGATTTTCTCTTTTTATAAAGAGACCAGTTAGATATAAGGACACCAGTCAGATTGGGTTGGGATTCACCCTACTGCCTCTTTAAAGACCATATTTCCAAATATGGGGGTGGGGTGGGGTTGGGTGAGGGACACAGTTCAGTCCATAATACTTACTAATGGGGTTTGTGTACCTGTTGGATATTGTACCATTTCTCAGACCTTAGATCATATTGGACATTGCCACCTTTCACATCAGAATTTGTGCATAACAAGCTTGACTCCAAAATAACGGATAAAAGCATGTTTTCAAAAAGATCTGACATCATCAAAAGGAATGTAGCACAATCTAATGTTGAGACTGAGAATTACCTCAAACTAGTACTTTGCACGGACTGCAAGACATGTCAAGCATCACTGTGTTTCTTTGAAAACTTAAGATATCCTGAGTTGCTCCTCTGACTGCTGTGGTGGCCCAGGGTACCTTAGCACACAGTTTGAGAACCCTTGTAATAAGTTACTTACATATCTATCACATTTGATCTTACCAATAATTCAGAGTTAAGTATAGTCCATTGTACTATTTATGAGAGGAGGAAACTGAGGCTAAAACTAGATATGTCAGTTCACTAAGGTAGTACAGTTAATAAATAGTGAAATTAGGTCTATTTGCCTCCAATGCTGAGTTGTCTCACACTACAGCTGGGACAGATAGAGTTGATTAATATTCTGCGTCCAGTCCCACCTCCTTTCAAAGTACCTTCCTATACTGCTAGAAGCTAAGTTACAAACCATTTTTTCATACTCCTTTGCCGCTAGGGTTCAGGATGCAAATTAAATGTGCTCACATGAGATTTTAAGATAGGATTAGAATAGAGGTCATCGTCATTCTTGACTCTTGGGCAGTGCCATTCCTACAACTTGTCTCCAGGCCTGAGTATAAAGATAGTTACAGCACTGAGCAGATTCAGTGCTCCATTGCCTAGTCGCCAAATTTATGGAGGTCAAGAGCAGCTGTGATGACAGCAATGGGAGCTTCCTGATCTGGCTTACTGACTCTTGCATTGCAGTCATTGAGGTAAGTTCTGGAACTCAATAGTTTCAGTAGCTACCCCCAAATTCCTCACTTTTTGACTGCAACAAAACGAACAGCTCTGGGGTGTGGTGGGGGAGGGTCATTCTTGTGAGGTGTTTGAACGTTCCTGGATATACAGCTACTGTCCACACTTCCAGCCTTTTTAACATTTTAGAAAGCCCTAAATTCCCTGTGAAGAGATCTTTAAAAATTCTTAATATATGTTTCCAACACCTAAGTCTGAGTGATATCATTATATTGCACATAATATAATATGACTTATGAGAAAATAGCTGCAATATTTGTTTTAAAGAAATAAAAAGCATAAAAGAGCATTCCAGCCATCATGGCCTGTGTGTTTAGAAGGCTCAGACAGGATGAAATGCATGACCAACTCAAAAAGACATAATTAACTTCTATGTAAAGTCCAATGTCTATAAAAGCAAATTGTGGGGACCTTCAAGATGACAGAGGAGTCAGACGTGGAGATCACCCTCCTCCCCACAAATACAACAAAAATACGTCTACATGTGGGACAATTCCTACTGAACACTGGCAGATGGCCTCAGACTTCCAAAAAGGCAAGAAAATATCCACATACTTGGGTAAGGCAAAAGAAAAAACAGAAACAAGAGAAGAGGGACAGGACCTGCACCTCTGGGAGGGAGCTGTGAAGGAGGAAAAGTTTCCACACACTAGGAAGCTCTTTCACTGACGGAGACGGGTGTGGGTGTGGGGGAAGCTTTGGAGCCATGGAGGAGAGCACAGCAACAGGGGTGCAGAGGGCAAAGTGGAGAGATTCCCGCACAGAGGATCAGGGCCGACTGGCACTCACCAGCCCGAGAGGCTTGTCCGCCCACCCACTGGCCAGGATGGGTGGGGGCTGGGATCTGAGGCTCGGTCTTCAGAGGTCAGACCCCAGGGAGAGGACTGGGGTTTGTTGCATGAACACAGCCTGAAGGGGGCTAGTGTGCCACAGCTAGCCGGGAGGGAGTCCAGGAAAAAGTCTGGACCTTCCTAAGAGGCAAGAAACCACTGTTTCAGGATGAATGAGGAGATTCAGAGCACTGCCTAAACGAGCTTCAGAGACAGGAGCGAGCCATGGCTATCAGCACGGACACCAGAAATGGGCATGAAATGCTAAGGCTGTTGCTGCAGTCACCAAGAATCCTGTGTGCAAGCACAGCTCACTATCCACACCTCCTTTCCTGGGAGACTGTGCAGCCTGCCACTGCTAGGGTCCCGTGATCCAGGGACAACTTCCCCAGGAGAACACACAGCATGCCTCAGGCTGTTGCAAAGTCATGCCAGCCTCTGCCTCCACAGGCTCGTCCAGCATTCCGTACCCATCCTTCCCCCCAGCCTGAGTAAGCCAGAGCACCCTAATCAGCCTCTCCTTTAACTCCCTCCTGTCTGGGTGGAAACAGATGCCAGAGGGCAACCTACATGCAGAGGCAGGGCCAAATCCAAAGCTGAAAGCAAGGAGCTGTTCGAACAAAGAAGAGAAAGGGAAATTTTTCCCTGCAGCCTTAGGAGCAGCAGATTAAATCCCCACAATCAATTTGATGTACCCTGCATCAGTGGAAACCAGAACAGACAAAGAAACATAACAAAATTGAGGCGGTGAATTTTGGGAGCAACTGTAGACTTGGGGTTTCTTGCATGTGACTGACTAGATTCTGATTTTTATCTTTATTTTAGTATAGTTTTTAGCACTTGTTATAATTGGTGGATTTGTTTACTGGTTTGGTTGCTCTCTTTTTTTTATTACTATTTTTAATTTTAATAATATATATTTTATTTTAGTAACTTTATTTTATTTATTTATTTTTCTTTCTTTTTTTTCTCCTTTTTCTTCTGAGCCATGTGTCTGACAGGGTCTTGGTGCTCCAGCCGCATGTCAGGCCTGAGTCTCTGAGGTTGGAAAGCTGAGTTCAGGAAATTGGACAACCAGAAACTTCCCAGTCCCATGTAATATCAATCACTGAGAGATCTACTAGAGATCCCATCTCAACGTAAAGACCCATCTCCACTCAATGACCAGCAAGCTGCAGTGCTGGACACCTTATGCCAAATAGCTAGCAAGATGGGAACACAACCTCACCTATTAGCAGAGAGGCTGCCTAAAATTATAATAAGTTCACAGACACCCAAAAAAACACCACTGGACATGGTCCTGCCCAATAGAAAGAAAAGATCCAGCCTCATCCACCAGAACACAGACACCAGACCCCTCTATCAGAAAGCTTACACAACCCACTGAACCAACTTTACCCACTGGGGGTAGACACCAAAACCAATGGGAACTACAAACCTGCAGCCTGGGAAAAGGAGATCCCAAACACAGGAAGTTAAGAAAAATGAGAAGACACAGAAATACGCAGCAGATGAAGGAGCAAGGTAAAAACCCACCAGACCAAACAAATGAAAAGGAAATATGCAGTCTACCTGAAAAAGAATTCAGAGTAATGAGAGTAAAGATGATCCAAAATCTTGGAAATAGATTGGAGGAGATATAAGAAACGTCTAACAAGGACCTGGAAGAACAAAAGAGCAAACAAACAATAATGAACAACACAATAAATGAAATTAAAAATTCTCTAGAAGAAATCAATAGCAGAATAACTGAGGAAGAAGAATGGATAAGTGACCTGGAAGATAAAATAGTGGAAATAACTGCTGCAGAGCAGAATAAAGAAAAAAGAATGAAAAGAATTGAGGACACAGTCAGAGACCTCTCACACCAACATTCGAATTATAGGGGTCCCAGAAGAAGAAGAGAAAAAGAAAGGGACTGAGAAAATATTTGAAGAGATTATAGTTGAAAACTTCCCTAATATGGGAAAGGAAAAATTCAACCAAGTCCAGGAAACGCAGAGAGTCCCATACAGGATAAATCCAAGGAAACACTCACCAAGACACATATTAATCAAACTATCAAAAATTAAATACAAAGAAAATATACTAAAAGCAGCAAAGGAAAAGCAACAATAACATACAAGGGAATCCCCATAAGGTTAACAGCTGATTTTTCAGCCGAAACTCTGCAAGCCAGAAGGGAGTGCAGGACATATTGAAAGTGATGAAAGGGAAAATTCTACAGCCAAGATTACTCTACCCAGCAAGGACCTCATTCTGGTTCGATGGAGAAATTAAAAACTTTACAGACAAGCAAAAGCTAAGAGGATTCAGCACCACCAATCCAGCTTTACAAAAAATGCTAAGGGAACTTCTCTAGGCAGGAAACACAAAAGAAGGAAAAGACCTACAATAACAAACCCAAAACAATTAGGAAAATGGTAATAGGAACATATACATCAATAATTTAAATGGAAATGGATTAAATGCTCCAACCAAAAGACATAGACTTGCTGAATGGATACAAAAACAAGACCCACATATTTGCTGTCTACAAGAGACACACTACAGACCTAGGGACACATACACCCTGAAAGTGAGGGGATGGAAGAAAGATACTCCATGCAAATGGAAATCAAAAGAAAGCTGGAGTAGCAATTCTCATATCAGACAAAATAGACTTTAAAATAAAGACTGTTACAAGAGACAAAGGACACTACATAATGATCAAGGGATCAATCCAAGAAGAAGATATAACAATTGTAAATATTTATGCACCTAACATAGAAGCACCTCAATACTTAAGGCAAATGGTAACAGCCATAAAAGGGCAAATTGACAGTAACACAATCATAGTAGGGGACTTAACACCCCACTTTCACCAATGGACAGATCACCCAAAATGAAAATAAATAAGGAAACACAAGCTTTAAATGACACATTAAACAAGATGGACTTAATTGATATTTATAGGACATTCCATCGAAAAACAACAGAATACACTTTCTGCTCAAGTCCTCATGGAGCATTCTCCAGGACAGATCATATCTTGGGTCACAAATCAAGCCTTGGTAAATTTAAGAAAATTGAAATCATATCAAGTATCTTTTCCAGCCACAATGCTATGAGACTAGATTTCAATTACAGGAAAAGATCTGTAAAAAATACAAACACATGGAGGCTAAGTAATACACTACTAAATAGCCAGAGATCACTGAAGAAATCAAAGAAGAAATCAAAAAATACCTATAAACAAATGACAAAGAAATCACGATGACCCAAAACCTATGGGATGCAGCAAAAGCAGTTCTGAAAGGGAAGTTTATAGCAATACAATCCTACCTCAAGAAACAAGAAATATCTCAAATAAACAACCTAAACTTACACCTAAAGCAATTAGAGAAAAAAGAACAAAAAAACCACAAAGTTAGCAGAAGGAAAGAAATCATAAAATCAGATCAGAAATAAATGAAACAGAAATGATAACAAAGATCAATAAAACTAAAAGCTGGTTCTTTGAAAAGATAAACAAAATTGATAAAACATTAGCCAGACTCATCAAGCAAAAAAGGGAAAAGACTCAAATCAACAGAATTAGAAATGAAAACGGAGAATACCTGACCCTGCAGAAATACAAAGGATCATGAGAGATTACTACAAGCAACTCTATGCCAATAAAATGGACAACCTGGAAGAAATGGACACATTTGTAGAAAAGCACAACCTTCCGAGACTGAACCTGGAAGAAATAGAAAATATAAACAGACCAATCACAAGCACTGAAATTGAAACTGTGATTAAAAATCTTCCAACAAACAAAAGCCCAGGATCAGATGGCTTCACAGGCAAATTGTATCAAACATTTAGAGAAGAGCTAATACCTATCCTTCTCAAACTCTTCCAAATATAGCAGAGGGAGGAACACTCCCAAACTCATTCTACGAGGCCACCATCACCCTGATACAAAAACTAGACAAAGATGACACAAAGAAAGAAAACTACTGGCCAATATCACTGATGAACATAGATGCAAAAATCCTCAACAAAATACTAGCAAACAGAATCGAACAGCACATTAAACAGATCATACACCATGGTCAAGTGGAGTTTATCCCAGGAATGCAAGGATTCTTCAATATATGCAAATCAATGAATGTGATATACCATATTAACAAATTGAAGGATATAAACCATATGATCATCTCGATAGATGCAGGAAAAACTTTTGAAAAAATTCAACACCCATTTATGATGAAAACTCTCCAGAAAGTAGGCATAGAGGGAACTTGCCTCAACATAATAAAGGCTCAGTGGTTCTCCATCATTCCTGACTTCAGCCTGGAGCTCCAAGGGGGGCTGCACCTAGAGTCCCAGCCTTACCCAGATCCTCATGCCCCTTTAGTGGACCCCACACCTCATTTGAGTTTTAACCTCCTCCTGTCCAAGAAAGAGAGAGAAAGCCAAAGATAGCCTGACCCTGCCCTTCTAGCTCAGCTCGGAAAAACAGCAGACTCTACTGCGTCCTGGGCTGCGCCAGGCTACCAGCCACATTTTCTATGAGCCAGATGCTTATGATGGCCTGGACCAAGAAGACCCAGATGATGACCTAGATGTTTAACTGGCCAGGAGATTTGACTAGACTGTAATTGGCAGAAGAGGGAGACCATGGGCCCATAAACATCCTTCCATTGTTTGCATTGGCCTTAGCCTGTCTCTGCCCCATCTTTTTTCCCTGTGTCTGTGGAGTCCCTGCACTGTGACGCATGATCCAGGGAGCAGCTTAAAGTTAGGAGAGAAAGTGAGATGTGGGCATAAGGGAAGATGACAACACCAACCCCCAAGCCTAATAAAATCTTTATTTTTTATTAAAAAAAATAATGACAAAAATATGACAAACCCACAGTCAACATTGTTCTCAATCGTGAAAAAGTGAAACCATTTCCATTAAGATCAGGAACAAGACAACGGTGCCCACTCTCACCACTATTATTCAACAGAGTTTTGGAAGTTTTACCCACAACAATCAGAGACAAAAAGAAATAAAAGGAATCCAAACTGGAAAAGAAGAAGTAAAACTGTCACTGTTTGCAGATGACGTGATACTATACATAGAGAATCCTAAAGATGCTACCAGAAAACTCTTAGAGCTGATCAATGAATTTTGTAAAGTAGCAGGATAAAAAATTAATGTGCAGAAATCTCTTGCATTCCCATACACTAATGATATTAAATCTGAAAGAGAATTAAGGAAACACTCCCATTTACCACAACAACAAAAAGAATAAAATACCTAGGAATAAACCTACCTAAGGAGACAAAAGAGGAAAACATAGGCAGAAGACTCTATGACATAAATCACAGCAAGATTATTTTTGACCCACCTCCTAGAGAAATGGAAATAACAATAAAAATAAACAAATGGGACCTAATGAAACTTCAAAGCTTTTGCACAGCAAAGGAAACCATAAACAAGATGAAAAGGCAACACTCAGAATGGGAGAAAACATTTGTAAACAAAGAAACTGACAAAGGATTAATCTCCAAAATTTACCAGCAGCTCATGCAGCTCAACATAAAAAACCAAACAACCCAATCCAAAAATGGGCAGAAGACCTAAATAGACATTTCCTCAAAGAAGATATACAGATTGCCAACAAACACATGAAAGGATGCTCAACATCACTAATGATTAGAGAAATGCAAATCAAAACTACAGTGAGGTATTACTTCACACCAATCAGAATGGCCATCATCAAAAAACCTTTAAGCCATAAATGCTGGAGAGGGCGTGGAGAAAAGGGAACCCTCTTGCACTGTTGGTGGAAATGTAAATTGATACAGCCACTATGAAGAACAGTATCAAGGTTCCTTAAAAACCTAAAATTAGGACTACCGTATGACCCAGCCATCCCACTGCTGGGCATATACCCTGAGAAAACCATAATTCAAAAAGTGTCATGTACCACAATGTTCATTGCAGCTCTGTTTACAATAGCCAGGACGTGGAAGCAACCTAAGTGTCCATTGACAGATGAATGGATAAAGAAGATGTGGCATATATATATGCAAAGGAATATTATTCAGCCATAAAAAGAAATGAAATTAAGTTATTTGTGGTGAGGTGGATGGACATAGAATCTGTCATACAGAGTGAGGTAAGTCAGAAAGAGAAAAACAAATACCGTATGCTAACACATATATATGGAATCTAAAAAAAAAAAAAATGGTTCTGATGAACCTAGGGGCAGGACAGGAATAAAGATGCAGATGTAGAGAATGGATTTGAGGACATGGGAAGGGGGAAGGTTTAGCTGGGGTGAAGTGAGAGAGTGATATTGACATATATACACTACCAAATATAAAATAGATAGCTAGTGGGAAGCAGCCACATAGCACATGGAGATTAGCTCGGTGCTTTTTGAACACCTAGAGGAGTGGGATAAGGAAGGTGGGAGGGAGACACAAGAGGGAGGGGATACGGGATATATGTATATGTATAGCTGATTCACTTTGTTATACAGTAGAAACTAACACAACAATGTAAAGCAAGTATACTCCAATAAAGATGTTAAAAATAAATGTAAAAAAAACAAATAAAATAAAATAGAACAGGTACTGCAATCATGGGATAGATAGCAATTACAAAGGTTAAAATGCAGGAATTCTGCAACATGTATATGAGAAGCTGGAAAAATCACTTAGAATAAAAAATTTGCTGTGTGAAAGCCATTGTTAAGGGTCTTGAATAAATGCAAGCTCATATAATTTGGTGAAAAAAAAGAATGAGCCAGTGACCTCAGAATCTATATCCTATATATTGATCAAAGGAACCTAATTAGGTAGGGCACAGTATATAAATAAGACCTGATTGAAGGGACATCTGTTGCTCAAGGTGGCCTAATTTTTAATATGGATTCCTGCATTTGTTCAAAGTCATTGGTCATAGCTTAGTGGCATTTTTGAGCTCATTGCCGTCATTTCATTTAACCTTTCCTGAGAACATTCACAATTATTATACTCATATATTCAGTTCTATATACCAATTCATAGATAATTCCACTTTTACCTACATTCTTAGGGAGAGTGTGCATATGCTATTGACCTTACTTTTTTTTTTTTTTTTTTTTTTTGCGGTACGTGGGCCTTTCACTGTTGTGGCCTCTCCCGTTGCGGAGCACAGGCTCCGGACACGCAGGCTCAGCAGCCATGGCTCACGGGCCTAGCCGCTCCGAGGCATGTGGGATCTTCCCGGACCGGGGCACAAACCAGTATCCCCTGCATCGGCAGGCGGACTCTCAACCACTGCGCCACCAGGGAAGCCCTGACCTTACTTTTTGTTCCAAACTTTCTGCTCTTCGTTTTTCTATGTTAAAATATAAGTTTTCTTTTCATAAATATTATATAAACTATTTTCTAATATATTAAAAAATAGACAAAATTGAGTTATTTGTAGTGAGGTGGATGGACTTAGAGCCTGTCATACAGAGTGAAGTAAGTCAGAAAGAGAAAAACAAATACCGTGTGCTAACACATATATATGGAATCTAAAAAAAATAAATGGTTCTGTTGAACCTAGGGCCAGGGCAGGAATAACGATACAGACGTAGAGAATGGACTTGAGGACACAGGGAGGGGGAAGGGTAAGCTGGGACGAAGTGAGAGAGCGGCATTGACATATATACACTACCAAACGTAAAATAGATAGCTAGTGGGAAGTAGCCGCATAGCACAGGGAGATCACCTCAGTGCTTTGTGACCACTTACAGGGGTGGGATAGGGAGTGTGAGAGGGAGATGCAAGAGGGAGGACATATGGGGATATATGTATACATATAGCTGATTTACTTTGTTATACAGCAGAAACTAACACAACATTGTAAAGCAATTATACTCCAATAAAGATGTTAAAAAAAAGAAAAAAGGACATTGCTAGGAAAGTATTGGGCTACTTCCCATTTATGATTTTAGGATTCATTGAACAGTTTAGATGGATGATTTCAAAAAAATAAAAACTTTTCCATGTTTACATCACTAGCTTTATTTGTTGGTAAACACACACACACACACACACACACACACACACATACATATATACACCTAGATGGTGAACTTTTTAATTGAAAATTATTATTATTATAATTAAAATAATTACCTTATTTTACTAAAAACATGAGGAAGGAAAGAGTCTATTTTAACAGAAAATAGATTAATAAATCAAACTTGGCTGAGTATCAAAAGAGCAAATTCCTCTTGATAAACCTAAATTTAAAGAACTCCCGAAGCTTGTATAGTGTCCTGAATTTGGGAAATTATCTTTCCCAAAGGACTAATCCCAACAAAAATAACTGGGTCGTGCCTTCGTAACTGCTTCCATCAAGGAATGGGGAAGACTCTGTTTAATATCCAGTCTTAATGTCATTCAGACACAAGTTTGCCTTATAATCAGAAAAGGCAGCAGAGATGTTTCTGTCCTGAGGTCAGCAGTATTAGTTAGAGCCCTGGCAAGAAAATGAAAGGCACACTCAAAAAGATAATTGAAGAGGGTTTAATGAAATGTCTATTTACACTTAAGGTCAGGGATAAGGGAAACAACATGTGGTGGTGAAAGACTCAGGGACTAGCAATAGTGATTTCCTGCAGCTTCTGCCAGGCATACCCTCTTTTCCCTGTCTATTCAGAACTAGAGGCCATTGCTGCCTATAAGTTCTTAATGGGCAGACAAGAGTGATGTTACTGGAACATGGTGAGATCTTTAGCCATGGGAGAGAGTAAGCCTGGCAGGAGCTGTAGCCATAGGTGGAGAAAGGCAGCTACTGATAATCCAGCAGAGCAGTGGAGCTGGCAAAGACATACAAAAATAAAAGTCCCAAAGCCCATTTTACATGGGGAAAGTTCCAGATTTTGCAGTAAAACAAACAAACAAAACTTAATTCAATACGACATACTGATCAAATTTTCTTGGGCTTGTTACTTATGTGTTCTGAAATTGTCCTCTCGACTTTAAAATAGGAATAATAGTGCCAAGGATGTCAGAGGGATCAACGGGAAAACTATATCTAAGAGTGATCTGAAAACTATGAAACTCAAGAGAATGCCATTTATTTTAATCATTATTTCTATTGCGTTATCTTCATTATCATCATTGTTATTATTATCTTCAGAGACACTCATTAACTTCAAAAGAATACTTGAATAAGGCATCTTATGACCAAATATGATATTTTTTTTACATGCCAGAATATTTCATAGCTTAGTCCCTGCTGGCTACCAATATTTAGATATCAGGGATCCATGAACTAAGTACAGTAAAGTTTTCAGAGATTAATAGAATACTCTAGTCTTAAAAGAACTTACAGAAACACAAGTGAAAAGTCCCTTACACCTTTGTCTATGTGAAAACTTGGAGAGATGTTCATTCAGTGGGTCCCTAAATCTAAGGTAGCAAATATGGCACAACCATTGCCACTCCCACCTCATGCACCCATGGTAGACATTGCAGAGCCCAGAGATAACATTAGAACCCAGATAACATTAGAGCTAGAGATAACATTAGGATCTTCCTTAATACAGCATTCCAGGAAGCCATTAGTGAGTTATTGATTGGAGGTGGCACATGAGATGAATCATACCCACTATCACTGGACATTCAACTGGTAGGCAGTGTGTTGAAACTGATTGAACCCTAGGGTATTGGTTTGAGCTTCATAGTTGATAAAGGATTCCAATAAATTAGAGAAAGTCCAGAAAAGAGCAATCGATTTAGTTGAAGGTTTTCCTGAAAATGGAAGCCTTAGGAAGCCTTAGGAAGGATAAGCGTAAACACTGCAAGGCTGTGTGCTAAAGAGGGGACAGCCAGATTCATTGTGACCCCAGAGAAAAGAACTAAAGCCATAGGCAGAACTGTCTGAGTGCCATCTATCAGCTCTTTGGCATCCAGAGCTAACCATCATGGTGTAACTTTTAAAAATACTAAGTTCAGTTGAGCCTGGCTGAACATCTACCAGGGGTGTTTTGAAATAAAATAATTCTTGATTCAGGAGAGTGGGGAAGCTAGATGACTAGTAACATCCATGCCAGCTGTAAATGTTCACAGTTCTAGGTCATTCTAGATGTTCAGTGGTGCACACCAGTTCTCAGAGAGCAGCTGTAAAGGAAAGCCATACCGGTTCACTTGGAAATCTTCAGATGGGTATAGAATTGGCAAAGTCCCATTCAATCCATTTGCCAGCTTTATTTTATAATGTGTCAGCCAGAATGCCTGTAGCCAATATTTTGTGCCCCAGAAAGGAAAACCCACAATGCAGTAAATTATCAATGATGCTGCCAAAAAGGAATTTCACTCTCAGATCAAATTTGGATTAAACGTAGTAAATCCAGGGCATTAGTTGGTTTTTTGGTTGTTTTTTTTTTTTTTTAAAGATGTTGGGGGTAGGAGTTTATTAATTTATTTATTTATTTTTGCTGTGTTGCGTCTTTGTTTCTGTGCGAGGGCTTTCTCTAGTTGTAGCAAGCGGGGGCTACTCTTCATCGTGGTGTGCGGGCCTCTCACTATGGCAGCCTCTCTTGTTGTGGAGCACAGGCTCCAGACACGCAGGCTCAGTAGTTGTGGCTCACGGGCCTAGTTGCTCTGCAGCATGTGGGATCCTCCCAGACCAGGGCTCGAACCCGTGTCCCCTGCATTAACAGGCAGATTCTCAACCACTGCGCCACCAGAGAAGCCCCCAGGGCATTAGTTTTTACTAATCTAAAAGACCTGTTGATGTGCTAAGAATCAAATTCCCCCCTTTAAAGGTCTGTCTGGTATAACACTTGAAAGTTGAGATGAAATCAATCATTACCAGTGTTTAATATTCTCTAACTTCTAGAAATATAATACTGTCAAGGGGCTGAGGTGTGAAAACTGGCCCAAGGTCAGTTCTCATATTAGATGAAACCACTTTGAAGTATCATTTTCTTCTCCCTATTCAGTTTAGCCATTTCTTCAATATATCACTTTATCCATCACTACTTATTTAAATTAAAAACTTCACCTGATACTTCGGTCTCTAGGTGCATGTAGGGACAAAAGGGGACATAGTATAACATACACATGAAGAACAAAGGTTCTAGTTCCCAATTTCTGTATAAAATGACACAGCAGGAAAAGAGGATTTAGATATCTCCATCTGTAACGCCTGGGTATCTCTCTAAATGCGAGCAAACAAATTTCTACAATGCTGACTCATTTGCGGACAACCTTGAGGACATCCATTCTGTCTTCTTTTTTTCTAACATCTTTATTGGAGTATAATTGCTTTACAATGGTGTGTTAGTTTCTGCTGTATAACAAAATGAATCAGCTATACATAAACATATATCCCTATATCTCTGGAGGGTGGGAGGGAAACACATCCATTCTGTCTTATTTCTGTTTCCTTAACTCTCAGTGCAATGCTTGGAACACAGCGGGAATCAATAGTCATGTAGCGACTTGAATAAAACACAAACTACCAAGTTCTCCCTTCCCTGTCCTCCTCAGAGTGTTCCACACGTGCAATTCTCTCGTTTGTTTTGTTTTTTCCTTCTTTCTTATATGTGTGTCTCCCACACTAGCCTGTAAGCTCCTTGACAGCCCAAAGGACGACACCGTATGTCACTGATTCCAGCGTCTAATGCAGTGCCTGGCGGGCACTCGTTCAATGATTGTTGAAGGAATGCTTTCTGCAGTGAGATCACATTCACAACACTCAAACAGGCTTTACGGAAGCCTGGGTCGTAAAGAACAATGGCTTTCAGAGTGGCTGGAGTCCTCAATCAACCATTTACTAACCATATAACCTATGGAAATATATTTATCCCTCATGATTTCAACATCCTCATTCGTAAAATGGAAGAATAATAATTTAAATATATGCTGCCTATAATTTACACAGCACTTTCATACATATATTCATTCCATTCAGTTTTCATCTTCCCAGTTACAGCGGAGGTACTCTAGGAAAGACAGTCACGTGACAAGTAAGAGTAAAGACTTTAGAGTTGGGTTTTGTGGTTTGAAACACAGATTTGATTCATTAGATATTTGATTCATTAGATTTGATTCACGAGATATTGGGAAACTTACTCCTATTTCCATGCCTCAAGTTCTTCTTCTATAAAATAGGGATAGTAATAGTAACTAATTCACAGATTGTCACATGTAGAGCATGTAGAATGGTATCTGGTGCATGTATACAGAAAATTTAGCTATTAATATTACTATTATTGTTATTTCTACATCTCTCCCTTCCTTTAAATAGAACCTGAAAATTTTTATATATCATTTAACCCAACATCTAGGTGCTCAAACCAGAAATCATCATCTTCCTCTTCTATTCTAATGACATTTTCTTGATAAAGTGATATTGGCTCATATTATCTTTTTATTAATTTGATGAGCTCCACAGCTAAATTTCCAACTCCTCTAGTACTAGACCACTTTGCAAGATCACTTAGGTCCAATATTAGCCCTGATATCTAACCTCTCTACAGTGAGACCCATCTCAATTAATTTCTCCTCTATCTTTCCAGTCACTCTGATTAAATATTTCAAAATTGTCTTCACCTCTTTCCTCTCCCTAACCAATGTTTATCTCAGCTTCTTAGCCTTTCTCCACAGTGTCTCCCAAATCCATCCTTACTTTGTCCCACTACTGGAAGCCTAGTTTAGATCACATCATCTTTCACCTGGGCAATTGCATCAGCCTCCTAACTGATCCTTCAGCTTGTTGCCCCACAATTTCATCCTCTATTCCACAGCCAGACCAATCTTTCCAAAGTACTCCTTAAATATCATGAACCCCTCCTCAACACCATTCAGTAAGGCTCCAGATTGCTGGCCATGTAAAGGTGAAACTCTTCAGGTTAACATCCATAGTCCCCTTAACCTGAACCCCTTTGTCTCTCTAGGTTTTAACTTCCAATAAAAGATGGGAGGGGAAAATACTAATATTTATTTTAGAGCCTATCAAAGCTAGGATGATGCTAATCCTTTCTGCCCCATTTTGATTCCCATATATTCACCAGCATATCTCTTCCAACAGACGTAAGAACTGCAGCAGGTCACTTCTCCTTTCAGAACAGACGTGATGCCAGACTTAATCCCCACTGCCCTTTGTAGATCTCCTCTTTCACTGGCTGTCATTTTTACCTGTCATATCTGCCTTCACGGTCTGCCTCTGTTTCCTTGCCATGACCCACTGGATCAGTGACGGAATTTCAGACTACTCAGATGGGCCATGATCTAACATTCCTTTAAGGTACCACTCATGAACTGCTTATGGACTTTCAACATAGAAATTATTGGCAAAATGTGCCTCTTTGAACTTCTGGGACATCACTAGAGCTAGATGCATGTTGAGATTTCTACAGAAGCACTGAAAGGTGGGTGTCATCACCCTGTTCTTAATGGAAACTCGGGCTTGGGACAGTAAAGGACCTTGTTCGAAGACACACAGCTAGTAAGTAGCACATCCAGAATTGGAGTCCAAGTGGTTTGAGGTGAAATCCTATGCTATTTTCCAAGTACGTGCTTCTTGCTCAGTTAGTGAACTAGGTCACTTTGTTCTACATACTTACATACTTCGGTAGTAAACACAATATATCATAATAGGTGTGGTGGTGAAAATTCTTTTCTGTACTACTCTCCCCATTCCTAATCCCTCCAGAATAAAGTGAACTCTGACTTCTCAGAAGAAAAGAGCAGAAATCATCCCCTTACACTATAGAGGCAGCATAACATATAGAAAGAGAAAAGGCTTAAGAACCAGACCAGACAAATCACAGTGTACTAGCTTGATGACCCTGAGCAAGTTATTAACTCCCTGGAGGCATTTTCTTATGTAGAAAGTGAGAATAGTATTTCTTACTTCACTGGGTGGTAGGGAGTGAAAACTATATTTTTAAACACCTAGACAAATCATCAAATGTTAACTCACCATGTCTTCTATTTCCTAAATGACTATCTCCTACTGCTGCCAATAAAGAATTTTTTTTTTTTTTTTTTTTTTTTTTGTGGTACGCGGGCCTCCCACTGCCATGGCCTCTCCCGTTGCAGAGCACAGGCTCTGGACGCGCAGGCTCAGCGGCCATGGCTCACGGGCCCAGCCGCTCTGTGGCATGTGGATCTTCCCAGTCCAGGGCACGAACCCGTGTCCCCTGCATCGGCAGGCGGACTCTCAACCACTGCGCCACCAGGGAAGCCCAATAAAGAATATTTTTAAAGAAAGAACTTATTCTTCCCATAAAATTCTAAATCTTTCCATTATAGTCTTCCAAAGAAGACTGAATTCAGCTTTGTTTTGAGGGTTAACACCTTCATATAAAATGGCATTTATTGAGAAGAACCGTGGTCAAATCAGGGACCTTGATTCCTCTTTGTGGATTTGTTATTCAAGGAAGGCTAGAACCCAGTAGCTGCCAAAGCCATGAGTAAAGCAACATTTCAAAAGCTAAACCGTCTTCCCACATAAGGAGCAATACAATTCCAACCTCAGAGTTATCCAACCTCAGATGGAGAGAAATGAAATAGAAATACGAGTTATATAAGTGAGGAGCCCAGAGCCAGTTTGCAACATTTTCCAAGAATTTCTTTATATAAGCCATGGAAAAAACACTGAACAGTTATTTTGGGCTCAACAGTGTGTGTGGCAGAGCACCTCACAAAGTTTTCTGATTCGTTTTTACTGCTATTTTATTATACAATCTGTGTTGTATAAATTTCTCAAAGTCAATTAGATTCAGAAGGTCTCTGACACATGATCTCAAGCAATATCCCACTCAGGGCAGGCCTCTCATCCTCAGTCTCCAAGGGCTGAATATTTGCCCTCTGCATGAGGGAAGAGAAATAGTGGGAAGAAAGACAAGAATGGCAATAGATGGTTATGAAACAGTGTACCTCACAGGGTATTAGTAATATTATATGAGTTTACAGCACTCTTTATTCATCTAAATATTAGTTTCTTTGAGAAAACTGGCATTGAATTTAGTTCTAATAATACTTTGCCAGGCTACACTCCTTCGTAAGTTATTTTTCCTCTGCCTCTCTGCTAGTCAGTGTCCTTGAATAGGTTGCCACCCTACACCCTCTTCTTCTCTGATGCTTCTTTACAACGTATTCGTATTTATTAATTTAGCCTTTAACTTTTCGCTGGTAATTCTTAAATCTCTGTCTGCAGTTCAGAACTCTCTCAAGCACCAGAAGTCATAGATTCTATTGATTTCTGAATATCTTCACCTGTCATTAAACAGAAAACTTCAATAATCAGTCCAAATTGAACTCATCAGATTTACCTCCAAACCTCTTTCTCCTCTTGAATATTAGTCAAATAAAAGTATAATAAACCTCATGGGCTTCCCTGGTGGCGCAGTGGTTGGGAGTCCGCCTGCCGATGCAGGGGACACGGGTTCGTGCCCCGGTCCGGGAAGATCCCACATGCCGCGGAGCGGCTGGGCCCGTGAGTCACGGCCGCTGACTCTGCGCATCCAGAGCCTGTGCTCCGCAACGGGAGAGGCCACAACAGTGAGAGGCCCGTGTACCACAAAAAAAAAATAATAATAATAAACCTCTAATGTTTTTACTTAGTTTTTTTTTTTAACATACCTAAGTTCTGGAGTCAAAGCAGAAATCTAAACCATAATTAAAGGGAGTAAGAATTCCCCAAAAGTATCTGCAACTAGCAAACACCCAGAATCTGATTAATTTACAGCGACATGTTTTTCTTCTTTTTTAATAAACTTTTTGAAGTATAACTGATGTTCAAGTGGCCTCCTTTTCCAGAACATAGCGGAATAACAAGGGACGTATTTGCGTTACTCCCTTAAACAACTTGAAATCCATGAAAAAATAAATATGAAAAACCTTTTCAGACATTGGACAATAGGTAGCACAAGACTGAGATAAGGGAAACAAACAAGGTGAGTTTTGTGATTGTCCAGCCTAGAGTGGCAGAACAGGTAGGGAACATTAGATAGGTCAGAGCTTGGCAGGCAAAGGTGGTTCGAATTTGAGAGACACAGTACCAGAGTGTGGGGAACTCCAGAGATCTGCAGAGGGGTCCTTCAAATTCTTGGCTGAATACCATTCTATGCTTGCATGAAAGGAAATTACTCAAAGCCAGGAAAGAGTCATACAGAGGACTGAAAGAGTGTGTGTGCCAACCAAGCAGAATAGAAATACATTGTAACAGTTAGGGCATCAGGTCAAGTTCTCGGAAGAGTATCATCATAATGGTGGGGCTAAGCTAGCTCTAGACATAAAGGTACTCTGGACATGCCTTAGGAAATCTTAAAAGCAAACAATTGATTCCAAGTAATTCAACTGCATGCCAGAACAAAATCCTACATTATATAAAGGAATATAACAAAACTCAGCACCGAACAATGTAAAATGACAATGTCTGGCATCTAATATAAAATTAACAGGTATTCAGAGGAGCAGAATAATATATAAAATAATCAGGGGGGAAATTAATCAATAGAAACAGACACTTAAAAGACAGACATGATGAAACTAGCAGACAAGTCTGTTAAAACACATGTTCTATATATTCAAGAAGATGGCAGAAAACATAAAGAGGATAAGAAGGAAAATGCAAGAGATAAAAATAAGACTCAAATGAAACGTATAGAAATAAGAAAAGCAATATCTGAAATAAAAAATATATGGATCATATCCTGAAGAAGAAAAATTAACTTGAAGATCTAACAGTTGAAACTGCCCAAACTGAAGCGCATAGAGAAAAAGAAACAGAGCATCAGGACAGAAAAAACAAAACATTCTTCAAAATGAAAGACATTGTCTAAAAAAATTCAGACCAGCAAAGCAGTATGAAATTCACATCCAGCAGATCTGCACTGTAAGATTTGTAAAAGGAAATTAAGCAGAAGAAAATGTTACCAATTGGAGATTCAGATCTAAACAAGGGATTTAACCCCCAGAATGGTCAATATATGTTTTCTCATTGTTAATATCTTTAAAACAATTAACTTAAAAAACAATAATAATAACATTAAATTGCAGAGTTTAAAGCATAGATAGAAGTAAAATTAATGACAATACTAGAACAAAGTATAAGAGAGGGAAATTGAAGTACGCTGTTGTACAGTTCTTAAACAATACATAAAGTGGTATAATATAATTTGAAGGTGGACTGTAATAAGTTAAAGAAGTATATTGTAAACCCTAAAACAACCACTAAAAAATGTGAAGCAAAGAGATTAAGCCAATAGTGGAGAAGAATAAAATACTAAAAACTTCATTCCCAAAGAAGGCCTGCTGATGCAGGGGACACGGGTTCGTGCCCCAGTCTGAGAAGAACCCACATGCCACGGAGCAGCTGGGCCTGTGAGCCATGGCCACTGAGCCTGCACGTCCGGAGGCTGTGCTCCACAACAGGAGAGGCCACGGCAGTGGGAGGCCCGTGCACCACAAAAAAAAAAAAAAAAAAAAAAAAAAAAAAGAAGGCAGAAAAGAGGATAGAAAGGAAGAATAGAAAACAAATTGCAAGATGGCCATTTAAGCTCACCAAGTTGATAGTTACATTAAATTTAGATGGTCAAAATGCTCCAACTAAAAGAGGGTGATTTTCAGACTGAATGCAAGAAATCCACTTTTAATATAACTACATAGATACTCTAAAAGTAGAAGGATGTAAAAGACATGCCATGTTTACACCAAACAAAGGAATACTGAAATGATTATATTAATATCAGGCCAAGTAGATATCAGAAGAAGGAATATTACTAGAGTTAGAGAGGAGTATTTTATCAAGTGATAAAAAAGATTACTTCATCAAGAAGGTATATCAATCTTAAAAAAAAATGTATGCAGGTAAGAACAGAGTTTCAAGAAAATATGAAGCAAAACCAAACAGAATTGAAGGTAGAAACATAAACATCCACAATTGCAGTTGGGAGTTTCAAAACTTTGTTCTCAGCAACCGATAGAAGAAATTCACCAGGATCTACAAATCTTTAACGATACTCTCAACCCACTTGACCTAAATGAAATTTATTGGACACTCCACTCCAACAGCAGAACACAAATTTTGCAGTGAGATAGATCATAGTCTGGGCTACATATCAAGTCTCAATAAATTTAATCATACAGAATTTATCTAACCACAAGGAATTTAAACTGGAAATGGATGTCAAGAAGATATCTGAAAAATCTTCAAATCTTTAGAAATTAAATAACACACTTCTAAATAACCCATGACCGAAAGTAGAAGAAGAGAAATTAGAAACTATTTTCAACTGAATGAAAATGAAAACACAACACATCAACACTTATGGAATATGGATAAAGCAGTTCTTAGTGGGAAATTTATAGCACTAAATGCTCATATTATAAGGCTCTTGAAATGATCTAAGATTCTATTTAAGAAACTAGGGGAAAAACAAATTTACATACAATTAAATACATTCATTTTAAATGCACAGCTTAGTAAGTTATGATAAATGTACACAATCTATGTATATATCACCATAATCACCCCCAAAAGCATCCTTTGAAGCCAGACTATCACTACCACCACTGTCACTAATACAAGCTGAGGGTGACAACTGATCTGTTCTTAGTCATTATAGATTACTTCATTCCTGCTCCAAGAGTAAATAGCTTCTTGTTCCTAACATTCACAGAATCATGGGGACATATGTAAGACTGGGTCTTGAAGTGTGGGATCTAAGGAGGTAGAATACAAGACTGCATAGGTGAGCATTTATTGACTCAAGATTCAACATTCTTGCAAGTGTACCTAGTTCTAATTCAAAATCTCGGGTCTGCAAAGGACAATAGTGAGATGGAGATGCAAGAAAATGATAAGAAAGCAAGGGAAGTGAGAATATTAAAATGGATTTATTAGGTGAGAACAGAAATTCTACCATCTGACTAGGTTCCCAAGGAAGGTCGGGAGGATATTTATTTTATTAAGGCAACATACACTAGCAAAAATGCTATTGGCATCTTTGAGAAATTCAGTGGTGTCTATCTTTTATAGGCCAGGGTACACAGGGGAGATGCTGCTGGAATTGCAGAGGCCAGAAAACAATATCCAAACATCGCAGATAAGGTGGACATAATTATCAAAATGGGCAGGAATCTTGGAGTGGCATTAAGGAGGCTTTGGCTTGCAGGGATCTGTGGCAATAGCTAATACATCATGGAATTCCTAGGGGTGAAATAGGTGGACAACATACTAGGATGATGTTCAACTTGTACGAGATAAAAAACATTTGAGAGCAAAAATCTGATTTCATCTTCTGCCATGTAAAACTATGGTCCTTCACCTAGTTTTCAGACCTAAGGCTGTTCACAGAACTAGGCTCCATTGACAGAAGACGCCGGGTCCCCTTGATAAAGGTCCTTAACCATATCACAGCAAGAGTATATGGCAAATACTCTGCTGATTTGTCCATAAACATGTGCCATTTGCCTGGCAATGGGGTATTGGGAAAAAGAGAATACCTAGAATTTCCAAGGCATATTGAATAATAGGTCAAAGCTGACACACAGATACAAGGCAGCTTAGGTTTTTCCCCCAAAGCAGAGCCTGAGACAAGAGATTTCTTGTAGGTAGTTTATTTAGAGGAAAAAATGCCAAAGCATCAGAGTGGGGGCAATGGGAATGGTGAAGCAAAGAAGAAGGGAAAACCAATGTAAAGTTGTATTATCAAGCTGGTCCTGAGTGTGGGCAACTGTGGCTTGATCCCATTAGGGACCCTCTGAAGAATAATTTAGAATGCATCTCCAAATTGTCTACCAAGGAATAAAAGATAGGAATATTTACCTACCAGTTCTCCTCCCCCATTTGCCAAGGGTTACCTAAATGATGTTAGTCTCTTCACGTTTCCTTTTTTGTTCTTTGCATCAGAATGACGTGACAGTGTTTCTGCAAGTATCCCAAAAGGCAGGTCAGAGAATCCCAGGGGCAGAAAATGAGACACTCAGTGCCGCTGTAGCAACAGGGACAGACCTTGTTTCTTAACCCTCTTACGAAGTCTTGCATAGATTATGGCTGGCGACCTCTTTGAAGGAGACTCTGTGAAAAGCTGGACTCGCATTTCCCCTCTCTCAGGGATGAGAGGAGGGCAACATTTGGCTCCATATTGCAGTATGGGAACCAGATATGATAGAAGACACTAGAGGATCTCAGGTACAAGGGATGGACTGTATTATCTCCCTTTTATACAATACTTTAGATCCCCTTGGCGTCATCTACCTCTTATTCCAGCAAGCATTGTTCTGTGTGGTCTCTGACTTAATGCCAGTGTAATCTGGCAGAGTCTCACCTCAGCTCTGCACCATGTGCCTGTCCTCTCCTGAAGCTTCCCTCTGATCTGAGGCATGGGATGTGCTGGCACCACACTCAGTGCCCACACAAGCAAAGTCCAGAAGTGACGCAAAGTTAACGCCCCTTGGAGGTGAAACTTTAACAAATGATGGATAGAGAAAATGGATAATTTCTTCTTCTTGTCTCCCTGATCATGGATAATCTGGAAACGTATCACATACGATACTCAATCAGTCCTGTGGGATCAGACAGCTAGTAACCTCTAGCTCTAACCCACTCGATAACACATCCTTTTGTTGTCTTTCTCTGCTTTGCTTCCCAGTGTGAAAGAGCTGTTACATGCTATTGTATGGGATAGAATACAATCCCATAGAAGGATTCTATTGCTTGCATTTCCTACCAAGTCACTCATATATAAACCAAATCTCAAGCTCTGAATTCTGGGGAATTCAGATTAAGCAAGGAGGGTGACAAAATTATCATTATTTCAAGATGATGATTGTCTGTCCAGAAAGCCAAAGAGACAAAGCAACAGCAACAATGAAGCTCTAGGACTAGGACTCAGTACATTGACTCATGATAAAAATATACAAAAATTAATAGGTGTTCTATATGCCAGTAATAACTTAATAAAAATTGAGTTAATAGAAAAGGTACTCAACCTAAGGAAGACGAAATGACTATATTCTGGGCCATAAAAGACATGAATTATTGGGAAGACATACCATTTTCCAATATGGAAAGCTTAATGTTATAAATATGCAAGTTCTCCACAAATTAATCTATAAATTTAATAAAATCCTAATTAAAATTCTAATTCTTTAGCCTAACAACTTAATTCCGAAAGATATTTGAGAGAATAAACTCATGAAAATAGCCAGGGATATTTTTAGAAAGAGTAATAAGAGATGATTAACCCTAACAGATAGGCAAGTTTGATATAAAGCTATAGTTTAAAAATTGTACATTACAGCTGTAGACAGTCCAGGAACCCAGACCAAGTAGAGACAGATGTAATATATGTTAAAAGTGGCATACCATATCAGAGGGGAACTAGTGGATAGTTTTTAATAATAATAGCACAATTGGCTAGTCACTTGGGAAAAAATGCATTTCCTATCACCCTTCACAGAGAAATAAGTTCCAGATGTAGTAACAGCATCTTAGTTTGTTGTGTGTTCTTCCATAACTTTATTTTGGCATTTGCTTTTTTTTTTTAACATTAAGGATTGCTTGGATATAATGTTCTCTGACTTGCTTTCTTCATTTATTGATAGTTACCTCTGGGGAGTAGAACAGAACTGAGTTTGAGAGTGATAATAAAAGGGAGTTTATCATAAATTAATTAGTTCATTCAACAAGCAATTACTGAGTGCCTGATACGTGCTGGACACTATTCTTAGTGCTGGGGATACAGCTGTGAAAAACAACAATAACTCTGCCCTCATGATGCTTGCATTCTGGTGGGGAGGAGAGAGACCATTAACAAAATAAACAAATAAAATATACCATGTGCTAAGTGGTGAAAAATGCTGCAGAGAAAAATAAAGCAGAAAAAAGGATAAGAAGGCCAGGCTTCACTGAGAAAGAGACATATGAGTAAAGACATGAGAGAGGTGAGGGAGAGAGCCAGGTGGATAGGGGCTATATGCCCAGGCAGAGGGAACAGTGAGCACAAAGGCCTGAGGCAGAGGGAACAGTGAGCACAAAGGCCTGAGGCAGAGGGAACAGTGAGCACAAAGGCCTGAGGCAGAGGGAACAGTGAGCACAAAGGCCTGAGGCAGAGGGAACAGTGAGCACAAAGGCCTGAGCACAAAGGCCTGGCACGTTCATTACCCTGGCAGGGGCGCTGCTCCTTGACATTGTCTGGAGAGAGACTAGTAAGAAATGAGATCAGGAAGATAAGGCATAGCTTGCAGGGTCTTAGAGGTATTTGAAGACTTGGTGTTTCCTCTGAATGAGAGAGAAAGTTGGAAGGTTTTAAGCCAAGGACCGGTATGATCTAACTTAGTTTTCCTTAACAGGATTACTATGTGGGTGCTATGGGGAGAAGAGGGTGAAGGGAAACCAGATAAGACGCCACTGCAAACCTAGAGGAGAGAGATGACAGTGGTTGGGATCAGGGTAGTGGCATGGCAGGTGCGGTATGGTAGTTGGGATATATTCTGAATGTAGAGCTGGCAGGATTTGTTGACTAGCTGGATGAAGGCTGTAAAAGAAAGAGTCAGCAAGACTTTATTATGAGCAATCAGGAAGGTGGATTTTCTGTTAGCTGAGATGGGAAAGATGATGGCAAGGGTAAGTTGTGAAGGAGATATCAGGGCTTAGTTTTGGGTCTGTTAAATTTGAGATCTTTATTAAATGTCCAGGTGGAGATATCAAATAGCCAGGTAGATATATTACCGGAATTCAGGTGACACGCCAGGAATGGACATGTACATTTGAGAGTCATCTGATCACATTTAAAGCCATGAGAGTGAATGAGATAACCAAGGGAATGAGGGAACATTTCAGTGATTCTTGTCATAAATATTAAAATTTTTAAAATAAAATTATATTTGTGTACTATTTGTACAATTTTAAAGACTAGTAAAGAACTAGAAGAAAATATATGAAAAATTTATATAATCATCTATAGAGTAAAACAGTCTAGGCTTGATACCAAAGATAGAATTATAAAAGAAGTCACTAACAGACATGATTACATAATAATGTTTTATGTCCTGTGAATCACATATGGCATATATAAAAATCAACCAGTAAATTATGCAAAATTAATGCCAATGTGTATGATATAAAAATGACTAACCTTAATATGCAAACATTTTTTGCAAATCAGTAATATTTCAGAAAAAAAGTAAGTAAAGATCTGAACTCAAAATTTATAAAAGAAAAAATAGAAACTATCATTAAGTATACAGGAAATGTACAAACTAAAATAATAACATTTTCGCCTAAGTTGAAAAAATCTATCTTTGTGTGATACCACCTAGTTTGGTCAGGAGTGCTAAGAAATTATACTTTCATGGTAAGATTATATTAAAGTACCTGAGTGGCAAAGTCTAACAGAGCCTTACATGGCCCATATTCTTTGACTAGAAAGACCACCTCTTATAATTTATCTGAAAGAAATGCTTTTGTTTATGGTTTATGATTCATTCAGAAGGCAGAGAATTACAATATTTTAAAATAGTAGAATAGGAGACATTAACTCAAGGCAGAGAAGCTTAAATAACTAATATTACAGAACTGACTAAATGAATTTTGCTACATCCATGTGGTATGCCAACATAAGTATGAAAATCATATTGTAGAGTGATAATTATAAAAATATTTGTGGGTGCATGTTTTACTTGTAAAATAAACAAAATTGATAACAAAACAAAGGGTAGCATAGCTTTCCATCTTAAAATAATTATAACCCTATAATCTGCATAGAAAAATCTGAAAGAACAAATATCAAACTTGGTTTTGTCTGGGTAGTGGAATCACAAGTGATTTTATTTTTCCTTTTCTGCTTAATTATATTTTCTCAGTCTTTTACAAAAAAAGAGCGTTTTTCTAATTTTGTGTGGTTGAAAGAAGAAATCAAAATAATAAGGAGCAAAAGAAGAAGATCCAACAGTCCTGGTTGCCATCCAGTATTATATAATCCTGGAGTGCTTCAAAACCACTCAGCTGTGTGCTGACAGCTTGTGCAATGTCTGGGATGAGAGTTACAGAACATCTTTGTCCCAGTGAATTGGATGGCTGGGCACACAAACAACCCGCCCTTTATTTTATTTATCTGCACTCTGACAATGTTATTTTCCCTGCCATCATCATTTTGCTTTTCTGTTAAGAATTCAAATCACTTTACTATGTACTTAGCATACTTTATGGCATCCATGCAAATATCCTTGAGTGTTAATATTTCGTTTGACCAATGAGGAAACTGAGGCACAAAGACACTGAGTAACTTGCTCAGTGTAATTGACAAGTAAGAAGTAGAGCTAAATTTCAAAAGCTTGTCTTTCTATCTCCAAAACTTTGCTTTTTCTTCTACAGTTTTTCCCTAAAGAGTGGGAAAATATGATTTAAATGATAGAGGGACATCAATTAAATGGCAATAAATCTTAGTGTGAAACAGTTTGTCCCTTTTCAATTATATTTCAAACCTGACTACATGGAGGGAAATGTCTCAGTTTTGTAAGAGTCTATCTATAAAACCTTTTCAATATTTGCTGATTCTCCTTTTTTAATAATAAATGAGCAGATCTAATGTTCAGAACCTATTTAGAATTTAATAATGTTGCTTGGTCTCACTGTATTCAGTTTTATCTTCTATTTAGAGCAAGAGATACTTTTTTTCCATGTATAGTTGTAATACAAATTTTGTCTTTAAATAAATTTAAATTTTTCATAAACAGATTTAAAGAAAATATTCTAGCATTAAGAGTACAAGTAAGCACACCAACTATTTTATTTTATTTTTAAAATTTACTTATTTATTTATTTTTTGGGGGGTGTGTTGGGTCTTAGTTGCAGCACGCAGGATCTATCGTTGTGGTGCGCGGGCTCTCTAGTTGCAGTGCATGAACTCAGTAGTTGTGGCATGCAGGCTTAGTTGCCCTGCAGCATGTGGGATCTTAGTTCGACCAGGGATAGAACCCATTTCCTCTGCATTGGAAGGCGGACTCTCATCCACTGGCCCACCAGGGAAGCCCCCCAACTATTTTAAAAATTTCAAAGGTTAAATGCAAATGGTTGGAGCTTGGAAAATATCTGAACTATTACGTGCTGCCTCTTCTCACCATTTTAGGAATTTGAAATAGGACACAGTTAACTTTTATTAAACTCTTATTGTGTCTCGGTAGTTTCTCTGTGTGATCCCACTTAATTCTCACAGTTGTTCTATGAGATTGGTATTAATACACCCAGTTTGCAAATTTGGAAATGGAAGTCCTGCATGGATATGCAACCTAAGGGCATCCAGCTAATAAATGGTGAACTTGAGATTTGAACTTAAAGTCCCAGGTTTCCAAGGACTCAGTTTTAGACCATGCTATTCAAAGAGGGATAGCTAATTTGTTTGCTTTTTGTAATTCTATTCAAGTGCAAAGTCATGAACATGTAGTAAATCCAAGAGAAGTTCAATGTTGGGAAGACTACTGTGGGCCAGGGTTGACAATAACGGCTTTGCAAAGTGGATGTGGCTGATTTAGGCTTCTCCGAAGAACAGGTTAGGCCCTGGAAGGAGATTCAAGTGCACTTCCCATGAAACAATTGAGGTGACTTCCATACCACTAAGGCCAGCTTCTGAAACACAGCATCTTACAGCCCTTCTGCTTTATCTCTGCAAATGCCCAGGGAGGGTCAACATTCTAAGTTTCTATCAACACTTCACACCTTACTGTGAATTAATTTTTAGTACTTTGATGACAGCAAGTTGGAAATGGAAAGCATTCCAAGATCCAAGAGGTCATCAAAACACAAACACTACCAAACAGGCAGTGTGAAAGCAGTGAAGCTGAGTCTCAAGTTTGTGCCCATTTTGATAATTGCCAAGTCAATACCTGCTTGGCTGTGTAAAGGGTTTTTTACCACAGTTGCCCAAATATCAGTGGTATTCTCTACAAAATATCAGGACAGTGTCTGGCTCTTATAAATTTTCTAATATATTTCTTACTGGCATAATATCAAAAAAGAGTCTGAAGACTTTTAGGACCTTACAAAACACATGGCTAAAATTTCTGACCAAGCTTTCTAGCCTGTGTGCCTATAAAATTCTGCTCATGGAAACAACCCTCACGGGCCTCTGTTGGCCAAGGCTCTGTGTGTATTATTGGGAAGATCACTTTCAGCCCCAGGGAGGTCACAGTGTTGCCCTGACATGTTTCCTATCCTTTCCACTCTTTAACTGGTCATTTAAGACATTTAAACTTGACACCTCAGATCCTTTCATCCTGAAAACCAGATGTGCTCAGCTGGAGAGAGGAAAGAGCGTAAAAGAATTCAAACTCTTCATAGAGAAGAGGGCCGAATTGACAAGTAGGCCAGGGTTTGTCTTTTCTGCCCGCTCCCTGACCTCTGCCTCCTTCCTATTCCCAAATTGGCTTTTCAGCCTTCCACCTAAAAAGAGGACCATGTTTTCTCAAATCCCCAGGTCTTAGTGGCCCACAAGACCCATCTATTTTATCTCTGAGGTGTTTGTTTAATATGCTCCTATCTCTATACCACCATGGCCCCTGACCTCATCCCATCTTCCTCTATTACTGCCCTAGATTATGAAATAATCCCCTATTTCTCCCCCTCAAAGACAATTCTCTTCATTCTAATAATGTTTATCAAAAAGGTCACCATCATGAAGATCATGGCTCCCATTGCTTGAGGGGCTGCCGTCAAAGTGATTCATGTGAACATTTTACACACATGGTTTCTTCTCTCCTCTTTTTCCCCACTTCTGCAGTGTGCCCATCACCATAGCTACCATGAACTGCCTTCAGTTCCTTGGGGTACCTTACACAGTCTACCTCGTGACCTGCCGCAAATCACTGTTACAACTCAGGACTCTGTTTCCTCAATTGTGTAATGAAGAGATTCTATAATATCTAATGTTTATTAAGCCCTGTGAGTTAAAATTGCTGAAAAGGTTTTCTCCTTCTCTACCTTATAGGGCTCTGTGTGCTCCTGAAATGAGAGAGGGGAACAGTGAGTCAGATGTTTCCCCTGTTCACTACTTAGCCGGCTCCTGGCACATCTTCTTTTCCAAACTTTCTCAGATGTTCACCATTCTCTCTGAAGTCTCAGGCTCTGACTGCATTGGATTGAAAAGTGTGATACACCATTGGGGTCCATATGGTTTTATATTTGTTCCAGTGACCTCATGTAGCTGAGTTGTGTGTCCCTATGTCCTTCAAGGTTAGTGATATGCCTTATACTTTTTCTATATTTACTCACAGCATCTATCATAGAGGTAGGGGAAGACAAATGGGAAGTAAGATTTACAGCATCACAGTTAAGAGAATTAACTCTGCAGCCTGTCAGCTTAGGTTCAATTTAAATCCTAACTTTGCCATTTACTGGCCATGTGACCTTGGGCAAGTTACTTAATCTCTCTGGTCTCAGTTCTACTTAATAGGTTATTATGAGGATTAAGTTAGTTAATACAAGTAAAGTGCTTAAAATAGTGTCCAGAACATAGTTAAGTGTTATTGAGATATTTACTATTACTTTTTATTAAGAATTTATTCCATTCCAAGAATTATGCTAGAAGCACTAGATAATAGTTATAATAAAAATCATAATAGATACTAATTATTGAGTACTTGCTAGATGCTTTCATTCTTTTTATGATGATTCCCAATTCTTAACAGCAATGTGTCTCATTTTACAGATGATAAAACTGGGGCTGAGAGTATTTCAGTACCTTGTTCAAATATGAGAATTAATAATATGTTTTTGAAATAGACTCACGGAAATAGAAAACAAACTTATGGTTACCAAAGGGGATAGTGGGGTGGGGAGAGATAAATTAGGAGTTTGGGATTAACATATACACACTACTGTATATAAAATAGGTAAACAACAAGGACCTACTGTATAGTACAGGGAGCTATAACATATAACCTACAATGGAAAAGAATCTGAAAAAGAATATATCTCTCTCTCTATATGTGTGTGTGTATATATATATATATATATATATATATATATATGTAACTAAATCACTTTGCTGTATACTTGAAACTGATACAACATTGTAATAAATTAACTATACCTCAAAAAATAAAATAAATAGTATGTTTTTGAAGCCAAGACTAAGACCTAGATCAGTCTGAGTCCAAACTCATATTGTTTCTATCATATCTACAATACCATGACTATTTCTCATCTAATTGCTTTCAATTATTATTATTATTTTCTGCTGAGACATGCATAAAAGATGAAGGTCACAGCCTGGCATTCTCCCTTGTGCTGAGCAGCCACAGAAAGAATGTTGTCTGTGGGTTATGACCAATTCAACATCCCTCTCTCCCTCCCTCCCCTTCACACACCATAGCTGTAATGCCATCCCTTTTCCTCCCACTCAAAAAAGCATTCTGTTAAGGTAAGTAGAGTGGTATTTTTACAGGGTTAACCTGACTCCACCATTGTTATGTATGTGATGGCCTCCCAGACTTTTCCCACTTCAAGGGTCACCTTCTTCAGAGTACCACTTAGTTTACCACTCAGGGTGGTCTCCCACCACTGGAAGTCCCTGCTTGTTTTGAAGTTGTCTCCACCTGAAACTCCTGGACCACACTCCCCATTGAGACAGTGCTGTCCCCCCTACGTTAGCAGCAGTGGATGCAGGTAGGCTCCCCAGTGCAGCCCCTTACCTCTGTTCTCCATTACACCACCTTAAAGCCCTCACTAAAGGTTGAGCAGTTCTCTGAATGAAAATCAGAATATGGCAGCATGAAGCAGGGAGGATGGGCAAAGGACAACAATAACAAACACCACCATGTCCCAACACGACTATCAGAATATGCCTGATAGATCTCTAACAAATGAGACATTTCTACAGTCCATCTCTCCTTTAGTGAGTCCTGCTTACTGGCAGAAACTTCTTTACTCTTAGGTCTAATTCTAAATCTCAGACAGGACTGGAAGGAAGGTATGATGAGCATCTAAAATCCTCAGGCTGAACTAACACCCCGGGGTAGAAGATTAGAGGTTGTTCTTCCAGTAGCATCACTTAAAAATAAATTACTCACACTCTTTTGTACTTAGGTATCAGTAGCCAACCTCTTGTGGTACGCCTCTGAATTGACTGAATTACACCGGGGCATTGCAACATGGTGGCTGAGATCTGATTTCTCAGACACAAGCTAGGGATTCAGGGACTGCTTTCTTCTCCAGCTCTTGTTATCTATGTTTGAATGTCTTTCTGGAAGGATGAAATGTTTTTTTTCCTCATAGTTTTATTTACGTTTTATTCTAGATCACTTTGGAAAAATTGGCGCTTTTTCTTGGTATTTTCACATAGTCTCCATGGGAATAATTTTAAGGGCTGTATGGAAAGTTACCTGAACAAGTTTCCTTCATCATAGGCTTCTAGTCTAAGACTTAGAGACCTTTCATTCTTTTATTTATCTTTGTGACTCTAAGGAAGAAAGATAATCATCTTCATGCTGTTTCCTTAGAGCTATACTTTGAAGACCTGCTAACTGAAAACAATGTCTCACTCAGATTTGCCTTGGAAAATGTTAAAGCAGAATATTTCCATCACTGCCGTCCTATGGAACAACACTCAGGGAGCAAACCTCCCTTCTGGGTTTCATGAGCAAACTTGTGGGTTTTTTTGCTTGTTTTTCCTTGTTGTTGCTCTATATAATTAGAGAATCCCTGAGTTTACAAATGGCATATGCGTTGTCTAGTCTAGTCTTTATACATTAGCAATATCCTCTAGTACTGGAGAACTTACTATCAATACTTTGGTGTCAATATATTCTATTGTTGGATGGTACTTAACATTTTAATAGTTCTTAGTATATAGTGATAAGAAGACTGCTTTTGTAGAACTTCCATTCCTGGATCCTATTTCTGACCTTGAGGCAACATCAAAGAAATCTACTTAATCAAACCATAGTAGTTTTTCTCAAAGGTGTGAGATACTGATTTTATTTATCTCATTAGAGTACCTTATACTTATATAGAGTCATAATATATATTAACTCATCTAATTCTCAAAGGCTTGTAAGGTAAATATGACTGTTTCCATTTTACAGGTGAGCAAACAAATTGAGATATAGTTATCCTATTAACATGTGTTTAATGTGAAGGCATGGTGATAAGAGGGTGTAGAATGTTGTATGGAACAAACATGGTCTCTTATCTGTGTGAAGACTGCAATCTAGTCAAAACTCAAAAGAAATATGTCTACATACACAGACAAGTGCTAGGCAAAAAAAAAAAAAAAAAGAAAAAGAAAAAAGAGCAAAGTGCCCTAAGAGAACTTCCAGGGTTTGGGAGCAATGGTTGAAAACTGAGTGTTCAGGGAAAGGCCTTTCTGAAATTACATTTAAATATAACATGGAAGACACAGGAAGAATTAGTCAAAGACTGACCTAGAGAGTTAGGCCAGCAAGTAGGAAGATCTAAGGTGTTAAAGAGTTTGACATGGTGAAGGAACTTCAGGAAGGCCAAAGTGATGGAGGCCAGTGATCAAATGGGAGAGTTGGACAAGAAGAGGTTAGAGAAATAGGCATGTAGGGTGTCACTGGATATTGAAAAGTCGATGCTTATTTTAAGACCAATGGAAGCAGAATTTTATGCAGGGGGGCGACAAGATCTGATTTATATTTTGAAAAGTTCCATCTTGCTACACTGTGGACAGTGGATTAGGGCAGGGTGTAAGCGGTGAGTGGAAGGAGAAAACTTATGAGACAAGTGCAGCAATTCAGTAAAGAGATAATGGCAGATGTAATTACAGTGACAGTGGAGACACAGAAAAGCTGATGAATTAAAGGGCTATTTGCAATGTAATTTGTATGGGGTTTGATAATGAATTGGCAAAGAGTAAATGAGAAATAAAAGATGAATCCTGTTTCTGGCCTAAGCAGCTCCTGAGTTGTCATTTACTGTAATGGAGGAAGACCAGAGGAGGAACAAATGTTAGGGATAAAGGAGGCAAGAGTTTAGTTTTTCAGGAAACATAACTTTTATTTTTGAAGTATAGTTAATTTACAATATTATGTTAGTTTCAGATGTACAGCAAAGTGGTTCAGTTATATATATTTGCTTATCAGATTCTTTTCATTATAGGTTATTATAAGATATTGAGTATTATTCCCTGTGCTACAGAGTACATCCTTGTTTTACATATAAGAATGTGTATCTGTTAATCCCATGCTCCTAATTTATTCCCCCACTTTTCCCCTTTGGTAACCATAAGTTTGTTTTCTACAGAATACATAACTTTTTAATGAAATCCATTCTTCCTAGATCTAGATGGATTTACAATTCATTGATTTGTTCATTCTGACAAATATTTTTGAGGATCTCCTTAGTTCCAGAAACTATGTTAGCCAATGGAAACGAGCATATAAGATAGGATCCTTGTATATAAGAAGCTCACTATCCACTTTTGGGAAAAAATGATAAATCAATGATTAGAGTATAACATGTTAAATGTTGTGATCAAGATATACAGAAGGTGCTAAGGACACTGAGAACATAGGTAACTCTAATACAGAAGTCAGGGAATATGTATTTGTTACCATTGTGACAACTCAGCTTGGGGCCATCATGAATGTCTTCACAGGAGAGGCCTGGAAACATGGATAGGAGCTTTCCAAAAAGACGAGGGGTATAGGATGATTCCAGAAAAACCCAAATGCAAGAAAGCACAAAGGGCTTCTTCAGGAAGCTATCTGGTTCACTGTACTGGAATGTAGGCTGCAATGGGGAAAATGGGAGAAGAAAGGTAGAATGGCATCAAATCATGGAGGAAATTTTGAAGCATATGACGAAGTTTGAACCTTGTCTTTTAGGCAATGAGGAATCATGAAAGGATTTTATGAAGGAAAGTGTCATTGACAGGTTTCGTTTTTTTAAAATTATCAACCTCAGTGTGTATGGAAGATGGGTAAGTAGAGGAAAACATTGAAGGTTGCTGCAGAGAAAGAAATGATGAAAAATAAACTAGGGACCACTGGCAGTGAAAAATTGAGAGAATTAAATTAGAAGGTTTTCAATTTGAAAACATTTGTTAGTTCCTGAGATATAAGAATTCAAAGGATAATGAAAAAGGTACATCTGGAGACATCTTCAAGATGACAGAGGAGTAACACATGGAGATCACCTCCCTCTTCAAAAATAGATCAGAAATACAACTACATGTGGAACAAATCCTACAGAACACTGACTGAACGCTGGTAGAAGACCTCAGACTTCTCAAAAGGCAAGAAAGTCCCCACGTACCTGCGTAGGGCAAAAGAAAAAACAGAGACAAAAGAATAGGGACAGGACCTGCACCTCTGGGAGGGAGCTGTGAAGAGGAAAAGATTCCACACACTAGGAAGCCCCTTCACAGGCAGAGATGGGGGTGGTGGGGGGGAAGCTTTGGGAAGCCATGGAGGAGAGCACAGCAACAGGGGTGCAGAGGGCAAAGCAGAGATTCCCGCACAGAGGATCAGTGCCAACCAGCCTGAGAGGCTTGTCTGCTCACCCGCTGGGATGGGTGGGGGCTGGGAGATGAGGCTCCGGCTTTGGAGGTCAGATCCCAAGGAGAGGACTGGGGCTGGCTGTGTGAACACAGCCTGAAGGGGGCTAGTGCACCACAGCTAGCCAGGAGGGAGTCTGGGAAAACGTCTGGGCCTGCCAAAGAGGCAAGAGACCATTGTTTCAGGGTGTGTGAGGTGAGGGGATTTAGAGCACCACCTAAATGAGCTCCAGAGATGGGCACAAGCCGAAGCTATCAGTGTGGACATGAGATGGGCATGAGATGCTAAGGCTGCTGCTACAGCCACCAAGAATCCTGTGCACAAGCACAGGTGACTATCCATACCTCCCCTCCCAGGAGCCTGTGCAGCCCACCACTGCCAGGGTCCCGTGATCCAGGGACAACTTCCCCGGGAGAACACACAGCGTGCCTCAGGCTATTGCAACATCATGCCAGCCCCTGCCGCCGCAGGCTCACCCCACATTCTGTACCCCACCCTACCCCTGGCCTGAGTGAGCCAGAGCCCCCTAATCAGCTGCTACTTTAACCCTGTCCTGTCTGAGTGAAGAACATATGCCCTCAGGCAACCTACACGCAAAGGCGGGGCCAAATCCAAAGCTGAACCCCAGGAGCTGTGTGAACAAAGAGAAAGGGAAGTCTCTCTCAGCAGCCTCAGGAGCAGCAGATTATATCTCCAAAATCAATGTGATGTACCCTGCATCTGTGAAATACCTGAATGGGCAACGAATCTCCCCAAAATTGAGGCAGTGGACTTGGGGAGCAACTGTAGACTTGGGGTTTGCTTTCTGCATCTAAATTGTTTCTGGTTTTATGTTTATCTTAGTTTAGTATTTAGAGTTGATTTGTCTATTGATTTGGTCGCTCCCTTCCTTTATATTTTTTTAATATATAGATATATATATTTTTTTCTTTTTCTCTTTTTGTGCGTGTGTTTGTGTATGCTTCTTTCTGTGATTTTGTCTGTAAAGCTTTGCTTTTACCATTTATCCTGGGTTCTGTCTTTTTTTTTTCTTTTCAGTATAGTTTTTAGCACTTGTTATAATTGGTGGATTTGTTTCTTGGTTTGGTTGCTCTCTTCTTTCTTTCCTCCTTTTTTATTACTTTTAAAATTTTTAATAATTATTTTTTATTTTTTAATAACTTCATTTTATTTATTTTTTTCTTTATTTCTTTTCTTCTCTCTTTTCTTCTGAGCCATGTGGCTGACAAGGTCTTGGTGCTCTAGCCGGGTGTCAGGTCTGTGCCTCTGAGGTGAGAGAGCCAAGTTCAGAACATTGGGCCACCAGAGACCTACTGGCTCCACATAATGTCAAATGGTGAAATATCTCCCAGAGATCTCCATTTCAACACTAAGACCCAGCTCCACGCAATGAGCAGCAAGCTACAGTGCTGGACATCCCACGCCAAACAACTAGCAAGACAGGAACACACCCCAACCATTAGCAGAGAGCTGCCTAAAATCATAATAAGGTCAGAGACTCCCCAAAATATACCACCGGACATGGTCCTACACACCAGAAAGACAACATCCAGCCTCATCCACCAGAACACAGGCACCAGTCCCCTCCACCAGGAAGACTACACAACCCACTGAAATAATCTTAGCCACTGGGGACAGACACCAAAAAAACGGGAAACACAAACTTGCAGCCTGCAAAAAGGAGATCACAAACAAAGTAAGTTAAGTAAAATGAAAAGACAGAGAAACACACAGCAGATGAAGGAGCAATGTACAAACACACCAGACCAAACAAATGAAGAGGAAATAGGCAGTCTACGTGAAAAAAAATTCAGAGTAATGATAGGATGCAAAATCTTGGAAATAGAATGGAGAAAATACAAGAAATGTTTAACAAGGACCTAGACCAACTAAAGAGCAAACAAACAATGATGAACAATACAATAAATGAAATTAAAAATTCTCTAAAAGGAATCAATAGCATAATAACTAAGGCAGAAGAATGGATAAGTGACCTGGAAGATAAAATAGTGGAAATAACTGCTGCAGAGCAGAATAAAGAAAAAAGAGTGAAAAGAATTGAGGACATCCTTACAGATCTCTGGGACAACAATAAATGCACCAACATATGAATTATAGGGGTCCCAGAAGAAGAGTAAAAGAAAGGGACTGAGAAAATATTTGAAGAGATTATAGATGAAAACTTCCCTAATATGGGAAAGGAAATAGTCAATCAAGTCCAGGAAGTACAGAGAGTCCCATACAGGATAAACCCAAGGACAAACACAGCAAGATACATATTAATCAAAATATCAAAAATTAAATACAAAGAAAAAATATTAAAAGAAGCAAGGGAAAAGCAACAATAACATACAAGGGAATCCCCATAATGTTAACAGCTGACCTTTCAGCAGAAACTCTACAAGCCAGAAGGGAGTGGCAGGGCTTCTGGCTTGCAGAAGTGATGAAAAAAGTGATGAAAGTGATGAAAGGGAAAAACCTACAACCAAGATTACTCTATCCAGCAAGGATCTCATTCAGATTCAATGGAGAAATTAAAACCGTTACAGACAATCAAAAGCTAAGAGAATTCAGCACGACCAAAGCAGCTTTACAACAAATACTAAAGGAACATCTCTAGGCAGAAAACACAAGAGAAGGAAAAGACCTGCAATAACAAACACTAAACAATTAAGAGATGGTAATAGGAACAACATATCAATAATTAACTTAAAAGTAAATGGATTAAATGATACAACCAAAAGACATAGACTGGGTAAATGGATAAAGAAATGAGACCGGGGCTTCCCTGGTGGCGCAGTGGTTGAGAGTCTGCCTGCCGATGCAGGGGACATGGGTTGGTGCCCTGGTCTGGGAAGATCCCACATGTCGTGGAGCGGCTGGGCCCGTGAGCCATGGCCACTGGGCCTGTGCATCTGGCGCCTGTGTTCCGCAAAGGGAGAGGCCACAACAGTGACAGGCCCGCGTATTGCAAAAAAAAAAAAACAACAACAACAAGACCGTATATATGCTGTATAGAAGAGACCCACTTCAGACCTAGGGACACATACACACTGAAAGTGAGGGGATGGAAAAAGATATACCATGAAAATGGAAATCAAAAGAAAGCTGGGGACGAGGGGAAGATGGCGGAAGAGTAAGACACGGAGATCAACTTCCTCCCCACAGATACACCAGAAATACATCTACACGTGGAACAACTCCTACAGAACACCTACTGAACGCTGGCAGAAGACCTCAGACCTCCCAAAAGGCAAGAAAGTCCCCACGTACCTGGGTAGGGCAAAAGAAAAAAGAATAAACAGAGACAAAAGGATAGGGATGGGACCTGCACCAGTGGGAGGGAGCTGTGAAGGAGGAATGGTTTCCACACACTAGGAAGCCCCTTCGCGGGTGGAGACAGCGGGTGGCGGAGGGGGAAGCTTTGGAGCCGTGGAGAAGAGCAGAGCACAGCAACAAGGGTGCAGAGGGCAAAGTGGAGAGATTCCCGCACAGAGGATTGGTGCTGACCCGCACTCACCAGCCCAAGAGGCTTGCCTGCTCACCCACCGGGGCGGGCGGGGCTGGGAGCTGAGGCTCCGGCTTCGGTCTGAGTGCAGGGAGAGGAGTGGGGTTGGCGGCGTGAACACAGCCTACAGGGGGTTAGTGCACCACGGCTACCCGGGAGGAGTCTGGGGAAAAGTCTGGACCTGCCGAAGAGGCGAGAGACTTTTTCTTCCCTCTTTGTTTCCTGGTGCGCGAGGAGAGGGGATTAAGAGCACTGCTTAAAGGAGCTCCAGAGACAGGCAAAAGACTCTAAGGCTGCTGCTGCTGCTGCCACCAAGAAGCCTGTGTGTGAGCACAGGTCACTATCCACACCCCCCTTCCAGGGAGCCTGTGAAGCCCGCAATTGCCAGGGTCCCGGGATCCAGGGACAACTTCCCTGGGAGAACGCAGCATGACAGGCCTCAGGCTACTACAATGTCACACTGGCCTCTGCTGCCACAGACTCGCCCTGCACTCCGTACCCCTCCCTGACCCCAGTCTGAGTGAACCACAGTCCCCGAAGCAGCTGCTCCTTTAACCCCGTCATGTCTGAGCGAAGAACAGAAGCCTTCCAGAGACCTATACGCAGAGGTGGGGCCAAATCCAAAGCTGAGCCCCGGGAGCTGTGAGAACAAAGAAGAGAAAGGGAAAACTCTCCCAGCAGCCTCAGAAGAAGCGGATTAAAGCTCCACAATCAACTTGATGTACCCTGCATCTGTGGAATACATGAATAGACAATGAATAATCCCAAATTGAGGAGGTGGACTTTGAGAGCAAGATTTATTATTTTTTCCCTCTTTTCCTATTTTTGTGAGTGTGTATGTGTATGCTTCTGTGTGAGATTTTGTCTGTATAGCTTTGCTTCCACCATTTGTCCTAGGGTTCTATCCGTCCGTTTTTTTTTTCTTTAAAAAAAAGTTTTTTTCTTAATAATTATTTTTTATTTTAATAACTTTATTTTATTTTATCTTTATTTTATTTTATCCTTCCTTCCTTCCTTCCTCCCTCCCTCCTTTCTTCCTTCTTTCTTCTTTCTTTCTTTCTTTCTTTCTTTCTTTCTTTCTTTCTTTCTTTCTTTCTTTCTTTCTTTCTTTCTTTCATTCTTTCTACTTTTTCTCCCTTTTATTCAGAGCTATGTGGATGAAAGGCTCTTGGTGCTGCAGCCAGGAGTCAGGGCTGTGCCTCTGAGGTGGGAGAGCCAACTTCAGGATACTGGTCCACAAGAGACCTCCTAGCTACACATAATATCAAATGGCGAAAATCTCCCAATGATCTCTATCTCAACACCAGCACCAGCTTCACTCAACAACTAGCAAGCTACAGGGCTGGACACCCAATGCCAAACAACCAGTAAGACAGGAACACAACCCCACTCATTAGCAGAGAGGCTGTCTAAAGTCATAATAAGACCACAGACACCCCAAAACACACCACCAGACGTGGACCTGCCCACCAGAAAGACAAGATCCAGCCTCATCCACCAGAACACAGGCACTAGTCCCCTCCACCAGGAAGCCTACACAACCCACTGAACCAATTTTAGCCACTGGAGATGGACACCAAAAACAACGGGAACTATGAACGTTCAGCCTGCAAAAAGGAGACCCCAAACACAGTAAGATAAGCAAAATGAGAAGAAAGAAAAACACACAGCAGATGAAGGAGCAAGATAAAAACCCGCCAGGCCTAACAAATGAAGAGGAAATAGACAGTCTACCTGAAAAAGAATTCAGAATAATGATAGTAAAGATGATCCAAAATCTTGGAAATAGAATAGAAAAAATGCAAGAAACATTTAACAAGGACCTAGAAGAACGAAAGATGAAACAAGCAATGATGAGCAACACAATAAATGAAATTAAAAATACTCTAGATGGGATCAATAGCAGAATAGCTGAGGCAGAAAAATGGATAAGTGACCTGAAAGATAAAAGAGTAGAAATAACTACTGCAGAGCAGAATAAAGAAAAAAGAATGAAAAGAATTGAGGACAGTCTCAGAGACCTCTGGGACAACATTGAACACACCAACATTCGAATTATAGGGGTTCCAGAAGAAGAAGACAAAAAGAAAGGAATTGAGAAAATATTTGAAGAGATTATAGTTGAAAACTTCCCTAATATGGGAAAGGAAATAGTTAATCAAGTCCAGGAAGCACAGAGAGTCCCATACAGGATAAATCCAAGGAGAAATATGCCAAGACACATATTAATCAAACTGTCAAAAATTAAATCAAAGGAAACATATTAAAAGCAGCAAGGGAAAAACAACAAATAACACACAAGGGAATCCCCATAAGGTTAACAGCTGATCTTTCAGCAGAAAATCTGCAAGCCAGAAGGGACTGGCGGGAAATATTTAAAGTGATGAAGGAGAAAAACCTGCAAACAAGATTACTCTACCCAGCAAGGATCTCATTCAGATTTTATGGAGAAATTAAATCCCTTACAGACAAGCAAAAGCTGAGAGAGTTCAGCACCACCAAACCAGCTTTACAACAAATGCTAAAGGAACTTCTCTAGACAAGAAACACAAGAGAAGGAAAAGACCTACAATAACGAACCCAAAACAATTAAGAAAATGGAAATAGGAACATACATATCGATAATTACCTTAAATGTAAATGTACTAAATGCTCCCACCAAAAGACACAGATTGACTGAATGGATACAAAAACAAGACCCATATATATGCTGTCTACAGAGACCCCCTTCAGACCTACAGACACACACAGACTGAAAGTAAGGGGTTGGAAAAAGGTATTCCATGTAAATGGAAACCAAAAGAAAGCTGGAGTAGCAATTCTCATATCAGACAAAATAGACTTTAAAATAAAGACTATTAGAGGAGACAAAGAAGGACACTACATAATGATCAAGGGATTCATCCAAGAAGAACATACAATAATTGTAAATATTTATGCACCCAATATAGGAGCACCTCAATACATAAGGCAAATACTAACAGCCATAAAAGGGGAAATGGACAGTAACACATTCATAGTAGGGGACTTTAACACCCCACTTTCACCAATGGATAGATCATCCAAAATGAAAATAAATAAGGAAGCACAAGCTTTAATGATACATTAAATAAGATGGACTTAGTTGATATTTATAGGACACTCCATCCAAAAACAACAGAATACACATTTTTCTCAAGTGCTCATGGAACATTCTCCAGGATAAATCATATCTTGGGTCACAAATCAAGCCTTGGTAAATTTAAGAAAATTGAAATTGTATCAAGTATCTTTTCCGACCACAACGCTATGAGACTAGATATCAATTACACGAAAAGATCTGTAAAAAATAAAAACAAATGGAGGCTAAACAATACACTACTTAATAACGAAGTGATCACTGAAGAAATCAAAGAGGAAATTAAAAAATACCTAGAAACAAATGAGAATGGAGACACGACGACCCAAAACCTATGCGATGCAGTAAAAGCCATTCTAAGAGGGAAGTTTATAGCAATACAATCCTACCTTGAGAAACAGGAAACATCTAGAATAAACAACCTAAACTTGCACCTAGATCATTAGAGAAAGAAGAACAAAAAAACCCCAAAGTTAGCAGAAGGAAAGAAATCATAAAAATCAGATGAGAAATAAAAAGAAATGAAGGAAACGATAGCAAAGATCAATAAAACTAAAAGCTGGTTCTTTGAGAAGATTAACAAAATTGGTAAACCATTAGGCAGACTCATCAAGAAAAAAAGGGAGAAGACTCAAATCAATAAAATTAGAAATGAAAAAGGAGAAGTAACAAATGACACTGTAGAAATACAAAAGATCATAAGAGATTACTACAAGCAACTCTATGCCAATAAAATGGACAACCTGGAAGAAATGGACAAATTCTTAGGAATGCACAACCTGCCAAAACTGAATCAGGAGGAAATAGAAAATATGAACAGACCAATCATAAGCACTGAAATTGAAACTGTGATTAAAAATCTTGAAACAGGGCTTCCCTGGTGGCGCAGTGGTTCAGAGTCCACCTGCCAATGCAGGGGACACGGGTTCATGCCCCCGTCTGGGCAGATCCCACATGCCGTGGAGCGGCTGGGCCCGTGAGCCATGGTTGCTGAGCCTGCACATCCGGAGGCTGTGCTCCACAATGGGAGAGGCCACGACAGTGAGAGGCCCGCATACAGCAAAAAAAAAAAAAAAATTTTGCAACAAACAAAAGCCCAGGACCAGATGGCTTCATAGGCGATTCTATCAAACATTTAGAGAAGAGATAACACCTATCCTTCTCAAACTCTTCCAAAATATAGCAGAGGGAGGAACACTCCCAAAATCATTCTACGAGGCCACCATCACCCTGATACCAAAACCAGACAAGGATGTCACAAAGAAAGAAAACTACTGGCCAATATCACTGATGAACATAGATGCAAAAATCCTCAACAAAATACTAGCAAACAGAATCCAACAGCACATTAAAAGGATCATACACCATGATCAATTGGGGTATATTCCAGCAATGCAAGGATTCTTCAATATACCCAAATCAATCAATGTGATACACCATATTAACAAATTGAAGGAGAAAAACCATATGATCATCTTAGTAGCTGCAGAGAAAGCTTTCAACAAAATTCAACACCATTTATGATAAAAACACTGCAGAAAGTAGGCATAGAGAGAACTTTCCTCAACATAATCAAGGGCATATATGACAAACCCACAGCCAACATTATCCTCAATGGTGAAAAACTGAAAGCATTTCCACTAAGATCAGGAACAAGACAAGGTTGCCCACTCTCACCACGCTTATTCAACATAGTTTTGGAAGTTTTAGCCACAGCAATCAGAGAAGAAAAGGAAATAAAAGAAATCCAAATCGGAAAAGAAGAAGTAAAGCTGTCACTATTTGCAGATGACATGATACTACACATAGAGAATCCTAAAGAAGCTACCAGAAAACTACGAGAGCTAATCAACGAATTTGGTAGAGTAGTAGGATACAAAATTGAGGTGCAGAAATCTCTGCATTCCTATACACTAATGATGAAAAATCTTAAAGTGAAATCAAGAAAACTCTCCCATTTATCACTGCAACATAAAGAATAAAATACCTAGGAATAAACCTATCTAAGGAGACAAAAGACCTGTATGCAGAAAATTATAAGACACTGATGAAAGAAATTAAAGATGATACAAACAGATGGAGAGATATACCATGTTCTTGGATTGGAAGAATCAACATTGTGAAAATGACTCTACTACCCAAAGCAATCTACAGATTCAATGCAATCCCTATGAAACTAGCACTGGCCTTTTTCACAGAACTAGAACAAAAAATTTCACAATTTGTATGGAAACACAAAAGACCCTGAATAGCCAAAGCAATCTTGAGAAAGAAAAACGGAGCTGGAGGAATCAGGCACCCAGACTTCAGACTATACTACAAAGCTACAGTAATGAAGACAGTATGGTACTGGCACAAAAACAGAAAGATAGATCAATGGAACAGGATAGAAGCCCAGAGATAAATCCACACACATATGGTCACCTTACCTTTGATAAAGGAGGCAGGAATGTATAGAGTATAAAGGACAGCCTCTTCAATAAGTGGTGCTGGGAAAACTGGACAGGTACATGTAAAAGTATGAGATTAGATCACTCCCTAACACCATATACAAAAAAAAGCTCAAAATGGATTAAAGACCTAAATGTAAGGCCAGAAACTATGAAATTCTTAGAGGAAAACATAGGAAGTAGACTCTATGACATAAATCACAGCAAGATTCTTTTCCACCCACCTCCTAGAGAAATGGAAATAAAAATAAACAAATGGGCCTAATGAAACTTCAATGCTTTTGCACAGCAAAGGAAACCATAAACAAGACCAAAAGACAACCCTCAGAATAGGAGAAAATATTTGCAAATGAAGCAACTGACAAAGGCTTAATCTCCAAAATTTACAAGCAGCTCATGCAGCTCAATATCAAAAAAACAAACAACCCAATCCAAAACTGGGCAGAAGACCTAAATAGACATTTCTCCAAAGAAGATATACAGACTGCCAACAAACACATGAAAGAATGCTCAACATCATTAATCATTGGAGAAATGAAAATTAAAACTACAGTGAGATATCATCTCACACCAGTCAGAATGGCCATCATCAAAAAATCTAGAAACAATAAATGCTGGAGAGGGTGTGGAGAAAAGGGAACACTCTTGTACTGCTGGTGGGAATGTGAATTGGTACAGCCACTATGGAGAACGGTATGGAGGTTCCTTAAAAAACTACAAATAGAACTACCATATGACCCAGCACTCCCACTACTGGGCATATACCCTGAGAAAACTATAATTAAAAAAGAGTCATGTACCAAAATGTTTGTTGCAGCTCTGTTTACAATAGCCCGGAGATGGAAACAACCTAACTGTCCATCATCGGATGAATGGATAAAGAAGATGTGGCACATATATACAATGGACTATTACTCAGCCATAAAAAGAAACGAAATTGAGCTATTTGTAATGAGGTGGATAGACCTAGAGTCTGTCATACAGAGTGAAGTAAGTCAGAAAGAGAAAGACAAATACCATATGCTAACACATATATATGGAGTTTAAGAAAAAAAATGTCATGAAGAACCTAGGGGTAAGACAGGAATAAAGACCCAGACCTACTAGAGAATGGACTTGAGGATATGGGGAGGGGGAACGGTAAGCTGTGACAAAGCGAGAAAGTGGCATGGACATATATACACTACCAAACGTAAAATAGATAGCTAGTGGGAAGCAGCCGCATAGCACAGGGAGATCAGCTCGGTGCTCTGTGACCATCTAGAGGGTTGGGATAGGGAGGATGGGAGGGAGGGAGGTGCAAGAGGGACGAGATATGGGAACATATGTATAGGTATAACTGATTCACTTTGTTATAAAGCAGAAACTAACACACCATTGTAAAGCAATTATACTCCAATAAAGATGTTAAAAAAAAAAAAGAAAGAAAGCTGGAGTAGCAGTTATCATAACAGAGAAAATAGATTTTAAAATAAAGACTGTTATGAGAGCAAGGACGGAGGCTAAATAATGATCAATGGATCAATCCAAGAAGAAGATATAACAATGGTAAATATTTATGCACCCAATATAGGAGCACCTCAATACATAAGGCAAATGCTAACTGCCATAAAAGCCAATATCGATAGTGACACAATAATAGTGGAGACTTTAAAACCCCACTTTCACCAATGGACAGATCATGCAAAATGAAAACAAATAACGAAACATAAGCTTTAAATGATACATTAAACACGATGGACTTAATTGATAGTTATAGGTCATTGCATCCAAAAACAACAGAATACACTTTCTTCTCAAGTGCTCATGGAACATTCTCCAGGATAGATCATATCTTGGGTCACAAATTAAGTCCTGGTAAATTTAAGAAAATTGAAATCATATCAAGTATATTTTCTGACCACAACACTATGAGATTAATTACAGGATAAAAACTGTAAAAAATACAAACATATGGAGGCTAAACAATATGCTACTGAATAACAAAGAAATCACTGAAGAAATAAAAGAGGAAATAAAAAAATACCTAGAAACAAATTACAATGAAAACACAACTACCCAAAACCTATGGGATGCAGTGAAAGTAGTTCTAAGAGGGAAATTTATAGCAATACAATGAAACCTCAAGAAACAAGAACAATCTCAAATAAACAACCGAATCTTACACCTAAAGCAATTCGAGAAAGAAGAAGAAGAACAACAACAAAAAACCCAAAGTTAGCAGAAGGAAAGAAATCATAAGGATCAGATCAGAAATACATGAAAAATAAATGAAGGAAACAATAGCAAAGATCAATAAAACTAAAAGCTGATTCCTTGAGAAGGTAAACAAAATTGATAAACCATTAGCCAGACTCATCAGGAAAAAAAGGGAAGAGACTCAAATCAATAGAATTAGAAATGAAAACGGAGAAGTAACACCTGACACTGCAGAAATACAAAGGACCAAGAGAGATTACTACAAGCAACTCTGTGCCAATAAAATGGACAGCCTGGTAGAAACGGATAAATTCTTAGAAAAACACAACTTTCTGAGACTGAACCAGGAAGATATAGAAAATATAAACAGACCAATCACAAGCACTGAAATTGAGTCTGTGATTAAAAATCTTCTAACGAACTAAAGCCCAGGACCAGATGGCTTCACAGGCGATTCTATCAAACATTTAGAGAAGAGCTAACACCTATCCTTCTCAAACTCTTCCAAAATATAGCAGAGACAGGAGCACTCCCTAACTCATTCTGCGAGGCCACCAAAACCGACCAAGATGTCACAAAGAAAGAAAATTACAGGATAATATCACTGATGAACATAGATGCAAAACTCCTCAACAAAATACTAACAAACAGAATCCAACAGCACATTAAAAGGATCATACATCATGATCAAGTGGGATTTATCCCAGGAATGCAAGGATTATTCAATATATGAAAATCAGTCAAAGTGATACACCATATTAACAATTTGAAGGAGAAAAACCATATGATCATCTCAAAAGATGCAAAAAAGGCTTCAGCAAAATTCAACACCCAATTATGATAAAATCTCACCAGAAAGTAAGCATAGAGGCAACATACCTCAACATAATAAAGGCCATATATGACAAATCCACAGCCAACATCATTCTCAATGGTGAAAAACTGAAACCTTTTCCATTAAGATCAGGAACATGACAAGGTTGTCCAATCTCACCAGTATTATTCAACAGAGTTCTGGAAGTTTTAGACACAGCATTCAGAGAAGAAAAGGAAAGAAAAGGAATCCAAATCGGAAAAGAAGAAGTAAAGCTGTCACTCTTTGCAGATGACATGCTACTATACATAGAGAATCCTAAAGATGCTACCAGAAAACTACTAGAGCTAATCAACGCATTTAGTAGAGTAGTAAGATACAAAAGTAAGGTACAGAAATCTCTTGCATTCCTATACAATAATGATGAAAAATCTGAAAGGGAAATCAAAGAAACACTCCTATTTACCATTGCAACAAAAAGAATAAAATACCTAGGAATAAACCTAGCTAAGAAGACAAAAGACCTGTATGCAGAAAATTATAAGACACTGATGAAAGAAATTAAAGATGATACAAATAGATGGAGAGATATACCATGTTCTTGGAATGGAAGAATCAACACTGTGAAAATGACTATACTCCAAAGCAATCTACAGATTCAATGCAATTCCTGTGAAACTACCAATAGGATTTTTCTCAGAACTAGAAAAAAATATTTCACAATTTGTATGGAGACACAAAAGACCCCAAATAGCCAAAGCAATCTTGATAAAGAAAAATGGAGCTGGGGGAATCAGGCTCCTGGACTTCAGACTATACTACAAAGCTACAGTAATAGAGATAGTATGGTACTGGCACAAAAACAGAAATATAGATCAATGGAACATGATAGAAAGCCCAGAGATGAACCCACACACGTATGGTCACCTTATTTTTGATAAAGGAGGCAAGAATATACAATGGAGAAAAGACAGCCTCTTCAATAAGTGGTGCTGGGAAACCTGGACAGCTACATGTAAAAGTATGAAATTAGAACACTCCCTAACACCATACACAAAAATAAACTGAAAATAGATTAAAGACCTAAAGTTAAGGCCAGACACTATAAAACTCTTAGAGGAAAACATAGGCAGAACACTCTATGACATAAATCATAGCAAGATCCTTTTTGACCCAGCTCCTAGAGAAACGGAAATAAAAACAAAGATAAACAAATGGGACCTAATGAAACGTCAAAGTTTTGCACAGCAAAGGAAACCATAAACAAGACAATAAGACAACTCTCAGAATTGGAGAAAATATTTGCAAATGAACAAACTGACAAAGGATTAACCTCCAAAATTTACAAGCAGCTCATGCAATTCAATATCAAAAAACAAAAAACCCAATCCTAAAATGGGAAGAAGACCTAAATAGACATTTCTCCAAAGAGTATATACAGATTGCCAACAAACACATGAAAGAATTCTCAACATCACTAATCATTAGAGAAATGCAAATTAAAACTACAAAACTACAACTACTACAAAAACTATCTCATCCCAGTCAGAGTGGCCATCATCAAAATATCTACAAAAAGTAAATGCTGGAGAGGGTGTGGAGAAAAGGGAACCCTCTTACACTCTTGTTGGGAATGTAAATTGATACAGCCACTGTGGAGAACAGTAGGGAGGTTCCTTAAAGAACTAAAAATAGAGATATCATATGACCCAGCTATCCCACTACTGAGCATATACCCTAAGAAAACCATAATTCAAAAAGAGTCATGTTGGGGCTTCCCTGGTGCCACAGTGGTTGAGAATCTGCCTGCTAATGCAGGGGACATGGGTTCAAGCGCTGGTCTGGGAGGATCCCACATGCCGCAGAGCAACTAGGCCCATGAGCCACAACTGAGCCTGTGCGTCTGGAGCCTGTGCTCCACAACAAGAGAGGCCGCCATAGTGAGAAGCCCGCGCACCACAATGAAGTGTGGTCCCTGCTTGCCACAACTAGAGAAAGTCCTTGCATGGATATGAAGACACAACACAGCAAAAATAAATAAATTAATTAATAAACTCCTACCCCCAACATCTTTGAAAAAAAAAAAAGTCATGTACCACAATGTTCAGTGCACCTCTATTTAAAATAGCCAGGACATGGAAGCAACCTAAGTGTCCATCTAGAGATGAATGGATAAAGAAGATGTAGCACATATATACAATGGAATATTACTCAGCCATAAAAGGAAACAAAATTGCATTATTTGTAGTGAGGTGGATGGACCTAGAATCTGTCATACAGAGTGAAGTAAGACAGCAAGAGAAAAAAAATACCATATGCTAACACATATATATGAAATCTAAAAAAAAAAAAAAAGTTTCTGAAGAACCTAGAGGCAGGACAGGCATCAAGCCGCAGATGTTGAGAATGGACTTGAGGACAAGGGGAAGAGGCCTGAGGTTTATTTTTGTCATCTGTAGGGTGGGTGGGACCACTGCATTGCTGCTCACAGAGTTTTGCAATGTCTTAAAAATGGGGGTCAAAATCACCATCATCATTCCTCACACAGTTGTTTTGTGACTCCTTAAATTTTTTTTTTTTTTTTTTGCGGTATGCGGGGCTCTCACTGTTGTGGCCTCTCCCGTTGCGGAGCACAGGCACCAGACGCACAGGCCCAGTGGCCATAGCTCACGGGCCCAGCCGCTCCGCGGCATGTGGGATCTTCCCGGACCGGGGCACCAGCCCGTGTCCCCTGCATTGGCAGGTGGATTCTCAACCACTGCACCACCAGGGAAGCCCTATGAATCCTTAACATTTTAAATGTAATATTGGTAGCTCATGGGCCATTTCAATTGACGTGGCATAAGTAGTTAGAGAAGGCTTAGGGGTTTGTTTGAAAGAGTAAAGACCTTAGTTTCAAGCAGGTTTTAATCCTGATTTCAGAATCTTAAATTGTGTGTCTTCAGACAGGTACCTAATTTCTCTAGTCTCATTTCTATCACATGTTATAAAAATACTAATTTTACTAGATTATGAAATTTTAAAAGTAGTCAGTATATGTTTACAGAACCGTCTTTCCTGATCAACTCCTCTTTCTGATCAATATCTCTTTTTCAACCTAATAAAGAAATCTAAGGAGTGTGTTTTCAGCAATTTTTATGAAAGACATTTATTAGGCTATAAAAAACAATGTTAACATTTTTACCCACTTGTTGGGACATGGTGTTCTATGATTTTTTTTTTTATGGGTAAGCTTGTTTTCCTTCATCTTTTTTTCCTCTGCTACACTCGAAGTCAGACCAAATATGGTAACAGTAAATCATTCAGATTGGGTTAATACATGTTGTTATAGGTTTAGATACCTCTCAGTCCCCTTGCTCATCTCTGAGACAGAGAGGGAATTAGCCAGACCTTCATTAGAATCATTGCTTTGCACATTGAACCCTTGAGTGCCATGTAATATGATCTCTATTTTTCTTACCTTTCAGAGCTCTGGCTCCAGAGAAACCACAGCTCTGTTGGTTTTTGTGCAACAGACCACAATGATGTTTTTTAACTTTGCTTAATTTTCCTTCCATCTGTTTTATTCTCCAAAAGGCACTTGTTGCTTCTCCATCTCCCGTCACTGAATGCCAAGCTTGGTAGGTTTGTTCCTTTCCTTCTTCAGTTGGGCCAAAATGCCTCCTCTGCGTGTGGCTTTGACCTGTCTTGTGGACTCATCTTCCTGGACTCTAGGCCATGATTCTCTTGGGATCGCTGAAGTTTTATAATTTCATTTATGGTCATGTGGTGGTTTCCCAAATGATGAAAACTTATTTTTTAAATCAGCTTTGAAAATGTTCCATCTTGAGGTAAATTTCATAAAATGCCGTAAGAACTGAGATTTCAGTTGCCTAATCTTTCTCTTTTATACTACGTAACCAGTGATCTACCCAAAGCACGAGAGGCTATATTAGAACCTGTTCAGAATAATTCCTTTAAAGGAAGCAACTTTAATTGCTACAAGCTCTCTGGGCACTGTGATCTTGAATACAAATATGGGTTGGGTCAATATTGAGAGAAATTCCAGTGTGTGGATATCTCAGTTAATAGAAGTAGCGTGGTATAGTTCAGTGGTCTCCAGACCATGGCACATTTGATTCCAGGAGCATAAAAATTGCTTAAGGTGGTTCACAGCAGTAAATAATATTGAAGCACACAGTGAGAAAATCATTTCATTTTCTGTTCTCTGTAATAATTATCAGGGACCATCTCTCAGTATGTAACTGGTCTTGAACACCTTTCTGGAATTTCCTAATCCCTCTTTTTAACTCAGAGAGAAAAAAGGCATCAAACTCAGAACCTCAACAGAAAACAACAGCATATAGCTAGAATTTAGTAATGTTGCTTAGTTTAATTGTAGTTTGCATGGTTGCCTTTTACCCTTTATGATTGCCTTTGTGCTGCACTTATTTTCTATTCATAATAGTAATATAAAGTGTCCTTATAAAACATATTTATGTGAGTAAAAAATATGAGCCAATTCAAAGTAAAATACGTAAAAAAATACTAGTATAAGTGGTTCACATATATAGTAAAGGTATTGAAGGTGACACACAAATGACTGAAGTTAGGAAAATGTCATTACGGTTGAATGAATGTGAATTGGCATGCAACCAGAGACCTGATTTTAATCCTACCTCTCCTGCTTGTTACCCATATTTGTAATATGGTAGTATTTGTAAATAACTTACTCATTTACTTGGAGCCTGTGTTTCCTTACCTTTAAAACAGGGGGAAAGATCTACTCTATAAGATTATTTAAAAATAAAATATGGTAATATATGAGCCCAGCCTAGTACCTGACACAGAGTAGAAACTCAATAACTGGTATCTTTCTTTTCCCTTTTATTATTGCTTTACACTTGTAACTAAAGAAAAAAAATAAAGTATTGACTAAGGATGATAGAGCTATGTACCCTTTCCTAGACAGTTAATATATATTTTAGTGAGTTACAAAAATATGTTGCTGTCATTGCAACATGGACCTACAGTTGACTGCTAATTACACCTCAAAAAGCTTAGGAAAAATTCTTAAGCAAGAGTTGCTGAGGAAAAGGCAGTGTCAAGGTTCCCATTTGAGTCATGTGACCCACCTCCACTGTTAAGTGCTTCCTTCTGCAACACCTCCCTTTACATCCAAAAGGTACCTCTGGAGCACTTCCTGTCTCAGAGTGGCACAGTCATTCACCCAGATCTGCAAACCAGAAAGCTGAGGGACAGGGTTGCTCCCCACTCTTCTTTCTCTCTCTCTCTCCCTCTCTCTCTCTCTGTCTCTCCAGCTCTCTCTCCCTCTCTCCACCTGTTTCTACCTCTCTCCCTCCCTCCATCCTCTACAATCCTAGGCATATTCCATCATCAAGTTCTGTCTAATTAACCTTCTAAATACCCTTCACACTGATTCTATATCCACCACTTTCTCCTTAATCTATGTCTTGCCCATGGCAGTAACTTCCTAGAAGATCTACCATATTCCAATCTCTCCACCTCATTCTACCTTTCCCCCTCTAGGTTCTCCCAATCCTTCAAATGTTATATAAGATATGTTCCCTGCCTTCTCAAGTCTTATCACAAGCCACCTTCCCCTATTGCACTATCATTCATCCTTTATACACATTATGTTTCCTCTTGGCAAGCTCTATGTCCTTCCCATCTCTCTGCCCTAGTTCCCATTTAGCTACTATTCATCAGATCAGTGGTTCTTTCCTCTGCATAATCTTTCCTGATCTTTGTCCAAAACCTTCAATTAGGCCAAGGTTCTTGGTTATACATTTTCTTTCCTTCATAACATTTATCTGTGGTTAAACTTTAAAAAAATTCTTTGTTACTGTTCTCCCTACTAGACATAGTCCATGAGAGAATGATTATGCCTGGCTTTGCTCAGCCTTTGGTCCTTAGTACCTAATACAGTGACTGACACATAGTAAGTAATCAGTAAATATTTGTTGAATGAATGAATCAATTACTTGACCTCACCAAACTGGAATTTTTTTTGTTGTTTTCATATTTTTTAAAAAATTTATTGTAGTAAAATGCACATAACATAAAATTTACCATTAGTAACATTTAGTATATTACACGGTTGTACAACCATCACCACTATCTAGTTCCAGAATATTTTCTTCACCCCAAAATGAAACCCCATACCCATTAAGCAGTCACTCCCTATTCCCTCTATCCCCAGACCATGGCAACCACTAATCTGCTTTCTGTCTCTATGAATTTGCTGATACTGGATAGTTCATATAATTGGGATCATCACCACATTGTTTTGCAGATGCCAATGGGAGTGTCTATCTCCCAATCTAGATTTACCTTTACCATTTCATAACCTATCAAGTAGCATGATGCCTTGCATGTAGAAGGTATGGAATAAATGTTTCCTGAAATGAGTGTTCTTTTCTTTTCTAACTTATCATGCCAAAATATACACAAAATATATTTTTAGTGCTGAAAGTAAAGATTTTGCTGTATTTTCCTAGGAGGAAATTGAACTGAAGAAATATAGTACATTTAATGCTTTAGTTTTTATTATTGTATTGTGTACCCAATTTACTTCCAAAAATAGTTTTGAAGCCAAAAGACAATATGATTCTGGGAAATTTAATAAGATATTAAAACAGAAATAGAGTATCAAAAACTATTAAGGCAAAAGGGGAAACAAATCTATTAACCACTTATGCCAATTGATAATTACCACAATTAAGGACATCACTGAGCTTTCTGCAAATGAATGTAAGAATAAAAAATATTATTATATGATCTTGAAAAGAATCATATCTATTTTAAACAGTGATAATTTCCTTTAATGATTCCAAAAGAAATATGCAATTTACTTTTTCATTCCTAAGTATTTATAAGTTATGAACTTGGGTTAGCAACGACTTTGCAGAATGTATTTAAAGGTAAATAGTTTTTAGCCCTACTTTCTAGGGGTTAAAGTTAGTATCTCTTCCATAAGGACATTCATGATGAGGTATCCACTAGTGCTAAAAGCTTAAGAGTCCATGCACGAACCTGGTGGAGATATTTACTTACTCAGATATCAAATCTCTATTCTATAAGCTTGTCAGACAAGCCACAATTCAAAGAAATTCCAGAGTAGCAAGTTTGCTAAGCTGAGCAATTTTGAAAATACCCACTTTCAATCACAGCAGTGGGCATAGTTTGGAAATGGGTTTCTACGAAGGCTGGTTTGAACTGCAGGTCAAGCAGAGTGACGTGTGATCATTTATATATAGGCAACATGATCATTTGTCATTATTTTGCATCACCTGGCAAAGACTGAGTCCAAAAGAGTCCACCTGTTAGACATTATATTTTGATCAAAAATCATATCACGTACACTGGTGCTTGATTGGAAAATTTACCCATGAGTCTGCAAAAATGGAGTACAGTTAAAGCTATTTTCTGTATTTGCAAAACACAGACCTTCCTTTTCTGTAGCTTGGCAGAATGCAAATTTAATGGAAGGTTCTCATGGGAAACTTTCAGATTTGTTAAGCATTTGATGTTAACTAAAAGCACTCTGAGTCAATTGAGAGGAGCTGTAACTGACCAAATTAGAGCTTCTGGTGTACTTAGGAACAATTGCAAGCTTATTTTAGGGAAGCTGGTCTGTAAGGTTTCCTGATTTCTTTTGTCAGCACATCACCCCAGCCTTAGGGTTGGATTAAATTAAGGCCCTCCATGCACGCTTCCCCTCCCATCCTGAGAATGATGGTAAAGGTCATAGCCACTAAAGCCACAGGGGCCTCAATGACATCCTATTTTAGTGTTAGAATTCCAAGAAGACTTTTGTTAAAATAAACATCAAGCACTTTTAAATAAACTAAACTGATTATTAGCTGACATGCTTTTTTTTTCCCTCTTGAGCATGATCCATTGAAATCCAAGTCAAATGCATCCATACATTCAACAAGTATTTACTGAGCAGACCCACTAAGTGGCAGGTACTTTATCTGGGACTAGCAATTCAATGATAAAGACTGACAAGGTCAGGACATTTAAGGAACTTACATCCTAGATGAGTCATGCATTCACTTAGTCATTGAAAATGCATTCGCTGAGTATCTACTATGTTCTAGGCACTGCTCAGCCCATTAGAAAATATCACTGAACAAACTAGAACAAGCCTGCATTCCAGTAGGAAGGGTCAGATAATAAGTAATAAATATAATTAATAATTAAATATAGTATGATGGAAGATGATAAGTGCTATGGAATCAAGAAAAAATGGCAATCAGGAGAACAATATTAAATAAGGTGCTCAAGGTTGGGCTTACTGAGGAGGTGCTATTTGAACAAAGACTGAAAGGAGTTGGGGGAGTGGGCCATGCTGACAAGGAGCAAAGAGAATTCCAGGCAGTGGGAACTGCCAGTGGAAAAGCTCTATGACAGAGGCAAGCCTGGTACATTTGAGAAACTGCAAAAGAGGCCAGGGTGAGTGGAGTGGAGTGAACAACATGGAAAGTGGTAGGAAATGAGATTAGAAAATAAGCAGAGCCAGGTAGGAAACTGAAGGGACAAGTGGTAATTCATGCAAAGCCTTGTAAGCCATTGAAAGGACTTGGGCTTTTATTCTTCGTGAAATGCAAATCAGAGGAGAGTTTGATCTGATTTGTATTTTTCAAGAATAAGTCTAGCTTCTATGTTGGGAGCATACCTTAGGGACTATCAAGGCTCAAAGCACAGAGAACTATTAGGAAGCTACTGGAGGAATCTTGGCTAGGGGCCAGGATGGTTTAGACCAGAATGGTAGTGTTGAAGGTGGTGGGAAATAATCAAGTTCTGGAAATATTTTAAAGGTAGAGCCAACAGATTTCCTGATGGATTGAATATGAGATGGGAAATAAAGACACATGCCTGCATTCAACCAAATACTCTTTCATTCCTTGACTCATTCCTTCACTCACCTATTAATTTACTCAGCAAGAAGTAGCTGAACCCTTTCGTGGCAGGCACTGACAGTATGGAGGTAATGCACTGTCTCAGCTCTCAAGATGTTCACAGTCTAATGGAGAAGACAGGCTTAAAAACAAAATGTGCTATAATGAATATATGGAACCAAAGAGATAATGATCAGTTCTGCTCAGAAAAATCAGGAATTTAGGCACAAAGGAAGAGACATTTGAGTTAGGTCTTAAAGGAGGAGTGGGTATTTGTCAGCTGGTTAAAGCTGGGGAAAGCATCCCAGGCAGAGGGAACTACAGACAAAGAGGCAGGAGACAGTTTCACAAATTTGAAAATCCAAAAGTACTTTGGAGTGGCTGGTACACAGGGTACAAAGGTGAGGATGTAGAACAAAAAGGCTGGAGAGAGACATGGTATCCAATTTCAGATGAACTTAGACATCAGGCTAAACATGGTGGTCACTTTCCTTTTGGTGATGAGAGGTCATAGTAGAGGTTTAAGTAATGGAGTGGCATGGCCAGATTTGTGTTTTAGGAAAATCTCTAATTCAATAGGACAAATGCATTGGAAATGTTTATAGGAATTTATTAACAGCATAGAAGGGCTTAGTAATTTTGTGAGAACAAGTTTGGAAAAAATACAGAATCATAAACCTTTTTAACTGTGTATTAGTCAGAGTTGTCCAGAGTAATAGAACCAATAGGTTCTATTACACACACACACACCACACACACACACACACACACACACACACACACACACACACACACACGTATATATGTAATATATGCATATACATATCTCTGTATGTCTCTTTATAGATGATATATTTTTATATATCTTGATATTATATATATACATATACATATCTATACGTGGGTCACGCTATTATGAGGCTGTGAAGTCCCATGATCTATCATTTACAAGCTAGAGATTCAGAGAATTGGTGGCGTAATTTGTAGTCTAATTCTGAAGGCCTGAGAACCATCATCACCAATAATATAAGTTCCAGTCCGAAGGCCAAAGAAGACTGATGTCCCAGCTCTGCAATTAGGCAGAGAGAGAGAACTCTCCCTTTCTCTTTTGGTTCTATTCAGGTCCTCAAAGGATTGGATGATGCCCACACACATTGGAGAGGGCAATCTGTTTTACTTAGTCTACCTATTCAAATGCTAATCTCATTGGAAACATACCTATAGACATATTAAGAAATAATGTTTGACCAAATATGTGGGCACCCTGTGGCCCAGTAAGGTTGATACATAACATTAACTATAATACCCCATCACTAAGATACATATCAATTAGCAATAAGAGCAAAATTATTTCATCCTGAAATATAAAGCTGCCTTCTCTCAAAAAACTGGAAATGTCCACTTTAATCCTAGCAGTGAGCCATTTTTTGACATTTATAACATGAAAGGCTCTGTTGTAAGTTGACTTTGTAAGACACAACAGTAATGTGTTGCTCCCCTCCAAAGGCATGTAAATGTAAAAACAGGTTCTGGAAACTGACAGGTCTGGACATAAGTCCCAGAATATTTTCTTATGAGTTCAGTGTTCCTCCAAGTATGGTTTCCAATCAATTTGGAATAAAATGCACATAGGAGTCCCAGTTGAAACTTACTAAATCAGAATCTTTGCATGCAGAGCCCCAGAAACATTATTTATCAACACTCCATTCATGGTTATACACAGTAGAATAGCTATGCAACCTCAGGTGGTTTATTTCTCTGGCCTCAGTTTCCTCATCCACCTAATGAGTATGACACTACTGTGTATCTCATAGGTTGTAGAGAGGAGTAAATGAGACAACTTTTTGCAAGATTTAGCACAATTCCTAGAATCTACTGGGCAGTTGATAAATAATCTATAATCAAGTAACTAAAATACAAAGTTAAATATTGTTAGTATTGTAATGGTACAACAGCAACAACAAAATATATAATTATAGAACTGATGAGACAGATTTCAGTTTGGAAATGAGGAGAGCTTGAAGAGGTGTCATAGACGGTTCCAATCTTGGTTCATGTTCCTTATGCCTGCAACATCCTTCCTCACTTTCTGTACTGATGAATAACTTCTAATCTGACACCAAACCCATTCTGATCAATATGGCCAAATAAGAAGATGTGGAGCTCACCTCTTCCCATGAACACATGAAAAATACATCCACATATGGAACAATTCTCACTGTAAACCAACTGGACTCTGGCAGAAGAACTCCTAGAAAACAAAGGTGGTAAGAAAGATACATACATGATCAGGTAGGAAGGGAAGAAAAGTAAGTGGGTCAGGACTTTGGCCCCTGAGAGGAGACTCAGAGGAAAAGGGAGATTATACAGGCAGACATCTGCCTTGGGGAGTGAGCAGGTTGAGCCACAGACTGGGCATTCCACTCCTGGGGTCTTATGCAGAGAAGACAAGCTCTCTTGACTAGTTGGAGAACAGCTCCAACAAATAGAAGGGCCGTAAGAAGCCTGGAGGAATGATTGCATGCTTGTTTGTCCCCAAGGCAGGGTGGAGAGAGGTCTGCTCCCATGATTGCTTCACTGTGCACCCTAGTTGGACCTGAGTGAAAGCTCTGGCCTCACTCACTCCACAGCATAGTGAGGCACTAGATCTGGGGCTGCCAGGATCTGGGAAAAGAACTGAACTTGGGATGCATCAATGACCCAGTCCTGGGGTGGAGCTTGGATGGGGCAGTGGTGGCCAATGTTGGCACTCACTCAAGCAGTGCCTTAGAAGCCACCCAGATCTCTGACAGCAGCCACTCTACCACAACTAAATTTCCAACACATGCTGAGAGTCCATGCAGGCCTTCACCAGCCCAGCAGAGCAGCCCCACAACAAGGCTGGGGCAGTGGAGGCAGGGAGAAGTCATCAGCAAAGGTGCCAGTGTGGGGAGAGGGAAAAAAAAACACTTAAAGAAAACACAGCCAGCTTTAGCCAGACCCTGAGGGCTTCTGCTCTAGTAAGTTGGGAAGAGACGCTACCCATGACAGGGTGGTGACAGCCACTGAGCAGAGAGGAAGTCCTGCCTCACACTCAGTGCCAGCTCTAGCACCTCCATCTCCAGTTCCCACCCTTACCAAGGTGATAGCTGCCAGCAAACCCCGAGAAAAGACATGAATAGAGTCCACATCAAATCCAGGCCTCCCACCAAAGGCACTGGGTACACACTGTCTGCATAGGGATGCTCCCACATGAGAACACTCCTTTAAGATCACTGTAGGTAAGTATTTCACCTAAATTCATAGAATCAGAGAACGTTAAGGAAAATTAAAAGGCAGAGGAACTACTCTCAACTGAAAGAGCAAGAGAAAAATCAGTGAAAAAATAATAAGACAGAAATAATTTATCAGATGAAAAATTCAAAACATTAGTAATAAAAATGTTAATTAGGGAAAAGAATTAATCTAAACATGGATTATATCAAAAGGGAACCAGAAAATATAGAAAAAGACCCAATCAGAAATGAACAATTCAATAGTTGAAATAAAAACTACACTAGAAAGAATGAATAACAGACTAAGTGATACAGAAAAACACATAAGTGATCTAGAATATAGAATAATGGAAATCACCCAATTAGAACAGGCAGAAAGAAAAAAGAAATTTAATGAAAGCAATTTAATAGATCTGTATGATAACATTAAACATTCTAATATTGACATTATAGGGGTTTCAGAAACAGAAGAGAGAGGGGATCAAAAATGTATTTGAAGAAATTATGGCTGAAAACTTCCTAAACCTGAAGAAGGAAACACATATCCAGCTACAGGAAGCACAGAAGGTCCCAAATAAGATGAGCTCAAACAGACTCACACCAAGATATAGAATAATTAAAATGGCAAAAGTTAAAAAGAGGTTTCACCCTCCCAGACTATACTACAAAACTACAGTAATCAAAACAGCATGATACTGGCACAAAAACAGAGATCAATGGAACAGAATAGAGAGCACTGAAATAAACCCACACAATTGACCCTATGGTTAATTAATCTATGACAAAGGAGGTAAGAATATACACTGGAGAAAAGACAGTCTCTTCAGCAAGTGGTGTCGGGAAAACTAAACTGCTACAAGTAAAACAATGAAATTAGAAAATTTTCTCACATCATATATAAAAATAAATTCAAAATGGATTAAAGACCTAAATGTAAGACCTGAAACCATAAAACCCCTAGGAAAGAACAGAGGCAGAACACACTTTGACATAAATCCTAGCAATATTTTCTTGGATCTATCTCCTAAGGTAAAAGAAATAAAAGCAAAAATAAACAAATGAGATCTAATTAAACTTAAAAACTTTTGCACAGCAAAGGAAACCATCAACAAAATGAAAAGACAATCTATGGAATGGGAAAAAATATTTGCAAATGATATGACCAATAAGGGATTAATATCTAAAATATATAAACAACTCATACAACTCAATATCAAAAAAACAACCCAAACAAAAAATGGTCAGAAGACATATATAGACATTTTTCCAAAGAAGACATACAGACAGACAACAGACACATGAAAAGAGGTTTAACATTGCTAATTATTAGAGAAATGGAAATCAAAACCACCATGAGATATCACCTCATACCTGTTAAAATGGCTATCATCAAAAAGTCTGCAAGTAACAAATGTTGGAGAGGATGCAGATATAAGGGAACCCTTGTACACTACTGGTGAAAATGTAAGTTGGTTCAAGCAACAATGGAAACCAGTATGGAGTGTCCTCAAAAAACTAAAAATAGAACTATCCTATGATCTAGCAATTCTACTCCTGGGTATATATCCAGAAAAAAAACAAAAATACTAATTCAAAAAGATTTGTGCACCCCAATGTTCATAGCAGCACTATTTACAATAGCCAAGATTAGGAAGCAACCCAAGTGCCCATCAACTTACCAATGGATAAAGAAGTGTTGTATATTTATAAAACACTATATATATATATATATATATATATATATATATATATATATATAATGGAATATTACTCAGCCGTAAAGAAGAATGAAATTCTGCCATTTGTACCAATGTGGATGGACCTAGTTAACGTTATGCTTAGTGAAATAAGTCAGACAAAAAACAGATACTGTATGATATCACTTATATGTACAACCTAAAATATAATACAGCACTTCCCTGGTGGCACAGTGGTTGAGAGTCAGCCTGCCAATGCAGGGGACACGGGTTCATGCCCCAGTCCGGGAAGATCCCACATGCCACGGAGCGGCTGGGCCCATGAACCATGGCCATTGAGCCTGCACATCCGGAGCCTGTGCTCCGCAACAGGAGAGGCCCACATACCGCAAAAATAATAATAATGATAATAAATAAAATATAATACAAACGAATATATATGAAAAACAGAAAAACAATCACAGATATAAGAAACAAACTAGTGGTTACCAAGTGGGAGAGGGAAGCGGGGAGGGGAGAATTAGGGTTATAGGATTAAGAGGACAGCAGGACAAGATGGCAAGAGTAGAAGGAAGTGAGTTCACCCCTTCTAACAGAAACACCAAAATCACAACTAACTGTTGAACAACCACTGACAATAAAATGCTGGAACCTACCAAAAAAGATAACCTACATCCAAAGACAAAGAAGAAGCCACAACAAGATGGTAGGAGGGGCGCAATCCCAATGAAATCAAATCCTGTACACACTTTGTAGGCGATCCACAAACTGGAAAACAACAATTATACCACTGAAGTTTTCCCAGAGGAGTGAAGGTCCTGAGTCCCACATCAGGCTCCCTAGCCTGAGGGTCTGGCAATGGGAGGAGGAGCCCCTAGAGAATCTGGCTTTGAAAGCCAGCAGGGTTTGATCGCAGGAATTCTGTAGGACTAGGGGAAACAGAAACTCCACTCTTGGAGGGCACACACAGGGTCTTGTGCACAGCAGGGAAAGAAAGCGGTGACCTCATAAGAGACTGGGCCAGACCTACCTGCTAGGCCTATAGGATTAAGAGATATAAACTACTACATATACCATAGATAAGCAACAAACATATTGTATAGCACAGGGAATTATAGTCATTATCTTGTAGTAACTTTTAATGATTATAATCTGTATAAATACTGAATCACTATGAAACTAATATAATATTGTAAATCAACTGTACTTCAATTAAAAAGCAAACAAACAAAGAAACAAACCCAGATACTTTCCTCCAGCAACACTTTCATCTAGACTGAGCAAGTGGCGACCCCTCCTGAGCCACCACAGCACTCTGACTTTGCACTACTCTGTGCTATGCATGGGATGGGGGTGGTCAGGATGGCACTTCATGGCCATGTGGACATGCTCTGCCCATATCTATCACTCCTCTTAGACTGTGAGCTTCTTGAGAAAAGGACGTGATCTTCCATCTTCATTTTATATCCTCAGGGCCTCTCATAATATTTGATGCAAGCCTGAGTACGCCTTAATATCTGTTGACCTGAACTGAGGTCAAACCTCATTGTGGGCCTGATGATTACTTAGGGATCTGAAATAAAGAGATGGGGGATAGGATATTCCATATAGGCTATGGCAATGAACAAAGGCATGGCAGAGGAATAGGGACGTGTGTGTGTGGAGGAAATACAGCAAAAAGATGATGTCTGATAGTGTGTGGTCAGGGTACAGCATGTGTAACTGAATGGACTATGAGATAAAGGTTGGCAGAAGTGTTGGTTAAGAAGTTATACTCCATATAAAATGATCATCTGTTGGTGGGTTGGATAAAGGGGTGGCATGATCAACTCTGTGTTTGGAGAAATATCTGGAGGATTAGAGTGAAAGTGGAAGTAGGGAGATGATTTCAGAAAAACTGCTCAAGCAGAAATGAAACACCTGATAAAGCTCAACATCACTAATCATTAGAGAAATGAAAATCAAAACTACCAAACTACAACTACTACAAAAACTACCTCACACCAATCAGAATGGCTATCATCAAAAAATCTACAAAAAATAAATGCTGGAGAGGGTGTGGAGAAAAGGGAACCCTCTTGCATTATTGGTGGGAATGTAAATTGATACAGCCACTATGGAGAACAGTAGGGAGGTTCCTTAAAAAACTAAAAATAGAACTACCATACAACCCAGCAATCCCACTATTGGGCATATACCCTGAGAAAACCATAATTCAAAAAGAGTCATGTACCACAATGTTCATTGCAGCCCTATGTACAATAGCCAGGACATGGAAGCAACCTAAGTGTCCATCGACAGATGAATGGATAAAGAAGATGTGGCACATATATACAATGGAATATTACTCAGCCATAAAAAGAAATGAAATTGCGTTATTTGTAGTGAGGTGGATGGACCTAGAGACTGGCATACAGAGTGAAGTAAGACAGCAAGAGAAAAAAAAATACCATATGCTAACACATATATATGAAATCTAAAAAAAAAAATGGTTCTGAAGAACCTAGGGGCAGGACAGGAATAAAGACACAGATGTAGAGAATGGACGTGAGGACACGGGGAGGGGGAAGTGTAAGCTGGGACTAAGTGAGAGAGTGGCATTGACATATACACACTACCAAATGTAAAAATGTAAAACAGACAGCTAGTGGGAAGCAGCTGCATAGCACAGGGAGATCAGCTTGGTGTTTTGTGACCACCTAGAGGGGTGGATGGGATAGGGAGGTTGAGAGGGAGACTCAAGAGGGAGGAGACATGGGGATATGTGTACACGTATGGCTGATTCACTTTGTAATGCAGCCGAAGCTAGCACACCATTGTGAGGCAATTATACTTCAATAAGGTTGTTAAAAAAAAATGTTTGGGCTTCCCTGGTGGCGCAGTGGTTGAGAATCTGCCTGTTAATGCAGGGGACATGGGTTAGGGCCTTGGTCTGGGATGATCCCACATGCCGTGGAGCAACTAGGCCCATGAGCCACAACTACTGAGCCTGCACATCTGGAGCCTGTGCTCCGCAACAAGAGAGGCCCACGCACCACGATGAAGAGTGGCCCCCGCTTGCCACAACTAGAGAAAGCCCTCGCACAGAAACAAAGACCCAACACAGCAAAACTAAATAAATTAATCAATAAACTCCTACCCCTAATATCTTCTTAAAAAGAAAAAAAAAAAAGTTTGTCCCCATCAGCTTGATACAAATTAGCTGGCCCTGACTCAAAAACTTTTGCAAGACCAATAAATGAAGACTGAGAATGTTTCTTGGAGCCTCATTTATTTTGTTCCATCATGTTTCGTAATTGTTACTGTTGATTGTCCTCTTCTAAAACCAACCAGGGCAGGTTGGATGAGACCACTGGATTTTTCTCATTCTGTTTAGTAATTTTTTGCTGTGTAATCTTGAGACTACATCTGAGTAACTGGAAATTACTCAGGTGATTTTCTTATTCTTTTTTAAAAGAACAAAGACAATACTCTCTCTTTATTCATCAGAGAAAGCCCTGCTGCTATTAGTCTGTGCAGTTTACTGAAGCTTGGAATTTAGCACTCAGGGAATTGTTTAAATTGTATTGGAGCATCACATCCTCCCCTGGTGTCTTGCCAAAGGAAAGAATTCAAGAAATATTTATTGAAATAATAAGTTAATAATTCACTACATACACAGGTTATTCAGTACAGACCCCAAAAGAGTTATGTCTTATTATTGGGACTAAACTAGCCATAGAGGAAAGGTAATCTAGGTTTGTCCTAAAGTAAAACAAAATAAAACAGCAAAAAATTAGCTTCAAAGTTATCAAGTTATTTAGCAAGTAACACAACTCTCTGCCAGAATAAGTCCAATATTTTTTAAAGAAATATAGCAAAATCCAGCATTCGACAAGGTAAAATTCAGAATATCCAGCATCCACCCTAAGTAACTAGGTAGGCAATAAGGCAGAAAAAAAATTTTAAAAAGGCTTATAATCCACAGAAAAATTTGTCAATAGAAATAAACCACGAAATAACATAGGTGATGGAACCAGCAAAAATGAATATTAAAAGAGCTCTTACACATATGTTCAATATGTACAAAGCTTTAAAGAAAAATGTGAATACAATGAGGGAACATATTTTTAAAAGAACCAAATGTAATTTCTAGAGATTAAAAAATACAATATCTGAACTATAATTTTCACTGGATGGGCTTAGTAGAAAATTAAACTTTTTCCTCAGTGGAAGAAAAACATTGTTGATTCTCAACATTATTAGTCATCATGAGATAACACTACACAAGCTAAAATTAAAAAGATTAACAATACCAAACATTGTTGAGTATGTGCAGTAACTAGAGCCTTCATAAATCACTGCTATTAATATAAAATCTACAACATTTTAGAGAAACTGTTGGTGGTTCCTTAAATAACTAAACACGCAGTTACTGTACAACCTAACAATTCAACCCTTGGGTGTTTATCCATGAAAAATGAATATATCTGCCACAAACACTTGTACAAAATTATTTCTGGAAGCATTATTCTTAATAAACCAAAATCTGGAAACAACAAATAAGTTCATGAAAAGGCAAATAGATAAACAAATTGTGGTATATCTATAAAATGAAATATTACTTAGAAATAAAAAGCAATGAACTATGATATAGGTAACAACATGGATAAATCTCAAAAACATTATGCTGAACAAAAGAAGCCAGACACAATAGTATATGCTATATGATTTCATTTATACAAAACTCTAGAAAAAACATATATTTTATAGTGACAGAAAACAGATCAGTGATTACACAGGGTCAGGTGAAGGTGGGAAATTGAATAGGAAGAGATACAAGAGGTGATGGAAATATTTTATGTATCAATTGTTTTGGTAGTTACATAAGTATACAGATTTGTCAAAGCTTGTCAAATTGTACACTTTAAATGGGTGCATTTTTTGTATGTAAATTATTCCTCAGTAAAGTTGATTTAAAACAATATAAAATTATGTTGTCATGTATCCAAGTTTGTTCAAGAAAACCCAATGTAATTATTAATAGTGTATTTCTTTACTGTCAAGATTATAACCCTACATATAAGTGACAAAGGGCTTATAGGCTTAATAAATAAAGACAGACAACCAATAGAAAAATAGTCAGGACACTCAAAGAGGTACTTCACAAAAGAGGACATCCAAATGGCCACCAAATGTATAAAAAATAATCAGGGAAATGCTAATTAGTATCTCAATTCCATCATACACCCATCAATATGATTAAAATTAAAAACACTGATTATGCCAAGTGTTGCCAAACTTGTGAAGCAAGTGGAATTCTCAATTACTGCCTATGAGTCTGTAAATTAATGTGACTGTTGAGAAAACCTGTAAGTGCCTATAAAAATTGAATATAAACATATCCTATGATGCATCAGTTCCATACCTAATCATATATAAATCTGAAGTGCATGGATGCATTAAAGTATCTGTATAAGAATGTTTAAAAACCATTATTCATAATTGTGTCAAATTGGAAACAACCAAAAGCCCATAAACTGTATTAATTGATAAATGAGTTGTAGTTGATTCACATAGTAGAATATTTTATTCAGTAATGGTATAGGAAGCCAGGATAGTGATTACTTTTAAAGGAGGGTGGAGTAGTAATTGGGAGAGGGGGACTTCTGAGATAGAGATCATATTCTGTTTCTTGACCTGGGTTGTGCTTACATGGATATGTTCAGCTTATGATAAATAGTTTAGCATTATACTTAAGTTCATGTACTTGCTTCATGCATATTTTATGCTCACATATTTAAAAATTAGAGATTAAAGGATGGCAGATAATCATCAATATCTCTTATGTCTAGTTGACTTTTTTTACTTTCAGTGTCTGTTCTTCTATCAGTAGATCATATCATAAACCACAAAAATAATTCTCTTCAGAAAAATTCTTATCTTAATCAGTTTTTGTTTCTGACATTATGTAAGTCAGGTTACCTGGAACAATATTTCTGATAAAAACAATGTACAAACTTGAAGTAAATATGAATAAATATATTTTAAATGCATTCTTCATACATCTATGTATGTGTAGAATTATATTACTTGTAGCATACAAATGCTTTTACTAAGAACAATTATAAAAGCTAAATAAATTTTTAAAATAGCTCATGAAAAGGTATCAGAAAACCACTAAAGAAACGAAGACTGTGGCAGCCAAAATTATGAAAAAGGAGAACCACAGAGAGGTGGGATGATACACTGTATCTGATCTTTCTTTAGGGACAATTTCCACTTCTGGTTTGAGAGTAAGAGGATGAGAATCTGGATAAAAGATCACTGTCAATGGTCAGAGAAACCAGCAGAACTTTCATGGGAAAACACATGGCCAGTTTTCCTTTTTAGACATTTGCCAAGTTCTGAGACTACGCAGAAAGCCCCTGAAAAGGAGACTGGAGTTTTTTGCAGTCTTTCCATGTTGAAAAGACCAATATCAGAATTTAGCACCCATTAGAAGGAGGGACATTGGTGAACACACTGGGATTTTAGTTGAAAGTCCTAAGGATTTTAGTTGAAAGTCCTAAGGAGCTATGCCCTAGGAACAAAGGCCACGCAGGGTAGATATGTACTTTCCAAATAGCAACCCACCTTTAACTCAGATAAATATTTGGTTGGACTTACATGCTCACTCCCCACTCTCTATGCCTAGTACACAAAAGGGTAAACTATCTCTGGAGAAAAATGCCATCATTTGCATGGTTTGTTACACACAATGTCTGACATTCAGTGAAAACTTACTAGACATGTTTTCAAATAGGATACTACGTCGAAAACCAACAGTGAAAACAAAACAAAACCAAAATCAGATGCACAGGCGATCCAGATATTGGAGTTAATCAGGCAAGGATATTAACTGTGATCAACATCTCCCCAAATTACAGAAAAATATAGGTAAAAAAATGATGTGATAGAGAATTTCACCAAGAATCAAGCTCTAAAAATGGATTGCTGAGCTGCCAAAAATGAAGAAATTTGAAGAAGCCAAACATAAAGGTAAAGCTGAAATTGTGGGATATAATATGTACGCTATACATTTTCATCATGTATAAAATGTTTCTGCAACATTTTGGTGGCTTTAAACTTGTTTGGTTTTGACAATTGTGCAATGTATAGGAATCAAGAGATTGAAGTTTAGGGTGTAGTATGGTCTGAATTGTGACCCCACCTAAAATTCTTATGTTGAAGCCGTATCCCCCAATGTGACCTCATTTGGAGACAGGGCTTTTAGGAGGCAATTAAGGTTAAATGAGGCCATAAGGGTCCTAACTCAATAGGACTGCCAGCCCTTATAAGAAAAGAGAGAGTTTAATCTCTCTAGTCACCATGTGAGGACACCATGAGAAGGCAGACATCTCCAACCAGGAAGAGAATTCTCACCAGAAACCAACCATACTGGCACTCTGAACTGACCTCCAGCTCTAGAAATGTGAGGAAATGAATTTCTGTAGTTTAAGCCACCCTATCTGTGGTGTCTTGTTATGGCAGCTTGAGAAGACTAATACAGGGTATAGGCAAAGTTAGAAATTTAATAGGAGGTTGGGCCCACATATAAATTTAGACCATCAGAGAACTACACCCTCAGTGGAAGGGTAAATGAAGAATAAATAAACTTCTTAGTAGAGGAGAGCAAGGAGACATGCCTGTGATTTGATTCATAATCCAAAGGAAAAAAGAAAGAGAATGTTAATACAAGTCAATTATCAGATGAATTTTTCAATCCAAATTTCTGCTACTTTTTAGGCCGAAACACCTAATGAAAATAATTTAGTTTGAAGTGGTCTTGAGTTATAGTGAACTAAAACAATTAGCAGAACCATATGCAAACCTTCTCAGAAAATATAAAAACTCAGTCCATGCTGCTAAATACTACCACACATAAAATTCCAAGAAAAGCATGCTCCAAGTAAAAGACAAAAAAACAAAAAGGAAACAGAGTACTGAGAATGAAAGTCAACATAAAAAGTAGATAGAAGAATCAGAACTATAATAACTTCACATATTAGAACTATTCAATATTTATATAAAATAAGAATGTTTAATATTTTCCAAAAAGTTTAAAGAGGCTTAAATATAAGCAAGGAATAAGAAATGGGGGGAAATGACTAAGTATATTTGGAAAAGTACCAAAAATAACTTATGAAAATGGAAAATATAATTATTAAAATTAAAACTTTAATGAATGTTTTTTCTGCAGAAAAAATTAGTGGACTAGATGATTAAGCCAAAAATGTTACCTAAAATGAGCCCAGAGATATGAAATTAAAATAAAATAAAAAGGAAAAATATGAAAGAGAGATTAAGGTGTATAGAAGATATATTGGAAGGGTCTAACATATGAATAATAAGATTTCCAAATAGAAACAAGAAAAAGAAAGGAAATAATATTCAATTATGTAATGGCTGAGCATTTTTCAACAAGAGAAAGAAAGGAAATAATATTCAATTATATAATGGCTGAGCATTTTTCAGAATGTGGAAGAGCAAACAATATACTGCTCATAGAAGTATGAATTTTGGCACACATTTTGGTATAATCTAATAGAGTTAAATGTGATTATTCCTTATAACTCATTAATTTTACTCCAATGATCTATACCTTAGACAAATTCTTACACATGTACATTACAAGATATGTCCAATACTCTTCATAGGAGTGCTTGCTGTTCATAATAATTTGTGAGGTATATTCATACAGTGGAATACCACACAACAGCAAAAATAAATGCATTATCAAGGATTAAACTTGAAAACATTAGAAAGCAACTCAAAAGAATACATACCATACAATTTCATTTTATGAAATGCAAAACAATAATCTTTATAGAAATCTATATATCAGATGGCCCCACACACAAAGATCACTATTGTTATTATTGCATGCTTACCCAATCTTTGTTCTATAGTCCCATAAATAAATAACTAAATAAATAAATAACACACACACACACACACACACACACACACACTCCTATTATACACCACATATTACATCCACACACAATTTTTTAAAAGTTTGCGACCATACTATGTATATTTTTATAACCTTCTTGATTCACTTAGAATAAATTATAAACAGTTTCTCATGTCAAAAAAAATCTGTAAATGATTTTATTGGCCACATAGAATTGTAGCATATGGATGTACCATACTTAACCAATCTTTTACTATTCAACACTTAATTGATTCAAACATTCTTCCATAATAAGTAACATTGAAATAATGCATATCCTTATACATAAATTTTTATGTTATATCATTTTTTATTTCAATAGGATGAAGTCCTCTCAGTAGAATAGCTTGTTGAATGCTTATTACACTATACACTGTCACCAGCAATATGAAAGTAATCACATCCCTAATAGCTTTTCTAGATACTAATGCTTATTTAATTTTTATCAATTTGATAGGTGAAAAATGGCATTGAGCTGTTTTAACTTATTCTCCTTTTCGATCTCTAGTGAGATTGAAACTTTTCATATATAAACGGGTCTTTTTATTCTTTTATAAATAGCTTGCACATTTATTTTGCCTACTTGTATATTTAATATACATATTTATCTTGTCTATTTTTCTTCTGGATAGGCAGCTTTGCAAAAACAATGTGAAACATATGTGTGTATGTGTATATGTTTATGTGCATTTGCTGAAACAATTTTGTAATAGACTATTGTTTTCTAGCGTCAGATTTGGCCAGGCCTCCATGCCAGGTAAACCAAGAAATTGTCACTTGCCTTTTTTTATTATTTTTTTGTGGTACGCAGGTCTCTCACTGTTGTGGCCTCTCCCGTTGTGGAGCACAGGCTCTGGACGCACAGGCTCAGCGGCCATGGCTCACGGGCCTAGCCGCTCTGCGGCATGTGGGATCTTCCCGGACCGGGACACGAACCCGTGTCCCCTGCATCGGCAGGAGGACTCTCAACCACTGCGCCACCAGGGAAGCCCACTTGTCTTGTTTTTGATGCTGTTGCCTGCCATGCCCTTTTGGTGAACTTTTTCACATACCCTGGGGCCACTAGGCAGAACTTCTTTCTCATGCTGTAGGCCAGGGATTAACAAACTGAAAAGGGGGGCAAAGTCTTGCCTGCCACCTATTTCTGTATGACTTTCAAGCTAAGAAAACATTTTAAATAGTTGTGGAGAAAAATGAAAAGAAGAATCATGTTTCATGACATGAAAATTATGTGAAATTCAAATCTCAGTAACCATAAATAAAATTTTATTGGAACACAGATATACTCTGTTCTATCATCCATGGCTGCTTTCATGCTACAATGGCAGAGGTGAATAACTGCTACAGATACCACTTAGTCAGCAAAGCCTAAGATACTTATTATTTGGCTCTTTACAGAAGAAGTTTGCTGGCCCTTGCTCTAGATTCATACCTTCAAAAGGAATAATAAATAACATATTCCATCTCTAATATGTCTCTTCTTCATCATTAGCTCTCACCTATATTAGGGCTGTTAATGGGATTTTTGCCATAAACTCTTTTACTTATTGCTATAATGCTGGACATCTTTATCAGAAAGAATAGATTTGAGCCATTTCTTATTTCAATCCAACTCCCGAAATTCCTTGAGGCATCTGCAATATAAAAGGCATCCTTCTTTATTTTGGCTTTGTGCATCTTTTTACCCATTTTAAATTCCTTTGACCATTTTAATAAGAGTTTGGTAGTAAGAAGAAACTGATCTTACTTAGCTCATGGCTATTTATGTAGTAATTTAAATGGGGGTTTTAACCAGGGATATTACACACTCTACGACTGGTATGGATTCTCTCCCATCCCATGATAATCACTATTGTTTGAGAATGTGTTTGGGAATAGAAAACAAGTTAGGAAGCAATGATCAAAGTTTAAGTGAAAGAGATACCTGATTCCTTACCTAAGTTTATCTCACTAATATTTTGCAAGGGAGAAAGAACAGTATTTCTGAATCACTGGCTAGCAATTGTTTTCAGTTAATTGTTAAATCCAATGACTAGTCTGAGTGAGAAAGAAACACCATGTCCTTAGCCCATGGCAGTGGCCTCCACACTGTTTAGTAAAGTGCAAATCCCATAGATGTAATAATTGGTATAGACGGAACCAGATTGACGGTATGCCAGACTGAGGTTACTTGGCTCACCAATATATAAGGCACACTAAAGCATCAGTTAAAAAAAAATGAGATTGAGAAAATGTTACCTACAAAAGCTTATCTCAAAGAAAATACTAGATGTGCCTGAAAGGAATACTTTGATAAGTTACCTGGATCATTCTTAAGTAACAAAACATGATTACTAAACTTCCTTCTAAGGATGGTGGGTCCATTTTGCAGTAGGGCTATTGTTTTGCTAAGGGAGTTATGTGAATAAATAGCTGTAATCCTCCTTCTCCTCTTTCTCCCTTGCACCTTTAAGAGATGTTCTTAAAATAGATTTTTATATCAGTTTGAATGGGCATCAGCTTTTCAGCCTCCAAGTCACCCACATAGCATACCAGCCTGGGGAAAGGAGATCTCCATACAAATCTATTGAAATACCCATCCTGGCACTTTAACGTTCAGTAAAGGAGTTTGATGGGCTATTGTTTCCCACAGAATCATAGTACAAAATACTTTAAAATAACATTGCTCCCAGGCCATATTTAACAGTGTTACATGAGAAAATCATGACATGGCCCAATGGGAAATCAATTTTCATTTGCATCCCTTTCTGCAAAATCAGTATCTTTTAATAACAAGATCATTGGCAAGAAGGAAGGGTACACCAGACAGACACACAGTTAGAGAGAGAAAAAATGGATCCCTGGAGTTAAATCATGCAGACAACATTTTGTAAAGCATGTTGAAATAAAATTAAAGACTATGCTCAAAGTCAGTCAAGTGCTACTATAGGGAGTAAAAGCTGTCAATAGGTTCAAAGGTAGTTTTGTGTAAGTGTTGATGCTGGAGCTGCTGCAGCCATTTTGCAACCCTGCAGAGACAAGCTTGAGGAAAAAAGTCAACTGAATTACAAAATAACAAATGAGTAGGGGTGCTCGTGTTGGGCTGGTATGGTTTTACTTGGGGCTGCGGGAACCTGGTAGTGCAGCTGCAGCCTTGGCGAGGCTGGGAGGAACCAAGTGGAGGGACGAGCCAAGGACTGAGGTGAAGAAACTGATGCTAATAAAAGGTTATATAGATTAACTGCTGAACAATCATTGACAGGAAGACACTGGAACACACCAAAAAAGATACCCCCACACCCAAAGACAAAGGAGAAGCCACAATGAGATGGTAGGAGGGGCGCAATCACAATAAAATCAAATCCCATAACTGCTGGGTGGGTGACTCACAAACTGAAGAACTTATACCACAGAAGTCCACCCACTGGAGTGAAGGTTCTGAGCCCCACGTCAGGCTTCCCAACCTGGGGGTCCAGCACTGGGAGGAGGAATTCCTAGAGAATCAGACTTTGAGGAGTAGCGAGATTTGATTGCAGGACTTTGACAGGACTGGGGGGAAAAGAGACTCCACGCTTGGAGGGCAGACACAAAGTAGTGTGTGCATCAGGACCCAGGGGAAGGAGCAGTGGCCCCATAGGAGACTGAACCAGACCTACCTGCTACTGTTGGAGGGTCCCCTGCAGAGGTGGTGGGGTGGGGGGAGCTGTGTCTCACCGTGAGTACAAGGACACTGGCAGCAGAAGTTCTGGGAAGTGCTCCTTGGTGTGAGCCCTCCCAGAGTCTGCCATTAGCTCCACCAAAGAGCCCAAGTAGACTCCAGTGTTGGGTCGCCTCAGGCCAAACAATGGACAGGGAGGGAACCCAGCCCCACCCATCAGCAGACAAGCAGATTAAAGTTTTACTGAGCTCTGCTCACCACAGCAACAGCCAGCTCTACCCACCACCAGTACCCCCCCCCAATCACGAAGCTTGCACAAGCCTCTTAGATAGCTTCATCCACCAGAGAGCAGAAAGCAGAAGCGAGAACTACAATCCTGCAGCCTGTGGAAGGAAAACCACATTAACAGAAAGATAGACAAGATGAAGAGGCAGAGGGAAGGATGAAGGAACAAGATAAAAGCCCAGAAAAACAACTAAATGAAGTGTAGATAAGCAACCTTCCAGAAAAATAATTCAGAACAATGATAGTGAAGATGGTCTAGGACCTTGGAAAAAGAATGGAGGCAAAGATCGAGAAGATGCAAGAAATCTTTAACAAAGATCTACAATAATTAAAGAACAAACAAACAGAGATAAACAATACAATAACTGAAATGAAAAATATACTAGAAGGAATCAATAGCAGAATAACTGAGACAGAAGAATGGATAAGTGACCTGAAAGACAGAGTGGTGGAATTCACTACTGAAGAACAGAATAAAGAAAAAAAAAATGAAAAGAAATGAAGGCAGCCTAAAAGACCTCTGGGACAACATTAAACACAACAACATTCACATTATAGGGATCCCAGAAGAAGAAGAGAGAGAGAAAGGACCTGAGAAAATATTTGAAGAGATTATAGTCGAAAATGTCCTAACATGGGAAAGGAAATAGCCACCCAAGTCCAGAGAAGAGAGTACAGCCACCCAATCCAGACGTGCAGAGCGTCCCATACAGGATAAACCCAAGGAGAAACATGCCGAGACACACAGTGACCAAATTGGCAAAAAATAAAGACAAAGAAAAATTACTGAAAGCAGCAAGGGAAAAATGACAAATAACATACAAGGGAACTCGCATAAGGTTAACAGCTGATTTCTCAGCAGAAACTCTACAAGACAGAAGGGAGTGACATGATATATTTAAAGTGATGGAAAGGAAGAACCTACAACCAAGATTACTCTACCCGGCAAGGATCTCATTCAGATTCGATGGAGAAATCAAAAGCTTTACAGACAAGCAAAAGCTAAGAGAATTCAGCACCACCAAACCAGCTCTACAACAAACACTAAAGGAACTTCTCTAAGTGGGAAACACAAGAGAAGAAAAGGATCTACAAAAACAAACCACAAACAATTAAGAAAATGGTCATAGAAACATACATATCGATAACTACCTTAAACATGAACGGACTAAATACCCCAACAAAAAGACACAGGCTCACTGAATGAATATAAAAATAAGACCCATATATATGCTTCTACAAGAGACCCACTTCCGAACTAGGGAAACATACACACTGAAAATGAGGGGGTGGAAAAAGGTATTCCATGCAAATGGAAATCAAAAGAAAGCTGGAGTAGCAATTCTCATATCAGACAAAATAGACTTTAAAATAAAGAATGTTACAAGAGAAAAGGAAGGACACTACATAGTGATCAAGGAATCAATCCAAGAAGAAGATACAACAATTATAAATACATATGCGCCCAACATAGGAACACCTCAATACATAAGGCAACTGCTAACAGCTATAAAAGGGGAAACCTACAGTAACACAATAATAGTAGGGGACTTTAACACCCCACTTACACCATAGACAGATCATTCAAACAGAAAATTAATAAGGAAACACAAGCTTTAAATGACACAATAGACCAGATATATTTAATTGCTATTTATAGGACATTCCATCAAAAACAGCAGATTACACTTTTGTCTCAAGTCCACACAGAACATTCTCCAGGATAGATCACATCTTGGGTCACAAATCAAGCCTTGGTAAATTTAAGAAAATTGAAATCATATCAAGTATCTTTTCTGACCACAATGCTATGAGATTAGAAATGAATTACAGGGAAAAAAAATGTAAAAAACACAAACACATGGAAGCTAAACAATACATTACTAAATAACAAAGAGATCACTGAAGAAATCAAAGAGGAAATCAAAAAATACCTAGAGACAAATGACAATGAAACACAACGATCCAAAACATATGGGATGCAGCAAAGGCAGTTCTAAGAGGGAAGTTTATAGCAATATAATCCTACCTCAAGAAACAACAAACATCTCAAATAAACAATCTTACCCTACACCTAAAGGAACTAGAGAAAGAAGAACAAACAAAACCCAAAGTTAGTAGAAGGAAAGAAATCATAAAGATCAGAGCAGAAATAAATGAAATAGAAACAAAGAAAACAATAGCAAAGATCAATAAAACTAAACCTGGTTCTTTGAGAAGATAAACAAAATTGATAAATCATTAGCCAGACACATCAAGAAAAACAGAGAGAGGACTCAAATCAATAAAATTAGAAATGAAAAAGGAGAAGTTACAATGGACACCACAAAAATACAAAGCATCCTAAGAGACTACTAAAAGCAATTGTATGCCAATAAAATGGACAACCTGGAGAAAGGGACAAATTTTTAGAAAGGAATAAATTTCCAAGACTGAACCAGGAAGAAATAGAAATATGAACAGATCAATCACAAGTAATGAAATTGAAATTGTGATTAAAAATCTTCCAACAAAAAAAAGCTCCAGGACCAGATGGCTTCACGGGTGAATTCTATAAAACATTTAGACAAGAGCTAACACCCATCCTTCTCAAACTCTTCCAAAAACTTGCAGAGGAAGGAATACACCCAAACTCATTCTATGAGGCTACCATCACCCTGATATCAAAACCAGACAAAGATACGACAAAAAAAAGAAAATTACAGACCAACATCACTGATGAATATAGACGCAAGAATTCTCAACAAAATACTAGCAAACAGAATCCAGCAGCACATTAAAAGGATCATACACCATGATCAAGTGGGATTTATCCCAATAATGCAAGGATTCTTCAGTATAAACAAATCAATCAATATGATACATCATATTAACAAATTGAAGAAGAAAAACCATATGATCATCTCAATAGAAGCAGAAAATGTTTTGACAAAACTCAACACCCATTTATGATAAAAACTCTCCAGAAAGTGAGCATAGAGGGAACTACCTCAACATAATAAAGACCATATTCGACAAACCCACAGCAAACATCATTCTCAATGGTGAAAAACTGAAAGTATTTCCTCTAAGATCAGGAATAAGACAAGGATGTCCACTCTCACCACTATTAGTCAACATAGTTTTGGAAGTCCTAGTCACAGCAATCAGAGAAGAAAAAGAAACAAAAGGAATACAAATTGGAAAAGAAGAAGTAAAACTGTCACTGTTTGCAGATGATATGATACTATATATAGAGAAACCTAAAGATGCCACCAGAAAACTACTAGGGCTAATCAATGAATCTGGTAATGTTGCAGGATACAAAATTAATGCACAGAATTCTCTTGCATTCCTTTACACTAATGATGAAAAATCTGAAAGAGAAATTAAGGAAAAAATCCCATTTGCCATTGCAACCAAAAGAATAAAATACCTAGGTATAAACCTACCTAGAGAGACAAAAGACCTGTATGCAGAAAACTATAAGATACTGATGAAAGAAATTAAAGATGATACAAACAGATGGAGAGATATACCATGTTCTTGGATTGGAAGAATCAATATTGTGAAATGACTATACTACCCAAAGCAAACTACAGATTCAAGGCAATCCCTATCAAATTACCAACAGTATTTTTTACAGAACTAGAACAAAAAATATTAAAATTTCTATGGAGACACAAAAGACCCTGAATAGCCCAAGTGGTCTTGAGGGGAAAAAACGGAGCTGGAGGAATCAGACTCTGTGACATCAGACTATACTACAAAGCTACAGTAATCAAGACAGTATGGCACTGGCACAAACACAGAAATATAGATCAATGGAACAGGATAGAAAGCCCAGAGATAAACCCACGTAACTATGATCAACTAATCTATGACAATGGAGACAAGGATATACAGTGGAGAAAAGACAGTCTCTTCAGTGCTGGGAAAACTGGACAGCTACATGTAAAAGAATGAAGTTAGAACACTTCCTAACACCATACACAAAAATAAACTCAAAGTGGATTAGAGACACAAATGTAAGACCAGACACTATAAAATTCTTAGAGGAAAACATAGGAAGAACACTCTATGACACAAATCATAGCAATATCTTTTTTGATCCACCTTCTAGAGTAATGGAAATAAAACCAAAAATAAACAAATGGGACCTAATGAAACTTCAAAGCTTTTGCACAGCAAAGGAAACTACAAACAAGGCATAAAGACAACCCTCAGAAAGGGAGAAAATATTTGCCAACCAATCAGCGGACAAAGAATTAATCTACAAAATATACGAAGAGCTCATGCAGCTCAACATTAAAAAAAAAACCCAATCCAAAAATGGGCAGAAGACCTAAATAAACATTTCTTCAAAGAAGACATACAGATGGCCAAGAGGCACATGAAAAGCTGCTCAACGTCACTAATTACTAGAGAAATGCAAATCAAAACTACAGTGAGGTATCACCTCACACCTGTTAGAATGGGCATCATCAGAAAATATACAAACAACAAATGCTGGAGAGGGTGTGGAGAAAAGGGAACCCTCTTGCACTGTTGGTGGGAATGTAAATTGATACAGCCACTATGGAGAACAGTATGGCAGTTCCTACAAAACTAAAAATAGAACTAACATATGACTCAGCAATCCCACTACTGGGCATATACCCAGAGAAAACCATAATTCAAAAAGACTCATGCACCCCAATGTTCATTGCAGCACTATTTACAATAGCCAGGACATGGAAGCAACCTAAATGCCCATCGAGAGACAAATGGATAAAGAAGATGTGGTACATACATACAATGGAATATTATTCAGCTTTAAAAAGGAATGAAATTGGGTCATTTGAAGAGATGTAGATGGATCTAGAGACTGTCACACAGAGTGAAGTAAGTCAGAAAGAGAAAAACAAATATTGTATATTAATGCATATATGTGGAACCTAGAAAAATGGTACAGATGAACCAGTCTGCAGGGCAGAAATTGAGACACAGATGTAGAGAACAAACATATGGATACCAACAGAAAGCAGTGGGGGGTGGGCGTGGTGGTGTGATGAACTGGGGGATTGGGATTGACATGTATACACTGATATGTATAAAATGGATGACTAATAAGAAAATGCTGTATTAAAAAAATAAAATAAAATTCAAAAATAAAAAACATGGGCATCATCAGAAAATCTACAAACAGCAAATGCTGGAGAGGGTGTGGAGAAAAGGGCACCATCTTGCATTATTGGTGGGAATGTAAATTGATACAGTCACTATGGAGAACAGTATGGTGGTTCCTTAAAAACCAAAATTAGAATTACCATATGACCCAGCAATCCCACCGCTGGGCATATACCCAGAGAAAACCATAATTCAAAAAGACTCATGCACCCCAATGTTCATTGCAACACTATTTACAATAGCCAGGACATGGAAGCAACCTAAATGCCCATCGAGAGACAAATGGATAAAGAAGATGTGGTGCATATATACAATGGAATATTACTCAGCCATAAAAAGGAACGAAATTGGGTCATTTGTAGAGACAGGGATGGACCTAGAGACTGTCATACAGAGTGAAGTCAGTCAGAAAAAGAGAAACGAATATCATATATTAACACATATATATGGAACCTGGAAAAATGGTACAGATGAACCAGTTTGCAGGGCAGAAATTGAGACACAGATGCAGAGAACAAAGTTATGGACACCAAGGGGGGAAATGGCCGGGGGTGGGGGGAGGGTGGTGGTGTGATGAATTGGGAGCTTGGGATTGACATATATACACTAATATGTATAAAATGGATAACTAATAAGAACCTGCTATATAAAAAACTGAATAAAATAAAATTCAAAAACTGTCAATATGTTTGTGTGTGTATATAGATATAGATATACATATACATATATACATATAGCTATAGATATACAGATACAGGTACAGATATAGATAGACATAATTATTCCAGAACAAACAAAAAATCCAACAAGACCTAATGGTATACACAGAAGAGGACCAGGACCACAAAAATAGAAACCCATGAATAAGAGGACTTAAATTGGACCAGACAAGGGCTACCTATTCTTTTAGTCATACTGGTTAATATTAATCAATTAAGCATGAGGAAACAGATCTCTTTCTACAAGAGACCTAGAGGAAAAGAGTAGAGATATTTAGAAAGAGATAGGTCTTTAGTTTTGAGTTCATTGCTCGTACATTTTTTAAATGTTTCATTCAAGTTCACTCAATTATTTTTAAGGAAAACTTTCATCATCCTCATTATGTCCCAGGTTAAAAGATTCTGTAGAAAACAATGTAAATGTAATTTAAGGATACTGGTTAAACAAACTTTGGTACACAGGAGTCTAGATTCTATCTATGGGAATACTAGATTCTTTTTAATATGCTCTCTTGATGTGATTTCTGCCTGACTATGCTACATAATTTACTATGATACTACTGAAATTTAGCATCATATATTCTAAACAAGCACTAAATACTTAGGGGAATTAAATTTTTTTTTTCTTTTTCTTACATTTTGACTTACATTTTGGCTGAACTTAATTTTCTATATCATCTTCCACCCACCTCCACCTTTTGCCCTCAAACCAGGTTCCAATTTCCACAGGTTTTAATGAGTTAGTACCTAACTTAGGGCCAACATTTCCACATAAACCAATCAGACTGTGAAATCTAGGTTATCCTGATTGCCTTAGTGTCTGGACCTTACTTTATATCAATAAAACTTTCCAACTTGCTGATATTTGGATAGCTTATCATGATAGATAATGAAGACCAAACTCCACGAAGACACCAGACTCTGATATTTACAAGTTGCGAACCTTGGGAAGGTTACTTGACATCTCGAGCCTTTGTCTCCCCATCTGCAAAATACCTAGCTCAAAAGATGGTTGTGAGGATGAAACAAGCTCTTCTATGTGTGATACCTACCACAGTGCCCACCCAGTTGCTGATACCTTCTTACTAACTCACTCTCTAAAAGGACTGCTGCCACAGATCCCTGAAACTGGAGTCCCAACATGAAAGACTGAATTGCCGGACAAGGTCAAGTCCCTTCTGACTTGTAGTACTCTCTGCTTCCTGCAGTTCCACAAGGAGTCCTGCGAATTTGCTCAAGTGAGAAAGTATTATTTACCATAGAGGAGTAACACAATACAGTTGATCACCAACCTCCTTTTCCTTTCTTCTAGACTGTGGTCTCCAGAATATAACCTATAGATAGAGGTAGAGGATGTCCTTTTCTATATCCCTAGCAAGTGGCTACTTCACATTAGTAAATATTTGCTAAATAAGTAAATGCCATTTTCACCTTATCCATGAAGTTCCATGACTAATGATGCCTATTGGGACTAAGCATGAATTCTCTATGCCCCTTTATATATTGAACGTGACATCAATGCCCTCTCAAAGATTAGCCCTAAAGCTAGAACAGTTTTCGAAAATTCACCCAACCCTTCTGTAGCCAGTTCTACCTTCTTTCCTCTTCTCACTGACCCTGTATTCCTAAGACACTTGCATATCTTTAAACTGTGTTTACTTTAATGGCAGCTCCCTTAAGATCTTTCCCATCCTCTACCATGTAATAGAGGTATTTCTCTATGTTTTACACCTAAATACTAAGCAGAAAGTTCTTTGAGATTATGATTGGGCCCTCATTTAAGCTGCTTTTCAATAAATAATTATTGCATTTTGACATCCTTGGCTTGGGGCCTTCCCAGAGATATTATTCCCCCAGAAGTCATTGCTATATTAGCTCTGAAGTTAGGACTGATTTAGAGGGATTTAGGCCATATGTGGATAGATGGGAAGAAAGGAGGATTTTAAGGAAAATTTCACAAGCAAAAGAGGGATATTTGCACAGATGTTTAAAACAAGAACAATGAAAACAGGTTTCTGAGGTCAAATAAAACATTGGATTAAACAAAATTAAATTCTTTATTGCAGAACATCTCAAATGCTATGTTATCATGGATTGTGAAATATACAAAGTTTCCTAACTTGATTTGGCCATGAAAGCTTTTTTTTTTTTCCATGAAGAATCTAAAGGGATTAGTGGGAAATGCTGCTCTGTGTATCTATCCTGCTCATGATGGTTTCTTGTTGCCTATGGGAGGATAGTCTTGACAAGATGAATCAATTCCTTCTGAAGGAAATCTTGTAATAGCTCCCTTGACCCTTTGTCCTCTCAGTTCACCAACCCATCTTCATAGCTAACTAAACCTCAACCTAAGTCACTGCTCTCCTATGTTTTCTTTCTCATTATCTGGGTTAAATAACTGCCCCAGATTCAAGGTTTAATAGATGGGAACAAACAATATTATTAAAGACAACACAGCCACCATGTTTCCCCTACTTTACTTCATAAACATGCTTAATCTGGTCTTCCAACTTTAACCACAACAAGCTGATAAACTTCTAGCATTTTATGTGAAGGATGCTGAGATGTTTTCTTTTTCCCTATTCATTTATTCAACAAATATTTTTGAGGGCCTGCTATATGCCAGGCACTATTTTAGGTTTTTAAGATACACCAATAAACGAAGAAAGACTGCCTTTGTAGAGCCTACACTCTAGCTGGAAAAGGGAGACAGACAATAAAAATAAGCCTAGTAGATGAAAATACTCTGTATGATACCATAATGGTGGATACATGTCATTATACATTTGTCCAGACCCATAGAAGGGTCTTTATACCAAGAATGAACCCTAATGTAAACCACGGACTTTGGATGATGATGATGTGTCGGTTTAGGTTTATCAGTTGTTACAAATGTATCACTATGGTGGGGAATGTTGATAATGGGGGAGTTGATGCATGACTGGAGGCAGTGGAGTACATGGGAAAACTCTGTACCTTCCACTCAAGTTTTGTGTAAACCTAGAACTGCTCTAAATAACAGTCTATCAAAATAAAAAAAGCCTAGCAAATAATTAAATATGTCATAAAGCATACCTGCTATGTGAAATAAAAAACAGAAAGTTAGAGGTGGAGTATAGGTTGAAATTTTAAATAAGGTGGTCTCATGGAGAAGGTAGCATTTTAGCAAAATCTTTAAAGAATTGAGAGGTACACACAGGGGCTCTCTCTCTACTGGAAAGACAGAAACACAGCAAAGCTCAGGTGCCATGGGAACACACGTCAAAGGAAAACTCTCCAATCTGGAGATTAGGAAAGGCTTTTTGGAGGTAATTCCTGATATGAGTTTTAAAAGGTGAATAAACATTAATATAAAGCTTATTTTTTTCCATTCCTGATACAATGGTACTTAGAAGATGAACTGACCGCTAAGTGAGTAGCCACTTTGGGAGCACAATTTTATGCAGAGCTCTTTTACATACCACCTGTCACTCAGTAGCGTGAGAGAATCCTAGTCACTTACTGCCTCAGAGTTCACTTTTTCCCATTTGATAACCAGAATCAAGAAAAACAAGTATTTGAAAGTGCTTAAAAGATATAATCAATAGAAAAGTTATGGGAGCCTAGCTTTTGTGTGTTTTTCACAAGGTGAACTGCAAGCGATATTTCAATTTGTGGACCTGGGGCTTTGCATACTGTCTTTTCCCAGGGGAACTGCAACTGTGGGGAGAGGGGGGAAGAAAAAAGAAAAAGCTGCCTAGTTGAAGGAAAGAGAGAGGGATCCAGAAGTGAAATTTCCAGCAGGCATCCCTACAGATGGAGGGTGAGGGAGGAAGCAAGTATGTAGTTTTCCATTTAGGTGGCCAACTTGTTGGCCTCAGCCTGTTACCAGTCATGAGGCTGAAGCTAAGTGCTTCGTCAGTGTCTGCTCCTTCAAAAGAACTGCCATGGTAACCACAGTGCCCACAGGCTTTGCTGAAAGCCTTTTGAGTTTCAGCGGAAAGAAAGGGCCATGTCAAACAAATGTGTAGAGTCTGTCCAAACCTGGGAGCTCTATTTTGCAGTCTGGAGGCTTCTCTTGTCCTAAAAGCCTAACCTTCAATTTGAAAATGTTCTGAAAGCTTTCCTCAAAATGAAAATATTTGTTCAAATCCTCAGAATGCAATAAGAAAATATCCTTCTAGCAAAAGCAATGACTTAGCATTTTGGGGTTGGCACAAAAGTAGGAAAACATAGCAGAGGGAATCACAGTCTGTCTGGCTATTGGCTGGGTCTTGCTTCTGAGGATTAAATCGTCTTATGAACTTGGCTTACCTTCTCTCTTGATGGTTCTTGGATGGTGTACCCAAGACCTCATATTTTTATGTGCCCTAATTTACTTGGAGAATCTTATAGAGGCTCACTACAACACACCACAGAGACTAGCTTCCACAACCCCTTTATTTTTGAGATGGGGAAACTGAGGTCTTTAGAGGTTTTATGATTTCCCTCCAAGGCCACACAGTTAGTGTCAGAGCTGGGAATAAAACCCAGTCTCCTGACTCTTTCAACTACCTCACATTATCTCCTCCTCTCAGAAACGTTTTTCCCCTATGACGCTTTTTATTCCTAGGTCATATGATGAAGTTTGTGTTAATGTTAGTAAACGTTCTTGGAGCAAACTCCAGAGGAAGTAGTCTCAAGTGTGTACTCTTTAGGGAAGCATAACACATGAATGAGAAACTAGGTGGTCTGAAAGAGGAATTGTAAATGACACTTATTTCAAGTTCTCAGCCATATAGAGTGATAGGGGCCAACTTGCTTAACCTCTCTGTTTCTATGTTTGCAAAGCCAGGATGATCTGTTTCCATTTACTAGTTACTCTGTGATGTATTTGAAATCAATGATGGTGGTGAGTGGCATTTGGGGGGTGGGGAAAAAGGAATCCCTACACCCCTGGTTTTGCTTTTAGTAGGTGTAATTGTGCTGTACTCTGTCAGATTCCTCCCCCATGTTAAAACTGCACTTCCTTCCCTTCCTTGTAGTTAGACCCACTCCTGCTTCTGCCTAGCCAGATCCCTGAGTTATGCAATATTTTGTATACTTAATTCAACCATTCAAAAAACGTTTGCACATTGCACCATTGTGTTAAGTGCTAAAGTCACAAATGGTTTCTTATTCAACATTCAAAGATTGCATTTATTCAGTGTCTACTACATAGCAATTCCTGGGCTGGGTGCTGAGAATGGAAAGTTAATTAAGATTGAAACTTGAACTTGAGAAACATATCTCTAGTGGGAGGCATAAGGATGAACAAATAATACTTAAACTGAATTCAGGTTTATCGTTACATTATCATGCTTTTTCCTAATAAAAAATATGTAAATGTTATTCAATGTCTCCCATGAGTTTATGAGCATGATAAGATGCCGCATTTTCAAAATAAAGATAAGGAAGCTATGATATTAGACTGGATGGTATTGTCTTCATTCTTTTTCTGTAATTTCTACAATGTTGTTAGAACATTCATGGACCACATTTCAACTCTTTGCAGATGCAGATGAAGAAACACTGCTAGGACTCAAGCCCAGTCCCTAACCTTGGAGTCCTCCTAGCATCTAAGATTCTGTGTTGTCATCTACTATTTTATCCACTTTATGGGTATAACTGCTAGTTTACCCACTTTAGTGACCTCTGAAACTTCCCCCTAGCTTGGATGAATATACTATTGCTCACCATTGCTGACAGATACCTTGTTCTACCTGCCAGGGTGGGTCTCTTTGAACTTCCTTCAGTGTTCTTTGCCATTAATGAGGCTACGCAGAACTGGATTCTAGGATATTATGTATTCCCCAAAGAGAAGTAGACATGCAAGATGGTATCACGCGTGTACTTCAGGAACATCAACTGAGAGTTCCCTTTAAGATTCAGAAGTTGTTCTTCCCGATGGAAGCATTAAGCTGAGCAATAATAGGAAAGGAGGAATAAGAAAGAAGATACGGGTGACTACATCTGGTGTTATGCATTTTGTAATTGTGCATTAAGAAACTTCTAATCCTACAGACTTGTTTTTAATAAAAACCAGATACTTTTGAGGTTTTATCTCCCAGGAAACCTTCCAGCATCATAAGAAAATTTCCTACATAACAAGAAAAAATGAGGCATGAGAGTCTGAGCAATGGGCTAGTGTCAGCAATGATGAAATGACTTTAAGGCTTAGAAGTGTGGATTTTTCCAAACCAGGTGGGGGTATTTATGAAGGCATTAGAGGGATAACATCTGGAGAGAGAGCAAGAGCATTCAGAATGGAAGTGTGGAAATGTCTCCCAAGCTAGATGGGGCAATAACAGAGAACCAGAGATCACGTGGTTGAAAGAACCTAGCCCACACTGTTTCGTTAAGGGTCTGAAATTCCCTGGGCAGGGACACTACAGGGCAGCTATGCTGTTTCTTATTGACTGTTGCTGTTTTTCATGCCATGTGAATGTGACCCTAGAACGAAAGCAACGGTTCTTCTTTGAGTCAACTTTAGACACATCCTCATAGAACAAGTCAAACCCAAAACCATGACTCTTACTCTCTTTGTTTTAGTTCTCCCAGAAGATTCTGAGACAAGGATTTGAGTGCAAATGGTTTATTTGGGTCATGCAGACAACAGTGGTAGGTAAATGGGGAAGAGAAACAGAGGAGGGAAGATGGTCAATAAAAGGTGTATTAAGTCAGCTACCACCCAGGGAACTGAAGCTTAACCCCTGGTACTTCAAGTCTGACATGCTGAGCAGGGTTGTCTCCTGTGCTTCCAGAAATGAAGAGAGGCAGAACTGGCATCTGGGGGTCTGCAGAGGTACACTTAAGGATACAAGAGATTAGAGGCAGGGAATGGGGGAGGGGTGGGAGGCAGCGGCACTGAGAGAATCTACTGTACTGTACTTTCAGAGGTCTAGAGGGCTGGCTGGTTTAGTGCCTCCAGTGGAAGAGGGGGTCTTCTCTTGTATCATAATCATCTGCCCCAGTGGTGAAACCCACAGCATCTAGGAGAGCCCCTGATCCCTTTACGAGACATATTCAGGTCCTTAAGTGAATAAACTCTTCTCAGACTCAAACAACAAAATTATAAGGATGTACTAGGGAAGCTAATACGTGAAGACTATTAGATTTCTCTTGAAGGCTTAGGGAATTCCACCCTGAGGGACTGGGCTGATTTGGTAACCCACAGCATACTGACGTGTGAAATAGGGAATGGGCTTTCAATTCAGATGAACCGGAGTTGGAATTCCAGCTCTGATGCTAATTACATAAGTGATTCTGGCTCTCTGGGGCTCGGTTTCCTCACCTGTCAAGTAGGGATCTGGTCAGTTACATTGCAGGGTTCTTGGGAGAATTCTGAGAATTCTGAAAATCTGCATCTGCAAAGTGCTACTATGGCTTCTGGCATCTTGGAGGAATGTCACACATGTAAATTAAAAAACATAAGCACATCCAGAGCCCCTTGGACCTCTCCCAGATGCTGAGCCCCACCTTGTTTGGGTCTCCTCCTATAAATCTTGCCTATGCAAACCACCTTACACAAACCTTACTGATCCATGTTGGTCTGACCTGCTGAGGCACAGTATAGAACACTCTGTATCAGGTAGGGAGCTCCTCTGATGGCTTCTGACAGTGCTCACAGAAAATTGCCTCAAATGCAACATCCTATAGGGAAAAAGGAAGGCAGCTTTGGGCTCAGACAGACCTGGCTTTGCTACTTCCTATTCTACTATTTAAAAACGTTTACTCAGTACCTATTTTATCCAGATCACTATATTGAGTGCTGCATGACCTCACGAAAGTGCAGGAATTCTGCCAGAGACAAGGCAATTGGGGATGGAGGAGGAACAAACACAGGGCTTTGTCCCTTTTTTGAACAGGAAAGGATCTCCTCCTCCAATTTCTAAGCCTAGCTCAGCTATCCAGGGGACTGGAAAGTCATGATCACCCTAAAGGGGTTTGCAGAATTGGAAAAAAGATGCCTGAGGTCACCAACAAATCATAACCCTCTGAGATTTAGAACAGTAGAAATGCTAATCCTAAAACCCCCCTAGGTGAGGGGCGAAGGCAGTTGACATGCCAACATGCCTCCCTTTCATTGATTTCTGGAGAATGTCTCCAGGTTTTCCAAAGGCGTAGATCTGACACTTGAAGTTAAATGGAGAGTAAATACAAGAGTTGGGATGAGGGCAGAATGGTGTCAGGGGATAATAGTCTTCTACTTACCTCAGTCAAATGAGCACAGATGACTAAAGGAAAAAGTTGGGAGACGTGCTGGCTAGTCTCCATAGACCCATACTCCTTCCTTTTCTACTCTGCCCTGGAAGGTTGACCTGAATAGGTGACATCAGCAAGTTCCCTGTTGGGTTGCCCTGGGATGGTTACATCCTTCACCAAAGGTCACACCTACTGTCAGGGGACCCTTCCTATGCAGCTAGATTCCGAGTTCTCTCCCTAACACGTTGTGTCTCATGGTAGTCACAGCTCCCAGCTGTTGATAACCCATGTAGCACTGCTCCATTCCTTCTTGGCTTCCATATATTCTGGATACATTGTTGGGAATAATCCCTCTTTTAAACTTTCCTCAATTGCCCAGTTTGGGTGAAGCCATCTGCTTCCTGCTGGGATCTTGATAGTGATCTATGCACTGAGCAACAGGGATCACGTAATGACCTTTTCCATTTATTAAGTTTTTGTCAGTATAATGACTTTAGTGAGATGTCTCCATGTACTGAAGAATAAACATGAAACAATTTATTCTTATTCTAACATTTATCAACTATATTCTATTAAATCCCCTTTTGGGGGCAGGACGCAAGTCCTCTATATCACACCTCGATAAGAATGCATAGCTTTCAACCACTCTTGGTTACAAAGAAAATCTCATTCCATTTTTAAAGATAGTGCCATTCATTTTAACACTTCAGTCTCATACTTGTAATCCTTCCACCTCACCCCATACAGGTTTGGCTAGTGGCTCTGGTCCCTGAGGACAGGGTCCATGGTCAGCTCTCATATACATCCCCTTCACCATCCTTTTCCCTGTGCTTCCCACTTGATATTGGGAGTGAGGTGGAGGAATCAGGAAAGACACACTGTCCCTTCTTAAGTGACAGGGGAGGTAGCTGGATTCTTTAAGATGGACTGAGGTGTTTCTCTAATGTTGACTGGCCGTTGACTTTCTTTTGTTGAAGAAAGCACTCCAAAAATCATCCTGAATGGAAATTATTGGTTTTCATTTGACCTCTTCTCCTCCCATTCACTACTCCATCAAAGGCATCCCAGCCACACTTTCTTGCTTTGGGAGTATCTCGCTTACTAAATATCCTGCTCCAGGGGTGCCAGAAAAATTGCTCAAGTCCAGCCACTCAGTGATGAAGGAAAATTCCCATGTCCTTGCTGACTGCCCTTTGGCATTCAGCCCCACCATCCCTCTCCTGTCTTTCTCACATCCTGCCAGTATTGGCCATTTTGCTGATTCATTGCTAAGCAGCTCCGACAGGATCAGTCCCCAGCTTAGTGGAGAGGGCACTTCTTGAGCATCCCCAATCTTTATGAGTGAGCACTTTTTATGGGCCCCTTTTCCCTGTGCTTCGGGAAGGGGAAACTCTTGCAGAGGTGAAGGGAAAGACTAGCCCTTCCCTAAGCTGTGATGCCCTTTCTCTTTGGCAGTCCTCCTCTACTGTGAAATTAGAAAGATGAGAATGTTCTCAGCAAGCCCTCTCGGGCAGGCGCTGCCTCCCAAATTTGGCACTTTTCTACTTTGTTCTCATCTTTAGGTCTTAGTCGTAATTCTATGAAAATCAAAAAAAGTCCCACTGAGCACCTAACACTTGCTTGTTCCACCAAATTTTGATATGAATCCCACATCTATTACTTCATTTGATTTTCAAAAGAAGTCTACATTTTTAGGGCTAGTGTGAACCCCATTTTATAGAGGAGTAAACTAAGGTCTAAGGAAGATAAGTGACTTGCGTAAAAAAAAATTAATGATAGAATATGGATTTGATAATAGAAACTGGGTCTCTCTATTCTCTGCCTAGTGATTTTTCTGACAGCAGATTAGGCTGTGAGCTCCTTGAGGGCCAAGAGCATACCTTGTTTATTTCTGTTCCTTATGCACTTGACAAAGATAATATGTTATGCAAATATCAACTAAATAGAAGAGCAAATAATTTTCTAGACCTTCCACCTAGTCCCAGAAACTCAGACTGGAGTGAGTCATTAAAAGCCATCTAATCCAACTCTTCAGCTGGTGGTTGAACACCATCTACGAATCCATTTTCCTTCTTAATATTGCTCTTTAGTCTCTTAAAACCTATGATCAAAAGCTCCGAGCATTCTCTTCTCTCAGCCAAACATCTTCAGTTAATACAATGATTCCACTAGGGTCATGGTCTTGAATCTTCCATGGCCCAAAACTCAGCTGTCAGCACCAGCAGCATGATTTTCCAGGCACTGTGCTAATTATTTACACTCTCTTTTTTAATTCTCACAAGAAACCTATGGGGAAGATGTCATGATTGTTATCCCAATTTTAAGATGAGAAAACTGAGGTTTAGACTAGTTATATTACTTTTCCAGCATCACACAGCTAAAAAAGAGTAGCAATATTTTGAACCCAGGACTCCCTGATGCTAGGGCCTGTGGTTTCACACATGACAGCTCTCAAACGGGATCCCTAGTTGTGGTCTGACCAGGACAGTCTACACTGGAGATATCGATCCCCTCATTCTAAAATACTACACTAAGGTTGCCTGCGCCATCTAGGAAAACATTCTCCTTTATAATGAAAAACAGATTCTTGCTTCTCCGCACTGTCTTGAAAATATAGCTCTGTGGCATTCTCCTTTTTCATGTGTGTTTCTCTTCCAGGCACTCCCATTCCACGGAGATATTGGTTTTAAGAAACCAATACACATCTCCCTCATCATTAAGATCTGACAGGAGGAGAGAAGTGTGAGCACATCAAGGTAATTGGCATGTCACTCCTGTCAGTAAAGGAAGGCTGCTTGCTGAGAAGATGATTCATGTTGTTTTGAGTGAAGCTGAAATAGAAAACTTTTCTATACCTTTCCCATCCCCCACAATCCTGTGCCCATGAGGTATTTCTCCAGAGGGTGACTGTGACATTGGGAGATACCCTGAGATCTGTAGACATTCTAACTGCAGTATCATCGATTTATTAAACTAGGAGAAGCTTTAGAATTCATCCACACAATCCCTCACCAAATAGAAAATACTGAGAAACAGAGAGGGACAGTCACTCACCCAATGTCACACAGCAACTTACTGATAAGCATAGCACTACTCTCTTGATTCCCAGCCTTGGATTCTTGTCACTGAATACTGCTCCATCAACCAAGAATTTGACTGATAAGACCTTCTAGCCAGGGGATAGATGAAGAATCTCACTTCTTGATCTACTCTATGACAGTCATTGTGCATTTTGTCTTCATGAGCATTATAACTTCATTGAAAGCTGATATTATCTTTATGTTATAGATGAGGGAATTAAGGCTCAAAATTTTAAGTACTTTTTCTATTTGCACATAGCAGAAAAGTGGCAGAACTTACTTGTAGAACCAGGTCTCTCCAATTTCAAAGCTTGTGTCCCCTCCAGTAATGACATGTCCATAGCTGAACCCTGATCTTTCTCCTCTCCTCTTCTCTCTCTCTCCTTCTTCTTTCCCTCTCTCTCCTTCTCTCTCCTTCTCTCTCCTTCTCCCTCTCTCTTTCTCTTTGTAGGGTCTCTTTTCCCAGTAAATGGAACCACCATCTACACAGTGGCTCAGACCAGAAACTGGAAGTCTTCCCTCCCTTTCAAAACCCACATTTAATTAAGCTCCAAGTTTTGTACATGCTACTTGCTAAAAATCTACCTACTTCTCCCCTCCCCACTGCCACTGCCCTTCCTCAGGACATTACCAGCTACCACCTGGATCACCATAGAAGCCTTCCAATTTACCGCCCCCCATCTCCACACTACATGTTGGAGCTAGAGGGATCTTTTTATCTGACTATATAACTTCTCTACCTAAAACTCATTGATGGCTTGCTATTGCCTTTGGGACAAACCCTCAAATCCCTAGCAGAGTTGACAAGATCCTCTGATGATGCCTCTGTTCCCCATTCAGACCTGCTTCCCTTCCTGCTCTCTGGTTTGCTGTCCAGCCCTTCCATGTGCTTGGGGACATCTTTGCTTGGCTAACACTCAGACTTCAGGTCTCAGCCTGAACTTCACTTATGCAAGTTCGCCTTCCAGGACTTTCCAGATCAGCTCCCTCTTTTAGACACTCTCATGGCAATTTCGTTTAATCTTTAGTCTCATTCAACAACCCTGAAAGAGATGTTCCGTGTCTATCTTCCCCGGTGGACCATGTGCTCTGTGAGGATTGGAGCTCTGACTCTCCTAAGTGCTCTGCTTTCCCCAGTACCAAGCCCAATGCATGGCACATGGTGAGTGTTCAATTAATACATGGTGAATGAATGAATGAAATTAAGGATTAACTTTCCAAGTGCAAGGATAAATAATGTGTGGGACCTGAGCATTTCTGCTATAGACAGCCTCGAATTCACATCCTTACAGACGGCTGCACATGGGAAACATAGAATCCAGGTATCAAGTGTGGTTTGTCTTGTGCTATTTAATACTTCTTGTTTTCTCAAGAACACTTCTTGTTTTCTCAAAATGAATGGTACCATTGTAAACAATAGCTGATGCAGAATCATTTTGGATTCACTAACATTGGTTAATGTGGTGAATTTAATCATTGCATGCAACATCTTGGTCACATTTTTGTTTCTTCCCATTGCCAAATATTAAATGTGTGCTGGCTTAACCTCCCACTAATGGTCTTCCTTCAGTGATAACCACTGGGCCAGCATATGTGTCTGAGTGTTGGAAGCAATATTTATATATAAACACAATGTGCCTAGATGTAGCAACTTAGAACAATAGAGTACTTGAAGGATCTCTGGGAATCATTAAACACAACCCTTTTACTTCACAGATGTGAACACTGGACTTCCAGGTCAAGAGGGTAGATTAAGTACATGCTAAAATTACCCTTTCCACAGTTCAAACTCATAGAAATTCTGGATGGAACATTTTAAAAAATACAAAAACTGACTACAAAGCAAGGAAGGGAAATCTCCCTCTGCCGGAAATTCAGAGGGAACCCCAGTGGTTAGTGGAAGCTGAAGCTGAATTGCTCCTGAGGGTTTACGTCCAACGCAAGCTTCAAGGACTGAAGTTTCAATGTTCACATTGGAAAGGGGTTGGGTCAAGACTCAGCTCACTATAGGGATCTGAAATTAGGAGCCCTGCGTGGGCCTGGGAGTTAGAATAGGCTTTTTGTCCATGAAAGAGGATCTGGAAATCTCCAACAAGTAGCACTAGACCATAGCCAGAAGCAAGCCTATGTACACTGGCTGAGGGTGGAATACAGCACGAAATGGAAATTCTAAAATTGTGCCTTACCATGAGCAAACCTGACTTGTCTTATCTGTGTGGAAAGCCAAAATTCTAGAAACTAACCTAGAAAACAATTTACAGGGAATAAACTCTACAGTGCCTGGTCAAGGACAAACATTAAAGTACCTTATTGACTTTGGATAGAACATCAGAAGCTACTTTAGGGAATTTGTACTTTACACAGCATTTGGAAGGACTCAGAGAACAAAATCAGGAAGGCCATTGCTGGCCTTCAGGATCTGGAAGTGCAGGAATAGCAGGCAGACTGCCACCAGTGAGCTCAGTTGCTTGAAGTGGGAGATTTTTCAGAGCAAGAGTCAGAAAACTACGGCCTGTGGGACAAACCTGGATCACCGCCTGTTATTGTACTGCTGGCTACCTAAGAATGTTTCTTTATATTTACAAAGGGAAGTAAAAAAGAAGAATGAATATGTAATGGAGACCTTACACAGCCTGCAAGATGGAAATATTTATACCTAGTCTTTTACAGAAGAAGTTTGCTCGACCCTTGCTCATGAGGCTATCTGGAAGGCACTTGGCAAAACCCCACCTTTGCTGTCTGTCAGTGCACTTGCATACTCTTGCAGCATCTGTGGCTTGAGAACAGCTTTTCCACTTTCCAAATCTTGCGTGTTTCTCATTGCCAAAATCTATCCAAAGGACTCTGGGAAATGTAATTCTCACTCTTCACTCTTAGATATAATGGAGAATGTCAAAAGGGCAGGGATGATACTGACATGACAATCCAGATGGGAGGTTCACAACCCAGTGCAAATGTGGGAGAAAAACCCTGCATAAGATAACTCATGCAGAAGATGAACTTGCAGAACAAAATTCCAAAACATACATATGTATATATTCATATAAATATATAATTAAATATGTATTATATAGTATATAATAAATATATATTATAAGCATGTCTATATATATTCAAATGCATAATAAATCAATGCATGTAAGAAGGATCACAAACCCTCCAAAATAGGGACACAAATATGAGAACCAGAGGTAACAGTTTGATCTGGAGAGAAATTTAATGAGTATGATTAAAATGTTCAAAGAATTAAAGGAAAAATGAGAACAATATGAAAAAGGAGATTTCTTTAAAGTAAATATTTAAAAAAGCCAAAGCAACCACCAAGATACCACTTTATACCCAATTTACTGTCTAAGGAGCTTTGCTGGAAAAAAAAAATCTATTAGATAGGAGTAGATATAAGAAATAAGGATGGGGCTTCCCTGGTGGCACAGTGGTTGAGAATCTGCCTGCCAATGCAGGGGACACGGGTTCGAGCCCTGGTCTGGTAAGATCCCACATGCCGCGGAGCAGCTGGGCCCGTGAGCCACAACTACTGAGCCTGCGCGTCTGGAGCCTGTGCTCCGCAACGAGAGAGGCCGTGACAGTGAGAGGCCCGCACACCGCAATGAAGAGTGGCCCCCTCTTTTTGCAACTAGAGAAAGCCCTTGCACAGAAACAAAGACCCAACACAGCCAAAAATAAATAAATAAACAAAATAAATTTATTAAAAAAATAAAAAAAAGAAATAAGCATGAGGAAAAAATTGGCAAACTAATTGGTAAATCTAAATAAGTAAACAAGTATTGACTATAATATGAATAAACAATAAGAATGACAATATTCACATAAGTGTTTAAGCTGGAACTATAAAATTAGATAACAATATCATGGAAGTTGGTGTAGGTTGCTCGCAGAGAGCTGTGAAAACATGCTCAGATCCACATCTCTTTTGAGAACAGGATTTAGACACTGGTTGACTTTAGACTTTATTAGAAAATTTGAAATTTAGACACATATGTTAAAATCCTATGGGTAAATATTAAATGAATAATTTTGTACTTTTTCAAAATACAGTAGTAGAATAATTTTGTACTTTTTCGAAATACAGTAGTAGAAATATGAGCATTGAAGCAAATTTATTATTCCAACAGAAGGTAAGAAAGGATGAATAGCAGAGGACCAGGGGCTCCAGGAGGAGTCCTGGAGAAGCCAATGTCATGCAGCCAGTTTAGACTGGGCAAGGACCATGTCCATGGGGCACGACTCCCAGCTCACCGCTACCTCATTTACAAGATGTCTCTTTCCATAGAGCACTACTGATTTTTGCAGAGGAACCCTGTGAGTCCCATTGACAAATTTTTGTTCTCCCATAAAAGTTAATTTGTAATTTGATAGTATAATGAGTGAAAAACTGTGCTTTGTATTTAAATATATGTGGTTTAAATATCAACTATTGCATCCACTAGCTGTATCCTTGGATAAAGCATTTAACTTCTCAGCTTCAAGTTCATCATTTGCTGAATTAAAGTAATAATAGCTATCTCACAGAGTTACTGTGAATATCAATTTATTCAACATAGATTAAACAAACATAAAGCACCTGGTTTAATTCTGGATGCTTAATACAAGTTCAATAAATATAGCTAGAGTTAATGGTAGAGGAAGCCTGCCAGAGGCTCACCTAAATAGTGCCAGTTATGAGACATGGAGACAGGTCTGGTGGCTTAGCAGAAGTTGACCCACAGGCTAACACCTGTTTTTGTAGACATAATTTTAATGGAACCCACCCATACCCATTGTTTATGTACTGTCTGTGGCAACTTTTGCAACAGCTGGGTTGAGTAGTTGTATCAGAGACCATGTTTCCAGCACAGTCTGCAATATTTTACTATCTGGCCCTTTTAGAAAAAGTTGGCCAACTCCTGGCTTAAGGAATACACATGCTCAGACAATCTCCACTGCTCTATAAATGGTGAGGCCAATCCTACATCTTTAAAATAGACCAACTCGTTATATAGTGGGTCAATTAAGATGAGCTCAAACTACTTTCAGCCTACTTATTACAAGTGCTTTCAGCTCCCTTGCTTTGGTCCCATCTAGTGATGATCTATCTTCTTACCTCTAACTTTATCTCTATTTTCTGATATGTGCTTACCTTTGGAAACTGATAATTGAACCTGACTTTCCTAGATTAATCTTTGAAACAACCACAGACCTGAGTTGTACTCTCCTCTGTCTTTTCTTGCTCTGACTGTTTTGTGTAAATGTCCTGTCTTATCTGGATCTAGTCCTCCATGAGGGCAGAAGACACCAGAATCACTCTGAGAGCAAGGATCGTATCTTACCTCTGTTCTTCTCACAGATGCTGACACATGAGAGTACCTAAGGAAATGTCTATTGAATAAATAACATTATGTAAAGAGAGGAAAATCCAGACATTTATAGAGAACAAGCTGGCCAAAGGAAAAGAGAGAGAAGGAAAGGAAATGTGCCTACCTTAGTTTCATAGGAGCCAGGGAATATTAGGGAATTAGTGAAAGATGGGATAGAAACAGCAGGAAGAACCCAGATCAAAGAGGGTTATGTGTACATGGTAAAACATTCGGATTTGATTTTGAAGGCAGTTGAAAGATTTACAATCAGAACCGGGACAAACTTTTTTTTACCTGTTTCAATGTCCTGTGATTTGAAGGTAGAGGGATAGTGGTGGCAGGGATGGAGAAAAGAGAAAGGAAAGAGTTTAAGGACTGTGTTATCCACTCCCCACCCTGCTGGGCCTTGAAGTGCAGGGAGATGAACCCTGTGAAACTCCAGTTCCCTGGCACCCAAACCAACTGGCTTCAGTTCAGTCTGGCGATGGGGGGCACTGGTGGCAGTTTGGAGGGTGGGAGAAGAGAAGCTACCAGGGTATTTCTGCCCTGGTTTTCTGTTCCACAGGTGTCTCCAACAGTGTCTGCCTCTCCTTTACTGTCACAGCACCCTGTGCCAGCCCCTCTCTGGATATTCCCAGGTCCTTTTGATGCACCTCTCTCCTGGGTTCTTATAATACCGTCATTCAATGTTATTTTCTTTGGTCCCTACAGCCCTAGGGGTGGAAGCAGCTTTCTCTTAAATTTCTAATCTCTAGGTTGACTCACTGTCTCCACTTAAACTTTCAGCTCTACCTACAAGTTTGTCACCATTTCACCATGCTAAATCCTCCCTATTAAGCTTCCTGTGTGGGTTCTGTTTTTCTGACTGGACTCCAGTCAAGGGGTGAAAGAAGATCAAAGAACTTGCATTTATTTATCTCTGCATCCTTGGTCTTTTGGCCTGACACAGTAGATACTCATTGATTTAAACTATGGAATGAAATGAACACTCTTTCTGTCTCTTTTCTAACTCCTAGTAATAATGAATCCAGAAAGCAAAGATGAAAGTGACAGCAAAGACAAGAATGTGTTCTCTCGATTCCCATACATGAAAGAATCATAGTGAGACAAGCTCACGTGTTAGGGGCTGCCATGCACGCTGGGGCCACGGGAAGCAACCTCCCCGTAAGACCTGGTCTAGACAAGACGGCTGGAATACAGAAGCCACTCCAATTTGCTTGGAAGGATTAAATTTAGATCAAATGCTGGAACTCTAAAAGCCTTGCGGTTCAGGTCGGAAGACTGGATGGCAGTTGACAGCTGTATAGGGCTCAGCAGGACAGCAACACCTAAGAACAGCAGATATGGGCTCATGCTTGCCAGTGTGGTATCCAGTTTCTAACCCTCAACCAATCTCCAGAATATTTTTTGTAATCAGCCTTTCCAGGACTCTACAAGTTTTGATCACACTTTCCTTAGGGGGCAGCGGGACACACTGGAATGAACACAGAACTTGGAACCTGAAAACAGGATACTAATTTTGAATTTGCTGCTTAATAACCTTGTGAGCTTGGTTAGGATATTAAACTCGTTAAACTACAGTTTTTTTCATCTATAAGATAGAGATAATAATACCTACATCATAAGGAAATTGTGACATCCAAATGAAATTATGTAATATATTAATAAACAAGTAGAGTAGTGTGGTTAAAGAGAGGTGCTATGATGTCAGGTTTGGGTTGGAGCCTCTCTTCTGCCCCTTATTCATCACTCTAGACCATTGTCTCTTTACCTGCAAAATGAGGAAAAGCATGTCTATTTGATAGTCTTTTTGTAAAGATTAAGATAAGTAATTGTTGTAAATTGCTCAGCAAGGCCCTTGTATCTTATAAGCACTCAATATTATCAAAATCAATATGTCCTGTTTTGCACATTTGAGACACACGCCTATGTGCATTCTTTAATCTTCACAACACTCCATGAGGTGACTATTGTTATTAATACCATCTTAAAGATGTTTATACTGAGGCTTCACTTGTCTAAGATATCAGTCATCTTTGCCTAGGATTACATAGTTACTTACATAGTCAGATCCTATTCTGACTGCAAAACACTTACTCAGAAATAATATGCATATTACCTCTGAATTATCAGTTATTAATATTGTTGTTATTACTATTGAAACCTGTGTTAGGTGGCTGGCACAGATTGGATATTTTTATTAATTTCCCACCTTTTATGTGTAAAGGAACATTTACTATCACCTATGATGTACACCATTGCGGGTGAGGTTTAAGAGTCATTTTCTCAAGTGAATTAGGGTCATTTTTCACACTGATATACAAACAGATTTTTTTTTTGCCATGGAGGCAGGAAATCCTATTTATTTTTAAAATTTTTAGTGTGGTATCTGAATCAAAGATGGTATATATTATGGAGAGATTTTTAATAAAAGTAATACAGTGTCATCTGTATTGTTTTACAGTAAGGTAAGGAAAAGAGCAATAAACTTGGAGTCCAGGACATAGGGGGTTAGGTACACCTCTGTGACCTTGAGCACACCCCCAGATCTTGCTGGGCTTTAGTTTCCTGGTCCATAAACTGAGACTATTAAATGATGTGACTTCTGGCGTCTCTTCCAATCCTAAAATATGAATGTTATTTTGCCCACACTGTCAATATCTTTTATAATGATGATGGCAATAGAAGAAATGTACCTAACAGGGCACCTACAAGTCCTCATCTGATAGCACTAATGTGGGCTCATCTCCTCTCATACTTGGCTTGCAGCAAAGTGTTATTCTAAAATTACAGCTCCCTCAAATCACATTACTTCTATGTATTAAGCTGAACCCTAACACTTGAAGTTTGAAGTTTTTATGATTTGGGCCAGAGTAGACATCCTGTTTTCCAGCAAGACAGAACTTTAAAATTCACTTCTCTGCAAATCCACTCTCTCTCTCTCAAAATCATATTTTGATGAGTTAAGTGCAAATGAATCAAAAACATATGGCTTTCAAGTTCCTTGGAATTCACATGGGTGAAAAGTGGACTGCAAAGTGTGTGCTCTTTCCACTGACGGAGGAAGGTGGAGTCCTTTATAGCTACCTATGGATAGGTAGTGGATTAGAAAGACAGTGAGGAAGGCAGGAATTAGAACTTGTTGCAGGAGACACCCAGGACCTGAGCCCCAGGAGTCAGGGAGGAAGGATCAGCATTGAGGAGGGTGCCAGCAACTGGGAGACTAAGGGGGCTTGAATGCAGGGCAGAACCAAGATTTATGCCAAATAGCGGCTTTTTCTGGAGCTGCCATATTGAGCCACTCCCATATAAAGATGACTTTGGGGACTTCCTTGGTGGTCCAGTGGTAAAGAATCTGCCTTCCAATTCAGGGGACGTGGGTTCGATCCCTGGTCGGTGAACTAAGATCCCACACGCCGTGGGGCAACTAAGCCCACGTGCCACAACTACTGAGCTCTCTCACCTCAGCTAGAGAGCCTGAGTGCCACAAACTACAGAGCCCTCGTACTCTGGAGCCCACATGCCGCAACTAGAGAGAGAAAACTCGCACGCCACAACTAGAGAGAAGCCCACATGCCACATTGCACAGCAATGAAGAGCCCACATGCCTCAACGAAGATCCCGCGTGCCACAACTGAGACCAGACGCAGCCATAAAAATAAAATAAATAAATATATTTTTTTAAAAAGATGACTTTTTGAACTCAGCTCCAAAACTGAAAGAAAACTCAATGGCCAGGATGGATCAACAGCTCAATGACTCCTGGCCCAGGCCAATCCCACCACCATAAATGAGTCTCCCCTGCTCACCTGTGCAGTGTGACAGACAACAGAATATTATAATTTTTAAAATGTGATTACTAGTATCACTAATAATGTTACATTATTGTGAATAGCATGTATTCAGTTCCTACGATGTGACAAACACTGGATTAAGTACTTGTAAATTATTTAATTTAACTCTTATAACAGATTAAGTCCATATCATGACCCCTTCAGGGGTTTAGAAAGTTGAAATCTGTTGTCCAGTTACTTTGTAAGTAGCAGAATAAGGATTTGAACAGAAAGTTCTGAGGAATACATTGTATGAAACTATAGGTATGAAGAACTAGATATCTTGAATAGCTGAAAATAACAACAACAAAAGCTATGGAAACCTTTGCTTTGCTTCCTCCTGAAAGAGGAAAAAATCACTCCATGATGATAAAGAATAAAAAGGTTTAAACCTAGCGAAGAGTCTTCAGCATAGCAGTTATAATTCTATGATTCTCTGGTTTTCTGAGTCTAAAGCAATTACTTCCAGTTTGCACTATATAACAATCCAAACTCTTTTCATTCCTTCGTGCCCATAAAGTATGAGAGATGGGAGAAGGGAAAGAATATAATCTTATTGGTCTCACCATTACTAAAGTGAATTTCAAAGTATACTGCCATTATGAAACAATACTACCACAGCCCACCTTTGTCTCCCTGAATGGACTGGCAAATTTCTGTTCACCCTAAAAACTCACCTTAGATGTCAATTTCTCAGGGAAGTCACTTCCTCAGGGACATCACTCATTTCATGCCACACCTTCATTCTCCACACATTATCAATGTGACTGCAGCATCTGGGGCTCACCTGTCATGGTTTCTGCTATATTGTTTTCATTGCACGTTCTCTTCTATAGGCTCTGCTCTCCTAGAAGCAGGGTCTGCCTTTTTGTCTTCGCACCTTAGTATATAGTACATGGCTCACTAATCGATGAGTAAAGGAATGAATTAATAAGTTCTTTATTAGGACTCAAACTTGGTTTCCCTGTTAACCCAGAACTCTGTTTAAACAAACCCACATCCTTGCTTCTAAACTGTCTGTAATCTACTCACCATAAATAATGTGAAATTATGTGTGCCTTCCCTAGGTAAAAACTACAGGCCAGAGGCTCCACGAGGATTCTAAGTAGGAATATATACTGCAAAGGTTATCAGCTGGCATTACATCAGAAAAGCTGTAGTCCAGAAGCAACTATGACAGCAATAGCTAGAATCAATTCCAAGGCTTTGTTATTTAGCAGAGTGAATGTCATAAATGTTTTTAATTGCTGATATTGGTAGTTGGATAATTACCAAGGCAAATGTTAGAATGGGCTCCCTTCGGTGAAATGTGTAAGAATTTGTTAAAGTATATTAGAGATTCTCCCACACTCTTACATTCTCTCACCCCACTATTGTATATTCAGGGTGTAAGAATCCAGCAAGGCTTATAAGCTGTAACTCTTAAGAATGGTGCCTCCGCCTTTTGCCCTGGATGGCTGGAGGTAACTTCAAGGGTCACAGAACCCTGCCTCTGGAAAGTTGCTATGTTTGCCTTGAGAGTCACGTTTTATTCAAAATTCTGTTTACAGAAACTGAAAAGACAAAGAGCTGGAAATTCAACTTTAGAAAACACATGTATGAACTGTTTGGTGTCAGCTTGTTAATGATATATTTGTTTTTTATGAAATGTTTATATGTATGGAAGAATTTGGTCTGGGATTAGCTTTGAGAATAACCTGGTAGCAAGGTTATGAGTGTGCAGCTAAAGCTCTCCCACCCCAAACTCTTTGAACCTACTAATTTCTACCAAAAAGAAACCAAGATGTGTGTTTAACCCAACTGGCTTAGGTCGATTTCTAACACATGATCTTAGCATCTTGCTTTATAACTAATCAAGGAAATTTGTACATATGAATTAAGTTTCTGTAAGGAGAAATAAATGTTTATCTAAAGTGCGTGGAAACATATTAGTGCCTCTACTGAAAATTTCCAGATTGTTTTAAACACAATCCAGTTCTGTCAGTTGTGGATTTTTTTTTTTTTTGCGGTACACAGGCCTCTCACTGTTGTGGCCTCTCCCGCTGCTGAGCCCAGGCTCCGGACACGCAGGCCCAGCAGCCGTGGCTCACGGGCCCAGCCGCTCCGCGGCATGTGGAATCTTCCCGGACCAGGGCACAAACCCATGTCCCCTGCATCGGCAGGCGGACTGTCAACCACTGTGCCACCAGGGAAGCCCAGTTGAGGATTTTTGTACTTGCTAATGCAAAGCTCCTTTTGCCTTTATGAGCAATAGATTCAAGAGAATAAAAGAGGACTTCCCTCTAAAATCTGGTTCCCTATTCATAAGTGACTTTTACTTCCTATTGTTTTACAAGAGTGCTTTCCAAAGTGTCACATGCTAACCCTCCCTCACCAAAAAAAAAAAAAAAAAAAAAAAAAGACTTTTGTCTTTTTTTGACCTGTTATATGGTCAAACTTTCAGTTGTAGTTAAAAGAACTCATACTAGCTAATTTGAGCAGAAAGAATTTTACAGAAACGGTATTCTATAACTGAATGTTAAGTGTTAAATGCAGCCAGCAAAGGTGTCTAGCTACACCATAAGAATGTCCCATAGGACTCCAGTGAGTGTTTCTCAGACTTTAATACGCATGCAAATCTTCTGGGCTTTGGTTAATACAGATTCCCATTTTACAGGTCTAGGGTGTGGCCTGAGCTTTTGCTTTTCTAACCAGCTCACTGGTGATGCCAGTGCTGGTCTGTGAACCACACTTTGAGAAGTGAGACTGTATATATCAGAGTCCTCACTGCCATTGCTGCCATCTGCCAAAGGGTACACACGATGCTAAAAGTGGACACTCGAGCTTCTGCCTCAACTCCCTCCCCGCCAAAACCAAACATCTCACCATTTTCCCTTTCCAGAAGATTCAATCATTCTGGGCTATCTCCTCTCATTGCCTCTTCTTCCCTCTAAAACTTGTTTAAGTATGTTTGCTTGGCATAACCTAAGTAAAATACTGCACTTCAGTTCAAGGATGTCAGCAAATGTACTTTGGGGATTTCCAGCCAATGTAGGAAAACATCCTAGAAAGGGGCCAACATGGGTGTTGAGTGAGCCAATCTGTAGTATTTTCTAAAAATGTTGACATTAAAATAATGATAATCACTAACATCTATTTTAAGCTATGTACCAGATATTATGATAAATGTTTTACTTGTAGTATCTTATTTAATCTCCACAAAAACTCCATGAAGTAGAAATTATTATTATCCACTTACAGATTAGGAAACTGAGAGACAGAGTTGTTAGCAGATTTGCCCAAGGCCACAAAGATAGTCAGTGATAAAGAATTTGAATACAAGTGGTCAAACTCCAAAGTCTACGTTTACTACTAATCCACACTGCCTTATATAAGACTGGAAAATCATATTGCCATATTAGAGATGCATGAAGACAGTGTACTGTAAAGTCTCAGATAAACTCTACTATAAAGAAACCTGTTGAGAGACCTCAGAGCCAAGGTCACAGTACAGAGTGTACGTTTTTTCTTTCTAATGTAAATCTGTGCTGCACAGTAGCCATCTACCCATACTCAAGGTGTGAGAGTCTCTAGGGACCTAAAATCCTAGCACCTGGCCCTCCACTTCAGCTTTATTCCAGGCCTGAGTGCCTTCTTCTCCTCTTCTAATATATTGGAAAGTTTCTTGGATTGACTTCTAAAGACTCATGTTGCCTAAGGAAGACACCAGGAGAGGAAAGAACTGGAGTCTTGAATGGTTCTTTCTTGGGAACAGTTCAGCTTTGAGGGTGTGGCCACTTAATTCACTCAGGAGGAGTGGGAATGCCTGAACCCTGCTCAGAGGGCCTCATAGAGGGACATGATGGTGGAGACCTATAGGAACCTGTTCTCCTTGGGGAAGGTCTAGAAGATTAAACCGTCCTCTCACTGTGCCTACCCCTGCGGACACACCCATGGAAGCCTGTGCCCCAGGTGGCCAGCAAGGGAACGTGTGATCTGGGCCAGTTTCAGGAGCAGACACCAGTGAAAAGAACACACACAGAGGTGGGGGTGACACAACAGGTCCAGAGACCTACCTAGAGGTCTTGGAAGTCCTCCCAGGGAGGTGGGGATTTGATGTAGCTCACCATGGGGGTAAGGACACTGATAGTGGAAGCACCAGGGAATTTTTATTTTTTTATTGATTATTTATTTATTTTAAAAATGTTCTTAAATCTTTTTTATTTCGCTGCTGTATTTTATTTTGTGGTTGTTTCATTTTTATTTTTTCTAATATATTTTCTAATTTTATTTTTTTTTCTCTGCTATTTTTATGCTCTTTTCATTTGTTGTCTGTTTTTTGTGGTTTTTTGTTTGTTTGTTTTTGCTGCACCACGTGGCTTGTGGGGTCTTGGTTCCCAGGCCAGGGGTCGGGCCTGAACCCCTGTGGTGGGAGTGCTGAGTCCAAGCCACTGGACTAACAGAGAACTTCAGGCCCCAGGAAATATTAATTGGTGTGAGCTCTCCCAGAGGTCCTCATCTTGACACCAAGACCCGGCTCCACCCAACTGCCTATAAACTCCAGTGCTGGATGCCTTAAGCCAAACAACCAGCAAGACAGGAACACAGCTCCACCTATCAACAAAAATGAGGTGACCAAGAAATATGTCAGAGACAAAGGATCAAGGTAAAAACCTACAAGACCAAATAAATGAAGAGGAAACAGGCAATCTACCTGAAAAAGAATTCAGAGTAATGATAATAAAGATGATCCAAAATCCCAGAAATATAATGGAGGCATGGAATGAGAAAATACAAGAAATGTTTAACAAAGACCTAGAAGAACTAAAGAGGAAACGAACAGTGATGAACAACACAATAGCTGAAATGAAAAATACACTAGAAGGAATCAATAGCAGAATAACTGAGGCAGAAGAATGAATAAGTGAGTTGGAAGATAGAATGGTGGAAATAACAACAGAGGAGCAGAATAAAGAATGAAAAGAAATGAGGACAGTCTCAGAGACCTCTGGGACAACATTAAGTGCACCAGCATTAAAAATATAGGGGTCCCAGAAGAAGAAGAGAAAGAGAAAGCATTTGAGAAAATATTTGAAGAGATTACAGTTGAAAACTTCCATAACATGTGAAAGGAAATAGCAACCCAAGTCCAGAAAGCACAGAGAGTCCCATATAGGATAAACAGTATTTCCTCTAAGATCAGGAACAAGACGAGGGTGTCCATTCTTGCCATTATTATTCAACACTCTTCTGGAAGTCTTAACCACAGCAATCAGAGAAGAAAAAGAAATAAAAGGAATCCAAATTGGAAAAGAAGAAGTAAAACTGTCACTGTTTGCAGATAACATGATACTATACAAAGAAAATCCTAAAGATGTCACCAGAAAACTACTGGTGCTAATCAATGAATTAGGTAAAGTTGCAGGATACAAAATTAATGCACAGAAATCCCTTGCATTCCTATAACTAACAATGAAAAATGAGAAAGAGAAATTAAGGAAACAACCCCATTTACCATTGCAACAAAGAAGAATAAAATACCTAGGAATAAACCTACCTAAGAAGACAAAAGACCTGTACTCAGAACACTATAAAACACTGATGAAAGAAATCAAAGATGACACAAACAGATGGAGAGATATGCCATGCTCCTGGATTGGAAGAATAATTACTGTAAAAATTACTATACTACCCAAATTATCTACAGGTTCAATACAATCCCTATCAAATTACCAATGGCACTTTTCACAGAATTAGAACAAAAAATTTTACAATTTTTATGGAAACACAAAAGACCCTGAAAAAAGACTCTGAATAGTCTTCAGAAAGAAAAATGGAGCTGGAGGAATCAGGCTCCCTGACTTCAGACTATACTACAAAGCTATAGTGATCAAGGCTGTATGGTACTGGCACAAAAACAGAAATACAGATCAATGGAACAGGATAGAAAGCCCAGAGATAAACTCACACACCTGTGGTCACCTAATCTATGACAAAGGAGGGAAGAATACAATGGAGAAAAGACAGTCTCTTCAATAAGTGGTGCTGGGAAAACTGTACAGCTACATGTAAAAGAATGAAATTAGAACACTCCCTAACACATACACAAAAATAAACTCAAAATGGATTAAAGACCTAAATGTAAGGCCAGACACTATAAAACTCTTAGAGGAAAACACTCTTTGACATAAATCACAACAAGCTATTTTTTTACCCACCTCCTAGAATAATGAAAATAAAAACAAACAAATGGGACCTAATTAAACTTAAAAGCTGTTGCACAGCAAAGGAAACCATAAACAAGATGAAAAGACAACCCTCAGAATGAGAGAAAATATTTGCAAAGGAAGCAACCAACAACAGATTAATCTCCAAAATATACAAACAGCTCATGCAGCTCAAATCAAACAAACAACCCAATCAAAAAAATGGGTGGGGGCTTCCCTGGTGGCACAGTGGTTGGGAGTCCACCTGCCAATGCAGGAGACGCAGGTTCATGCCCTGGTCTGGGGGGATCCCACGTGCCGCAGAGCGGCTGGGCCCGTGAGCCATGCCCGCTGAGCCTGCGTGTCCGGAGCCTGTGCTCTGCAGCAGAAAGGGCCACAACAGTGAGAGGCCTGCGTACCGCAAAAAAAATAAAATTGGGTGGAAGACCTAAATAGACATTTCTCCAAAGAAGACATACAGATGGCCAAGAGGCATGTGAAAAGATGCTCAACTTCACTACTTATTAGAGAAATGTAAATCAAAACTACAATGAGGTATCACCTCACACTGGTCAGAATGGCCATCATCAAAAAATCTACAAGCAATAAATCCTGGAGAGGGTGTGGAGGAAAGGAACTCTCTTACACTGTTGGTAGAATGTAAATTGATACAGCCCACTGTGGAAAACAGTATGGAGGTACCTTAAAAAACTAAAAATAGAACTACTATATGACCTAGCAATCCCACTCCTGGGCATATACCCTGAGAAAACTATAATTCCAAAAACACATGCACCCCAATGTTCATTGCAGCACTATTTACAATAACCAGGACATGGAAGCAACCTAAATGTCCATCAACAGGCGAATGGATAAAGAAGATGTGGTACATATATACAATGAAATATTACTCAGCCATAAAAGGGATATAATGCATATATGTGGAATTTAGAAAAATGGTACAGATGAACCTATTTCCAAAGTAGAAATAGAGACATAGACATAGAGACCCAATGTATGGACACCAAGGGGGGATGGGGGAGGATGGATTGGGAGATTGGGATTGACATATGTATAATACTATGTATGAAGTAGATGGCTGGTGAGGGCCTACTGTATAGCACAGGGGGAGAAAAGTACAATCTGTTTGTAGGACATATATTAAGTTAACCTTAAAAATGCATACCAATATATGGTTAAAATAGTATGTTTTATGTGACTTTTACCACAATAAAAAAACATTTTAAAAAAGAAACCTGTTTAACCTTGTTAAACCCAGTGTTTCTCCAACATATTTGAACACGGAAATTTTGATTTGGTCATGATATTAACATTAGGAACATTAGAAAATGTTCCACAAAACACATTTTAGAAAATGTAGTCTTAAATAATGCTTTGGCTGCAGACAGACCGTAGTTTAGTATTTTAAGCCAGACAGAACTTGCACTGCCACCTTCTCCCCTGAAAGTGTAGGTCACAAATTTTTGTGTACATCAGAACCACCTGGATTTCAGATTCCATTGGTCTGAAGAATTTTCCTTCCTAACCACTCTCCAGAAGATACTGGTGATGTGGTCCATGGTTTGACTACAGGTCTGGACATTGGGAAAGTCATTGCCCATCTTTGAAATTTGTTTCCTGATTTGTAAAATGGGGACAATCACATCTACTTCATAGGGTCCTTCATTCACTCATGTATTTATGAGTGTTTACCATGTGCAAGATATGGTGTTAGTGTGGGGATACAGTGATGACTCCAATAGAAAAGCTCCCCATCCTCATGAGCTTCCAGCCTGGCTATGGAAAGGACATGAGATCACTGTGTTTGATGTGTATATGATTATGCATGGGCCATAGGTGTCCATTAAGCATTTGTTCCCTTGTTTGCTTTACTCACCTCCAAATAAAACTTACCCATTCCTACCTCACCGTCTGTATCCATTGACATCACCTACTCTGCATCTTTTCCCAAAATCCAATCATATTAATCCTTTAATCCACAATTTAGAACATACCTCCTTACTGGAATCTTTCTTAAGTACCCCACCCCATGATTACTTTTCATTATGTTAAACTTCTGCAACGCTTCTAACCTACTTTCTAGGTGGGACTTCAAATGCAATCATTATTTTCCATAAGTATATAGACATAGATATAGATATATAGATATTCCCAAGCAGATCATAAAAATGAGGGGGGGCGGCAATGGAGGCGTCATGCCTTACTCATGTTTGCAAATACTGAGGGAGTACCTACTATGTGCAAGACACCAGGGACAGTTTTTGCTTCCCTCAGAGTGCACTGTTCATCATAAATGCTCAGAAAATCAGCATTGTATACTTGACTCATTTAATTAAAACTATTGAGCCCCTATCATTTGGTGCAAAGTACTAGAGATTGAGAGATAAATAAAATAATGTCCCTTTTTTGTCAGATTGTGAGCTCCTTGGGAACTGGGACAATGTTGATTTCACATCTGAATCCTTAACAGTAACACAGTATATGGCACAGTGGAGAAATTCAATTATTTGTAAAAAAAAAAAGAGATACATAAAAGAATGCTCTAGAATAGCCTACAGAAAAGTGACTATAATACATGGTGGCAAAAACAATGATAGAAATCCGCCCAGAGTTCTACTAAATCCTAGAGGAGAGAGTTTCTCTTTCTTTGGAGTAGAAGTCTCCATAAGAAATAGGTTAGTCACGTGAAGCTGAGAGTGAAATATGGAAGAATTTCTCCAGTTGAAGATTGAAAGAAAAGTCCATAAGAGAAAAAGTAGGTGCAACGGCCTTAAAGAACATAAACACGAGTTGTTATCAAAGAATGATAGAAATGAAAGTGATTGCCATGAGTGAGTAAAGATGAAGTGGAGAATACAGTCAGGCAGGTACAAGTTTGGAAAGGCATAAATTGCTTGCAAAGGATTTTATCTTAGGCCAAAGCTTGCACACCTGGAGGCCTATGTTATATGTGCCAAACCAGATTTTAAACAATTTTAAATGCCTTGCCAATATTAAAAATGGTAATATTTTGCATAAATATTTGGAATTTTTTGCTTTGCTTTGCTTGAAAATTTGGAAGATCTGGCAATACTAGGCCCATATTCTTCATGACACCCATGGCTAGTGCTATGTAGAGGTTGACTCCATAATTTGGGATCAGTGATGAAGTAATCATGCTTCGATTTTCCACGTGTTTTTATCTTGGATTTATTCATTCATTCTTCATTCATCAAGCATTCCTGAGTACCAGGTACCAAATATTTTTCTTGGTGTCAGGAAAGTAGACGTGTCTGTCAGGGTTTCACAGTTTAGCCAAGAAGATGAATGTATAAATACATTTTACCGAAGTTCCCAGTGCTGGGCTTCCCTGGGGGTGCAGTGGTTGAGAGTCCGCCTGTCAATGCAGGGGATGTGGGTTCATGCCCCGGTCTGGGAAGATCCCGCATGCCGCGGAGTGGCTGGGCCCGTGAGCCATGGCCGCTGAGCCTGCGCGTCCGGAGCCTGTGCTCCGCAACGGGAGAGGCCACAGCAGTGAGAGGCCCGCGTACCACACACAAAAAAAAAAAAAGTTACCAGTGCTTTGCTACAACTCTACTGGTGTGGGGTGAGGGAAATCAGATATACCTGGCAAAGACCTGAAAGCCTTCCCAGGAGAGATTAGATATGAGCAAATTCTTAAAAACTTGAACAAATAGTCTCCTTCTAAAAGAACAAATGGGGAAATGGGTTTTCCAAATGGAGAGCAAAGGTGAGTGTGCCTGATATGGAGAGAGAATTGAAGAAAAACTCTGCCTGGTTTGACATAGGGTGAATAATGGTAAAGGAAAGGGTTGGGGTGAGGAGAGGTGAGTCTGAATTGATAGGCAAGGGTTAAATCATACAAGCTCTTAGCTCTTGTGTGAGGAAATGCAGACTTTGTTACCAGGTATACCATGGCTACATAAGTAAAGTACAGACATTCAGAGCATATTGATGGTGACTCTAAAACTCTACAAATTCTAAAAACTCTAAAATGTTTTAGTCTCAGCAAGATTTTCTTAGAAAGAAACTAGGCTTCAAAACATACTTCAAAATATTTTTCTGATAAATTAATAGATACAGATTAAAGACTATTATTAGATTTTATCTTTCTAGTGTCCCAGAATCCTGAGGCTGGGAGTTATCCTATAGAGTATCTAACCTCCCATTTCCCAATTAAGAAATGGAAGCACAGAGAGGGAGAAATTTGCCCGAGGTCACATAGGGTGCACAAGTAGAACTAGGCCTAGACCCTGCGTTTCTTCCCCTCCCTAGTCTGCGGCTTCGATTCAGTCCCTCCACTCCATTCAAGGACTTCCTGTAGCACGGCCAAGCTGCACTGCTGAGTCCTGTTTTCCAGAACAAACTGCCTTTCTCAAACTGTTTTTCACAAAAATTTCTGTTTCCAGTGATTTTCATTAAAAATTGGAATTGCGTTGCCTGGGGGTGGGTGGGGCGGGGAGCGCGGGGGAAATTCTGGTTTAAAGACAACATAAAACTGCTCTTAACTTTCTGACTAAAATCACCTAGTTAGAGACATTATGCTCTGTGGGACAAGTCACAAATCAGAAAAGGAAATTTGCTAATGTTTTTGGACCATGTCCATGGGGAAGGGAAGTTGGAGGTGAGGTGGAGAGGAGGGATTAATTACACTGAAAAGGAGTCACAAATTATCCCTGCACAGTGGCTAGGATTGGGGCCCCCAAATTTAAAGGTCTACAGGAAATACAAGCAGCTTGTCTGCCTGAACAACACTCCTGGATGGAAAAGTTTCTCTGCTTCTGCATCTGGCTTTTCTCACTTTTTTTTTTTTCCCACTCGGTAACATTTGAGCCGATTAAGAGAAAAAAAATGTCTTATACCACAGCCGTTGGGAACAAACATTTAGAGTAAGCACAGACTGTAAACCACTGAAGAGCACTAGCAGGGAGTTAGGAAACCTACGGGTATCAATCAGTATTCCAGGAAACCACCTCCATTTCCCAGCAAGCCAACTACAGTTGGTCCTCATTATTTGTGGATTCCAAATTTGTGAATTCGCTGGCTTGCTAAAATTTGTTTCTAATCCCACAAATCAATACTTGCGAGCTTTCACGGTCATTCACAAGGTGGTGGAACACTTGAGATGCTCATCACACATGCCCCCAGTTGAGTTAAAACTAGGAGATGCTCCGCCTTCTCATTTTGACTCTTGTCCTATAAACAAGTGTCTTTCTCATGCCCTAATAGTGCCATGTTTTTCACATTTTTGTGCTCTCTGTTGGTGATTTTGCTGTTTAAAATGGCCCCCAAACATAGTGCTGAAATGCTGGCTAGTGTTTCAAAGACTGAGAAGGTTGTGATGTGCCTGACAGAGATTAATATATGTGTTAGATAAGCGTCATGCAGGCATGAGTTATAGTACTGTTGGGTGTGAGTTCAATGCTAATGATTCAACAGTATATATTAAATAAGGTGTCTTTAAACAGAAACTCACATAAAACAGGATTATGAATTGATTGGCTGACAAAGGTGTTGTGAACAGAGGCTCACAGGAGCCTAACATTATATTTCCCCTGGGAGCCATGGTTCACTATTTGCTAATTTAGTACTCATGGCAACTTTATAGAACATAACTCCACAAATAACAAGAATTGGCTGTAATTCACGGACAGCTCAAAAATCTCCATTCCAGAGAGATTTTCTCTGACCTCTTTCTTTAAACCAGTGCCACCCCTCCCCAGGGGCACTTCCCATTTCCTTTCTCACTATTGGTTTTCTCCTTAGAACCACCTTCCGATACACCTTCTGATACAGCATGGGTTTTATTGTTTTTTTGTTTATTTTCTGCCACTCTCCTCTAGAAAGTAAGTATACACACTACTATATATAAAATAGATAACTAATAAGAACCTACAGTATAGCACAGGGAACTCTACTCAATACTCTGTAATGACCTATAAGGGAAAAGAGTCTAAAAAAGAATGGGTATATGTATATGTATAACTGAACCACTTTGCTGTACACCTGAAACTAACACAACATTGTGAATCAACTATACTACAATAAAAATAATTTTAAAAAGTAAGCTCTATGAAGGCAAGGGTATTTGTCCATTTAGTTCAATGTTCTAAGCTCAGCACTTACAATAGTGAATAGTACAGAGTACCCATATAAGAATGAGTTGAAAGGGTGAAAGAACAGATGAATGAATGACAGCACGCTTGTCAAGGCCTCTGGGAGGAAAACTAGTAAGTCCTGTGTCTCTTCCTTGTTCTATTAGTATCTTGGTGACTATATTACTTTAGCCAAAATATGTGCCTTCTTTAGGCTTAATTTATAAAATAAAAGAGTGGATTTTAAGCATTTTGTGGATCATGTTGGGCTTTGAAAATATGAGAAAAGCTATGGATACCCTACCTAGAAAAAGAAATGAACATTCAGTTTTATATGCAACTTTTTACCCATATTTTCAGGTGCTTCACAGAATGCCATCTATAGTTTGTGGATCTCATTTTGAGAAATGGCAGCCGTGGACTAGAATGAATATCTAAGTTATCCTCTAACTCTTAACATCTATATTTTCTATCCATTCCCTAAGGGAAAAAAAGTCCTGAGAACTTACCACATGCATAGCATTGGGTTAGGTGATATGGGGAAATCATAGGAGACATAATAAAACATAAGATTCAACTTTCAGCCTCAGTGATATAGCAAAAGAGAAGGGATAGTCAAATATAAAAAGAATTTTAGGTGGAGGGCACGTACTGGGCAAAGGCAAAGATATGAAAAATACAGGAGTAGTTGGGAAATAAATAATTCTGGTCTCTATCTGGGAACCCCTGGTGGGCTTAACTACACATGTAGGTCAGGGGAGAAACAAATTCTCTTATTTTGTCATCAGGGCACAAAAAGAATGCCATCATTAGCAACTGAAGCTATCGTGAATCCTTTTTTTCCATCTCCACCACCTTGTGCTATGCCAAGACAGCCAGTTTCCAGAGCCAGTGGCCAAGAATCATTTGGTTTTCTTCTTTCCACCCCTATCATTCATTACATATGCATTAAGAACCTGGAGTGTATCATATACTTTCACATACCTTTTCTCATTTCTTCACTACTTTTTTCAGATGAGGAAATTGAGATTCAAAGCCCCCATTTATTGGCAGGGCCAACATTAAGAGTCCATGACTTATGACTCCAAATCCATGTTCTTTCTCCTGTACCATGCTGCTTTTGCCTGGGCATGCCTATACTTAATTGCAGTTGGGTAGAATTTGAAAGGATATATTCGAAGGATGTAGAGATAGGGAGGTAGCCTGAAGGAATTTGGAAAGAGGTGATGGACATAAGTCAGGATGTTATTCCAGAGACACCAAGACAATATATCATGGAGAATGGACTCAGATTCACCTCAGTATCACTTGCAGCATTACACCATGCTGCAGGTGATACTACACCAACATGGCTACACCCCTATCATATAAACATCACCTCCTAAAATGTTTAATTATGATATCATTAAAACACAGTAAATATTATCTTCATTTTAAAGATGCGATGGGAGCTGAGAGAAAAATGACTTGTTTGAGTTTTTAGAGCTAGTCAGGAAAAGACCCAGACTTTGGACCCCAGGGTGAATGACTCCACAGTTGGCATTTTCCCTACCATATAACACTGCTTTTCTGGTTTGAACTTAGTCTTTGTTGTGAAGAGAGAACTCTCCAGATGAGCATTCCATTCTGCACATAGGGAAGTCTTACAGGTTTACATGGAGCCAATGGATTTCAAATGGTTCTTCTAGTAGACACCTTCACAACTCCCAATTTTCAACTTGTTTTATAAAAATCTTTTGATTCCACACATCATCCCCCTGCTTTTATACGAGGACATATGGCTTTCCAACTGGAATTCCTTTTCCATAAGTCAGTGAACCTTGACTAGACAGGAATTAAGTTCCTTCCCTCCAGTTTGTACACTTGCCAGCTGTCCCCTCCATTTCCCCTTTACAACCAGAGAACATGCAAACACAGACCTTGTGTGGACTGTGAGAAACAACAATGCTACCTGTTGGCTGAACCTGAAGAATGGTCCTGCAGATGTCTCTACAGCCATTGTCTTCCACATATCCTGCTCTCTACGTCCAGTTAGCTAATTAGTATTTCCACATTCAGGACACCCATATGTCCCAATTTGGTGCCTCTGCTCATACTATCTTACTTCATCTGTAACCTTCTAATTTCAAGTCTTCTTGCCCAAAGCTCTCTTATCTTTTTTTTTTTAAAAAAAAAGCAACTTGAATGCCACTTCTTTCAAGAAGTCTTCATTGATCTCCTCCAGTGATATTAATCTCTTCCTTTTAGATCATCCTCAGCTGTATACTTATAATTGGTACCTTATATTGCCACAATTCATAAGTGTATCATCTCTACTTAACTACTTGACCCCTCGATTTTCTTATGGCAGGAACTATATAGGATTAATATTTGATTCTCCACAACATAGTGTCTTAAATGTATTAGTTAAATGTTTCGCCAAAAATGATCATTGTCATCATAATGTCTCTAATTTAACAAGCACTTATTTTGAGCCAAGTATTTTTCATGCATCATTTCTATTTCTTACAATAACCCTGCAGGACATTTTTCATCATCCTCATTATTCAAGTGAGGAAACCAAGACTCAGCCAGCCAATAATTGGAGGAGCAAGAATTAAAACTTGAGTCTAGGCTTCCAAAGATGTTTGTTCTTGGCATTACAGTTTGATGCTATTGCAAAATAAACTTAGAATAAGTGAGGCATTGCATGCATTCATGGGACGCTCTCACACCCCTACCATTTGAAGCAAAATTAAGATCAGAAAAACAGTCCATGGGTACCTCTAATCATTGTCAAGGAGTCCCTATACAAAAGCCATTTATTTTGAGAAACATTGTAGTGTAGTGATTATGAACACAAATTCTGGAGCCAAATTGCCTTGCATTGAATGCTGACTCTGCTATTTGATAGCGGGGTGCTCTTGGGAAATTCCTTAACTTCTCTGTGTTTCATTTCTTCATTTTGTAAAATCATCATCATCATCATCATCATCATCACCTTTCCTGCTTCTAAAGGTTTGTTGTGAGAATTAAATGAGTTATATGAATAAGACACTTAGGAATGTGCTCAAAACCTTAGTCCAGTTATTATTGGGCCAGCCAGCTGTTGCAAATCGCTGGTTTGTAGGTAGGATCCAATCTGTGGATTATCTTTAACTGTAATTGCTCCATGTAGTATATTCTGAAGCAGTAATTTATTGCTAACATTTAAAATGCTTTAGATTACACACAAAAAATGCAGATTCCTGGTTTCTCTGGAAAATCAGAAGATCTAGTAACTCTGAACACCTCTTCCTGCCTGGCCATAACCTATTGGTCTATGAGTAATAACTGGCCCCATTTTAAAAAGGCATGCACTCTCCAGTGCATCATCAGAGTCCTTATGTTACCTTAGACTCTAGTCTCATTTGTGTTTCGTGCTGCTGAACCAGTGATCCCTGTGTTATGCCCATTCTAATAATATTTTGAACTGTTATCTAATCTATCATATGCTTTAATGAGTTGAGTTATCAAATTTTCCAGTCCAAACACAATTTTAAACTGCAAACTAGGTAAGCATTCATATGAGCTGGCTGATAGAAAAATGGCTGTTGGAATACATAGAGCTGATAATCAGGAGAAATAAAAACCCAATAGGAGACATAACACTTCATCATGATGAAGCATCACATTCAAAAATCACACTCAAAATGTAGCAACTCAACGTAATATCATGTTATGTGAATTCTTGCTTATAAGATTGATCCTTCCCCCTGTCTCCTACTGTAAAGCCTCACTCAAATACTATATCTCATTAGGTCTATCTAAATCTTTTAATCATACTCTCTATACAAAACCAGATGGAATTTCTTATTCTCCTATCTCACAGGGCACGATTTGAGAAATTCTATTCTCATCCTCGTCACAGCCTTCTCCACCAGCCCATGAGTCTAGAGCACAGGGGCACCACTGAATTTGCTTGTGTGCCCCTTGGGGCTAAGCAAAGTGCCTTAGAGTTATTTGAGAAGTATGTATTTGAGTGGATTCTAGTAAAATTAAAAACCATCGACTTCCTAGCCTGCTTAGGCAGAGGGTATAAAATATAATTTTTCACAAATAATTCAATCAAAAATTTCAAAATGTATTAGGCATATAAGTAGGTCAACTCCCATTAGAAACATTCATTTATGTCATTTTGCCCTTAGAGCCAGATATGAGTTGGCTTCCTCTTTGTTTTTTGTGGCATGGCAGATTGCTTGAACTCTATAAGTCAGTTTTCTCATTTTTTTTTCATTTTTTTCATTTTTTAAATTGAGGATTTTTATTTGCTCATCCAGCCTCATCTTGCACCTCACCTCCTATAAGAAGCCTTCAGAACATGTACAACTCGATTTAAGTGCCTCCCTATGAGCTCCCTCATCTCCCATGATCTATCACACTACCTTGAAATTCCCTAGACTATCACTTCCATAAAGGCAGAGATTATGCCCCATTCACCATAAGATCCCTTGAACAGACTAAGTTCTCAGAAAATATTTGTTGACTGAAAAAAGTAGATGAGTGAACCAACAACCGAGTATACTTCCAAGGTAGTTGTAAGAACCCAAATCCAAGCTGTCATCATTATCACCAGCAATGTCAAACATGGAGAAGCAGAGCTGAGAAATCTGCTTTGGCCAAAACTGCTGTCTGTTGCTCCCATCTGTCGCTGTCCTAGCCCTAGCCCTTCTCCCATTACACTCCCCTTGAGCTTTCCTGAAGCTGACCCCATGCAGGCAGGGCTAGTGGGGTGTTTTCCAGCCTCACCAACCTAATTGTTCCTCATTTCCTGCCCATAAATGGTACAAGGTGTGGAGTTGCACCTCCCAATGTCCCCATTTCAATCATTTGTCTATATTAATCGACACTAATGGCTTTTACAAATGTAAGTCTTTAAGCTCCAGTAAGTTACATATGTTTGAGGAGGCCATCGAAAGAAAGTAAATTCCCTGCCCCTTTAGCTTCCAGGGAAATGTTCTCCAAATATCCTGAAAGCTGGGGCAGAGCCTAGCATTTCAAAGCCCTGTGCCTTTGCTCGGTGATCCCTCAAGAGACTGGGTTGTTATTATTAATAAAGTGTGACTTTCTCCAAATGAAAGAACAAAGCCCTGTGTGTTACCAACTGCGTGGAAAAGACAGGCACAATCAGATTTGAATCACATCAGTTTACTTGACACCAAAAATTGCATGTGTTTAACTTTCACTTACTTTAAAAAATATTTTTTAGGAATATAACAGAATTAGATAAGATTTAAAAAATATTTTTATCCTTGAGCCCAATACTATCAGTTACTATCTCAGAGGAATCGCTGTCAGCCTTTTTTCATAGTTATTGTATTCAATATAATACAGTTTTATATCCTCTTTTTTCATTTAATGTTATACCATAAACGTATTTTTCTGGTTATAGTTCTAGTTTTAAGAGCTAGTATTATTTGTTTTTAATACATATAGTTTAATCTCCTTAACCATTGACCATTATTAAACATCACATACAAGATCAACAATTAAAAAAAAACCCTTATTTAGAAAGTAAGCAACAGACTAGGAAAAAACACATAGCAAATATAAAAGATTATGAAAGGTTCCTTACCCACCTTGTCGTTAGCCATCTGATCAGCATCCCTTGTGAGAATTCCCAGATACTGTCATTCTGAGAACCAGATATAGGAAGGCAAACATCTGATAGTAAGAATAGACAACAGAAAAGAATAGTTAAATATTGTTTGAAAACTGTAAGTACAATAAATACTGTGAATAATTCAAAGTCCCATAATTAAAAGGTGAGCAGTCTCCAATTCACCAAAATAAATAAAAATCTAGTAATATGGTATTTACTTAATATGTATATGCTTAATATAGTATTGCCAAAACTAGATATCTAGTATAACTAGAAGACAATTTCAAAACTGCATGATCTTAGCCTGGATTTCCCCCAAAGCAGATACTGAGACAAAGGCTAGTGTGTAGAAACTTCATCTGGGAAGTTATTCCTGGAAATAGGAGTTGGGAGCAGGGCAAATAAAACACACGGAAAAAGAAAAGAAGACTAATATGAAGATGAATCATTACTGATCTGGTCACCACTATAGGAGAGTGATGCTTGATCCTGCCAGGACTCCTAAGGAGTCTTCTAGAATACATCTCAGAACTATTCTCCCAGGAGGTGAGTAGAGGAAGAATTTATTCACCAGCTATTGACCCCATTGGTCAAGCATAACCCCATGGGAACTAACTCATTCACACTCAGACCTTTCCTGGCTTTGTCAGTTAACACAATACTGCTCCCTATAGATTGAAATTGCTGTCTCAGAAGCAGCTGAAGTAAGAAGAGGTGCTGAGAGGGTTTGAAGTACCTCACAAGAGGCACCTAATACGGTCCATCCTTGGCATCACCCAGATTTGCTCATGCAAAGCTAAGTTCATCTCCTTCAAGGAGGTGGCTAGCTGCTATTCTGCAAGTGAAACAAGCTACATCCTCACAGTCACAGCTGTCCCAGGCCTTAATTAGTATCCATTACCTCCCTCCTCCAACACCTTCTACAGATTGCCCTCACTCCCAGCCCATACTTGAGCCAGTCTAGGCTGCTTTCCTGGTGACCTGCCCCAGGATAGTATCCCTAAGCGTGTCTAAGCTGCTCCTGGGCATGGTTGCTTCAGTTGTCAGCTCACCGTTCTCACCACGCATGGAAGATGAGTCCCTTGAGCTTCTGACATACTCAGCCCTCCCTCCATTCTATGGCAGCAACACTAGCTCCTCTTGGGAGTCAGGGTCCATTACCTGAACCAGTTCAGCAACTCCTTCTTTGCTTGTTGGTTCAATGATAGAGGAACCCAAAATGGCCAGGTGAAAATACAGTTTGAAGTTCAGTGCAAATCTTACTGTGTCTCCTAGTATAAGTTCCCTTCTTGGGTACTAGGCCTTTGATCCTGCAGATCCTACTGATGAAGCCCCAGAAATCTCATTCTGAAGTTCTACTTTCCAGGATCTCTTCTATAATCGACCCTCTTAGCCTGGGTTCCCTCAAAGGCAGAACCCAAGACAAAGTGCAGGCAGGTTATTTAGGAAGTGATTCCAGGAAGAAGGGATGAGGGACAGGAGGAAAACACAGGCAAAAAAGAGGAAGGAGAGAAAGCCAATACAAGGTTGCATCATTGATTTGGCCACATCTGTGGTAGACAGGTGTTTAAGAAATGTGTCTTGAAACTGTCCACCCAGCAGTCAAAGACAAAAGCATTTCATTATGTAGTCAATTTTTTTTCTTTGGTATAAAGCTAAGTCACTAATCATTGCCAAAATTCCCTTTCTTTAAAACCCTACCTTCCCAACATGCAGTGCAGGCTAATTTTATTTTATTGTCCAGGTCAGAGATATTTTCCTGTATCAGATGTCATTTTCTATTTTCCTTGCTCTGAACTTCTTAGTTATTCTGCCTTGAAGCTCCAGTATTAGATTTCTCTCAAGTTGCAGGACTTCAACATTCCTCCTCTTTGTTTAATGTAACTTTCAGTGGTTCACATGATGTCCCTGATTCTAAAGGGGCTTTGCTCACCGCTCCCCTAGTTCCCCCTGACCCACCCTCCATGCATTATGGATGGATGTCATGCTTCACCATCCCCTTCCACACATTAATCGACCAGAACATACTGTGATGATAAAAATTTTTGCCAAAAATTCCTGGCTATGATCACATTGAGCTATGAAGGAACACATTTTATTTTTTAGACAGATTCAAAAAAGCAGTAACTCCAACAAGTGAGTTCTAACTTCTTCCCAGAGAAGAAGCATTTCTGGCTGAAGGGAGTCCTGGAGGGAGTCAGAAGGTGTGGGTTTGAGAATGGTCCTGACACTAACCCAATGAGGGACCTTTAGGAAACTGCAGCACTAAAGGGGTAATATCATTTTCCCATCTGTAAAATGGGCATGATAGTCATAGCTGTGTCTCTTGAGTTGCTGTGAGGATCAAATGCAAAAACAACTAATATTTTCATAGCTTGGTATTATTTCATGTTAATGTGATTGCTATTACATTACCATTAGCTTAAACTGGTAAAAAATATTTACCTATTGGTCTTTCTCAACACACATTTATTGAGAACTACTATTTGCCAGGTCTGGATGTAAATTTCAGTGCCTATAAATAAAGGCATTTGACAAAACCTCATCAAACTCCACCCCTCCTGTATTAGTCAGCTTGGGCTGCCATAACAAAATACCATAGACTGGGCGGCTTAAACAACAGAGATTAATTTTCTCAAAGTATTAGAGTCTGGAAGTCCAGATCGAGGTGTGGGAAGATTCAGTTTCTGGTGACAATCCCTTCCTTGCTTTCAGATGGCTGCCTTCTTGCTTTGTCCCCACATAACCTTTCCTCTGTGTATGGAGACAGAGAGAGAGAGGGAGGGAGGGAGAGGGGGAGGAGAGAGAGAGAGAGAGAGAGATAGTGTCTCTTCCTCTTCTTATGAGGACACAAGTCCTATTAGATCAGAGCCCCACTCTATGACCTCATTTAAACTTTTACTTGCCAAAGGCTCCATCTCCAAATACATTCACACTGGGAGTTAGGCCATCAACATATGAGTTTTAGGGGTCAAAATTCAGTTCATAACATCTCCTGAGCTTTCAGTATTGTATAAACAAGTTAGAAAAAAGACACCCCCCATTTTTTCTTCAGATTCATGTATTGAAAAGAACCCTCCAATCTGTTCTTTAAAGAGAGAACCACATCACAGTCCAAATCTACGTCCACTCCAAACCCCTTAGCCAGGGAAGACATTTGGCCGTTGATTCTCTTGGGTTTCCCATGCCAGGCTCACTGCATTCTTCACTTTTGAGGTCGAATTGCAGAGCTGCATTATACATGTCTCAGTCCTAGTTCTTTCTGTAGCTCTATTTGTCTAAGTTTCTGAATCTGCCTATCATGTTCCTAGCTCTTCGTTTTCCTCACCTGTCTCCCCACTGCCACCTCCCCTCCACTCTTCTCTCCTCTCTTCTATCTCTTTCCAGGGTGCCAGTATGCTACAAAAAAGTTTGAAAAATACAACGAAAATAGTGTGTTTATTTGAACTTTTTATATTAACAATTGGACCCAATGCTTTGCATATGGAGGTACTTCACCTGAAAAAGTGTCTGGAGGTTGAAGAAAAATATATTGCACATGATATTAGAAAAAGTAACTAATATACCATGTAAAAATAAGCTTATTCTAAGTCCTCTGGCTTTTGGGTATCCTGTATGTGTCTCTGCCTTCACCTTCCCTTCTCCTTCCTCCCTTTCCTGCTCTTCTCTGTCTCTGTATATCTTCCCTAAGTCCATCTCTCTCTCTGCTCCCCTCTGATCTCTCACTGGCTCTCTCACCATCTCTATCTTCTCATTTCTTCATCACGATGTCTCTCCTCCCCTCCCCATACCTCTCCCTCTTTCTCTCTCTTTCTCCATCTTTCTCGCCCCTTCCCTCCACAGACACCCTCCATTAGCAGCTCTATCTGGCTTTATCATTTCAGCACAGCCTTTTTGGCACCAGAATCTTTCCAATTTCCTGCTGGAATAATAACGAAGCTTAAAGAATATGTCAAAAGTTTCCTGTGAACAGAGTAGGTGCTAAATGAGCTCTCTCACTGATAGGGTTCAAGAAATTGGTTTTTTTCACCATGATTCTCAATAGAGTGGTATGTGTCTAGGTTAGCCACAGGGCCCAGTTCCCAACCAGACGAGAGACACATTTATTGAAGGCAGGCTGGGTCCTGGAAAAGGCTCTTAACCAAAAGTCAAGAGCTTGGTATGCAAAGCACAGCTCTGGCATCCACGGACTGTCTGATCTTTGAAAAGTCCCTCAACTCTAAAACAAGGGAGCTGGAGTGATAGTTTTTAGGAGCTTTCTGGCTTTAACTTTATGACTTTAGGATTCATAAAGTACTATACTTCAAATATATGTACTCTGTGTGTGTGAAAAATATAGATATCATTGCATATGTATATAAAACACACATGCAAATATATGTGTGTGTATGTATTGATATATGAAACACACACACGCATATACACACATATTCTTTGGAGGAAACACTCTGGAAAGCCATTCTGGAACTTCTTTCCTACAAGCTACAATGGGTCCTAGGTGGGAGGAGAGATTCATTCCCCTAAAACACTAAGAGTAAAGAAAAAATCTGGAAAACAGATCACAATGAAAGCAAGATTAGGATATAGAATTCTTGGAGGTGGTATGTTTTGGTTTTGTGTTACAAAAAAATATAGGTATTGTATTATAAGACTAAATAGATCACATATTTGAATCCTGATTCATAAATACTTTAAAGTTGGTGTTTATTAAAATACTAATTTTCCATTGGTTTTGAAAAGTAAATTAAAATTAACAAATTATGTTAATGGATAGTGATTACAGAGAGAAATATGTTCTATAAACTATTTTTCCCTTTGATGAAAATACACCCACGTATGATCAGCCACATTGGGTGTATGAAAGCTGAGTTCACAGGGCCCCAAGGAAGTAATGACATCATTAATTAACTAATTAATACATAGCTACTATATACATAAGTTTTTAGGAAATTAGATACGGCTCTTGCCCTTCTAGAGATGTACAATAAACACAGTATTGTGATGCACTATGAAGGAAAAAAATGAGATAATACAGCAGCACATATGGGTGATTAGTGGGGTGGGGAAGAGATGGGTTAGAAAGTGTGACAATCCAGTAGGGGTGAGATGTGCTCCTAGACACCTTCCTTACTTTGCCATCCCAAGGGCGACAGGAAGCCTTGCTCTGTTTAGGTCCTGCTGGCCAGTCAGTGCAGGTAACTGATATTAAGCTACCCTATTAATCATACCTGAGCCACCTGCGCCTTTACAGAGGGGGCGAGATTCATTTACATTCTCCCAACCACCTCAGGAGGTAATAAGTATTACTGTCCTCATTTTACATGGTGGCCGGGGGTGGGGTGTGAGGGTACAACATTACACACTGATTCTAATGTGCAAAGAAAAATAGCTCATTTTCTCCTTAACTCTCATGAGTTTAACTATGAATGAGTTTCCATCTCCTGGACAGTTGAGGGGTCGGGGGCCCTATATTCTAATCCAGTCTGCTGCACGTACATCCTGATGCAATAAGTCAGCAGTCCTTTGTGGTTAGTTTAGCTTTCTTTGGGTGAAACTGGCTCAGTCACTCATATTTGGCCCTCTTCTCCTGCTTCTGTCTGGGGTGGTATCTGGGGAGAGGACCGAAGACAGCAGAGTGGCGATGAAGGCTGTATCCCTGGGGACCCTCAGACCATCGCCAGCCTCTTCTGTGGAGGGGCCATTGGGAGCTGCTCACTGGACTGGCCACCGCTATTACTTCTGGAAACTGCTCCTGCGCCTGGGCATTGCCCTGTCCTCTGCCACCAGAGGAGGCACCTAGGCAGCTCAGGGTCTCTATTTCTCTCTCCCAGACCCACCCTACCTCCTCCCCATACCCCCGGCCAGATTCTGAAGGTCCTGGGGTGCTTGCTAACAACTCAGCCTTGTCTCTGACACCTCAGGTTCTGCCAGCGCCTCACCTCCAGTCCACAGCACCGTCTCCATCCTGCCCATGGCTCTCCTCACTCGCTGCAGCAGATCCTACAGAAAGCTTGCTGACTCTCAGCTCAATCACGTTCCAAGCCCAGGGTCATGTGGGAAATTTGGGTCACCTGATCATAACACACAGGAAAGACAGATGGTTTGGAAAAGCCTAATTTTGGTTATCTCTCTCTCTCTATTCTGTACCGATGAGTTTGCCTTTGCATCTCCTTTCAGAGTCCTAAATATAAGGCCAAGAGCAGTGCCTCTTTCTGCTATACCACTCATGTAACACCTACAGCTCTCCCTACACTGGATTGAGACGCTGAGAGAGGTAGGGCACAATCTGCCTGCCTCTCCTATTTCTCTTTCCTAGAATCTTTCCAGGTGGAAGGCATAGACCTCAGGGCTCCCATTACCTGCACATGTGTTCTTCTACATCAAGGCAGCCAGCCTCAGGGCCTGGTTGCCACAGGTGGAAGTAGTAGCCTTCCTAAACTACAGAAGAAACTATGACCTAAGAGGCTCAGGATTTGTTCTTCATAGGACAAAGGAACTTTAAAAATTTTCTCTGTAGTCACCAACCCAACATGTTCTTCCTTACTATAGATGCCCTTTTTCATTCAGGGTCAGAGTGTGCCCCAGACCCAGTGGTTGCTAGGGCTGGTCATGTGACTGAGTCCTCCCCAATGAGCTACAAGTGGAAGGCGCTGGAAAGAGAACAGGCTTGACTGGTGTTTGTTTTGGGTTTCTGTCCTTTTTCTTTTCCCCTTCTTCCTGCCAGGAATGCAGGCATGAGGCCTAGCAGTGCAGTAGCCAGCCTGCAAACACTAAAGATGGTGACAGAGAAAGGTAGCAGGAGCCTGGATCTATATCAGGCATGGTTCCGCTAGAGAAGTAGAACTAGTTTGGGGGGGTGGAGGTGGGGACCATGACAGAGAGAGAGTTGCATTGCAAAGGACTGATGTATGTAATCAATCATGAGGGCTGTCTAGTCTAGGCAAGTCTGAAACCTGTAAGGCAGCTTATTAGGAAGGGCAGGCTGGAACTCTGGGGCACAGGAGGAAGCCGAGATCCACAGGTGAAATTCTTTTTTCTTCAGGGGAGCCTCAGTTCTGCTCTGAAGGTCTTTCAATGGATTGAATCGGGGCTACCCAGATTATCTAGGATAATCTTCCTTACCTAAAGAAAACTGATTATAGGCTTTAATCGCATCTATAAAATACTTCCCAGCACTAGATTAGTGTTTGCATGGGTAACTGGTGACTATAGTCTATAGTAGTCTAGCCAAGTTGACACACAGAACCAACCATCACAGGGTCCCAAACAGCATTGTGTTGCCACCACACTAGCTCTGGACTACCTGCCTCTGGATTTGTTGTTAGGTGAAAAAAACAAAAACAAAACCACAAAACATGAAACAAAACCCTATGGATGAAGTCCTGGTAGCCAGGTTTCTGTGACACACAACCAAATGCAAATCCTAAATGCTGTATTCTTCCTCCACAAAACTCACCTTTAAGCTTTTAGCTTGCTATGGACTCAAACAAATATCTAATGTTTAAGTCATAACTGAGCAATAGCTCTGTTGTTTTATGAAGATACTAGGCTTCTCCCCAAAGCTCTGAAATTCATTGTTTCAGAGTGAGAAGGCCTGCAGGCAACAAGATTTATATGATATGAAAGTACAGCTAAAAATAAGTAGCCCTGACAAAAAAGTAGCCCTGTTATAATACATATGTGGAAAATAAGTAATTTGATCAAGGTTGGAACTCAGAACTGCCTGGGGCTAAAACCTATCCCCTTTCTATTCTGCCATGATCAGAGCGAAACTCTGTGTTTGGCTGTCTATGGGAGAGAGAATCACCGACAAAGCTGCAAGGTGAATTTCTTTAGAACTCCATACTCATAAGAATGATCATCATAAAATTACTGCCAGTAATATTTAGCTCAAGCAGATTTATCCTATATTAATTTGCTCTCACCATCACTATTAAAATTGAAATTTCAGCCTTCATATCTTATTCAGAATGACAGATGTAGGCTAATCTATGGTTGTATGGGAAAAAAAGAAAGAAAGAAAATTAAGCTGTCAAAAACCACAGATATGCACTTGGAGGAAGCAGGACGGGGCAGGGGTGAGAAGGTCAGCCAGCATTTTGGTGTCTGTACTTGTTTTTGACCAGTGAGCATGTCAAGATGGGACTATTAATTTGTACGTGTCAACTTGATTTTGAAAATATTGGTGCTGATCTGCGAAGACAGCACATAACCTTCCTTCTCTTCCCTTCCGTCCAAAGACCCCTGATAATAAAGAATCCTTATATTTCCATAGAGTTTTAAGGGATCTTCTCTCTCTTTGCTGATCCAGTTCCACAAACAACTTTCAGAGGTAGGCAGGGTAGAGATTTTGAGTTCCATTTTCTACATGAGGAAACAGCTTCAGAGACACAAAATGACTCACTAGAGTTCGCATGGCAAGCAAACCACAACACCCTCCATGATCCCTGGGAAAGAAAGAGAGGAAAAAACAGCCTCTTAAAGTATTTAGAAAAATCTTTTGAAAATTGAATAGAACTTGAGCCAGAACGTCTTGCTGTGACAAGAGCAGGGAGTATGGAAGAGCATGGTCCTCTGCTCCCCTTTTAACTGGAGGACCAAGGTTTGCAACATCTGCCCAGACCAATGCACTTCCCACCACCTCAAATGTTAATTTCTTAAGAGGTCATTGAGAGACAGTTTCAGGGAGGCTAGGCATGTCTGCCTGGTTGTTATCCTTTAAATGCCATTAAATTCAGGTCTGAATTGTTCTAAGGCCATGTGTATTTTCATACCCTATTACTTTTTGGGCCAGGTTAGGGGTGTGGCAACTTAGTCACTAATGAGGTCCCCTGTGGTTGGCCATGAATAGTGGGAAGAAGAAGAAAAATTCACCCTTTTCCATAGGCTAAAATTAAACTAGACCTAACCCGAAGATATGCAAAAGCATATCTTATTTTTATTTCCCTCTGATCATGTCCTAGACAGTAGATAATAATTATCAGCATTTGCATGGCACTTTATGACTTATAGAGCCACAATTTCAGTCAATACACTTCTCACGTAACAGGAAGCCTGACCTTGTGAGTGGGATCAGGGAAGAGTTCTCTGAGGCCGTAACTTTTGAGATTGTCTCTAAAGCAAAAATCCATCTCCTTTCTTCTACCAAGATAGCAAAAGTCTCCACTTGGCTGCCTATGGGAGAAGAATCAACAGCACTTTGAAGTGGATTTGTTTGGAATACATATTCATAAGAATAATTACTATAAAAACTGCCAGTAATAATTACCTAAATTAGATTTACTCACTATTAATTTTCTCTCCCATCTCTATTGAAATTGAAATCTCAGCCCACATATCTTCTTCATAATGACAAATGTAGGCTAATCTATGGCTATTTGAAAAACAAACTAAAGTAAAAGCTGAAATAAATAAACAAAAATACAAAAAAATGTGTGCTTTAGGGGAGGAAGACTGGGGTGATAGGATGTTCAGAATGACAAAGGGAGACGCCGTAGAGAGGTTAACCCAATTTTGAGTGTATGGTAGGTATAGTAGGTGCTTTTAGAATATATGTATATATGAATATATGTATGTATAAATAAACAAGTATGAATACATGTGTGTATAAATAAATATATGTATGTATATATATGAGTATATGTATGTATGTATTGATAGACACATCAATTCATTTTGGATTCAATTGAATACATATATTCAATTATATTCATATAATAATATGTGAATTCAATATCTCTATATTGATTTGAATTGATTTATGGCACTCTCATCAATTTCATTCTATCTACTTTTCTCATACCCCTTTGTTTCTAACACCTACCACAGTGCTTGGGGCCATTGTACTTCATAAATATTTGTTATAGAAATTAAAATACTTCTCCCTCATTTTCTGCTTCACATGGTCTACCTCTATAGCCTCCTCCATAATGAACACCGATGTCAGCACATAGTAAGTAGCTTGATAAGAACTTGATCAGCTGAACTGGATTGACCCCTTCAAACTTTGTTTTCTGAGTACAAAGGGTCTCACTGTCAACACCACTTAGATAACTCAGGAGCTCACCTTCCCATTGCTGAGAAGGGGAAGGTAACACGAAGCAGAAAATTCCCCACTCTGACAAGTCTGTGGGAGGGTCTGGTTTCATGGTTGGAGACCTAGCCATCAGTTAGAGAAAGAGAAACAGTTGCTATTGGAAACCTTGAGGCCCTGTAGCTGTCAGAGGGAGTGAAAGGCTGGAAGCTAATCAGGCATAATGAGCTTACAGTACCATAGATCATGTCAGCTAGCATTCTTATTAATTTCCTGCCCAACGGCCATGCACAGAGGACCGATTCATCCATCAGTCCTTCCCCAGCCTGGGACACTAATGCACTTGTCAAATCAGGAATGCAGTGATGAAAATTCAGGAGTGGCAGAAATATCATCCATCATCCTGCTATACCTCACCTTTGGAGAGCATCTTACCTACACTTCCTTCTGAATGCGAAGGACCAAACACTGAGAATGTGAAACCGTCAAGGACCAGAAAGAACGTCTAGCCCAAGATGGCAATAAGATTCATCGGTTATAGAAAAGGTTGGACTAGATCAGGGATGGCACAAATATGGCACATGTGCTGCCACTTCCCCTTTTCTGTGTCCTTGGAAGCATTGCAGATCAATTACTCCATTCCATCCTGGGAACAACGGCAAAATCCTTCTTACTATAGCATATTTTGAACCTACTACCACTACAGAGGCAGATTACAGGGGATGAATACTTCCTTACTGGTAATGGACAAACAAAGGAAAAGTTTAATGTGCCCCATCTGGTTCCTTTTTTTTTTTTAACATCTTTGTTGGAGTATAATTGCTTTACAATGTTGTGTTAGTTTCTGCTGTATAACAAATTGAATCAGCTATATGTATACATATATCCCCATATCTTCTCCCTCTTGCGTCTCCCTCCCAACCTCCCTATCCCACCCACCCCTCTAGGTGGTCACAAAGCACCGAGCTGATCTCCCTGTACCACGTGGCTGCTTCCCACTAGCTATCTATTTTACGTTTGGTAGTGTATATATGTCCATGCCTCTCTCTCATTTTGTCCCAGCTTACCCTTCCCCCTCCCCGTTGTCCTCAAGTCCTTGCTCTATGTCTGCGTCTTTATTCCTCTCCTGCCCCTAGGTTCATCAGAGCATGTTCTGGCCTGGGGAGTCTCCCTTTCCATCTATAACAGTTTTCTTCTTCTCAAATCTAGGGGAAATCCATTGGGTTAGGGTGAAGCAGGAATGAGTGTCTCACATAGTGGATAAGCCCAAGTATGAGGATTTGAGGTATGGCTTATCCTGAGAGGGGGAACCTTTGGGGGCCAAAGGATACTTTCACAGTCCGAGAGCTGAAAGTTTAACTGGGGGATCATTACTATGCAAAGAAATAAGATGCCATGAAGAATATCCAGGTGCAGTTCAGGGGGAACCAATCAGTGTGTGGCTTGTGAATGGAAAATAAATACCCCAGGGTCCCTTTTTATTGTATTTGGACAAAACAGAGATCTGAGGGGCACAATATGTTACTTGGAGGCCACAAGGTGATATATGAGTGGAGTTCTGAAACGTAAGGAGGGATTTGCCAATAAAGAGGCAGCAGAGACCAGGAAGGTTCATCTCAGACAAATGGAACACCACGTAAAGTTTCAGAAGCTCCAGAGAGTTTCAAAGTGATTTCACGTAGGTTATATCATTTGGAGCCCAAGATGTCTTTGGGTCACAGGTGTTATGATCTCTATTTCAGAGTGAAGGAAATGAAGCCTCAATAAGGTTAATAACTTGCCCAGAGTCACACATCTAGCTGCACGGATTGGAAACTAAACCAGGTTAGTTAGTCTCTTGATCAAGAGCCCAGGCCCTTTCCATTAGATTTACCACCGCCAGTGGCAGGGTTGATAACACCTCTTTATTTTATCTTTGAGCATAGAGGTTCTTAATGAATGAAGAACCAATAGGAAAAACAGCACCATATCAAACTAATGGTAAAGAAATAGTAAGGATATGAGATCAGAGTTGGCAGGCAGCTCCTGCAATGGGGGAAAAACGTTTATGTTAAGTTCCTACGTGTCAACAATTTAATCCACATTGATTTGGCCTTGCTATTACAAGACCCACAGTAGCATGCTATGAACGTTAATAGATGATTTCCTTTTTGCTAGTTGGAGGTGGTGTCCAAAAAAGATTGAGGCAGATTGGTAGAAACTTAAGCACTGTTTTTCTTTCTTCCATTCATTCATGCTTTTAACAAGGATGAACTGAGTTTCCCCCTTCCACCAGTCACTGCACTAAACATTGAGGATATAGAGATGAATCAGACAGTTTCCTAATACTAAAGAGGTCAAGATCTAATGGGAAAATAGAAACCAACAAGTAGCCAACAAGAAACATGTATAAGGAGAGGAAAGTACACAGTCCAGAGGCACACAAAGGAGTGAGCTGCTCACTCAGCCTGAGTGGACTGGACCAGGCTTCTGAAAGAAGTGGTTTTTGAAACAAATTTGGAAAATGACTAGAGGTGGCCAATGATACAATATGAACAGCCAAACAAATAAATATAGTAAAGATTATAATTCACTGAATAAAAAAGGAATACATACATGAGTCTGTATGGATCTAAGCAAATGGTGGAGAAGGGAAAGATCTTTCTTACAGTAGAAAGCCAAATAATAAAAGTAGACAAAATATTGGATTTAAAAGATCACCATTTGGCAACCATAACAATAATTGATTCAGGCAAGAATTATCAATGAGTGCTAAAACTAGTGGGTGAAAGTTTGAGGAGTAACAAGATATTGGCATAGTTTCAAAGTATCTCTCCAAAATTCTTAATTACAAAGAGGAAAATAGAAACTTTACAGTAGAGAAAACTGGCAGACACCACGTGCTTCCTGACATAAGGCACTGAGAAGACCATAACATCATTCTGTGATATTTTTGCCAAAAATGCATAATCTGAATCTAATCCTCAGGGAACATCAGATAACCAAATTGAGGAATATTCCACAAAATAACTTACCTGTGCATTTCAAAAATGTCAATGCCAGGAAAGACATAGAGAGACTGAGTGAAATTGCTCCAGATTAACTAAGACTGAAGAGGCATGACAATTGAATGTAATGCATAAGCCATGATTTTCTTTTGTTATAAAGGCATTATTGGGAAATTGGTAAATTTTGAATAGTGTCCATAAATTAGATAATAGTATTCTCTCAATGCTAATTTCCTGATTTTGCTAATTATACTGTGGTTATGGAAGAGAATATCTTTGTTTTTAGGAAAAACACACTGAAGCATTTAGGGATAAAGAAATATGTCTGCAACTTATTCTCAAATATTTCAGAAAACACAGAGAGGAAAAGAGAAAATAATTTTTAAAAGTGTAATAAGATATTAACATTTGGGTGATCTAGGGAAAACGGCGTAAAGGATGTTATGGACTGAATGTTTGTGTTTCTTCCAAAATTCATATACTGAAATCCTACCCTCTAATGTGATGGTGTTAGGAAGTAGGGGTCTTTGGGAGGTAATTAGGATTAATAGATGGGATCAAGAGGGTAGAACCCTCATGGATGGGATTAGTGCCCTTATAAAAATCATGGGACAGCCCACTTGTTTTCCCTCTCCTTCAGCCATGTGAGGACACAGGGAGAAGTGGGCAGTCTGCAACCCAGAAGGGGGCCCTCACTAGAACCCAGCCATGCTGGCACTTGGCTCTTGGACTTACCAGTCTCCTGAGACGTGAGAAACATATTCATGCTGTTGATAAGTCCCCCCAATCTATGGCACTTTGTTATAACAGCCCAAAGTAAGGCACAGGGATTCTTTGCACTATTCTTGCAACTTCTCTCTAAATCTGAAATTATGTTAAAATAAAAAGTTCAAAGAAAAAATAAAAACTTAATATAGTATGATTAAAGCCAGGTGAAGTTTGTAAGTGTGAATTGTCTAAGACTGCAAGAGAACTTGGGGAAAAGATGGCAGACAACTTGATGAAGTAATGGACCTATAAATGATTTATCCTTATTTGTATTACTTTATACAGCTGTTTGTATAATAAATTAAAAGGGCATCATGGTAGAGGGAAACAATGACCAGAGTTTCACTAGATAGAGAAAGCAGAGAAAGATATTAGAGGAAATCATTTAGCGTGTGTAATACTAATTTTTAAAAATCTGGCATTACACAGCATTTACTATGCTTTACACACTATTCTAAGTACTTAATTCATATTAGCACACTGACCATCACAAGCACCCAGTGTGATAGGTATTACTATAACCACCCCCATTTCATAGATGAGAAGACTGGAGCACAGAGAAATTAAGGAACTTCCTCAAGTCACATGGTTAACAAGTGGCAGAGCGAGGATTTGAACCCAGGCAGTCTGGATGTAGAAGGATGTAGAAGTCTGTGCCCATAGTCATTATTTTATTATTAACTTTTAGGCTTGCAAAATGTATTATGGGAGGGAAGGGCCAGATTCTCCTCAGCCACTTCCTGTCCCACTTTTTACAATGAACTGATTATAAAATTTGCAGAGAGATCCAAATTGCTGGACAATATACTCCATGAGGACAAAGAAGGTTCAAGCACTTGTGTAGCCCAGTATCTAACAAAATAACAATACCCATGGTTGGAACCATGAGGTAGATTGATTATGACAGCAGAAGGGAGGCAACATTTTCTGAGCCCTCACTGTGTCCCACACACGCTCTGAGTACTCTGCATGCTTTAAGTCATGAGCTCTCTCTCTCAATAACTAGGAGGTAGATATACTATTACCCACACATGACAGATGAGAAGTGCTCAGCATGTAGCAGAGCTGGGTCTTGAACTCTGTAATCTCATCCTAGGGCTTGGACACCTACCTACGAGGCTAGCATATAAGGAGTGTGACATGGAGAGACATGAGAGCTGGCCTTCTGCTAATTATTGGGTGACCTCTCTTCTATGTCCTATTTGCCCAGGGATAATTGAGGTGTTGAACTATACGATCTTTGGGTTCTCTCCAACACTTTGCCTCTATGCCTCTTTCAGAGATGTCCACTATCACATTAATATGAAAAGTTCTGGCTAAATCAGGTCTGCCTTGAACACCTTGCAAGAGAGAACAGTTACTGAATGACCAAAGGAACCACCACAGAAGATGGCAGCTAAACGGACCCTGGTGCTTGTTATAATCAAGACCATAGAACCACAGATGCTTAGAGCTACAGGGATCATGCAATCAGTTGTCTCAAAACAGGAATATTTGAGAGTGAAAGGGGACACTTAATAATTATGTAAGGACAAGTAGAGAAATTGGGACCATTCAGGACAAACCGAAACATTGTCACCACACTAAAAGCTAAAGGGCACCTGACACACTCAGGGAGCCAGCTCCACATGTGCTGTAAGCTATTTGAAGTGCAGCAGATATAACAGTTCATTTGACCTTCACAATCGCTCTGTAAGGTAGTATTTTTCATTCCTCTTTACAAGTAAGGAAACTGAAGTTCAGAGAGGTCAAAGAATATACTATCTGCTTCCAAGGAGCAGGCTCTTTCCAGTGGGTCAGACTGGGAGGGCCTCTAGGGTACATTAGACCAGTGATACAGAACTGGGCACACTGAATAGAAACAAGAGATGAAGTAGCAACAAGCATCTAAGTTATATATAAGAGTTTTAAAAGCCTAATAGAATGAGAGAAGATATTTGCAAACAATGCAACCGACAAGGGATTAATTTCCAAAACATACAAACAGCTCATAGAGCTCAATATCAAAGAAACAAACAAACAGCCCAGTCAAAAAATGGGCAGAAGATCTAAATAGACATTTCTCTAAAGAAGACATACAGGGTCTCCCATGGAGGTCCAGTGGTTAAGATTCCGCGCTTCCACTGCAGGGGGCATGGGTTCGATCTCTGGTCAGGGAATTAAGATCCCACATGCCGTGCAGTGTGGCAAAAAAAAAAAAAAAAAAAAAAATGAAGAAGACATACAGCTGACCAGTAGGCACATGAAAAGATGCTCAACATCACTAATTATTAGAGAAATGCAAATCAAAACCACAATGAGGTAACACCTCACACTGGTCAGAATGGTCATCATCAAAAAGTCTACAAATAATAAATGGTGTGGCGAAAAGGGAACCCACCTACGCTGTTGGTAGGAATATAAACTGGTGCAGGCACTATGGAAAACAGTTTGGAGGTTCCTTAAAAAACTAAAAATAGAGTTATCATACAATTCAACAATCCCACTCCTGGGCATATATCTGGAGAAAACTCTAATTAGAAAAGATACATGCACCCCAATTTTCATAGCAGCACTATTTACAATAGCTGGGACATGGAAACAAATGTCTAAGTGTCCATTGACAGATGAATGAATAAAGAAGGTGTGGTATATATATATACAATGAAATATTACCCAGCCATAAAAAGAATGAAATAATGCTATTTGCAGCAACATATATGGACCTAGAGATTATCATACTAGGTGAAGTAAGTAAGACAGAGAAAGACAAATATCGTGATATCACTTATATGTGGAATCTTAAAAAAATGATAGAAATGAACTTATACTCAAAACAGAAATAGACTCACAGACACAAAAAACAAATATATGGTTACCAAAGGGGAAAGGGGGTAGGGGAGGGATAAATTACCAGTTTGGAATTAAAATATACACACTACTATATATAAAATAGATAACCAAGGACCTATTGTATAGCACAGGGAACTATACTCAATATCTTGTGATAACCTATAATGGAAAAGAATCTGAAAAATAGTGTGTGTATATAGATATATATATATAGATATATATATATATATATGTATGTATATGTATAACTGAATCACTTTGATGTGTACCTGAAACTTTGTAAATCAACTATATTTCAATTCAAAAAATTAACTTAAAGCCTAACAGAAAATATATTCTTAAGTGGAAAGAAACTATCCTATTGTGATCATTGCTACTGAAATTAGCACATTGCTTTGATTTTGGCCAGAATGCTATCAGTTTAATGTGATCACACTACTTTGTTCATTCTTGTTAGAGGCTCTAGATGGAAGATGTATATATACATTTTCTGTGGTTATTAAAAATGAAAAAGCCACTTGATCATGAATTAATTTACTGAATCAGTGGGGACAGGCTAGATTACACTATGACAACAAACGACTTCAAAATCTCAGTGCTGGGCTTCCCTGGTGGCGCAGTGGTTGAGAGTCCGCCTGTCGATGCAGGGGACACGGGTTCGTGCCCCGGTCCGGGAAGATCCCACATGCCACGGAGCAGCTGGGCCCGTGAGCCATGGCCGCTGAGCCTGCGCGTCTGGAGCCTGTGCTCCACAACAGGAGAGGCCGCAACAGTGAGAGGCCCACGTACCGCAAAAAAAAAAAAACAAAAAAAACTCAGTGCTTTAGAGCAACAAAGATGTGCCTCTGCTTCTACTGCATGTCTGCTGAGCCAGCTAAGGCTCTGCGTCACTGTCCTCACTCTAGGACCCAGGCTGACCAGGCAGCCCCCATCTAGAACATTGCCTTCTTCCTGTGGACAGCTATAGAACACTTGAGGATCTTGCACCGGAGACAAAATGTTTAACTTTCTGCTCACAGTTTGCAGACCAGAACATGGCTGGTGGCCTAGCAATAGCCATGAGGGGACTTGGCAGACCCGGGCACCATGTGTCTGAAAGAGGTGGGCACTTGAATAGTTGGTGAAGAGTACGAATGACTACCAAGCTTAAGGAAGTTTTGTAGACTCTAATCCCAACAGCAAGTATCTACGAAACACTGGTTTTGTGCCAGGCACTGAAGATAAGACATGGCCCTTAGTTTTTTATATCAGGATGTTTGAGATCAATTATTATACCAAATGATGTCTTTGGTGACAGAAAGTTTTAAAAACTCAGCTCCAGACCAGCTTCTTTTGCAGAGGGAAATACTAAAGCCCAGAGATGTGCCCAAGATGACCCAGCTGGAAGACTGGTTTCCAAACCCCAGCACTCCATTAAAGCACGTGGGAGAAGGAAGGTTTACAAACATCTCTGTGTTTAGAAGCCTCTCTTGAAAGTTGCATAAGTGGGCTGGGGTTTTCTGTTTATTCAGAATTGCCAAGGAATGTAGACAAAGCCGCCACTCTGAGGGGTATAACAGAGGCCAGGAAGGCCATGAAACATAAATAGGGCCACGAAAGCTGGGATCAGCTGCTATGACCTGGCACCAGGCCACACGCCAGGCTCTTGAGAGAGTCACCTGTGCTAATACTTAGCCATGTGGGAGGATGATTCCCCCACAGGAGTAGAGACTTCGCATGAAACAGCCTCAGTTATGTGGCTAAAAAAATAAGGTGTTCATTCAATGTGTCTGAAAACAAGACTGGCACATACCAACTTATATGATGCTTTCTTTGCCCCCATGAAACATCTGTGGAGGAGAGCAATGGACTGGACATCTCCCCAGGGGCAGCATGGGGTGGGCAAAAGAGCTTTGGACTTCATCAGGTTTGCCTTGAATCTCAGTTCTCTCACTTACTTGTGCAATTTCCATTACCATTCTCTATTTCAGATCTCTCATCTGTTAAATAGGAATTATAGTACCTAGCATTGTGGGCTTCCAAGACAAATTATGTGGGAGGAATTGTGCAATGCACCTGCCACTTGCCAAGTATTAGTTCTGGTACTCAGTGAGCCCAAAAGGAACGTTAGTTTCCATTACCCTTCACTTCGGTAGCTCAACCGAACTTGTGGTCATAATTTTCTGGACCAAAAATTTGATTTGTTTATGTACCCAATATTGTATTATGCTAGGCTGTGGTAATAAAGAGACAAAATTTCAGTGGCTTAACACAATCAAAATGTATTTCTTGCTCACTTAACAGTCCTGAGTGTGTGTTGGCAGGGTCACTCTCCTCCATACTGATAGAGGCTTGAAATATTTACTTTGTGGCTCCAAGGTTACCCTAGGTGTCAACATCTCAGTGGGCTGGAAGAGAGAATGAGCATGGAGAAGCAAATGTGGGAAGTTGATGTGGGTCAGGGCTGCTGGCGGAGCCATCACTGTGCTCACAGCCCCTGGGAGAGAACTCTGACATGTGGTCACACCTAATGTAAGTGCGATTAGGAAACCTCAACTAGCTGTATGCTAAAAGGGAGAAAGGATTTTTGTGGACAGTTTTCAATCCTGACTATCAATTAAGAGCAAACTGTGTTCCGCTTATAGCTTTTACCTCCAGCCAGGCACATAGAGAAAGATGAGATAGACTTGCCCTGGGAGAATCTAGAGGCATAAAGGTAGATTTGATCTGAGCCTTGAATTTTAAAAGAAAGTACTAAACTATGGTTCTAATTATGCTGTTAAACAACATTTATTTAACTTATACTAGACATCACACGCTGGGGATACAAAGACAGAAAAAGAGATAAGTGATGTGAGCTGGAAGGATCAGAAAATAATGATAGGTTAGCTAGAAAAGTATGCAGAAATCCAACTATTTTATTAAATCATGGTTAACAACAAATGAAACCAGACTTGTCTAACAAATTTTCCATCAGCAAACACTGTTATGTGTAAAAATATCACCTACGTTATTTTTTGACACCTCAGCATTTAGTAGAACTGCCTAAAAGATTGTACATTGGATGTTAAATCTAAGTTAATTTTTTTCTTACTCTTGAAAGGAGCACTTTGTAGTGAAAGCAGTTATTAACAAGTTTTGCTTTCAACCGGCTAAAATTTTTTAATATATTTCTCTAGACTGTTGTCCACCACACTCTATTGTCCTAATTATACTGTTTTCTGCCTTGCACTTATGTCTGAGACAGTAACTTTTTGAAAAAAATTCAAAGACCCTACAGTTGAAAGAAAGAAAGAAAGAAAGAAAGGAAGGAAGGAAGGAAGGAAGGAAGGAAGGAAGGAAGGAAGGAAGGAAGGAAGGAAGAAAGAAAGAAAGAAAGAAAGAAAGAAAGAAAGAAAGAAAGAAAGAAAGAAAGAAAGAAAGAAAGAAAGAAAGAAAGAAAGAAAGAAAGAAAAAGAAAGAAAAGGAAAGTTGAGCTGGACTGGGAGCAAGAATGAAGAAAAGGAAATACTTTGTCTTAAGATAACTCTATGGGGCTTCCCTGGTGGCGCAGTGGTTGAGAGTCCGCCACCAATGCAGGGGACACGGGTTCGTGCCCTGGTCCAGGAAGATCACACATGCCGCGGAGCGGCTGGCCCCGTGAGCCATGGCCGCTGAGCCTGCGCGTCCAGAGCCTGTGTTCCACGACAGGAGAGGCCACAACAGTGAGAGGCCCGTGTAACCGAAAAAAAAAAAAGATAACTATGAAGTAGGTTTATCATCACCCATTTCATAGGAAAAGAATTTGATGATGATTATAGTGATAGCAGACTCTTACTTAGCATTAACTATACACTGAGCACAGTTCTAAGTGGTGTATGTGTGGATATATTTATATAAATGTATATATAATAAATAAGTGATAAAAATAAATATATCTCTACATATATGTATATATATACTTATCACCTATTTAATGTACATATATACATATTAAATGTATATATTTGATATATTTTATTGTTACCTTTATTCATTATTAATACATCTTATTTAATCCTTGCAACAAGCAATGGGAGAGGTGCTATTGTTACCCCCATCCTAAGTATGGAGAATCTGAGACTGAGCGAGCTCAGTAACATGTTCAAAGTCACAGAGCCCACTGGCAGTTGGGATTTGAAACCAGACACTCTGGTCCATGTTCTAATCATCATGCATACTGCCTCAAAGAGATCAAAATAGTTAAGTACATTCTCGAGGTTCCACTGTGAGACAGTAGCAGATACAGGACTGAATTCTGGTGTGTCTGGCTATGAAGCACCATTTTCTTTTCTGCTCCACACTGTCTGTCAATAGGATCAAGGGATGAAGTGAAGCTGGCAAAGGATATTTTCAGTGAGGGGTCAACACAAGCAATCACCAAAAGAAGGCAGAAAACATCCTGAGAACAAACACCCTTGCATTTTCTGACCACCAGTGCCTAAATGCTAGTAGCAACTAAATGCTAGTAGCTAATTTTGCAACTCGGGAAATTCTTCCTTCCTTACACAGGTCACAACACCTGGTCCAAGATATATACATACCACCAACGTGTTTGTTCATGTGGAGAGAGGCTCTTCTCAAGTCGGGGCCTGAGTTGTCATGGCAACAAGGAAAGCCTTGAGAAACATCAAGAGGCCAAGAAAGGGGTGACTGGTTGTGAAAGCAAGCAGCCCAGAGCAATCCTGGTACCGCCGTGGACCCCAAGAACATCTGAGCCAGAAGGGGTCCTACATCACACCTATACATGAAGGAACAGAGCTTCAGGAAGGTGCCAGGTACTGTGCTAAATGCTTTAACTAGGTTATACCATTAATTTCTAAAAAAAAAAAAAAAAAAAAGAGTCCCCAAGAGTAAGATATGATCCTCATTTTCAGGTGAGGAAACTGAGGTCCAGATATAGGATGCAACTTGCTTAAGGTGGAACTATGCTTCAGGCCTAGAACTAATTCCAGGGCCTTGGTTCTTAGCTGCAAAGCCATATTCCCTAAGGACTGTAACTTGTCCAACAAGCACACAGCTATCCAAATGACAGATCCAGAACAAGTCCTGTCCCCTCTGTCCTCCAAGGACCTTTGATTTCCCCAGCTATCAAATAGCAAGACGATCACCCACCTAGAGATCAGCTATGTATTTCATCAGCACCTCTTAACATTCTGCCCTCCATTGCCCTGGAATGGATCTTTTTCAAGCTTCCCTTCCACAGCTCAACAAATAAGCAAACAAAAATAAAAAGCTTTGCTTTCCATGAAAAGGCAGTGTAAACACCTGGCAGGTTTCCTGGGTCTCGGCTTCCTCTGGCTGGACCTAAGTGCACAACGTGAGTGTATTTGGGTTTCAACAGAAGAGGCCTTGCTAGACATTACTCACCCCGCTGCAAAAGTAAAGCAGCCCAAAAACTTAGTGAAGGAAATATAAGTGCTCTTGTTTGTTGACCAAAAACTAAACAAACCATTTGAGGTTTGGGGTTCAAAAATCTTTCAAAAATGCGATTTCCACATATTCAGTTGGGATATGGGTGAGTATATGTGGGTGTTTGCTTAAATCTTGTTTGAAAGAAGATAGAGAAGAAATATAAATACGTGCAAATAACTTAAATCAACCCAAGGAGAAAACCATTCTTTTTTCAGTGTTATGAAATGGGCCAAACTGGATCTCAAATATGGACCAGCCTTTGACAAAACCATCCAGTTGGTTAAGCTTTCTCGACCATCTGGGTAACTTGGCGAATCACTTAGGCTCTCTGGAATTTAATTCCTCATCTGTAAAATGAGCATAATATTAGCATAGTGTCAAATCAGCTGTGATAAGGATGGATTTAGAAAATGACATGAAAGCCTTATAAACTGTAGAGTCCTGTGCCTAGGTGAGAGGTTGTGTGTACTCCTGTCTCCTCTGGCAGGCACAGGTCCCATTGTGGCACCCTCTCCTCCATGACCCACCACCCAAGCTGGCCTCATACTGATCCTTGACTACTCAAGGGCCCCAGGAAGACCTCTTCTCCATAGACCTCCCCTCCCCCTACAAATGCCAGAAATGTTGCAATATATAGGTGTCAGGTGAATTTGGTTGTGGATGGGAGGAAAAAGAAAACTGAGATCTCTAGATTCAAGAAAGTATAAGTTAATTAGCCACTCATAGTCACAGTACTAACTAGGTTTTCCTCCCCCCAAGAGGGAAAGCAGGAGAGGAAGGCCTTTCTAAGTAGCAGAGCAGAACATTCATCTTTCTGGAGGGCATGGAAAGAAGAAATGTGTAGCAGACAGGTGTAAATGGATAGCACAGGTAGCATGGGCAAGGGGGAGGAGTAGTGTAAGCAAGACTGAGAGAGACTTGATCAGCACTGGGTTTTCTAATAGCAGCCACCTGAACCCATGCCTCAAGAAGCATTACCTAATAAATACTCAAATACATGAATGAATGAATAACTTTAAATGAAACAATATAAGAAAAGTTCTGCTCTAGTAAACTGATCCAGAATGTTCTAATCCAAAAATGAGGGAGGAGTTTATTTTAGTTTCAGCTAGCCTATCAGTTTTATGTTTTATGGCTTTATTTGATTTTATTTTGATTTGCATATGAGGAAGGGACATCATAGTCCTTTCAGTGTTTCAGATATCTAGTGACCCTGATCCTGATCCAGGAGGCACTGGGATACTGAGTGTCAACAAGAGCTCCTAAGAGAACGTCAAATCACACCCCTACAGTCCTACTGCCTGATATGCCAACAGCAGAGAGGCACTGATTGTAAGAAATGGCATGCTTTAGCGGGAATATGGGGCAAACAGCAGTGGGGACCCTGTAGAAGGGACCAATATTCAAGTCATGAGGACAGGCAGGGCTAGCGGATGAAGCACATTTCTGGGGAACACTAAGAACCAAAAGGAACAGGACAGAGGTTGATCTTAGGAGCCCAGGTTGGAGAAGGTAGCAGCTCCAGAAAGAACAGAATCAGTCAGAAGGTTGGCAAAAACACAGAAGGAAAGATATTCTGGATGCAGTACTGGCAAGAAAGAGAAACAACAGTGTCAAGCTTGGCTGGGATTGTGGGTGGTATTTCCCCATCCCTCCATTAGGCCCTGAGTGGATGGAGAAACCCTGATTATCCATATCTCAGAGCCCTCTGATCAGGGAAACTGAGGCATTGTCCTGGTGTATGGGGGTCTTTTGTCATTAAACTTGAGGGGAGGAGGGAGTGGCAATTACACAGAAAGGACCTAGAATAGGAAAGATCAGATAAATACACACCAGTTAAAAAACAGTGGCAGAGAATAAAAGAGTAGGAGACAAGGCCAAATAGATAGATGTTGGAATGGATAGGAGAAAGAGGCCAAAGGTAAGGACAAAATAAGAGGTGTCACGATTCTTTTTCAAGGACACATGCTATTTAGTGTGGGTTAGACTAGTTTTAATGCCCAGGTCAGTGTGAATACCAAGCAAATATTGTGATAAAAGCAAGCCCAGACCACCCAAGCATGGCCTGCCACCTGATATCATTGCTGAAATTCTCTAAGAGGCAACCACATGTGGATCTGACATCTGAGATGGGGAATGGAGATGGGAGTAGATGATAGACGATAAAAAAAAAGTGTTGTTTTAACAGGTAGAGCAAGAATTCCTCCAAGGGAGAATCTTTCTTTGTTTATTAAAAATTTTTAAAGCAGCTTGAAATGAAAGTACCATTCTAGGGAATGCATAAGCAGAAGCTAAGGCATGAAAAGAGAGAAATAATGTACATTGCATCCAAAATTAATAGGAGTTTGGGGGTATAGGAAAGAGAGAAAATTAGTAAAAAGGAGGGGAAATGGAGAGAAATTAGTTAGTGAAATGGCATGAGACTAGGCCGCTGTACAGAATGAAGAGAACAGTGGAAACTCCCCCAGGCCAAGGTTGCCAAAAAACATTCAAGAACAATGAGACCTTGTGTCAGTTAGATATTGCTGCATAACAAGTGATTCCAAAACACAAAACAACAAGTAATTATTAACCCACATCTGTGAGTTAGCTGAAAGTCTAGGCTGAGTGTGGCTCCAGGCCATGTGTTTGTTTCAGGCAATAGCAAAATTACAATAACAGAATTACAAGGGCCAGATCCCTTCTCACAAGTATATTTCAAGCCTCTGCTCATGTTACCTCTGATAACATTCTGTTGGCTGAAGCAAGTCACATGACCAAGCCTATTGTCAATGGAGTAGAGAGGTAAACTCCTCGGATGGAGGAGGAGGTAGTAGTAGGAAGTAGATATTTTCTAAACAATGATCTAATCTACTAAAAGCCTCATGCTTAATTTGAAATTGTTTTCACTGCTGCAGTATTAATTCCTTCTTAGAACCCTCTGCTAATCTTCAATAAATGTCCCACAAATTCAAATTGTTTGAGCTGATTTTGTACAGAAATCAAGGCAAAGGAGCAATATGATGTAGAACAGAGAATGTAGATGGAAATAGTGAGGTGATTCATAGAGAAAAAACAGTGTCAAAGATGGTCACAATCACCTAAGCCTCCTGAGAGTTAGAGGCATCTTGAGAAAGGCAGGGAAGTAAGGATTGGAACCAATCTTCTTTACATCTCGAGAGCTCAACTGTCAACTATGTTACCTAAGAGGTTACTAATGGCATCGGTGAATGAGGATAGATGGCAATTCATTGCTGGCAGGAAGCTATGGCTCGACAGGAAAAACTATAGAAGCCTTGGGGCTCATTCTGAAGAGCTGGGGGGAAAGCACCAACTAGGTCAAGACAGGAAAAAGAGAGAGACCCAAAGTTTCTTGAGTACAGGGTAAGGTGTTGTTCTTCAGAATAAGATTAAAAGACGAAGTCTTTAGAAATGAAATATACAGTCATTGCAGAACTATTAAGTAGGCTAACTTGAAGCTTAATTAGGGCACTTCAAATCACCCCTGAAATGGACAACATCGAGTACTGACCTTCACAAAGATAGAGAAGGCTTGAATGACCATGTTGAAAACTTGCTCAATATCAGGAACTGGATACACTACTTTATTATCTGATTTAATTCTCACAAGACCTCTTCTCCCCAAAGGTAGGAATGATTATTCCCACTTCATGGACAAGGGAATAGGATCAGAGTGGCTGGCTTTTTTCTAATGGAAAGGCCAGGTTAAACATGCAAGATGGTAGTGAAGCCACTCAGCTGTAGCCAGAAGAGGAACATGGGAGCAGAGGAGTCCATGGATTGCCACATACAGGACCTTTGTTGGGTGGATTTATGAGTATTCTCTTCATGCTATTAGAGCTTGAAAGGAAAGAAAAGCCTAGATGAGCTTTTATGATTATGAGTCATGTGACATTCTACATCCTCAAAGCCTTTACAGTTGCAAAGCAGATAAAGTCTGATCCCTTTGGCCTGAATGAAGAAAACATATCTCAAGTTATGCATTAAACTCACCCTCCGTCCATCTTGACAGATTCCTCATCTACTCTATCACCACAGCCAGAAAAGGAAAAAAGAGCTGGGGCAGGGGAGAGCTCTAACATTTAATAAATGCTCTTTTGTGCCATCTATGTATAAGTCCATAGATTTTAAAATGCCAAATGATAAAGATTATATGAGCACCTCTATAGCATGATGCTACTATGGGCTGGTAAATTTAGGAAGAAAGGTAAAGTCACATAAAAATTATTTTGTTGGCTTTTAACACACTTACCTATGCTTAGGATCCCTAGATAACCATCTTCCATAAGTTAAATGAACATTTATTGACACCAAAAAACAAAAAAAAATCAAATAAACCCTCAAAATGGTCCTAACTACTTGATTATCCAGTCTTTGTTTGCCTTCAATATGGCCTGTAATTAATGCAATTAATGATGACATATAGAAATATTTTTAAAAAGACAACTTTCTCAATATTATGAAATAGCATCTTTCTGTCCATACAGCTGGAGCTCAAGCTTCATGGCCCTTCTCATAAGTTTGTTTCAAAATTGCCTGGAGAAAGCCAGTAATTGAACATTTTTAGAGAAGGTGAGCTGTGCAGTTTGCTTTTACATTCACTACACACTGTCCATTTGCCTTTTGGAAGTCTTCAGATATGCCTCCAAATTTCTGTGGCAAATCTTTTCTGGTCTCAGTTTTCAATAAGTTCAGTAGTCCATAACACTGAGGCTTCATGGGTGCCAAAAACTGTCTGCAGCTAAAACAAACAAATAAATGAGCAAAAACAATTTATGGGATTTTTGTTAAGAAGAATTGCTCCCAAAAAGCAGAACATACATTCCTCCTTTACCATGATTCTCCTTAATGTGTTCTCTCTCCTGCTTTCCTTAGAGAACTCATTTGATGTCGTTTATCAAGATAACAGGAAAAGCTCAGAAGGGAGATCATATTCAAACTTGTTGAAGATGAAATGCATTTCTCCAACAAGACTTCCATTTTTTTATCCTGGATTCCTTCTCATTGCTCAAGTGCCAATAGCATTGGTAGCTACTGCTTGTGTGTTTCAGAGTCTAACAGAAACTGTTTTTATGGCAGTAGTTTGGTCTTATCCTGATCTGTTACTTGCCAAGAGCTATTCACGGAGATTTATCAAGCTTAACTTCAAGAAAAATGCCTGCCTAGTAAAAGAATATTATTAGGGATGTTATCAAGGCAAAGATCTAAGAATTCCTTATTCCACTTTACCATTCACTTGGTATTGCTCATATTAATGAAGAAATAAAATTATAGGTATTCAATGCTTTCCTCCCTTGGACAAGTACTTTGCTTTATAAATGTCAAATATCTCAATGGATAAATACCATGTCCACTTGTAAATGTATGTTTTTAGCCCCACTTTTTAGAGGCTTCTTGGACTTTGCTGACTCAGGAATATAATGCCAGCCTTCCTCTCCTCTACTAAGTATCTAAGTTCTCCTCTCTCCTTCCTCTATACCACTAGACCCTGTACTACCAGACAGCACAAGGAGGAGAGCTTAGGTTGAACTTGTATGTTACTGAAAGTCTGTGAGTTTGATATATTAAAGAACTGGGGTGAGAGTTTTTGGCTAGTGATTAGTGAAGAGCCCCCTCCTTCCTTTCTGCATTGCAGTGTTTGATACAAAAGCATCATGTTAATTGTGAGTCTGTATCAGAATTTCTACTACACCAACCTTCTACCAGGCAGAAATCAGATGCCGCTAGTTTCCTTCCTCCATCCCTCCCATTTGCTCTTCATTCATTCATTATTAGTTTGGAAAACCTAGCACAGATTCACCAAATGGGACAAAATATGTGAAAGCAAAGACATAGAAGAGTCTCGACCAAACCATGTTTAATTTAACCACCCCCAAATCACCTTCACAGCAGACCACAATATGAGAAATTTGATTTGTTTGTCTTTGTTTTCCTATCAAGAAGCCTATGTGATTGATCAGGTTTCACTAAGAAAGTCTATCTTCTTAGAGTCTAAATTCCCTGGTGCCCTAAATTGTCCTTTGCTTTATCTCTCAATTTTATTTTTGAAAGGAAACACTTCTACAAGTCCACAGGGCTTTGACACTGCAATGGATTAGAGGGTGAAGGAACCCATAGGCTGAGACCATGTTTTTGAAACAGGATGGAGGATGGTGATGGGGTTGGGTAATGGAAGCTATTTATTTACCACCAGCTGCCTCCAGCTGTGACACCCTGCTAGGTTACGGAATAAAGCACAGTAAATAAACACCCTGAGGAGACACGCTGAAGTACAGCACACATGGAAATCCATCTACTCACAAATCCTGGAAAAATATGTATTCAGTGATCAAGCCTGTCCAAAATAAACCATCCCAAGCCAACGATTTGGAATGATTTCCATGTTGCTACCCGAGATCATTCTCAGGTCACTCTGAACAGTGACTGTCCTTCACCTCTCCTTACAGGGCTGACTCCTATTCATCCTTCAAGACTCAGCAAAGGCATCACCTCCTTGAGGACGTCCTCCCACCAAGTTGCTTCCTCAGAAATTCCACAGACCCCAGGGTTCTCCCATCACATCCATCACATTATACTGAAGTGATGTACATGGTCTCTGTATCTCCCACTAGACTGTAGGAATCATTGGAGTCATGGACCACATTCTAATCATCTTCATATCCCTAGGACTTAGTACAATAGCTCTTTGTAGCTGTTCAGAAAATGTTTAGCTGAGTGTGCTCTCCTTGGAAGCTTCATAATTTGTTAGTCCTTAATTAAAAAAAAAAAAAGGAAAAATGCTGGAAGGGATCCTAAGCATTAGCTGGAGTCCATGGACCAAAGACACAAAATACCACTAACTTTATCCTGCCCATTCCTACTTCTTAGCACAGTGATTGTACCCAGTTTCTGCCTTCTCTATTCTTCCTTTTATCTCCCCTCCCCCGGGTCCCCTGAAGAAAATGTAAATAACTTGGTAGTCCATAGTCACCCACCTCTTCATTTTACAAATGTGTAAACTGAGTCTCAGGACAGCCTAACTCCCATTTCCACCTTAGTTCTCCTTCTCTCTGCCCATTTAATTCTTTTTATTTTTTTTTTATTTTTTATTTTTTAAAATTTTTTTACGGTACGCAGGCCTCTCACTGTTGTGGTCTCTCCCGTTGCGGAGCACAGGCTCCGGACGCGCAGGCTCAGCAGCCATGGCTCATGGGCCCAGCCGCTCTGTGGCATGTGGGACCTTCCCTGACCGGGGCACGAACCCGTGTCCCCTGCATCGGCAGGCGGACTCTCAGCCACTGCGCCACCAGGGAAGTCCTGCCCATTTAATTCTTACCTCTATGAGAGTTCACACTTAATCCTCCCTCCATGGAGAACTCACCCCACCCTTCACTCCATCCCACACACAATGAGGAATGTGGATCTAGATCCTGATATTCTAAGATGTTGTGTTGGCCCACCCTCCTAACAGATAAAGCTCTCAGAGAAGTTCAAATGTAAAGTGAATACGATTCTGACACTTTCTGGATTATATCTCTTCTCTTGTGGCTTGTAAATCAGGTTAAAAGAGAACTGCCCCTCCCACCCCACTCTGAAGTGACTGAAATAAACTTATAGGGAATACATACTTTCCAGTAATAATAAAAGATTAGCAATAATGTCACCTTTGTTAAACACCTACTAAGCACTCTGCATTTTGCTGGGTGCTTTGCGTCCGTGGTCTCATTTCATTACCATAAAAACTCTACAAGGCAGATACTATCCCCATTTTACAGATGAGAAATCTGAGGCTCAAAGGGGTTAAATAGCATGCCCCAAATTCACAACTGGCTTACTGGTTCCGAAGCACACATTTTCTCTATCACTCAATAGTGAAGACATTTAAGTGAAGAGAAAGCCTGTTTTGATGCAGCATCTAATTTCTGTAACCCTTTCTAGAAGCTATCTTGTTTCCTCCTCTGCCCCTCTAAAAATGTGTCTAGGAAAAGCTGGTTACTGAAAAGGTAAAGTGCCCCAAACCACAGAAACCACAGAGCTGAAGCCAAGGATCAAAAAACAGGAGCTTGTTCAAGAAATAGAACCCAGTAAGATGGGAAGAAATTGCAAGGACCGTCACTCCAGCTCATTCTACGAACCCAGAGAGCATGGTTCCCTCCTAGTTGTAAAGCTCTGAATGGGCTTCTTCCCAGCGCTTCAGTTCTTGCCCAACAGCATCTGAAAAGCACCACTAAACACCTGCCGTAGTGCTCTCATCAGACCTTGAAGGATTGCCCTGCGGGCTCTGCAATTGTTATTGAAACTGTGGAAACTCTGAAACTTCCTGGAAATTGCAGGTTCAGCCATAATGAAGTGATCACTTTAGCCAAACCAAATTAATTTCCCAAATAGTATTCCCACTAACCCCAAACAGTATTCCCGCTAACCCGAAACTCTCCAGACTTTAAAGTAGAGAATAATAAAGGCCCTACAAGGCCACTTTGTTCTTTCCCAAACATTTTCTTTTCCTGAAGTCCAAATTCATGGTCAATTTTTATTCTTTGATTTTACATTTTCAAAGACATAGTTTAGAATCAAATTGCTGGTTGATTCTGAAGCCAGAAGTCAGAGTTCAACAATGATTCAGCAAACAGAGTTATTCCAAGAACTTGATGCAAAGAGTATTGTGCCAGGTGACTTCTTAAACATTTATCCTCATAACAGCCTTATTGGGTACAATTATATCTCCATATTGTGAGGGACAGATCAAGTACACTGCCCAATGTCACTGAACGGAATGAGCAGAATTCGAACCCAGGTTTTGTTTTTTTTGGTGGAGTGTTTTTTTGTTTGTTTTTATTTATTTTTTTACTCATTTTACTATTTCATAGCACTCTCCCCACATAAGGAAGCAGCGCTACAAAACAATGGATAGTTGCAGGAAGTAGCAAGATGCACATCATGGGCATTGAGACACGAGACAGCTGAGGATGTGTGATTCAGTGCACTTTAAATAAGAAATTTCTGGTAAGTAACAGAAGAGGGGTCTGGACAGGAAGTCAGGGCCGGATCATTGAAAGCCATATTAAGGCACTTGGGCACTAGGCAATGCGGTAGGTTTGAATAGCTTTAAGTAATTAATTCATCATTCTTTCAACAAATATTTTATGTAGTACCAACTATGTGGTAAGCCCTGGGGACAAAACTGTAAACAGAACAGATGTTTCCTGTCCTCACTGGATACACAGTCCAACAGAGACGATGGGTCATTTCCACATAGAGTGGAAAGTACTCTGATAGGGGAAGAATAGGGTGTTAGAGAAGTACTAGAAGACCAATGAAGAGAAGGCTTCCCAGGGGAAATGATGCCTAAGTCAAGACTCGACGGAGGGGAAGTCTGGGGAAGGAGGTCGTCAAGGAGATTGTTAGAGTCAGTGGAAAGAGCATGAGCAAGGCTAGAGGTGAGAGAAAGGACACACGTTAGAATAACTGAAAGATGGTAGAGTGGCTGGTGAGCAAGGCTAGAGATGAGGCTGGAAGGGGCAAGAATAAGAAGCCAGGGACTATTATGAGTAATTCTTATTTTAGAATTATCAAATCTGCATGTGGTGACAGCTGGACACATAAACCCGTTCAAAATAGATTCAAGACTCTCTGTCTTCAAAAACACCATGAGGGTATGGTTCAAAAAATTGATGGGACCTCAGGAAGCAAATTTTGTCACCTCTTCCAACCAGTATGGTTTCAGCTTCAAGCAACAGAAATGCAAACTGGCTTAAATAATAAGGAAATGCAATATTTACATAAAAGTCTAAGGAGAGGGAGAGCATAGTACAACCAGAGGCTCAGTGATATAATTGGGAATTTTTTTTTTTATGTCTCCAGTCAGCCATCCCCAACATCGGCCTCATTCTAAACCTGGTCCCTCTCCCCTTGAAATTATAAAATGGACGCCAATAGCGACTGGGACTCTATACGTATTTGTTATCATCTATCAGGAGAGAGAGGGAAAATCCTTTTCCTCAAGTGGAACCTAAGTCCCTTCCTGATTATACCCACAAATCACTCCTGGATCACTGGTTATGGGGGAATGTCATGTGTTTATTGGTTTAGATGAATCAAGATCTCCCTTTGAAACTGGGAATGGTGTCAACTTTCCCTGCATCTCGTGGCAGTGGAGGATACTGATACATGAAAAAAAAAAAAAATGATTGTCTTAGAAATGAAGAAGTTGAAGAATGGGAACAGAGTCTATTATACTCCACTTACAAATTGGGTACCTTTGTTTTTGAACAAGTGAACGCGGCCCTGATACCTTGTGTGCTCTGCTGGAGCAGAGAGGCCTCAGGTCAATCCCCCACCAATTATGCATTCAACAGCAACAACAGCAAAATGGTAACTCTTAGCCCCTAACCTGGTAACTTTAATTACATGGAAGTGATTGTGTGCCTAAAAACCCACACGCTGGACATAAGCAATTCTAGATAAAATACACGTTTTTTAAACTCGTCTTCATATTCACATATAGCTTTAAAAAGAATACTACCTAGGCCAAGACCTTTTTCTTTTTTCCTTCATAGAATAACGTTGAGGATCAATTTCTCTAGCTTAACATCACCAGCGTTGGCAGCAGCTCCTATTTGGAGTATAAATGATGTCATCCGGTTGGCCTTTTCCCATCACAAACAGTAAATCTCTGAATCTGGAGAGATCTTTTATTTGGTTACACATATTGTACAGCATCAAGGGGTTAGAACCCATGTGCTGGAGATTATTAAAATCATCTGGAGGAGAATGGCTTATTATTGGAAAGCTCAGAACTTACAACCCTTTCATGCCTGTGTCTCCATCAACTCTTCTTTTGCTTCTGCCTTTTCAAAGCAACAGTTACAGCCTGTGGGCTCATGATCCTTTGCAGACTAAAGTTTTGCTGGTGCATTATGTTTCTTCTCTAGAAAAAGATACCCCTAACATAAAGATAGAGAAAGGAAGACAGGATTAAAGGTCAGAAAACCAACCTCAGCTTGGGAACATGGCAAATATATAGCTTTGGGCAAGCAACAAACTCTCTCAGCTTAAGTTCCTCAGCTGTAAAATAGAGATGATGATAACCAGCTTCATAGCACTCTTTGAGAGGAATAGTAAAATAGTATTTTAAAATAGTAAAAATTACTGAATACTTGATTATCACTTTATAATTTGCTAAAATCTTTCAAGTACTTAGCATTAGACTTATCTGGTACTGGGAAGACACTCCATAGATGTTTGTTGAATGACTTGTAACTAGGTGGTAATGTGGTTCGATGGATTCTGAGTCATCAAGTCATTTCACATCTCTGAACTTAGTTTTATCCAGTTATATTGTGCATTCAATTTTTACCTTCCTTTTAGAGTTGTTGTCTAAAAGAATAAACAAAATAACATACATGAAGCATTCACACTGTGTCTGACACACTAGTGTGCTTGAGAAATAGAGGTTCCCTTTTCTCCAATCCCTTCCTCTCTCATGTTCCTCATTCCACAGAACTGGTAATAACACTAACATCCTACTTATTAAAGGGCAGAGCTGTGGAGCAGAAAGTATAGCAAGGCCAGTCTTTGGTCTTGGCTTCCCAACTTCCCAGCTGTGTGAACTTTTGCAATCTCCTCAGGGTCTCTGTTCTCCCACCTGAAAATGAAGGAGCTGGCTGAAGTTCTTATGTTCTAACTCTGTAACTCAAACTTTTAAAATTTATGGATCAAACAAACAAAAAAACAATCACAAACCAGAAGCCTAACATAGAATGGTCAAGTTTTTGATTTGATAAATAGATCCTTTTCAGAGAATTGCCACTTACCATTACAATCATTTCAAATAAAAGGGTAGAGAACATCAGAAAAGAAGGAAGAGCAGAATTTCAGGATACAAGGCATTTATTTAAATGGAATGAATTAACTTTATAAAAAATTGCTGAGTTATCTCATTGTCCTCATTTTTCTGTCATTTTTCCACAGACTGGTGAAAATTTGTCAGGAACAGCAAGAACCTTTAGGGTAGCATCGGGGAACCATTGGTCTGTATCACCTGGAAGGTTTCTTCTAGCATGAATATCCTGTGATTCTCTCATGATTCCACCATGGTGAGAAGCTATTGTGCTAAAACAATAGTTTATTTGGGTAAAATTAATCCAGAGAAGAAATAAATCCACTAACCTATTTTGTGGAGCTGAATCATTCTGAGTCTAAATAGAGAGTTTAATTTAAAACATTATAAGATATTATATGTGTATCCACAAATGAAAATGCCCCACAGGTCCTCAAGACACTTCCATGTCCCTAAGGCTAATCCTTCTGACTCAGGCTGCCTTCTCCACTGACTGCAAAATGATGATGAGCACACTTGCACCCACCTATATTAAAACAGGAGAGAGATGTGAGCAGACCAAAGATACCTAAAGTATTCCAACCTCAGGCACCACATGACCACCCTGAGGTCAGCTTTTCTAACACCTTTCATTCTCTTATCTCAGGCCAAAAACTATCTCTGAGCTCTACCATGATGCTCTCAAATCCCCTGCACCAATACTACGGTATTTTACGACTGAGAGTCTAAATAGAGACTGGCTCATTCATAGTCAGCACTCAGTAGGTTATCCGGTTTTGACTGAATTAGAAATAGACAAGCAGAAGAGAGGGAGGAGAAACTTATTCAGACGGTTCTGTGGTTGAGGCTATGCTTCACCTCCCACAAGGAGAGAAAATCAAAACAAACACACAAACGGAACTGACTCTACCGCTACTTAGAACAATAGTACATTTTTATAACTTTGATTCTAAGTCATCAAGGAAAGTTGAAACTTTAGTCTATAACCTTTTGATGTCAGTTACAGACTTTAGCCAAATTAGTTGAAATAGATGCTCAGAGAGGCACACTTCAGCTCTCAGGTAGGTGGATGCTAATTCTCCTATGATCCCAGATAAATGAAGTAGTAACAGCAAATAGGAACAAACAACCATGACTGGCTGTTGTATTATACTTTGCCTCTTATGAAGTGCTCTTTACAGCCATTTTCTCATTTACTATTCAGATCAACCTTGTGAAGGAGAAATGGTAATTATTAGTATCCACTCATTTGTCCACATGAGGAAACTGATAAACTCAGTGTGGTTAAGTAGCCTGCCTGAGACAGTAGAGTTAGTAAGTGGCAGGCTATGCAAACCCAGGGCTTCTGACTCTAAGCCCAGTGCTTTTCCCACCCTCTGCTCCTCTCTCATCCTTATAGCTATAACACTAAGAGTCCAAAGGAACTTCCTTCTGGTTCTCAAGCCATGATAAATGCCACTTGCCCTGGGGAGGAAAATAAAGTCCATGCTCTTTGCTGGCCTATGTGCTAAGTCATTGGCGCCCAGAAATAACCTCCTGGAGACTACAGGCCTTGTATTTACCGCAAAGCAGTGGGTAAATAACTAGTTGGTGTTTTAGTGTTTTGTGGTCACTTAATCTGTTGTGTTCCTTCCCAAGACTCTGAAGGTTTCCTTTTTCAGTTAATTTTTATTTACGTTTGTGAGGTCTGTGTTGTTTGGGGTTTGGTTCATTGGATGTTTTTCTTGGAATGTGTTGCCATTGGCTTCAAGATGTTCCTGCTCTGCTATTTCATGGAATTTTCCCCAAGTGTGGATTGCTATGTATTTCTTCAGGGCAGTGAGCCAAGGCAGTGCTGGTATGTAATCTGTTTCTCTGGCCAGAGGACTTCTTGTCACCCATCCACATGGTGCTTGATTGTATTTCTCCACTGATAATTCCCCTCCCCTCTGTCAATATGCAGCGACCTTGGAGTCCAGCCATCTTGTGTGTTGTGCGTTATTGGCTCTGGATAAGACGAGCCCAGTTGCTTCTGATAGAGATTGTGTCAACTGATTCTCTTAGTTTGTCCTATCAGCCCAGAGTTGGAGAAGGACATACGTGCCAAATGTTATGAAAAGAGTAGAGAAGGCTCATAGGGTTAATGCTATAGACAAAGCCAGTGTGTGATTGAAAAGGTCCAGCCCTCCGCACAGCTCTGTGCCCCAGTAGGAGACAGATCCAGGAATGCCAGGTGCATTGCAAGCACTACACGCTCCAATGACCCTCAGCAAGTCTTTCTTCCTTTGTCTTTGACAAGCCCATAAATGATGTGCCAGAGAAAAATAAGAATTTGTTCCATATCAGAAAGTTTTGTCCTTTAGATATTTTCTTGTGGATAGAAAAAAAAATGAGAAAGTTCATGTAGTGTTTGGTCATTAAAATGGTATGTTTCTCTCAAGGCTTTCAGCATAATTAAGACAAAAAGCACACATTGAGACAGAAAGTTGTCATGGATAAATCCTTTCTTCGGCTGTTTTATTTATTGTACTTCACTTCATTGTTTTGTTTATGTGCTCTGCACCCCTACTCTTTCCACAAAGAATTTTGGAGAGCTTACAAAAAATATGTCAATAAATAAAATATCGCTAAATCATTAGAAGAAGCAGAGTGAATGGATAATATTAAAGAAATGTGTGAGATTAGTGTTTAGAATTTTATAACGAATATCCTTGTAAAATTGTTAAAAGCAATTAACAAAAATGACTCCCAAAGCCTACTGTTTATCATCTAAATTGTGCGGTGGCTCTCTAATCTGTCGCCCGAATTGGATGCATTTAAGAATCTGCACCCAATTTAATCTTAACTGGGAGGTCCAGGAGGCCTACTTCAGTCTCCATGCCGACTTCTCATGCTCTGACACACCTCTGAAGGCCAATAGTTTTCTTATTTGCAAGGAGATAAAACGAGAACTACTATTCATTAGGTATCTGATACATACTAGGCATTGTTGTAGTAACTTGACATTTAATAATTCATCACATTCTCTCAACCATTCTGTGAGATAGGAATTATCTCTTTTGGACAGGTGACATAACCAAAGCTGAGTAACTTGCCCAAGTTCACCCAACTATCAGGGATAAAAGCAAAATAAATACAGGAATGTTTGACCTCATAGCCAATGTTCTCATTTCATTAAACGGTCCACCTGAAAGACAGGTAAAAAATTGTGGAATGTGCTTCCCCCAGTTGGCAATTATTAACATATTAAACAAAAATGGTTAATTCAAAGATTGCCCTCAAACTGTAGGTTGACAAGAAAATAACTACAAGTTAAAAGAGGATTACAATGTCTGGTGGTTAAGGTCAGCAGGAAGGAATATCTATGGTTATATATGGGCACTGGCACTACCATGCAAATATCCTCCAACCAACCCAGAGAGAACATGCTTCAAACTCTTCCAAATTAGAGGCCATAACAAAACAGAAAGAGTAAGAAGCTATGGTCTTGATACAGAAGGAGCAGCCCCACTAATCAGGGAGAGAATAGCTACTGGTATTTGTTGGGTTGGCAAAGTCACTTTTAAGAACAAAAGAGATAGGAAAAATAACACTGCCATTTGTAATAATAGCAGCCACTTACTGGTGCCTGTTATGTGCCAAGCACACTCTATTTTTTATTGCTAATCTTCATAATGGGTGTCTCTGTATGCTGTTGATTCTTGTCCCCTTTTTTCAAATGAAGAAACAGAGGCTCAGAGAAGTTTTGTAGATGGCTGCGGCAAGACCACCAATAAGGGGCAGAGCTACGTTCTCAGACCTACGAGAAACCCTCTTCTTACAACCATCAGGGTACTCAGCATACGAAGGGCCCCTTGGCTACTAGGGCCCACCCAAGGAGTAGAGGGTTATAAATAATAATTATAATATTAATAAATTATCTGCTTCAGGTTGAGTTTACCAGAAACCAGACTCTTAATTGAAAGTTAGCATACAAGATTTCCTTCAGGAGTACTTTTGGATTGACATTAGTTGAAGGGGTGGGAAAAGACACAGGGTGGGACAGAGTGAGAGGTTGAGTTGTGGTACACACCTAAGAAGGCCTCAACTGACCCCATGAAGAATTCTGGAGTTAAGATGGCCTTTCAGAGCTACACCAGGTTGGGATGAGTTGGCCAGACCATTGATCAGTCATCGGAAACAGGTTGCCCCTTGAGAGGAGGAGTGACTTTGAGCAAAGCAGTTTTCTTCTTTCACCAAAGACTAACACTGAGGGCTATCGTCAGTAGCACTCCCTGCAGCTGGGGAAGTAAGTCCATTCCTGAAAGGGGATATACATGGCCCATGGGAGCATCCACCCAATGTCCCATTCTTTAAATGCCTAGCATAATAATACTCTAAGCACTGTAGCTTCATTTTCCAGATGGGTCAATTAAGGTAAGGTAACATGGAAGAGATCACATAGACAGTAACAACTGAGCTAGCATTAGAACCCAAGCCTGGCTGAGTGCAAAACCCATGTTCCTTCTCTACATTAAGTTAACTTTCTCAGGTACATTATAAATTTATGACAGCATGTATGTGGTAATCTTTTGAAGACCAGAAATACACACTCATAGAACTGAACTCCTTCCAGAACTGCACTCTCCCATCATCCCCCAAACAAACAATTCCCTCTGAGCCCACACACCCACTTGCTCTCATTTTCTACATGTTTACTTGGATGTAGTCACCAATTACATACTAAGCAGATGTCATCTGGACAAGAAGGCCTGGTCATTGTCAAAGAAAAGTGAGAACTGCCTTCAAATTACACTTGATGTGTAGTCCACAGTTGAGAAGAGCTCAACTTAGCTCTGTCAATTAGCAATGTCTCCCAAAATGTGGTGCATGGACCCTGGGAATGCTCAAGATTCTTTCAGGGAGTCTGTGAAATAAAAACTATTTTCATAATAATAGAAAGAAGTAATTGCTTTTTTCACTGTGCTGACACGGTGTTAACTGATGATACAAAAGCCACAGTAAGTAAAACTGCTCAGGCTTTAGTAGGAGTCAAGACAGTGGCACTAAACTGTATTAGTAGTTGTATTCTTTAATACCACACACTCACAGTTTACAAGCAAGAATAAAAATAAAAGCCAGTTTCACTTAAATGACGAAGCAGTAAAAATTATTATTACTTGTAAGAGGGACTGACAGACAAACTCTGATTATTCAGACTTGGGAATATATCAGACTTTCTCAAAAATGTGTGAAAAGAGCCTACCACTTCAAAGAAAAAAACTCATGGCATTTGTTGCCAATGATTAAATGCAAGCTTTCAAGCAAAAATTTAAATTTTGGAAAACTTGTGTTTGCCATCACGAGCTTGACAACATCCTAATACTCACAGATTTTCTGATGAGCTTGTGGTGATAGTAAGAAATGTGATTTTTTTTGATTTTGTATAATGAAGTGAGTCAACATTTTGAAAATCTACATAACTCAGAAAACTGATATTTTCCATATGACCAGTACATGATGTTACAAAATTATTCATGGGCAGAACAATCCATTCAAAAAATAGACCAGTGGATTTCAATGTAGTAAAATGTGAAAAGCTCATTGACATGGTTTCAAATTTCACATTGCAACTATACTTTAAGAAATTAACACTTGTTAAGTTTTGGTGTAGTATCAAAGAAAACTATCCATGATTATCTGAAAAGGTTATTAAAATCAATCCTGCACCCAACTACATATATGGATTTTCTTCATAACCTCAACACAACAAAATATTGCACAGATTCTGACTGCAGAGCAGTTATGAGAATCCAGCTATCTTTTATTAAGTGAGACATTAAAGAGAGTTGCAAAAATATAAAATAATGCTACACTTTTTTCTAATTATTTTTATTTTGGAAAATATATTTATTTCCCATTAAAAATGTAATGAATTTATTATTAATTAAAAATAAATTAATATTCTTTATAATTGTACAGTTTTAGTTTCTAATATTCATAGATATATCCCACATAAATAAAAGTGGTTTGCATTCCTCAACGATTTTCAAGAGTGTAGTGGGTTCTTGTGACCAAAAAGTTTGAGGACCACTAGTCTGGGATCACTTAGCCAACACTGAGAGAGCGGAGGTAAGATTTTTCCAAACGAATTATTTAGCTACAAATACTGAAAGAATAAATAGAATATTTTTTTAAATGAATGAATGAGGAAAGGGGAAAAAGGGATAAAGTATTTGAATAACTATGTGAGGAGAGTCATAGAGAGTATTGTCTGAAATTGACTGTGTGGAGGTAGAAACCCAAAATATGAAAATAAAAGAACTGGATGATCACATAAGGTAGAGAGGCAGAAGATGATTTATTCAGCATCTACCAAGTGACAGGCACTTGAACACTTATCCACATCTTCCCACAATGGCTTGAGGATCCACGTATCATCATTCCCTTTTTCCACAAGAGTCACTGAGATTCAGAGAAGTTATATGACAAAGAGGACTTGTAACATAGCTGGGATATTGTCCCAGATATGTCTGATTCCATGTTGTTCCTATCTGTTTCACTACACTATGCTACTTCCCAACTGGTCCCCCAATGCCTTCACACCCCTTATTTTACAGAAGAGGTGAGACTCAGAGTTAGGTGGTACATCATACTGAATGCTGGAGCTTCAGAGATGAATCACAGATACTTCCAGTGCTGGAAGATCTCACAGTCTTGTGGGGGACACCAGTGGAAACAGAACACCAATGCAGTGTAAGTGATCAAGGTTTTGACAGCAAAAAGCACAAGGTGGTATGGGAATCTAGAAGAGGAATTTAACCCAGACTGGGCCTGATAACACACCACCTACATCACATCTTAAAGAACTTAATAGAATTAACTAGTAGAGGAAGGAGACAAGGTAGAAGAAATATAATGTGTGTTAGAGTGTGACTTCTTGGAGAAATGAAAATATTTTAGTATGACCAAAGGAGACTGGCCCCATGCAAGTTTGGTAACAGCCATTCACACCCTTCACTCCATACTTGGTCATTCTGAAATACCTTCAGTTCAGGTTTAAATATTTAAAATAACCCATGGATCCATCCTCACTACCTTCTTGGACCTCTAAAGGTCTAGGGATCCCAGGCTGGCTAGGGATCAGTGGGTCAGATGCTGTAGTTTTCTGGGTTTGCACAAGAGAGATATCATCCCATATATTGCTACAGGTTGATTCACCCATTGCCTAGCCCACAGTTGGTGCCATATAAATGTTTAATGAAGGAGTGAATAGTACTCCTCAGTTCTGCTTTTTTCTTTCTTCTAATATTTTTACTTTAGCTTTGCTGCAGAAGAATCAGCCACTTCACCCTATTCACGCTCAAACTTCCTTCCCTAAGGGAATATTTCTCTTTTCATTTGTCTTGGGATCCTCAGTTCTCAGACCTGGGGAGTACAGAACCCACCTGCAAATTTTTTCCACTCCAGGGGGTCTTGGTCTTTTGTTTTTGGTCCATATTGTTCAGATCTCTATCTGACTACACCAACAATTCCATGAGGACAGGGAACTTGACTTCTTCTCTGAATTTCCAGCTTAGAGCAAAAAAGTTTATTTAATAAGGCAAAAATAAAGAAAATAAGTAAAATTTTTAGTCCTAATGAGGCCCTCTTGCTCTTTCTCTTCTATAACTGCTACCCAGATGCTCCACTAAAACAGCAGAGACATCTTTTCTTTCCCACATGGACAAGTTTGTCATGATTCCTGTGTTTATATTTCCAAACCCACTCTGATTCAGAGGAAAAAAATAAGAAGGAGTCCATAGGAAAAAATTAGAAGGACTCCATAGACAAACTCCAAGCACAAGAAGTCGGGTGTGAGAAAGATGCTGAGTATGCGAGTCAGTTTCCAGACACAAACGGATGTTGGATATTGGATTCCTCTCACCGAACTCTTCCTCATGTCATTTCTTCCCCACTCCAGCAAGGATACATCCTTAGCTACATCAGCTGATAGAAACCGGGCACAGAAACCTATGGAAAAGAAGAGACAGGATGAATCTTGAGCCAGGTCTTTCCAAAAGGTCGGTGACTGTGAGGGAACTTCCAGCTGCCACTAAAATGATAAAGTTACAACCACTTCCTCCAGTGTCTGGTTAAGTCTTCTCTAAAATCTTGCTCGATCAATCATCTCCTCTTTGAGATATAACCTTTCCCTCCTTCCTGCAGGATAGAACCCTGATCAAATCTCTTTCATTCAAAATAAATAACATTTAAAAAAAAATACTAGGGCCAACAACGAAGCAAAGCAAAATTAAAACCTGATCCTGAAACTTCCTTTATCTTTTATTTAACTTCTTGCCTTTCTTTCTCACCCAATTTTCTTAAAAAAGTGGTCTACACTCTCTGGCTCCATTTCCTCATTTAAATCCACTGATTTCTGGCTCTTCTTCCTCTCTCCCTCCTAGTCACCAATTCCACTGTGCACATTCCTGCCTTTATCTACTGCAACATCTTGGCAGCAGGTGACTCTCCTGGCTATTCCTTTCTTTCCATTCCCCTACTTTGACTTTGACAGCACTCTTCCCTATTTATTTATTTTTTTCTGTCTCTCTCTGGCCACTCTTTCTCAGAGTTTATTTCTTCCTTTGCTCCCCCCCTTAAATATTTGTGTTTCCTATATTTCATTCATTTCATTCTTGGTTAATTTACTCCTTTCTCATTCCGCATTTAAGAAATATTTTTGAGTACTTTCTTTGTACCATGCATTGTTGTACATAGCTGGGGATTAGCAAATAAATCCACTGCTGTAATGTGCTACATAGCTTTGCTTCCAATTAGTGAAAACACTTTATAACAAGGGAGGTATGACAGTGAGTTCAACAGAATTCACTAGTCTTATCATGTACTCCATTACTCACATACAGTTGGCTTGGTGGAATGATGGAATGGCCTAATAAAGGCTCACTTTTGGCACCAGCTGGGAGGCCATATCCTATGGAGAAATTTTTGCTTGCCAAATCATTATCTTGGGTTCAATGGGTTTGGAGTTCCTACTGTCCCAAAGGAGAAATCTTTTCACCAAAGAATAAGTTCTATTACTGTTGAATGAGATACAGAGACTACTGCTCCCCCATATTTTCTGGGCTTCTCATGCTGCTGAGCCAATAGGCAAAGAAAGGTGCCATTATCCCAGCAAGGATGTTTGATTCCAATTACCAGAAGGAAATTGAGATGCCACCACACAATAGTGGTAAAGACGACTGTGTCTATAAACTAGGGGATTCATTAGGGCAATTCTTGTTCTCCAACAGTCCTGTTCAATGGAAAATTGAGGAAAACTAAAATAGGATTTTCACAGTTACCATATGATCCTGCAATCCCATTCCTGGGCATATATCCAGAGAAAACTCTAATTCAAAATTATTACATACACCCCAATTTCATAGCAGCACAATTTACAGTAACCAAGACATGGAAGCAACCTAAATGTCCATCAACAGATTGATGGATAAAGAAGATATGATGTGTGTGTGTGTGTGTGTGTGTGTGTGTGTGTGTGTGTGTGTACAAAATGGAACATTACTCAACCATAAAAAAGAATGAAATTTTCATTTGCAGTAAAATGGATGGACCTAGAGATTATGATACTAAGAGAAGTAAGTTAGACAGAGAAAGACAAATATCATGTGATATCACTTATATGTGGAATCTAAAAAAATAATACAAATGAACTTATTTACAAAACAGAAATAGATTCACAGACATAGAAAACAAACTTATGGTTACCAAAGGGAAAGGGAGTGGGGGAAGAATAAATTAGGAATTTGGGATTAACAGATACACACTACCATATGTAAAATAGATAAACAGCAAGGACCTACTATAGCACAGGGAACTATATTCAATATCTTGTAATAACCTATAATGGAAAAGAATCTGAAAAAGAATACATATATATGTATAACTGAATCACTTTGCTGTACATCTGAAACTAATACAACATTGTAAATTAACTATACTTCAATTTTAAAAATGGTTAAAAAGGAAAAAACAAAAACAGGATTTTCAAGGCCTTAGATCTCATAAAAATAAAGCTTCGGTTTCCTTCAATAGGTAAAAAGTGACATATGGGGACTTCCCTGATGGTCCAGTGGTTAAGAATCTGCCTTCCAATGCAGGGGATGTGGGTTCGATCCCTGGTCGGGGAACTAAGATCCCATGTGCCATGGAGCAACTAAGCCTGCATGCCGCAGCTACTGAGCCCACATGTTCTGAAGCCCGTGTACCACAACTAGAGAGCCCACATGCCACAACTAAGACCTGACATAGCCAAATAAATAAATATTTTAAAAAGAATGCCATCTGGCTGAGGGACTGGCAGTGAGTAATGGAAATACAAGTGGCAGTAGAAGAAGGCAACTATAATTAACTACATAGGCTTCATGATCAGTTATATGGAAGCTGAGGTTATACCTGCATGTTTTATTTAATTAATATTTTTCTTATTCACTCCTCATTTCCACCCACCTTTCGTTAAGAACCTGGTAGTTGTTAGGCTCTTTTAGGCTTCAGATGGGAATATAACTGAATTGAAATCCCCATGTGATGTTATGTTATCTGATAGGATTTTTGTATCGTCTCTGTTGAAGACAGCAATCTTTTACCTGGACAAAGACAAGAGGGGAAGGTGAAGGGCAAAGGTAGTGGACAGTGCCAATTCTCTTCCAATGGACCTTTATAATCACTCTCCACCTTTCTCCAACCTGCTCTGTGCTCCTGGACCTTGGCCTTTATGAGCCCATCAACAGGCTCCCATGATCAACAGCTTCCTTGGGTTCAGCTAAAAGGATGCAAGAGATCAAAAGATAGAAAGAAAGTGAGATTGGGTGTTTACCCTAGACTCTTTCCATGAGAGATCACCTCAGGCTGGCTGTGTCCCTAATTTGAAGGTCCTATCAGGTGCCCTTTCTTAATATGATCCTCTCTGGATTCTAGTAACCACCTCCCCTCCTTCACCTTCCTAGCATAAGCCTAGAATCACTTCCTGTTGTTACTAGCCTCAGGGTACTTCACCATTTCTTGCTTCCCTAATCCATGACTATACCATGTGAATAATCCTTTTTTAAAACTATCCTCAAATCATCCAGTTTGAGAATATCATCTGTTTCTAGCTGGGATGTTGACCGATACAGATGGTGCCCCTCACATTGTGGAAGAATGGTTTTGATTGCCTGAGAGTCTTAAAGTGACTGCTGTTACAGATTTACACTCCTGTGGAGGTCCCAGATTTCTGGATGGAATGGCTCTTGGGGAGACTTAAGAAACAGTCTTCTTTTTTTTTTAGATGGAGCTGTTAATAGGACTTCCCACCACTACCTCCCCACAAAGCCAAGAGCTATGCCAGGCTATACTAAATGGAGGTTTGGATTTATTTAAATTTGCTCTGACAGTGAATTCCATAGCTGTGGGCCTTGGACTAGGATGGCTGTCACGTAGCTGAGGCCTGACAGTTAGCGGCTGTTCTTGGCTGACTCAAAAGGGTGTATATGAACAACTGGCCACAGGGTCAGGCTGCAGTGTAGCAAAAAGAGGAGGGTGTGCTCTTCTCTCGAACCACTGATTACATTGCCAATAAAATAATTCTCGATATATTAACAAAGAGAATTGAATCATTGGTGAACTAAACCATAAGGGAGAAATAGGTCTTAACTTGAAAGAGAAACATGTCAAGAGTCAAACTCATTTATTCCAGCCCCTCCACACACATTTTGACCACTCCATTCTGATAATGACCCAGTGCACTCTATTGTTTGTAAGAAATTCAGGGGTGTTCTTTGCCTCTTCATCTACTCATGTCAAGTTCTGAGTGAGCCTGACATATTGGAACAATCTGGACAGACTGTATCCACACAATTTGGACAGACTGTATCTAATCCATACTTTAGAGAGCTGTGACTTTGGACAGCATATGTTCCATTCCTTTGTTTCAATTTCTTCATCTGTAAAGTGGCAATAAAGATATCCAATAACCCTTGATTAGAGACAACATGAGAACAATTAATATGTTGAATAAACGTGATTTGTAGAAGAATTAAAATACAACTCTGTTTTCCAACATTCTTTTAAAATATTTTAAGTGGAAATAATCTCTCATTCTCCTAGATTAAAAAAAAACAAACAAACACATGTACAGATCCCACGATTTTTCCCTTATTACTTCTCTCAGTCTTAGGTACTAGATAGTCCTACAGCATTCTAAGGAACACCACATGGTTCCTTAGAGACATCAGATGAAGGGAAGACACAAAAATAATTAGGCCTGAGGAAAAAAGAAAAATATCATATTTGAAAATTATATAACTATATACAGGATTAAAAGAGTCTATGTACCAATTATTAGAATAATAAAATAATTTTTAAATGTGACTCCTTATAAGATCAATATATAGAAATTAATTTCTTTTCTATAAACCTCCAGAAAATATAAAGAACTCCTATAAAACAATAAGAAAAATCTAAATATCCAGAAAATATAATTTAAATAAAGACTTGAATTAAGGGAGAAATATACTATACTCATGAAAAGAGAGACTGTTGTAAATATATTAATTCTCTCCAATTGATCTATAGATATAATACAGTTCCAACTAAAAGTTCATTAGGATCTAGGGAAACTGACTTCCTGATTCTAAAATGTATATGGAATCACAAAGGTCAAATAATAGCCAATTCAATTTCAAAGTGGGAGGATATCTTCTACCAGATATCAAGACGTATTATAAAGTTTTTTTAATTTAAACAGTATGGTATAGGTTCAGGCACAGACAAGTCAACTATAGAATTAGAATAGAGATTCCTGAAACAGATCTCCACATATATAAAAACCATTATCTGTTAGAGAGGCATCACAATTATTTGAGAAAGAGGGATTTATTCATTAAAGTGTGCTAGGACAGGGGTCCCCAACCCCCAGGCCACAGACCGGTACTGGTCCATGGCCTGTTAGGAACCATGCCGCACAGCATGAGATGAGCGGTGGCCGAGCCAGCAAAGCTTCATCTGCCGCTCCCCATCGCTCGCATTACCGCCTGAACCATACCCCCACCGCATCCCTGGAAAAACTGTCTTCCACAAAACCAGTCCCTGGTGCCAAAAAGGTTCAGGACCGCTGTGCTAGGATGTCCAAATAGACTAAAGTGAAACTGGATCCTTCTTACATATCATACACAAAAATCAGTCCCAAATGGATTATAGATATATTTGACAGGCAAAACTTTAAATTTTATAGCAGATTATGTATGAGATTATCTTTATGACAAAGGGGTAAAACATTTCTTAAATAAGACATTAAAAAATGCTAACATAAAAAAAAAAGTGATACCTCCAACTATATTGAAATCAAAGATGTCTATTCTTCAAGATACCATAGAGAAAGTAAAAAAAAAAGAAAGAAAAAAAAGACACAAACTGGGAGAACATATTTGTAATACTTTTAAGTGATAAAGGATTAATGTACAGAATATGAAAAGAACTGCTTAATGAGAAAAGTCAAATAACCCAAAAGAAAAACGAGCAAGAGATATGAATTGGCGTTTCACAAAAAAGCCATACACATATGGCAAATAAACATTTAAGAAGATGCTCAGCTTTTTAGAAGTCTGGGAAATGCAAATTGTGATATGATTTTTACTCAACACACTAACAAAATATCTTTAGGTCTGACAAGTGTTGGTGAGGATATGAAGGGAAGGGAATGTAAATAGGTACAAAAATTAGTTGGCAGTTTTTATAAAATTAAATACTCACATAACCTATGGTCCAGAGGAAGTTCCATTCCTAGAGATTCCTCCCTAGAGAAATCATACAAGTGGGTACCAGGAGACAAGCATAAGAATAATCATAGATAGCAACACTGCTTATAATAGAAAAATAAATAAATGAACAAAAACTGAAAATAACACAATCTTAATCTACAGGAAAATGACATTTAAATTGTGGCATAGTTATACACTTAAATATTATACAATGAAAGTTAATTCACTATAGATATAGACTACTATACAGATGAATCTTAGACATTATGTTATAAAATTATTAAAAATTTCAAAATATTAAACTCACTATTATAACAAAAATAATGTTGAAACAAATTAGTTGGAGAATAAATACATATGTGACAAAGCTATGGGGAAAAAAAGGGATGAAAAATACAATAATTAGGAGAGAGTTTACCTCGGAAAAGTAGGCCTAACAATGGGTAAGAGCAACTAGTGTATTAATACTATTCTACTTTTCTTTTTAATTGAACTTTATTGGAGTATAATTGCTTCACAATACTGTGTTAGCTTCTGTTGTACACCAAAGTGAATCAGCCATATGCATACATATGTCCCCATATCCCCTCCCTCTTGAGTCTCCCTCCCATCCTCCCTATCCCACCCCTCTAGGTCGTCGCAAAGCACCGAGATGATCTCCCTGTGCTATGCTGCTGTTTCCCACTAGCTAACTATTTTACATTCTGTAGTGTATATGTTGATGCTACTCTCTCACTTCATCCCAGCTTACCCTTACCCCTTCCCATGTCTTCAAGTCCATTCTCTACACCCGCATCTTTATTCCTGTTCTGCCCCTAGGTTCATCAGAACTTTTTTTTAAAATTCCATGTATATGTGTTAGCATACAGTATTTGTTTTTCTCTTTCTGACTTACTTCACTCTGTATGACAGACTCTAGGTCCATCTACCTCACTACAAATAACTCAATTTCATTTCTTCTTATGGCTAAGTAATATTCCATTGTATAGATGTGTAATGTGCTGCACAGTGAACATTGCAGTACATGGCTCCTTTTGAATTATGGCCTTCTCAGGGTATATGTCCAGGAGTGGGATTGCTGGGTCATATAGTAGTTCTATTTTTAGATTTTTAAGGAACCTCCATATTGTTTTCCATAGTGGTTGTATCAATTTACATTCCCACCAACAGTGCAAGAGTGTTCCCTTTTCACCACACCCTTTCCAGCATTTACTGTTTGTAGATTTTTTGATGATGGCCATTCTGACTGGCGTGAGGTGATACTTCATTGTAGTTTTGATTTGAATTTCTCTAATAGTTAGTGATGTTGAGCATCTTTTCATATGCCTCTTGGCCATTTGTATGTCTTCCTTGGTGAAATGTCTATTTAGATCTTCCACTCATTTTTTAATTGGATTGTTTGTTTTTTCAATATTGAGCTCCATGAGCTGTTTGTATATTTTGGAGATTAATCCTTTGTAATACTGTTCTACTTCTTAAATTTGGTTATAAGTTCCTAGGTATTCATTTTATTATGTTGCATCATAACTGTATTACACATATTCTTTGTGTCTCACAGATTCCTAAGGCTTTTTAAATTTTTTTCAATCTTTTTTCTCTTTCCTCTGTTCCTTCCATTCTGCTATTGAGACTATACCATGAATCATTTACTTTGGTTATCGAGTATTTCAGTTTTAACATTTCAATATGATTCTTTATTATCATTTCTATTTGTCTGTTAAAAGCTTCCATCTTTCCATTTATTTCTAAAGTATTCACTTTTACCTCATGGAGAATAGTTCTAATAGTTGCTTGAAAGTCTATGCCTGCTAATTCCAACATCAGGGTTATGCCATGGTTAATATCTATTGATTGCCTTTTTCCTTAAGAGTGGGCAAGAGTTTTCAGGTCCTTTGTATGTAAGGTGATTTTGGATTATATCCTGGACATTTTGAATATTTTGTTGTGAGACTCTTGGTCTTGTTAACATCCTCTAATGAATGTTGATTTGTTGTTGCTGTTGTTTTAGCAGGTAATCAATCCAGTTAGGTTCAGACCACAAGTTCTATCTCACCTTCTGTGAGTGGTGGTTCCAATATCAGTTCAGTTTTCAAAGCCTTTGTTTTGTTTCATTAGGTCTGTTACATGCATCTCAGGGTGAAACGTGCATTTCAGGGGTGGGTTAGGGACTTGTGTCAGTTCATACACAGATGTAGGGGATCCCCTTTGCCAGAGATCTCTCCACGATTCCCCTCACACTCTTTGGTTCCCATGAGAACCAGAGGACTTCTTTTCTGAGTCCTCTAGCTAGAAAGTCAAGATAACTTTTAGAATGGACTTTAGAACTTTTAGAACTTTAGAACTTTTGTGCTGTTGAGAAATTCCACAGAAATGTGCCTACACTTGTGACAAAGTACTTCGAGAAAAGAGAGGGGGAAAAGATAGGAATTTCCATTATATTCTTAGGGCCAGAGGGATCCTTTTCCCAGTTCCTTTGACCAGAAAAGAAAGGTTTACTTTTCATCACATAGATGCCCTCACCATGACCATCACTTCTTCCCAAATGGGGCTGGCCTCAGGGAGGCCAGGGAAGAACCAAGCAAAAAAAAAAGAAACAAGAAACCCCAGGAATCTCCCCCTACATTTGTCAGCTCATGGAGGTCACCTATTCCCAGTCTTCTGGTTAAGCGGGGAACTTTTTTACAGAACTTTTGTTGTATGTATCCTCTCTGCAGTCTGGGACTCTCTGCATCCTTAGGTCAATGCAGGGAGCGACAAAAGGAAAAAAACCCTGAAACTCACCCCCATTATGAGTCATTATTCAAGAATGGACTTCCATCCCAATCTGCCTAACTGTTGTTTCAGAGTTGTTATGTTTTGTATATATTTTTTCGGAAGTTTTTACTTGTAGTCAGTGGGGGAGAGAGGCTGGAGTGAACTTACTCTATCTTTGCTAATGCCAAAGTCCATATATTCCTTTTTATGTATCAAATACTACATAATACAATTAAAGATAACAAAAAAGTTCCATGCCCAAAGGATCTCATAATCTACTGTAGGGAGACAGACTTCTAAACACACTCTTTTAGGGAGTTTGGTTCTGACTAGGAAAAAAGAAATAGAATTAGGGCTTCCCTGGTAGTGTAGTGGTTAAGAATCTGCCTTCCAATGCAGGGGACATGGGTTGAAACCCTGGTCTGGGAAGATCCCACATGTCGCAAAGCAACTAAGCCCGTGTGCCACAACTACTGAGACTGCGCTCTAGAGCCCGCGGGCCACAACTACTGAAGCCCGCACACCTAGAGCCCACACTCCGCAACAAGAGAAGCTACCACAATGAGAAGCCTGCGCACTGCAATGAAGAGTAGCCCCTGCTCGCTGCAACTAGAAAGCACGCACGTGGCAACGAAAACCCGACACAGCCAAAAATTAATTAATTAATTAATTAATTAAAAAAATAGAATCAGAGGGTAAGATCAAATGAGTTTGTACTTTGTTAGTAAGGGTTAGCTAAGTGGGTTCAGAACTTCTCCTAACCAACACTTAGCACATTTAAATTATTACATATTTACTTGGAATAATTTATTTCTGTCCTACTGCCTGGATAAGAATCCACATGAAAGCAGGTCCACATCTGTGTGGTTCACCCTTGTGCTATTTCACACAGTAGGTGGTCAAGGTGTTTGTTGACAGGTTCCATAGTATTTGGCACTTAGTTGCCAGAGCAGGTGCTGTCAGGGCTCTGCCCGTATCCTCTTGCCCTTTACTTCAGCGCACAACAACCCAATCCCCAGTTGCCAGCTCCTGAATATCTCTGCCTAAATAAGGTCTTTCTCAAGCTTATGAAGCATGTTTTGTCTCCCTGAATGGCAGGTAGTGCCAGAAAATTAACATCTGCTAGAAGAAGACCTGAACCAATGACTGGCAGCTTTGGTTTATAAATATCCCAGCTCCTTCTCCCTTGGGTGGGTTAACTCTGTGCCCTGTGTCCTATACTGGCTCTCAGACTTTCCCCAGCAGGATTTAGTTCCAGTTGCCCACAGTGGCTGCTGGTTTGATAATGCACAATGTATTGGTTACCTTCCCTTCTCTGAATCACTTTCCCATTCTCTTTTGGTGTTTCCTTATCCTCTTAAAATAAACAACTGTAACCTAAATCCTTGTTTCAGGATCTGCTTCTGGGAAAACCCAAACTAAAACAGTTGCATACTCTACATACACGGGCATGGGTCTTTTATTAAGAAATTTCCTCATAATGTTAGAGTGGGCAGAGCGCTGGACTTCAAGTCAGAATGTCCTAGTTCATCCACTTAGCAGCTAGGTAGCCTTGAACAAGTCACTTGATTACTCTGAGGCTCATTGGGAATGTGGAGTTCATAAAATCTTCCTCGTAATGTTCTTGTGAGTATTAAATAAAATAAAATAATATATGTGAAAGAACTTATCATGGAGACCACTGTATAGTGAGTACTTAGTGCATCAATGTATGATGGTTGACTAGAAGGATAAAGACTTCTTTCTTGTACTGTGAACCATCGTATCTGTTTTACTTGTTTTCCTGATGGAGAGTGGGGTTGTATTAACATGTCCAGTCAACATCAGGAATTGCTAATGGTGGGGAAATGTTGAAGACTTTGTATTGTTTCATCTTGAAGAGCATGCTTCTAATTAGCAAGAGCCTGTTTTCTTTCAACATAAATGGGCAATATCTCAGCAGATGGTCCCACTATTCCTGAGTCCCAGTGTGCCCCAGAGGAAATGTACAACAAACACTTCAGAGAGAACGCTCATTGTCTTTTAATTTATATGGATTTCTCTTTTATTTGAGAATTGTTCCATGAAGTTTTCATGGCTTCATAGACTTTTAGGTCATAAAGAGACACTGGTGATCAGGAGTAGTCAGACCCTGTTGTTTTACAGTTGGGGAATCAGAGACTCCAATAGCCTCCCTTCTCCAATAGCATTTTAAGAACCAGGACAACTGTCTTCAAATACTTAAAGGATTAATGAATGAGAGAGCAGATGTCTTATTAAAGTGACTTCACAAATTAAGGGTGGTGGGAGCATTTTGAGTGTCACTTAAGAGGGAAGATTCTATCAAGTAGAGCTGTTTAACAACCAAAGGGATGACTGAAGTAATAAGCTTGCCATCCCTGGAGTTATGTAAAAGGATACTGCCCTATATTGGGTGTTATACAAGGGATTCTTGCTCACAGGAGGGAGACTTAATTGGGCACTCAAGTCCCTTCTAATTTTATGATTCTACAGTTGGGGGTTTCCAAAAGCAACCACCATGCACAGTACAGAGCATATAGTATATGCTCAATGAAAACATAATGATTGATTACTTAAGGTTGCCCTAGAGATACTTAATGCTATCTTCTATAAGTACCTTCTTTCTTCATATTGACACTCCATTCAGGGCCAGTCTGATCCCTGTTGCCAAGTAAGCTGGAAGCTCAGGCATTTGACACAGGTGTGGGATCCAGGAGGCCAGACCTGCCTATGGGAATGAACATGGCTGTAGTAGTCACAGAAATGCACCACTCAGATCTCCCTTCAAGAAAGAACCTGCCATTCAGCTGCAAAAAACAGTGAGCTGACAGCCTCCAGCTGTTAGCATCTTTAGAATCCATTTCAGCTTTCAAACTGAGGCCCCATGATTCCCAGGGAGCTCTCAGTAAGCATGAGCATGGCAAAGGTACTAGGCCCTGGCCATTTCAGCCTGAATTTGGACTCCTTTCAGGTTCTTTTCTCTGTAGCTCACTGTTGGATCCGTGACTTTTCAGAGCTGCATCGTGACCTCAGGCTATCTCAACTCAGTCTTGCTTCTTTCCTCCTTTCCTTTCCCAGGTGTCAGATCTACCTCACAACCTGAGGCTTTCCCTGCCCAATCCTGCTTCTCTTTCTAGTACCTTCCATAGACATTACCCTTAATAAAGCTCTTATACTCCTAACTCAGTCTCAACCTCTGCTTCTAGGAAAACCCTGCAACTATGGAGCCCACAGTAAAAGGAAACAAACGTCCACATCCCACAGAAGGAGAATCTGGATTATCAATGTATCTGAGGAGACTGAGAAAACAAGAAAGAGACCTGAAAAATAGGATGTGCAACAAAGACTAGAGGGCAGCAGGGAGGCTTTAAGAGGCAGAGCTTAGAGAGATCCCTTGAGGGAAATGTGCTAGAGGGAGGGAGTGTTTCCACTGGGTCTCCCAACCACGCGGCCAATGTTCTTCAGCCAGAAGCCATCTAATAGTCTTGTGTCTTTATGGCAGCCAGGGAAAGGAAGAGAAACCGCCATGCTCGAGCCATTGACACGATTCCACAGCACAATATGGCGACATTGGCAATGAATTTACAGATGTGGAAGTGCCAGTTTTTAGGGGGCAGATGATAAAGACAGCTAATATTTAATTGCATGCTCAGTATGCGTCAGACACTGTCACTGTTGTATGGTTTTTGAGGATTAGGAATCTGGGAGCAACTTGCTGGATTGCTTTGGATCGGGGTCTTTTGTGAGGTTGCAGACAGGCTGACAGTCAGGGTTGCAGTCATTTCAAAACTCCCGGGGCTGGAGGGTCCACATCCAAGATCACTCCTGTGGTTTTTGGTGGGCCTCAGTTCCTTACCATGCAGGCCCCTCCATAGGGTGGCTTGACACAGCAGCTGCCTTCCCCTGAAGTGAGTGATCTGAGACAGAGTGATGACTCAAGGTGGAAGCCACAGTCTTTAATGGTCTAATCTCAGATGCATGATGCCTTCATTTATACTATATCCTATCGTCACACAGACCAACCCTCGTACAGTGTGGGAGAGCACTATATAAGAGTGACTACCAGGAGACAGGGATCGCTGGGACCACCTTAGAGGCTGGTTCCCACCACCTCCAGAGGAACAATGTGAAGCAAGTATTTTACCAGTGAGGAAACCGAGGCACAGAGATGCTACTGGACAAGATATGAACTGAGAGTCTATGTTCCAAACCCTTACAGGAAGCTGTCTCCCCAAGTGGAGGAATGGAAATCAAAGAAGAAAGAAGACAAATGTGTTTAAACTTTTTGGTGGTTAAGAAAAGAATGTCTTAGGTGGTCAAAATTTGTACAGAAGTATAGACCTTAACAGAGCAGTTCCTCATTATCAAGGGTAATCTTTACATCAAAAGTATACGTAAGGAATTACTTTCCCATTTTCCAGATGACAAAAGAAAATTCAGAAAGACTTAGTGCTTTGCCCATAAAGTGCAATGAATACAGAGTGGAGTTCAGCTCAGGTCTTCATTTCCAAGTCCAGAGCTCTTGCCTATACCTTAGCTGCTCTCTCCACTAAACCAAAGGACCAACTGGTGTTCCCAATTCTCTGGAATAGTAAATAAGGTAACTGAAGTGGGGAAGAGTATCTAGAAACCTAATTGCTTAGGTGTGAGGTAGCGAAGTCCTGCACCAAAGGAAAAGAATTTGCTGGGGTTTTTCCAATGTTTCTTAGAGTATAATATACTTATTGAGAAGTGCACATATGTGTATAGCTTGTTGAATTTTATAAACCAAACAAACTAAATGAAGAGTCAGACATTACCATTCACCCCAGAATCCCCTCTGTTCCACTTTTCTGTCACTATCCCCGACGCAATAACCACCATGCGAACTTACAGAATCATAGATTCATTTGCCTGCTTTTGTAATTTATATAAATCTAATCTTATACTTTTTGCACTTAGCTTCTTTCACTTGAATTTGTATTCATGAGATTCATCCATATTGTTGTGTAGTATACTTGTAGTTTTCTGTTTCTGTTGTATAGTATTCCACTGTGTGAATATATAATTTATTTATCTACTCTACCAGGTGTTGGTAAACTATATCCAAATTTGCCCCACCTCCTATTTCTGTACGGCCTGCAAGTGAAGACGATTTATACATTTTTGAATGCTTAAAAAAATCAAAAGAATAATGTCTCCTGGCATGTGAGAATTATATGAAATTTAAATTTGTGTTCATAAATAACATTTTATTGGAACACATCACATTCATTCTTTTTTGTATTATCTGTGGCTGCTTTCACATTACAATGGCAGTTAAGTAGTTGCAGCAGAGACCACTGCAGCACTCTTGCTTTGCACTGCTGTTGGGGCACTACAAAGAGAAGTGATGCAATAATAAGTTGATTTTGCTTCTTTGCCTGAAGAGTCTAAATGTTTACTATCTTTACTGAAAATTTTTGCTGAGCGCTGTACTATACTATTGGTGGGCATCTGAATAGTTTCCAGTTGGGTGCTATTATGAATAGTTCTACTTTGAACATTCTGGTTCATGTTCTTGGTAAACATATGTAAGTATTTATTTTGGGTACATACCTAGGAGTGGAATTGCTGAGTACTGGGCTGTGTTCAGCTTAGTAGGTATTACTGCAGGTTTGTACTAATTTTATACTTTAAAATATATATGTATGAGCCGTGTATGAGAACTCCAGTTGCTCCATAGTCTCACCAATAATTGGTATATTCTATCTATTTCATTTAACCATCTGATGAAGAGGTAGTGGTAACATGAGAATAGTCTTGAAATGATAATTACAACATTTATTTTAAGGTTATGCCAAATGCTGTGCTAATAATTTTACCTACATTATCACATTATAGACAAGTCCATTTTACTGATGTGGGAATAGTGTTCAGCAAGGCTAAGAAACTTTAAGTTCACACAGATATTCAATAGAAAAACCAGCAATCAAACTCAGATCCAGTTGACTTCATAGCCTGTATCCCTTCTATTGCATGGAGTTGTATCCCCACATGACAATTTAATAAGACTTTCACTTTTGGAGAGTATCAGCAATAGGAGTGTCTTTAACTAGCATTCAAACATTTGTTAGGAAAAGGGATGAAGTGGAGCTATAAAAAGTAGGTATGGGGAAAGTATGGGCAAATACACCCTCATTTCTGCTGCCATCTGCTACAGTGGTTAACTGTATGCTTTCTGCTTCCCTCCAGCCCTTTGGCTGGTTATGTTTATTACATGTTCTGACAGTTGAGCCTGTGGTGAAAAAGGATAACAGATTTGTATTCTCAAGATCATCTCCAGATGCTGGCCAGAAGCACCTCTGGATTCATGAAATATTTGTCTTTAGTATTTCTTGAAGATGGATGATTGGAAGAAAAAAAATGTTTGAGGACCATTTCAGTATAAATCATGGAGAATTCCTTTCTTTGGCAATCTGGAATGCATTTCTCTATTTCTTTTAGAAGAATAATGCATGTATTAATAACTTTGCTGGAATGGGGTCTGGGCCAAGATGAGATGATTACGGAAATCATTATTGATGGTTTCTTGTAGCCAAACAATCTGTTCCCCCAAACCTGGAGTTTGTCATCTGTAGGTGAAGGACTGCTGAAAGGCCACATCTGAGTCACTTTCATGAATCCCCTCCTCTCTATCCCAACTGCCATTCCTCTACCCAGGTTTTGGCTGGGGTTTTTTTTGGTCTGAATCACAAAACATTTATATCAGGTTTATTAACTTTCTCTCCTGCTTCAACACAAACAAGCATTCAAACTGATACTGTAGTTGTCCTGCTAATATGATTATGCCATTGCCTTGATCAAATACTTCTGGAACTCATTATTGCCTATAGCAGTGCTCTCCAATTTCTTTTTATTGATATATAATTGACTCTCCAATCTTTCTTTTGATTCTGTACTACTACACATGAAAATTGCATTTATTTATGAATATATTTCATTTATGGATGAGATATTTATTTATACATTTATATATTTCATATGTAAATTTTGGAAAAAAAATATTTTTAAAGGATGAGATAATATATACCAAGGGTTAGCAAAGATTTTCTAAAAAGCACCAGATGGTTAATATTTTAGGCTTTACAGGCTGTAAGGTCTCTGCTACAACTACTCAGTTCTGCCACGGAAGCACAAAAACAGCCATATGTAACAAACAACCCAATCAAAAAATGAGCAGAAGAACTAAATAGACATTTCTCCAAAGAAGACATACAGATGGCCAACAGGCACATGAAAAGATGTTCAACATCACTAATTATTATAGAAATGCAAATCAAATCTACAATGAGATACCACCTCACATGGGTCAGAATGACCATCATTAAAATGTCTATAAATAACAAATGCTGGAGAGGGTGTGGAGAAAAGGGAACCCTCCTACACTGCTGGTGGGAATGTAGGTTGGTGCAGCCACTATGGAAAACAGTATGGATGTTCTTTAGAAAGTTACAAATAGAGTTGCCATATGACCCAGAAATCCCATTTGTGGGCATATATCCAGACAAAACTAGAATTCAGAAAGATACATGCACCCTTATGTTCATAGCAGCACTATTCACAATAGCCAAGACATGGAAACAACCTAAATGTCCATCAACCAATGAATGGATAAAGAAGATATGGTACATATATACAATGGAATACTATTCAGCCATAAAAAGAATGAAATAATGCCATTTGCAGCAACAGGGATGGAAGGAGAGATTATCATACTAAGTGCAGTAAGTCAGAAGAAGAAAGACAAATACCATATGATATCACTTACATGTGGAATCTAAAATATAACACAAATGAACTTATCTATGAAACAAAAACAGACTCACAAATATAGAGACCAGAATTTGGTTGCCAAGGGGGAGGCAGGGTAGGAGAGGGATGGATTGGGAGTTTGGGGTAAGCAGATGCAAACTATTATATATAGGATGGATAACAACAAGGTCCAACTGTATAGCACAAGGAACTGTATTCAACATCTGGTGATAAACCATAATGGAAAAGAATATTTTAAAAAATGTATATATATGTATAACCAAATAGCTTTGCTGTACAGCAGAAATTAATATAGCAAATACCAGAGACTGGGTGGTTTAAACAAAAGAAATTTATTTTTGCATATTACTGGATGATAGAAGTCTGACGTATAGGTGTTTACAGGGTTGATTTCTTCCAAAACCTCTCTCTTAGATAGCTGTCTTCTCCCTGTGTCTTCACAAGGTCTTCCCTCTTGCCTATGTCCTAATCTCTTGTTACAAGGATACCAGGCATACTGGCTTAGGGCCAGCCTATACGGTCTCATTTTACCTTAATAACCTCTTTAAAAGCCCTTTCTCCGAATACAGTCACATCCTAAGGTACTGGCGTTAGGATTTTAACATATGAATTTTAAAAGGACACAGTATAGCCCAGAACTCTGTGTGATCTGCAGCAATCTCTTCATGAGAGCACTATAAAAAATAGTCTCTTTATTAGCTCCAGATGTAGCTTTTCTTGATCCAGAGACCTCTGTACTAAAAAGGCGAATTATCTGTTCTCCACACACCCGATATACAACAGAATGGAAGAGCCACAATAAATAAACCCATTTAGAAAGGGAAACTATAGGAAACACACAGCAGACACTGTCCCATAGTAAATCTGAAATCCTACTGGGCAGAAATCTTGAAGGTCCCTACTTAGGAGTAGGGAATGGGCCTAAATCATGTCCTGAGTCCACACTTGCAAAGTAGGTCCCTTGTACTTTTTCTCCATTGTCCTTGGCTCTGATGTCTGGATATTATTCCTTTTCTATTATTCTTTCGGCCACATATGAAGTAAGTATTGGGCAATATGTTCTGGGGTTGCGGAGGCTAAGCTGTTTTATCAGTCCACTGTCTGCCCATAGAATTTAGTGGTCTCAGGGATTATTTTAAAGCTTGAACAGTCAGAATCACTTTTAATATAGTCAAATTTTTGTTGTCCTTTTTGCATTTTAAGGGTTTTGTTTTTGTTTCATTTTGTTTTTGGCAGTACAACTATTCCAAAATCTTTCTTAATCTCCTGTTTCTTTGATGGCAATCAACTTTATGTCCAAACAATCAACAAGCATCACACTTTTGGAAACTTTATTTTGCATGCAAGAAGGAGTTGAATTTTATGGGTCAGAGAAAGGACTGTTATGAGATGAATTGTACTCCCAAATTCACATATTGAAATCCTAAATGCCTTATATAAGACATTAAAAAATAGGCAAAGGATCTAAATAGACATTTTTCCAAAGAAGACATACAGTTGGCCAACAGACACATGGAAAGGTACTCAATGTCACTATTCCTCAAGGAAAAGCCAAAACCAAGATGAGCTATCACCTCACAACTGTCAGAATGGCTATTATCAAAAAGACCACAAATAGAAAGTGTTGACAAAGATGTGGAGAAAAGGGAACCCTCATGCCCTGTTGGTAAGCATGTAAATTGTGCAGCCACTAAGGAAAACCATATGGAGATTCCTCAAAAAAATAAAAATAGAACTACCATATGATAAGCAATTCCACTCCTGGGTATTTATCTGAAGAAAACAAAAACACTAACTAGAAAAGATATTGCACCCCTATATTCATTACAGCATTATTTACAATAGCCAAGATATGGAAGCAACCCAAGTACCCATAAATAGATGAATGGGTAAAGAAGATGTGGTGTATATACAATAGAATATTACTCAGTCATAAAAAAGAATGAGATCTTGCCATTTGCATCAACATGGATGGACCTAGAGGGCATTATGCTAAATGAAATAAATCAGAGAAAGACAAATACTCTATGACTTCACTTATATGTGGAATCTAAAAAAACCAAATGAATAAACATAATAAAACAGAACAGAGTTATAGATACAGGGAACAAACAGGTGGTTGTCAGAAGGGAGGGGACTGGGAGGAGAAAAGATTTAGATGAGGGAGATTAAGAGGTACAAACTTCCGGGCTTCCCTGGTGGCGCAGTGGTTGAGAGTCCGCCTGCTGATGCAGGGGACACAGGTTTGTGCCCCAGTCTGGGAGGATCTCACATGCCATGGAGCAGCTGGGCCCATGAGCCATGGCCGCTGAGCCTGTGTGTCCAGAGCCTGTGCTCCGCAATGGGAGAGGCCACAACAGTGAGAGGCCCGTGTACCGAAAAAAAAAAAAATTGAGGTACAGACTTCCAGTAGCAAAATACATGAGTCATGGGTATGAAATGTACATTGTATGGAATATAGTCCATAACTATGTAATATCTTTGTGTGGTGACATATCATAACTAGACATATTGTGGTGATAATTTTGAAATGTATAGAAATACCAAATCACTAATGTTGTATAACAGGAACTAACACAGTGTTGTAGGTCAATTATACTTCAAAAACAAACAAACTCCTGGAAGAAGAATATCATATTTGTGGTTACCAGACGTAGGGGGTTAGGGGAGGAGGAATAGGATGAAGGTAGTCAAAAGATACAAACTTCCAGTTATAGGATAAATAAGTACTAGAGATGTAATGAACAACATGAAAAATATAATTAAACACTGCTGTATGTTATATATGAAAGCTGTTGAAAGTAAATCCTAAGAGTTCTTATCACACAAACGAAATGTTTTCTTTATTTCTTTAATTTTATAACTATATGAGGTAATAGATGTTCACTAAACTTATTGTGATAGTCATTTCATGATGTATGTAAGTCAAATCATTATGCTGTACACCTTAAACTTATACAGTACTGTATGCCAATTATATCTCTAAATCTGGAAGAAAAATAAATAAAATAAATAAATAAATAGGAAGAAAAAGATTAAGACATAGAAGGCTGTCCAAGTGAAGACAATGAAAGAAGATGGCCATCTAAAAGCCAAAGAGAGAAGGACCTCAGAAGAAATAACTTTGCCAACATCTTGAACTTGAACTTCTAGTCTACTGTGAGAAAAAGCAATTTCTGTTTTTTGGTGGGTTTTTTTTGGTTTTTTTTTTTTTTTTTTTGGCAGTATGCAGGCCTCTCACTGTTGTGGCCTCTCCCGTTTGGAGCACAGGCTCCGGACGCGCAGGCTCAGCAGCCATGGCTCACGGGTCCAGCGCTCCATGGCGTGTGGGATCTTCCCGGACCAGGGCACGAACCCATGTCCCCTGCATCGGCAGGTGGACTCTCAACCACTGCGCCACCAGGGAAGCCCTAATTTCTGTTTTATAAGTCAACCAATCTGTGGTACTTTGAAACAGCAGCCCTAGCAAACTAACATACCCAATAAAATGTCAGTAAAAGATCTGAATAAACATTTCACAGGGAAAAATATAAGAATGGCCAGCATATGCATAAAAAGATACTCAACATCATTATTAGTCAATATGAAAATGTAAATTAAAAATACAATGAGATACCACTATTTGCTAATTAGAATGGCTAAAATGATAAAGACTGACAATGCCAAGTGTTGATGAGGAGATGGGGCAGGTAGAACTCTAACTTGTTGATAGAAAAGTAAAATGGTAAATCTACTTTGGAAAAATATTTAGCAGTTTCTTAAAATGTCTAACACCTTCCATAATTCCCAGCCATTCCACTCCTAAATATTTTACTCAAGTAATTAAAAATGATTGGATTATTAATACACACAACAATATGGGTGAATCTCAAAATCAATATGCTGAATGAATGAAGCTAGTCATAACATAATGCATAATGTATGATTCCATTTATATAAAATTCAAATCAATTCATGGGGGAAAAATAATATCAATGGCTGCTTACGGTTGAAGAGGTAGAGAAAGGGATGAATGGCAAAAAAAAAAAGAGCAACCTTTTGGGAATGATGTAAATGTTCTGTATCTTGATAGTTGTGATGGCTTCATAGGTATATACAATTTTCAGCATTCGTTAGATTATACAGTTTAAATAGATACAGTTTGATGTATGTAAATTATTCCTGAATAAAGTTAATAAGAAAAACATTGAAATTCTACATAAGATTTGCTAACTCAAGGTCATGAAGATATACTCCTATATTTTTGTCTAAGAGTTTTACAGTTTTTAGCTTTTACATTCAGGTCTATGACCCATTTTGAGTTAATTTTTGTGTATAGTGTGAAGAAAGTGTCCAACTTCATACTTTTGCATATGAATATCTAGTTGTCCCAGTACCATTTGTTGAAGAGACTCTTCCTTCCTCATTGAATGTTTTTGGGAAAGAACATTTTTAACACTCTTGTTAAAAATCAGTTGACCAAAAATACAAGAATTCATTTATGCACCCTCAGTTCTATTCCATTGATCTATCTATCTATCCTTTTGCTAATACCACATTCTACATTTTCTTGCCTAATTGTCCTGGTCAGACTGCTAATACCGTACAAATAGATGTAGCAAGAGTGAACATCCTTGTCTTGTTCTTGATTTTAGAGGCAAAGCATTCAGTCTTTCATCATTGATTATGATGTTACATGTAGGTTTTTGTAGATATCCTTTATGAATTCAAATGTTTCTTTCATTTCTAGTTTCCTTTGAGTTTTTATTGTAAATGCGTGTTGAATTTTGTTAAGTGTGTTTTTTTGCATTTATTAGAATTATCATATTTTTAAAATCTTATATTAAGTTAGTATGGTGAGTTGTACTGATTAATTTTCAAATGTTCGACTTTGCATTCCTAAAATAAATCCCATTTGGTCAGAATGCATTGTCTTCTTTATTATATCACTGGATTTAATTTTCTAAAATTTTCTTAAGGAGTTTTGTGTCTATGATCATAAGAAATAATGTAGTTTCCTTTCTTTACAGTGTCAGCCTGGTTTTGTCAATGACGATGATGGACTTACAGCATGAGTTAGGAAATGTTTCCTCTTCTACTTTGTGAAAGTATTTGTGTCAAATTGTTATTACTTTGTCCCATAAATGTTTGGAAGGATTTACTAGTAATTCAATCTGAACCTGGAGTTCTCTTTGTGTGAAAGTTTTAACAAACAATTTAATTTCTTTAATGTGTAGAGTTGTATTCAAGTCATCTATTTCTTCATGAGTGAGATTTGATATTTTGTGCGTTTTGATAAAATAGTCCATTTTTCTAAGTTGTCAAATTTGTTGGTATCCAGCTGTTAGTTGTATTCTCTCAGTATCCATTCAATGTGTATGAGATTTGCAGTAATGTTTTTTCTTTTATTCTTTTTTTTAACGTCTTTAGTGGAGTATAATTGCTTTACAATGTTGTGTTAGTTTCTGCTGTATAACAAAGTAATCAGTTATATGTATACATATATCCCCATATCCCCTCCCTCTTGTGCCTCCCTCCTACCCTCCCTATCCCACCACTGTAGGTGGTCACAAAGCACCGAGCTGATATCCCTGTGCTATGCAGCTTCTTCCCACTAGCTATCCATTTTACATTTGCTAGTGTATATATGTCCATGCCACTCTCTCACTTCGTCCCAGCTTATCTTACCCCTCCCTGTGTCCTCAAGTCCATTCTCTACTTCTGTATCTTTATTCCTGTCCTGTCCCTAACTTCGTCAGAACCTTTTTTTTTTTTAGGTTCCATGTATATGTGTTAGCATACAGTATTTGTTTTTCTCTTTCTGACTTACTTCACTCTGTATGACAGACTCTAGGTCCATCTACCTCATGACAAATAACTCAATTTCATTTCTTTTTATGGCTGAGTAATATTCCATTGTATATATGTGCCACATCTTCTTTATCCATTCATCTGTCAGTGGACACTTAGGTTGTTTCCAGTCCTGACTATTGTAAATAGTGCTGCAGTGAACATTGTGGTACATGTCTCTTTTTGAATTGTGGTTTTCTCAGGGTATATGCCCAGTAGTGGGATTGCTGGGTCATATGGTAGTTCTATCTTTATTCTTATATTGCTAATTAGTTTTCATTCATTATTTAGCTTAGGTACAAGTTGATCAATTTTATCCATCTTTTCAAAGAACAAGCTTTTGGTTTCATTGACTTTCTCCAGTATTTGACCTTTGTCAAATTTCACAGGTTTCTCTTCTTTTTCTTTTTTATATTCTTCCTTCTACTTTGCATTTCTTTTTGCTGCTTCTTGAGGTAAAACTTGAGGTTACTAAAGAAGGCTTTTCTTCTTCTCTAATATAAACATTTAAAGCTACAAATTTTCCTCTAAGCACTGCTTTAACTGTATTTCATAGTTTGATACATTGTATTTTGATTATTATTCAATGCAAAATAACTTTCATTTTCCTTTGTGATTTCTTCTTTGACCTATGGAAATTTGGGAGTGTTTTACTTATTATAAATATATAGGTTTTCACAGATATTTTACAGCTACTGATTTCCAATTTAATTTTCTCAAGGTCAGAGAACATATCCTGTATAATTACAATTCTTTTAAAGTTATTGAGACTTGCCTTATGACTCATCCTGTAGTCTGTCTTTTCTTTTTTTTTTCTTTTTGAACTTTATTTCTGTAGTCTGTCTTTTTTAACATACCATGTGCACTTAACAAGAATGTGTGTTCTGAAGTTGTGGCATTTATATATACATAGTACTTATGTATATATAAATTTTAATGCAATTATTTATACTTACATAATTATACATAAATTTATATATTTATATATAACAGATTAAACACATATATAAAATTAGATTAAGGTGACTGATCATGTCTTTTAATAACTTTTTTGGTCTAGTTATTTTATCCATTGTTGAACAAAGGGTGTTAAAATTACCTAATATTATTGTGGACCTGTCTATTTTTCTTTAATTCTATTATTGTTTCATGTATTTTAAAGCTCTATTATTCAGTACATACATATTTATGATTATTATATGTTCCTAATGAATTGGTACTTTTATCACTATAAAATTATTTCTTTATCTTTGGTAATACTCTATCTTGAGGTATACTTTATCAAATAGTAATGTAGCCAGTCTAGTCTTAACAGTTACTGTTTGCACGTCATATCATTTTTATCAATTTCGAGAAAACTGAACTTTTAAAATTTCAAGTTTTTCTAGGCAGCATGCAACTGGGTCCTGCTTTTTAACCTATTCTTAAAAACTACCTTTCTATTGGAGTATTTAGTTTATTAGCATTTAGTGTAAATGTTGATAAATATGAATTTATTATTCTGTTTCTCCCCTCTCTGTGTTTTGTTCTACTATATCCCCTTTCTTGCCTTTCTTTAAATTATTCACATATTTTTAAATTCCATTTTAATTCATTTATTGGTTATTTAGCCATAGTTCTTTACTTCATTTTTAAGTGGGTTTTCTAAGGATTACACTATATATCATTAACCTTTTACTCTACCTAGACTTGATATTGTACTACTTCATATATAATATAAAAATCTTGCAACCATTTAAGTCCATTTAACTCTTTATCACCCTTTATGTTGTAGCTGCCACATTATCTTCATACATTATAAACCTCTCAAGACAACATTATAATTTTTGCTTTACATGTTGATATGTATTCTAAGGCTATTAAGAGAAAAAATAGACTTTTATATCCACCTATATATTTACCAATGCTACCCATTCCTTCCTAAGGATCTGAGTTCCACCTGGTTCCATTTCCCTTCACCCTGAACAATTTTCATTACCATGTCTGGTAGCACAGTTCAGATGGCAACATATTCCCTTGTTTTTTATTTATCTGAAAGATGTCTTTATTTTGCCTTCAGTCTTGAAAAACATTTTCATTGGTTATAGACTTCTGACCAGTTTTTTTTGTTTGTTTTCTTTTTTTCTTCCATCTCTTTAAGATATTTTTTCATGGGTTTCATGAAAGTCTTCCTTTGATTGTCATGAAAAGTCCACAGTTATTCAAATCTTTGTTCCCCTTTCTGTAGTGTGTTAATTTTTCTCTGGCTGTTTTCAAGATTTTCTCTTTATCTTTGGTTTTCAACAATCTGACTATACTGCGCCCAAGTATCATTATTATCAAATTTATACTATTTGGAATTTACTGAATTTCTTGAATTGGTTTATTTCCTTCACACACTATGAGGAGTTTTCAGCCATTATTTCTTTAAATACTTCTGTCCCATTCCCTCTGTCCTTTCCTTTTGGGACTCCAATTACAAACATGTTCGACCTTTTGAAATTCTGCACTGGTCTTGGAGGCTGTATTAATTAAAATTTTTTTTCTCTTTCTTCAGGTTGGATAATTTCTAGTGATCTATCTTCAAAATCACTTTTTCCCCTGTCATCTCCATTCTGCCAATAAGTTTATCCAGTAAATTTTAAATTTCAGCTACTGTATTTTTTCACATTAAAAATTTCCTCTTTTTTAACATTTTATATTTCTCTGTTGAGAATTCCTATCTTTATATTCATTCAAGCATATTTAACTTTATCTCACTCAGCTATTATACATTCTTTAAAGCCCTTATCTTATAACTTGAGTATCTGGAATATCTCAGAGTTTGGCATCTATTGATTTTTTTCTTCCCTTCCAAAAAGGTTTATATTCTTCTGACTCTTGATTCTTCTGACTCAGATATGTTGAGTAATTTTGGGCTGTATCTTGGGCATTGTAAGTTTTTTATTTTTGCAGATTTTAATTTTGCTAAATTCCTCTAAAGAGCGGGTGTTTTGTTTTGGTTTGGTTTAGCAGGCATTTAACTTGGTTATCCTAAACTTACACACTGTCATACCTGTGATGGGTGGAGGCTCATATCTCGTATTAGGTATTTAAGCCTTTGCTGGAAGCTGCTTTCCATTGCCCCACACATACATGGTTCAGGGGTCATCTAAAAACTTGAGGTTGAGTTTAAACACTGAATTAGGGGTTCCCTATTCTTTGACTCTCTCCTTTTCAGGGTTTTGCCCTAACTCTCTGGTGGCTCTGGTTGCTCCAGGGCTCCTTCACCCAGCCCATTTGGCCAAAACCATGGCAGGGTTTTCTATCAGAATTTTAGTCAAATGGCATCATCTCCACCATGATTGTGAGTGCCTTCAAAGCGAAGACACACAAAAAAGGAACTCATTGTATTTAGTTTCCTTTTCTCAAGTTTTAATTCCCCTCTAAAATCTGCTGCTTTTGTTCAGTCACCAAAGCCTTTAGTTCAAGTCATATATATTTTTTAAAGTTCTATTATTTGCAGCAGTTTACTACTTCATACTGGAGGTGAAATTTTAATTATGTTTTTCAAATTTAAAAATTTTCATATATTTCATGTGCAAGTTTATAACTTTAAACTTATATGAAGTCATTAACTGAGAACAATAAGGATGTTTGCCTAAATATACAAAGTCTGAAATTACATTTTATGATTCCCAAATTGCCATCTTACTTCATCCTCAGCATCCAATTTAATTTCCTATTTTGTTTTGGTTGCACAGTATTGAGAAATCCTGTTTTATATGGGTATATAGTTGCAAAACATAGGGTTTTTTTAAAACAATTTATCTTAAGATATCAATCAATAAAATGGAAGCTTTCTTTGAGGTCTGCATAAAGAGCAGTTAAATTGGCAACATGATCCTCTAATCCAAGATTTTATAAACATTCCATGAAAAGCAGACATCTGCTGTCAAATATATTTGAAGAAATTTGGCTGATGTATTGTACTAGAGAAACATTACATATTGACAATTCTGAGGAGAAATCTTTCAAATTTAACTTTACTCCAATGTTTCTCAAAATTATTTACCACAGAACCCTTACTTCCAACATACCCACTAACAAATTGCATAATCAGTATTCCAATTTTTGGAAAATAGAACTATATGTAATCCCAAATAAAGAAAAAGGAACTAGCATCTACAAGTACCTACTATATAGTAGCATTGTATTGGATGCACATAATCTTATTTAATTCTTATGACACCTAAATATGTAGGATTTTATTTTAATATACATATGAGAAAACTGATGCACAAGACAGGGAGGGCTTTTTTTTTCCAGTTTCATTGAGCTATAATTGACATATAAGATTGTATTAGTTTAAGGTGTACAACATAATTATTTGATCAATGTATGTATTGTAAACAATTATGACAATAAGTTTAATTAACATCTATCACCTCACATAGTTACAACTATTTTTCTTATGATGAAAACTTTTAAGATCCACTCTCTTAGCAACATCCAAATATACAATATAGCAGGGTGACTACAGTCACCATGATGTACATTATTACATCTCCAGGACTTATTTATTTTATACTTGGAAGTTTGCATCTTTTGACCACCTTCTCCCATTTCCTCAACCCCCTGCCTCTGGCAACCACCAATCTGTCGCTGTTTCTATGAGTTCAGATTTTTAGATTGTACATATAAGTGAAAGCATACAGTATTTTTCTTTCTCTGACTTTTTTCACTTAGTATTATGCCCTCAGTGTCCAACAATGTTGTCACAAATGGCAGGATTTCCATTTTATGGCTGAATAATATTCCATTGTATATGTATACCACATCTTTTTTTTTAACCTTTTTATTGGAATATAATTGCTATACAATGGTGTGTTACTTTCTGCTGTATAACAAAGTGAATCAGCTATATGTATACATATATCCCCATATCCCTTCCCTCTTGCATCTTCCTTCTATTTTCCCTATCCCACCCCTCTAGGCGGTCACAAAGCACAGAGCTGATCTCCTTGTGCCTTGCGGCTACTTCCCACTAGCTAGCTATTTTACATTTAGTAGTGTATATATGTCAATGCCACTCTCTCACTTCATCCCAGCTTACCCTTCCCCCTCCCCGTGTCCTCAAGTCCATTCTCTATGTCTGCATCTTTATTCCTGTCCTGCCGCTAGGTTCTTCAGAACCATTTTTTTTTGTTTGATTCCATATATATGTGTTAGCATACAGTATTTGTTTTTCTCTTTCTGACTTACTTCACTGTGTATGACAGACTCTAGGTCCATCCACCTCACTACAAATAACTCAGTTTCGTTTCTTTTTATGGATGACTAATATTCCATTGTATATATGTGCCACATCTTCTTTATCCATTCATCTGTCGATGGACACTTAGGTTGCTTCCATGTCCTGGTTATTGTAAATAGAGGTGCAATGAACATCGTGGTACATGACTCTTGCGGGCCTCTCACTGTTGTGGCCTCTCCCATTGCAGAGCACAGGCTCCGGACACGCAGGCTCAGTGGCCATGGTTCACGGGCCCAGCCACTCCATGGCATGTGGGATCTTCCCGGACGAGGACACGAACCCGTGTCCCCTGCATCAGCAGGCGGACTCTCAACCACTGCGCCACCAGGGAAGCCCTATGACTCTTTTTGAATTATGGTTTTCTCAGGGTATGTGCCCAGTAGTGAGATTGCTGGGTCGTATGATTGTTCTATTTTTAGTTTTTTAAGGAACCTCCATACTGTTCTCCATAGTGGCTGTATCAATCTACATTCCCACCAACGGTGCAAGTGGGTTCCCTTTTTTCCACACACTCTCCAGCATTTATTGTTTATAGATTTTTTTAATGATGGCTGTTCTGACTTGTGAGGTGATACTTCATTGTAGTTTTCATTTGCATTTCTCTAATGGTTAGTGATGTTGAGCATCCTTTCATATGTTTGTTGGCAGTCTGTATATCATCTTTGGAGAAATGTCTATTTAGGTCTTCTGGCCAGTTTTGGATTTGGTTGTTTGTTTTTTTGATATTGAGCTGCATGAGCTGCTTGTAAATTTTAGAGATTAATCCTTTGTCAGTTGCTTCATTTGTAAATATTCTCCCATTCTGAGGGTTGTCTTTTTGTCTTGTTTATGGTTTCCTTTGCTCTGCAAAAGCTTTGAAGTTTCATTAGGTCCCATTTGTTTACTTTTGTGTTTATTTCCATTTCTCTAGGAGGTGGGTCAAAAAGGATCTTGCTGTGATCTATATCATAGAGTGTTCTGCCTATGTTTTCCTCTAAAAGTTTTATAGTGTCTGGTCTTACATTTTGGTCTTTAATCCATTTTGAGTTTATTTTTGTGTATGGTGTTAGGGAGTGATCTAATTTCATTCTTTTACATGTACCTGTCCAGTTTTCCCAGCACTACTTATTGAAGAGACTGTCTTTTCCCCATTGTATATTCTTGCCTCCTTTATCAGAGATAAGGTGACCATATGTGTGTACCACATCTTCTTTACCCATTGATGGGCACTCAAGTTGTTTCCATGTCTTGGCTATTGTAAATAATCCTGCAATAAACATATCTTTTCAATATCCTGTGTGATTTTTAAACTATAAACATAGTCTCATATCCCATGGTGGTTAGCCAAATCCTGTTGCTTCAATCCTACCCAAGTGTCAAAGTGGACTCAGTGCAAATGGAGATAAGAAGGGGTCAGGAGTCCAAGAATTAGCAGACTAGTAGCCAGTATTGATATGGGTAATACCCAAGGTAGTGATCAGGAAAATGATGCTGAGCAACAGAAATAAAAGAGTTAGGAAAATTAAGAGGGAAATACAGCTGCAATATGATTACTTGGTGAGATCAGGAATAAGATAGACTTAGGAAGGACAAAAGTGAGAGGGAAAGGAATCCAAAACTAAGGCCATTTTACAAGGGGATTAGAATCTTGTATGAGCATAACTATTTTAAAGGATTGTTTAAGAAAATACGCAGCTTAATAAAAGAAAGATTAAGTTTTCAAATGAGTACTAAGGAAAGAAATGCTAAAGAATGTCATTAAGAGGGAGTGTCATTATAGGTTAGAGTAGTTATGGAGGCAAGATATGAATCCAGTCTTGAAGTCAGGGAGGATTCAAATAGCCAGAGAGAGGATGAAAAAATATTTATATAGTACTAGTTATATAATCATCAAGAATTTTACCCTTACCTGTCAGATGGCACATATGTATCCTTCCCAGTATAAAATTTCCAGGAAATAATTTGTATATTTCAAATTTTATTGAGGATCTACTATGTGAAAATTCTCAAAAAATATAATTGATATTTCTGTACTTTAAAGCATAATGATTAATTTTACTTTCATAATTTAAGTAGGTTTAACAAACTCTTTTTCATCATTCAGTTCCTTAAGATCTGTATTTATAAAGTAGACTTTGCAGGGTGGAGAAGAAATTAGACAATTGATATAACCCAGTGTACAACTTCCTGGCTTTAGAGTAACTTTCCACTCTAAAATTATCTTTGCAAGACAAGTGACAATTTGTCTCACTGTAATTTTTTTAAGTGGAAACTTTATTTTTCCAAAGTATTTCAACTTTTAGTGAAATGTTTTCCCAGCCTGGACTTCTATAAGACCACATTCTATTTTCAATCATCAACTTTGTGCTAGGAATTCAATCATCAACTTTGTGCAAGCTCTTGAAGGTATATATATGGTCCTATATATGTTTATTTCTCTTTAAAGATCATTTTCATTATGAAGGTGATTAAATTCAGAAAAATAGAGGAAATGTCACATAGTCTTAGTATGCAGTATAACCTCTGTTAAGAGTTCACTATACTTTCAAAAAAAAAAAGAGTTCACTGTACTTTCTTCCAGTCTGTTTCTATAGTATATTTTTTTACATATTTGTGATCAAATATCACATATAAGACATAGTATGCAGATTTTAAAATATTATGTTTACATATTCTGCTTATAATACTATTATAGAGTAATTCTAGTGAATTTGGAATTTTTGAGGAGTAAAAAAGAAAACAAATGATGTGAAATCCATTTACCCAAAGACAAAATATATATATTGGCATATTCCTTTAGGACTTTTTCTTTTTTTTTTAAACCTAGTTAAATCTATATTGTGTTATAGAGGTTTTTAAGTATAGTTAACACTGAGACACTTTAGAGAACCTGGATGTGGGATTATTTTAAAAGGGTTGGTGAATAATGATATCTATAACTTGAGGGTATAACAGCACTGTTTGCCTGAGACTGTGCTAACCACTTCATATCAGTATCACTTGTATTTACCCATGTATTCAAAAAATGTGGGCTACCTTCTAATTTTTGGGAATGCAATAACGAGAAAAGAACCAATCTGAGAAGGACCTTGATTTGGTCTCATGGAGCTTAGAGATTAGTGGGAAAATGAAATGATCATGCTAACAACTAAGTAATTACAAGTTGGTTGAGGACTCTGAAAGAAAGGCTTGCTGTTTTTGAGAGTATCTATAGCAGATAAACCTTCCCAATACTAGGGATGTATAGGAGGTCCCCTGAGGAATAAATATTTACTAAGGTCTGCATGTGAGAGGCAGTTAATTCGGCAAAGGAGGAGAAAGTATGATTGAAGGAAAAACATGAGTGATGTGAAATCCGGCTGTAGACATAAGCAGAATCTAGACCAGGCAGGGGCTTATAAGCTCTGCAAGAATTTTTGTCTTTATTATAAAAGCAATGGAAATTCACTAGATGGCTTGCAAACATGGAGGTAATATGTTCAGATCTACATGTTTAAAGATAACATTGCCTACAATGTTGTGATGAGACTGAAAAGGCCAGAGTAGATAGGGATAGTTTGCACTAGAGTGCTGGCAGCAGGGATGATAAGTACACAGGCTCAGGAGAAATTCAAGGGTGCTTTTGACAGTTGCTGGGCTCTGTTATGGTTGGACACTGGAGGGTGAGGGGGTGGCAGGCAGGTGAAGAAGGAGCCAAGTGGAATCTAAAACAGAAGTGAAGGAATCAGCCTTCAGTAGGAGATAGAATACATGTTCCAATTTTCCTTTGAGGAATTTTTCCCTTTTTCATATTCAGCTCCAGGTTTGGGCTCTGATTAGTTGAAGCCAATCAGCATCTTCCAGCTCAGACCACAGCGGATGAAGGTGTGACTCAATCAGAAGCAAGGAGACACAGGCAGACAGTCACAGGTGCTTTGGGGAAAAAGAAGCTTCTCTGTGAGTCCTCCCATCCCCTGCATGGGGTAGCTTGAGAGTAGGAGGCTGGGAACTGCCAAGGCAGTTCATAACAGTGGGGAGGAGCTAAAGATGTCAGAGGCACTGTGTAAATCTGAGGGTGGAGGTGTAACCCAGGAAGGCAGAGACAGGGGAGAAACAAAGAAAATAAAGACACCAGAATTCTGATGACATCCTTTGAGCCTTTACATTACATATTTCTTGAAGCCAGCCTTACTTCTGGAGTTTTCAGTTACATGAATCAATAATTTCCTTTTTGTTTAAGTCAGTTTGAGTTGGATTCCTTATAGTTTTCCTATGTCAGTAAAAGCAGTTAACTGCTTTAACAAAATACCATAGACTGGTTGGCTTAAACAATAGAAAATTATTTCTTTCGGTTCTGAAGGCTGGGAAGTCTAAGATCAAGGTGCTGGCCAATTCAGTTCCTGGTGAGAGCCCTCTTCCTGATTTGCAGATAGATAGCCATCTAACATGGAGTGTGAAGGGGTGAGGGGCTCTCATATGCCTTTTCTTATTAAGACACTAATCCCATCATGAGAGCTCTACCATCATGACCTAATTACCTCCCAAAGACCCCATTCCCCAAAACCATCACATTAGGGATTAAGATTTCAACATATGGATTTAGGGAGGGACACAAACATTCAATCCATAGCACCCTACAAAGGCCTGATAGAGATACAATTCTCCCCTATCAATTGATTTATTCTAGGAGCTTCAGTTCCTCTGATGCAGATGAAGAGAAAGGAAATAGAAGGTTAATCCAGGGTTGAAATGTGTCCAAGTGGCTATGATACAAGAGAAAGGAAGAAGGTATTTAGGGTATTGGCAACAGAATCATGGAGCTGATAGACCATTCAGTCTAAACTTGATAAGGAGTAAAGTAAAAAAAAGAAAAAAAAATACATAGGGATGATGTATTGGAGTAATGAAGAATCAATTCACTGGAGCCCCCAAAGAGATTAAAGAATGATTGTGCTAATAGGAATTTAACAAACACACTGGAAGGGCACAAGGTTGTAGAGAGAAAGCAGTATGCCTGAACTAGTTATTTTGGAGGCGGAGATATTTTGAATGGTGACAAGGTACAGAATAGGACTGACAGAGTAGATGGTTGAAATGGAGTGAGGAAGGAAATGGAGCAATTGAGATGTCAAAGCACTGGTGCTATCACCCTTGAAATGGTGAGATCTCCTGGGATGAGGGAAGGGCTTGGGATGGGGAGGACTCTGATTCAGGCTGCGAATGTTCAGTGAATGAGTGGGAGAGACTGAGAGATCAGGAAATGCTAGCTGTGAGGGAAGGGTGGTATAGAAAATGAGCACAGGCCCTGTGGGCATCAGATTCTTAGAGGATACTGGAAGAAACAGAAATCTGGGAGCAGAAATAAGATACAAGGTATTCAACCATCCCACTCCAATCTCAAGTTTTATGGGAGAGAATAAAGAGCTCCTGCTGGAGGACTCTGTTTGAGAGGATGGTCTGGGAAGTAAAGTGCAACAGGGGAAAGCCAAGTCTGAGTTCAGGGAAGGAGTGAATTGACCTGTCTGAGAACAGACTGGGAGGAGGACTTGGTGGATTCTTGTGCAGCGATTCCACAGACAGGAAGGAGGAACTTGGAAGGTTTCGGCGAATTAGTGCGCTGGGTCAGGAATGAAGGCTTTAATCTAACCTATGGTGATGCTGGTATAATTGAAGACAATAGAGCAGGGGGAACAGCATATACTTTGGGTGCTAACTGTTTAAAACAGAGGTGAGAACCATAGTGCAGAGATGTACTTGGTTGAGTGGATACCGGACCTCATGCAAATGGCATGACCAACTTGAGTCAAAGTCGTGGGAACACAAACAGCTTGTGTCTGAACTCCTTGGTCTGCTTAGCTGCTGTGTTGAAGGAAACAAACTGTTCCCACAGGAGGTCTGGGAATGGGCTGGGCTGTACCCAGTCCCTGGGGCTGGGGATCAGAGACCAGGACCTACACACAGTGGAGCTGCTGTGGCCACATTAGGCACCACCAGTACCAGCACAGAAGGAGTACTCAGGAGATGCCTGGTCTTTGATGATGTTATCTTTGATCCATAATCCCTCATCTGCAATTGTGAAACTCAAAAGGCTTTGAAAAACTGAAGGGGTTGTTTTGTTTGCAAGTCTGTGGCAAAACTCATTTGGCAGCAAAACCCACCCTAAATTTATGTGAGGCAATTTGTTGTATTTATATATCCCACTTAGAGTAACAATTCGAACATTTTGTTTCAGGGAAAAAAAAGAAGTATGTGTCTCATCATGGGGTGTTCCCTAGACCCTGCTGATGGTATTTTATGATATTGCAAATTCAAAACAAATTTTTGAATTATAAAACACACCTGGACCTAAAGTTTCCAGGTAAAAAGATTATAGATGTGTATTACAATTGTTAGCCTCACAATTAATGTTCTTAACCCCCAGTGAGGGCAGTGCTATTACTATTCTTCCCATATTGCAAATGAGGATTATCACAATGCTATTATTATTCTTTCCATAGTGGCAAAATCAAAATATGGACACATGTCTGTGTGCTTCTAAAGCTTAAGCAGAATTCCTATTGGTATCGCTCAATGAGAAAGTAAGTTGACCTTGATAACTTTCTCCGACCTCCTAGATGCTGATGGAATTACCTTCTTACCACCATTATCTAAAGAGCAAATTGATAATTCATGGCTCCCAGGGCAGGGGTAGTATAAAGAAGGCTGAAATGGGACCTCTTCTTACCCCCCACCCTCTGACTGGCAGCAGAGACATAGAGAGAACTCAAGAAGTTAGGGCTCCCTGGATGCACTAATACTGGTGCTCATCGTCTCCAATTCTTCCAGGAGGATGCTCTGTACCACCATCAGCAATAATCCCTCTCCCCTTCCCCAACAACAATTCCAGGAGCTGTGGTTTCAATAACAAATAGAAGAGACCTATTCTTAGGATTGGACGTTGATTTGTTTCCAAATTTCTGGCCAAAAGTTAAGTGTCAATCTGATGTTTCAGTATTGTGAGTTCTATCTAGCCTTTTTCTGTGTCTCATTTTGTAGTGAAATAGTAAGAAAAGTTCTATTAGTATTTAACCAGACAGTATTCTAAAACGATAATCTTGTCCTATACTTTTTGATACCATCCTTTTCCCAAGGGTTTTAGCACCGTTCCTGGGATAGTGTATCTTGAATTAGTGCTACTTGATTACTTAATTAATTAGGAGCAGACTCCTGTGAAAGAGAAATTTTTAATTTGCCCTAATCCCTGTTTGCTATCTTTCTTAGCCTTTACATTCATGGGTTCTAAGTAAAAGTAATACAAGAAGGCAAACAAAACAAACAACAAACCAGAAAGCTTACCTAGAGAGCTTTCAACATTGAAATAAAGTATCGACTTTGTGACTTCAGTATGGGGTAATGGCGGAAGCACAGGGAGTGTTGACAGATGTAAATTGAGATGGGAGTACTAAGGCAGAGGGCTTAGGGGGTTGACCCCAGAGCCCACCCAACAGTTTAATCCCTTCTAATCACTAGCCCTGTGACCTTGGTCAGGTCATTTGAACTCTGTACTTTGGCTTCCTCACCAATAATATAGGAGTAATAATAATATACCTATTTCTTTGTGTTTAGTATTAAACTGAGATCATACGCATAAAGTGGTTGGCTCGCAATACACCCAAACTTAGCCACACATGTTTATCTTGAGTATAATTTCCTAGCGGTGTCATTCAATCTCACCTAGGGTGCCATTCATGTCTCCAACTCATGCATTTTTTTAAACTCTAGGTTAAAAATAAACAATGACAGCACAAGAATTGTAAAGACAAAGGCACAAAATTTGAGTTAATCCAATTCCATCCTGTAACCCAATTCCATCATATGATTCCATCTATTGACCACTTAGAGTTTACATTTGCATTTAAAATTTAAAACAGTGAAGCAGAAAGGTGTAATGTGTTTGTTTACACTATGATATTCATTTTTAGTTTTTACTAGCAAGATAATGTATACGCAAGTGAATTTTTTAAATTATCATATTCTGCCTGTCTTTTTTCATCATTATGTGTTTTGTTCCATATCTATTACTAAAAATAATTTTGACATTTTGTGGTGAGGCGGTATGAAGTGATCTGTTTCAGGTGTCAAATATGCTAGGTTTGCCACTCTTTGTAACTTCTAAAGTGATTTCATAACGTTGTTATGACTCACCAAACCCATATCAGTTTCTGGTTCCCTTTGAATCTTGACTCTACCAAGTCAGGAGTGTGGCTCTGAGCAAGTGGCTTTCTCCTTCCAGTCACAGTTTCTCACCTGGAAAATAGGGATAGGAACAGCTGTGTCAAAAACTGTCTCCAGGATTGAGTGGAATAGCACAGCACAGTAGCTGCCAATGTGCTGCTACCAAGTGCTTCTCTTGTCCATTCTATCTGTATAAGAATGGATTACTCTGGCCTATCTCTAAAGCTCTTCCTGGCTAGGACTGAATATGATCCTATGATCATAATACGTAGACATTCAGGGCTGGATATCCTGTCAAAAGTAGGCACTTACTCCCCCTGGGAAACTCCTCAGTCCTGAAGGTTCAGATGTATTCAGCAGGTCCTTCACTCTTGTTCTTGTTCCACAGGAAAATACCCTATGTATATTCAAGGTTAGATACCATATCTGCTCAACCAAAGATGCTACTGGTACATATTAATTATGTGGCATACATAAAACAGGATAGAGTTGCTTGATAATTAAAAATATGGTATTTGCAAAGTATGGTCAGGAATTTGGGAAGGGGGGAGGGGAGAAGGTCTGCATGAAATGAGGCATCTGTTATGTTGTCAAGTTGATAATTCTAGATTCCCTACTTTTCATATCAAGTTCTCTATTTTAGAAGCCTCCAGAACATTCCACACAACTTCAGATCTACCTTGCTAGTCCTTAAATTTAGCGAGCTTTGTCTTTCAAAATTAGAGAAAAAAAATTGTTTTAATGTATTTGCCTTTTTAAAGCTGAGTAAATTTCCCTCTCTTTTCTTTGAGTTTTTAATGAAAGGTCATTGTTCTTTTTTTCCAACTCTGAGATGACTGTGGCTCCATGAAAGGAAGGATAATTTATTATAATTAGTATTTGAATTACAACTTCTGCACCATTACTTCCATATTAGTGACAAAATGCCTTCACTGACATTTCATTTAATCTTCATGCACATTGGCACACACAGTACACTGTTATTAAGATTCTGGTATTACTCCCATTACATTTGATGCTCAGAGCCTCTGAGGGCTGAAGCACCAGGACCAGGTAACACAGGCTCTTGGGTCTATGCTTGATTTCATACAATCCCCTGTGCTTCTCCTCAGTGATCTAGTTTGCAGGTCAGGTACCCCCACAAGGCTGTAGGCAAAGGGAGGATATAGTCCGTATCCTATACTCCTTTATTTCTCCAGAGTTAGTATACATAGCAACTTCTCAAAAAATATCTGCCAAAGAATGGAAGAAACGTCTACTTTTACAAATTTTAGAATTTGTAAAATTCTTTTACACTTTTAGAATTTTTACAAATCACATTTCTTTTGATCAACATATCTGCTCTTCCTTCACTACCTCTATACAATCCTCTCAGTAGAGATGAAGAAATGGAAGTGAAGGGAAGTGCAGAATTACCTCCAAATCCTACTGCTAGTAGGAGGAAATGAAAGGACTCAAACACAGATCTTCTGGAGCTCACTTCTGAGTTCTTTCCAATAAGCCATATTGAACTGTTGTAGTATAGCTGTACCTTAGAGATTAACAAGTAGTCCAGTTACACTGCAGACAGGAGACCAGAAATTCACCTTACTCAGGTGAGGAGACACAGGGGTCCTGAGAATGATGAGAGAGCTACAGGATCCCAGAAAAAGGACAAGGAGACCACAGAGAACTTGGGCTTAGCAACCAAAAGTAAACAGTCAGGACGATGGACTATACTGCAGTGTTGAATTATATGCTCCAAAGAACAAGACTAAACAAGTTGCACCTTCATGACCACCATTCCAGAGGTAACTTCAGACCAACCACTAAACCACAGGGACAAGCGAGGGGTATTCGCATAGCTACATGGAATCTCATAGCTACCCCTTTACCCTGAGTGCCATCTGAAAGAGGAGGAGGGCAGAGGGAGTTCTGGAAGAGAAATATTTATGAGAAACAGACCAAGTCACTTCAAAGAGCTGAAACTGAGCTAACTTTCACGGTTCAGTTCCTCTCTCCTACTTCTCACTGCTAAGCAGAAAGGTGAAGCTCATGAGTAAAATCAGAGTCATTGTAGGAAATAAAGAAGCTGCATTTTCTTATCATGGCTGAGTCAAAATATAGACTTCAGTCTTCCTGCTCACTTAAACACGATATTTCCTAAAGCTAATTGAGAATTTATGTGTTAATCCCTACAAATGGAAAGGCAAAAAGCGAACATAATTTCTGCAGAAGAACTGAAGATTTCTGTATTACAAATCACTGCATATTCATTCAAAGAATATTTTTAACTGCCTACTATAAGTTAGGCCTTGGGATTGAATAGTGAACAAAACAGAAAAGGTAGTTAATTCACTATACAAAGTGAACCTCAGGAGTTTGGGAACTGATCCAAGGTCAAATAATTAATAAACTGTAGAGTCAGGATTTAAATTCAGGTGTGTCTGATTCTAAAGCCCATCCTCTTCTATCTCATCATACTAGTTGAGTATGAACTAGAAAAATATGGAATTTTATGCTTACAGCTCTTTTTTAAAAAAATAAACAACAGAAATTTATTTCCAAGATCATGGTCCTGGCAGATTTAGTGTCTGGTTAACAGGTGACCATCTTGTCACTGTGTCCTCATGTGGTGGGAGGGGCAAGGGTCTCTAGGTTTCTGGGGTCTCATTATTGTTTTTCCTTTTTATTCTTATTGTGTCATAATTAATTTACAGTGTTCTGTTAGTACAGAAAAGTGATTCAGCTAAATATATATATATATATATATATACTTTTTCAGATTCTTTTCCATTATAGGTTATTACAAGATATTGAGTATATTTCTCTGTGCTATACAGTAGGTCCTTGTTGTTTACCTAATTTATATGTAGTACTATGTATATGATAACCACAAACTCCTAATTTATCACTGCTCCTCCTCCCCCACTACCCCCTTTTGTAACCATAACTTTGTTCTCTATGTCTGTGAATCTATTGGTGTTTTGTAAATAAGTTCTTTTGTATCATATTTTTAGATTCCACAAATAAATGATATCATATGAGATTTGTCTTTGTTTGACTTACTTCACTTAATATGATAATCTCTAGATGCATTAAAAAGAATGAAATGACACCATGAACAATTTATGTTTACATTTTTAAACCAAATATACTTATGTTGAGAATGATGTGTGTGTTTATGTACAGATGTATTATAAAGATGTAGAGTACAAAGACCTTCAAGATGGTGGAGGAATGAGACATGGAGATCATCTTCCCCCCTCAAATACATCAGAAATACATCTACATGTGGAACAACTCCTACAGAACACCTACTGAACACTGGAAGAAGACCTCAGACTTACCAAAAGGCAAGAAACTCCCTTCATACCTAAGTAGGGCAAAAGAAAAAAGATAAAACAGAGACAAAAGAATAGGGACGGAACCTGTTCCTCTGGAAGGGAGCTGTGAAGGAGTAAAAGCTTCCACACACTAGGAAGCCCCTTCACTGGCA